>NC_092338.1:410090000-410834375 GCF_046630445.1 Rutidosis leptorrhynchoides
TGCATTGTTCAATATAGTCATATGTATTTTTACTACAAAATACATTAGGTGAGTTTCATTTGCTCCCTTTTACTCTTTACATTTTTGGGACTGAGAATACATGCGCTGTTTTTACAACTGCTTTATTAAATGCTTTTGAAATATATTTTGAACTGCGAATACATGAAATGCTTTTATAAATGTTTGACGAGATAGACACAATCAAAACATTCCTCGAATGAATTATTATGCAGACAGAAGTTTTGCGGATTATTATTGAATTATGTGGACATGATAATTGCCACCATTGAATTATGTGGACATGATAATTGCCACCAATTGATATAAATGTTACGTATCGAGAGAATGATTTTATACACAGATTATGTGTATGTTATTTTGTGCACAAGATATGTGTACGGTTACTAATATTTATGTAAGATGATTTCGTACACGAAAAAGGTGTACTGTATTTAAAAGATATTGCATGTACATTACAGGTGGGTATAGGATTCGGGCCCATTTGTACCATGCAGGATTTAAATCTGTGGTCTATCAAAATTATAGAATTTTATTGTTTTATGATAAACTTATGAACTCACTAACCTTTTGGTTGACACTTTAAAGCATGTTTACTCTCAGGTATGAAAGAAATCTTCCGCTGTGCATTTGCTCATATTATATGGAGTCGTTCAGGTCATATAGAGGTCAGAACCTCGCAATGGGACCAACTATTGAAGACTTCGTCCAGATGGATTAGGACGGGGCATTTCAGCTGAGGCAGAATACATTTCTGCTGGTAGTTGTACTGCTCAAGTACTATGGATGCAAAGCCAGCTAAAAGACTATGGTGTTCATGTTACAAAGACTCCAATCTACTGTGACAACACAAGTGCAATCTCTATCACCAACAATCCTGTGATGCATTCAAGAACAAAGCACATTGATGTTCGATATCATTTCATAAGGGACCATGTTCAAAAAGGAGATATGGAGCTACATTTTATTTCAACAGACCAGCAGTTAGCAGATCTATTCACAAAGCCCTTAGATGAGAAACGTTCTGACTATCTCATCTCTGAGCTGGGTATGCTTGAACTTTAAATAAAAGACAATTTTTGTTGGTGTGCTGGCTCTACAACATGTAGGGCAAACCATTAAGTCATTTTTGTTAACTTACTGCCTACATGTAAAACACTCAGTACAACAAGGTCTTTTATACTTTGGTTACTCAAAATGTTTTTAATTGAAATAATAAATAGCTCACAAAATTAAATGATTCCTTAAATCTAAAACTCATTTACTCCCAATGATTTAAATTAAATTCATGACATATTAATTGTAACAAAGTATTTTGTATTTAATACAAAACTTATTTTGTGGTTTTTAAATCATTTTTTTAATTAACATCTGCTGCATTTAATGCTGAATGGGAGGTATGAGTGTTCAAGCCGTATATACGTCAAATCAACAGTCTGTGTCCCCTCAAATGTGTGCCAGTCTGTCACATCTGCCCACGCGCCTGCAAAATGACAGTTGCCATTTTCTCTCTCCAGCTCTTTTTCATCCAATCACAACGGTTAAAAGAGTGTTTTATCTTCCATAATAACCTTCAGTTATTCAGTATTCAAATTCACATACTCTTTTCTCCCAAAATCTTCAAATCTTCTAACTTTCACAAGTTCATATCTTCATCCTTACATTTCATCAATGGCAAACCAACCTCAATCACCACACGTTAAACACCAGCCATAGGAACAACAGCAGCAACAACAACCGGCACAACAACCTGATCAATAACCACCACCGGCACCAGAGGAACAAGTTGTTAACGAACCACTGTTCAATCTTCATCCAGCTCTGGTTAGGGCTAATAATGCACTTGATCACACGACTATTCGCCTATCAAGAGGCAATGCTGCTCATTTACTCTTCATTCCCAAATCAAAGGTCAATATGGGGTTTGAAACGCTCATTGACTACATCCGGCGATCCCCTCTGGCTAGGGCTATCACCGGTGTACCTTCATGCCTTTATGGTGCCTGCTTGGCAAGATTCTGGTATACTGCTACCACTGCCACCACTCCCTAGAATGTTCCATGTATTCGTGGCATGGTAACTGAAACCCTAACTTGCTCCGTCACCGCTGAAGCCATCTGCTGTGCCCTTCAATTACCAGATGGACCGTTTGTCGATTCACCAACCAGCGATGTATTCAGAAGGGAGGTGTTAGAAATCATTGGGTTTACTCAACCGATTGCTCATACACCTTTGAGGAAGCATATGCCACCTCTTTGGTACTACTTCTTTGGGCTGCTGACCCAGTGCATCAGCCAAAAATCTGGAAGTTTTGACCAGTGCTCAGACTTTGAACTTAAAATTGGTCATGGTTTTTTGTTCAACAGGAACATTGATTATGCCAGGGAAATTTATTTGAGGCTAAGGGAGATGGTGCAAGCACCTAAACGAACACATTTATTCCCCTTTCCAAGGTTCTTAAGCATGTTTTTTGAAAGTGAGTTGGGTGAAGCTTACAAGCAGATTGCTGATCAATCATATGACCTGCCTCTAAAACAAGGGGGTATGCCAAAAGATGTACCTGCTGCTCCATATACTGGTTTGACACCAGGCATGCCCGAGTATCTTGCTGCTCGGGGTCGAGCTAACCAATCGACTGCCTCTGATTCTGCACCAGCTGAGGGGGAGGGTACTCAGCGTAAGCCAGCTACTCATAGGAAGCAGCCAGCTACCTCAACTAGAACAGCCATCGTATCACATACTAGTAAAGCAGTAGTTGTATTAGAATCTAGTGCTCTCTGATAATAAAGAACAGCCCTAGTCTTATATACTGACTACACAATTATAGTATTGGAATCCGTTGCTTATCTATTTCTTGGTAACAGGCAAATCCAAACGTGTAAAGGCTGGCTCCAAGCAAACCACATGGGAGATTGCACCAGTATCAACTGCTGCTCCTGTAAAGGATGTGGCTATGGAACCTGGTGCGTTTCTAGACCAAACAGCAAAAAATTCTAACATAATTAAAATTCTTTTAACTGCTTACTTGAAAAATGAAAGTGGAGTTAAAGTTATAACCTTGGCCCCCAAGCTGACTGGTTTTAAAACTAGTGTTAAGAAGAGTAGCAACCCATACTCTTCTAGCCAGACACTTCCACATTTTTCTAAATTGAACTTAATGCTATATCCTCTGCTGACAGTACAACCAGTAGAGCACATACCTGACCCCCAAATCAAACTTGAGCTGGGTCCTCATCGTGTTGCACCAGCTCAGGATACTGCACAACCATTATGTTACTCAGATCATGATAAGAGTCTCACTCCTACATCATTACCAGCCAGAACTCTTACACTATCTGGGTCAACATGTGTCGCCAATGAGTCAGCAGAGTCACCACTGTACTTACAGACACCTTATTCTGTCTCATTCGAAGGGCTGACCAAATCACCAGTCTGTCCCCAGAGACCAACAACAGATTCAATTGTTGAGTCAAATTTATTTGATTCTACAGTTGTTTCACATAAAATGTTCTATTGTTTCAGTTCTTAGCAGGGTAGATGAACAGGCAGAGGGGGAGCAAGTTAAAGATGTTATTATTCCTACTGATGAGATTGATACCTCTGCTACTGGTGTTGGTGCTACTGTTTCTCCTACTGGTGGTGCTGATACTGGTACTGTTGTTCTACAACTGCTGGTGATACTACTCCCAGTATTGCTGCTTCCACTACTGAACCTGAAGTGGAAGATGAAATCAAAGTGGATCCTCCTGTTCTTAAAAAGGTAATTGACAATATTGTAAAGGATGTTCTACTTGATAAACCTGTCACTGAATCAAAGGGTAACATTGCGCTTGGTACTGATAAAGCTGCTGGTTCTGTTGCTGATTCTGCTGATGCACATAATGTTATTGTGGATGCTAGTACTTGTGCTACTTTTCTATCTGATTCTAATGTACAGGATGTTACCATAGATGCTGGTACAAGTGCTAGTTTTCCATCGGACTCTGGTGCACAGGGTAATATTGTTCAGGAGGTTCTTGATTTTGATGATGCTGCCACTACTACTGTTACTTCAACTGCTGTTACTACTGAAGTGGTTACTAGTGGTGGCTTGCATGCTGATGATGATTCCTGGCCTTCATTTCTTCAGGATGTTGGCTATGTTTCCAAAGAGCCAAATGTGGATACTGCTGCTACTAATGTTATTCCGGATGTTTCTGATCTTCAATCGCGACAATTTATTACTGTAGATTCCACTAGTAATCTACAGGTTTCTGACTCAACACCGGATACTTTCTTTAAAGGTGCTGCAGATACTGATTCTTCACCTGCTGCATAGTCACCTACTGTTGCTACTGGTTCTACGGAACCCATTATGGATGCTGGTACCTCTGCTACTGCCACTACTGACTCTTCTCAGGCTACTGTTTATGCTGAGAAGAAACCATATGTGTGCCAGGTGCCAGATCCTAATGAAGTTGTACCTAATTTCATCTATCGGGGAGCGTCTATCACTCCCAGAGTTGCTCTGCTGGTGGATCAGCTAACTATTGATCCTCAAACTGCCATAGTCTCAGCCAACAAATTGCCTCGCGAAGAGCTAACTGAACTGTTGTCTCAGTTTAATCGACCAGCAAGAGAAGAGGTATATGAGAGGCTGGCTACTTTAGAACAGATCAACGAGCAGCCATATTATCACTATTTTGGTATGGCTCCAGCTGCTTCTCCATGGCCTGGTATATGGAGGCCTCTCAAGTTCATCAGAGATCCCACTACTGGTAAGTTTATCATGCAACAACTTCCTGATTCGCCAGTACCTTCTGATTCATCAGCTTCTTCCTCATCATCTTCTTCATCTGATGGTGATGCTAATCAAGGTACTGGTAAGGAAGAGCCAGTCATTCATAATAATATGACTGGCTCCAAAGATAAATCAGTGGATCTCACTAATGATGCTGATAATGATGCTGATAAGGATACCAGTGGTTCTAAACCTTCGGGTGAAGGTAAAAATGATGGTGATCATGGTGACGAGTCAGATTCTGACCTTCCACCTCCACCACCCCACGGAAGTAGTCCTATGTTAGCTGCTACTGACCACCCCTCAACCAGCTATGTTAAATTTAATGCTGATGAGGTGGCTGACATCTCCACCTTGGCTGTCTATAAGACACTCATCGAAGTTACACCTGATCTACAAAACACCATTCACACTTCTATTGTTGATAGCGTGACTGAATCCATACGCAACGCTGGGCAAGTTACCACTTCCAATATTGAAGCCCAGCTCAGACAAGTATGTGCCTTTGCAGATCTTGTGGTGGATGACATTGTCAGACAACATGAAGAGGAGGAGGATTTAAAGAAACGAATCATCTCTCACAATGAGTATACTGAGGATATTGCCCGTCTTCAAGCTGATTTGGACGCTGCTAATCGCAGAATTCTTTTTCTTAATGAAGAAAATACGGTGCTACATGAGAGATTGGATTCGCAGAAACAGCAAATGGCTAACATGATTCCTGCTTCTGCATATGTTCAAATGGTAGAAAATATGCAACGACTGGCTGCCCTAGAGGGTGATGTTAGGACCATTGTTGAACAGATGGCTATGGGTGTTGCAAGGAATGAAGTTAGATCTTCCAACCTCCTTCTTCAACAATTTGGTGTGGATCCTGGTGCCCATCTTACTCCTGAAGTTGCTGACTGGAACAATTTTTCATTCTCTATTCCAGATTCAGATAGTGACCTTGATGCACAGGTCTTCCCTGTTCACCTGAAAGGATCCGAAACTAATCATCCGGACGATGTCCATATTGATTACAAACGAATTACAACAGTTGATAACATCGCGAGGTACTTGACCTCTATATGATACATTTTACAAACGTTGCATTTATTCTTAAAAGGCAATCTATCTTTACATAAAAAAATTAATAAACCCGTCAAACATTTCTCGATATCCAAATGACCTAAACTGTCATTTACTTAATAAATGTCTTTAATGATCTTCAATGACTCGAATGCAACGTTCTTGTATCATGGCTTAAATGGTCCCAACTAGTATCCTTAATATGAGCTAACGCACAGCGGAAGTCTTAATTCATACCTGAGAATAACATGCTTTAAAACGTCAACATAAAGTTGGTGAGATATATAGGTTTGATGCTAGCAACAATATAACGATGGACCACAAGATTTCATATATAAACATTTTAATAAAAATATTCTAAGTGGTTGAGCACTTGGTAACCATACTTAACAATTAATCACGTCGCATATTCCCTTTAATATGAAATCTTACTACACTGTACCAAGTGTAGTCACGAAACGAAGTACTGTGCAACCGTTGAATACTGGTCGTCCAGTCCGGTTGGGGTTGTCAGGCCCGATAGATCTATCAACAGAATTCGCGTTTACAATACCGCTGTAAATATTAGTTACCAAGCTACAGGGAAGTATGCCAGTGGTACAACTCAACGTAGAATATATTTTTCAGTTACTTGTGTCCATAATGTAAAACATAAAATACATGTATTCTCATCCCGAAATATTTAGAGTTTAAAAGTGGGACTATATACTCACTTTTGTCTTGAAGATATGTAATTTCGACTTGGTCTCCGATTGATATCACGAACCTATCCATATATAATATATCAATACCTTTTCTTTTTAAACAATCGTCACATATATATACTTATAATACTTTTAATACTTTTAATAATTCCTTAGTCCGTAGTTAGCAGTCTGATGTTAGTAATTCAATTTTAATGGTTCATATTTAGTTGTTTAATAAACCCCCAATGAAATAAATAAAACCCCCATCGTATATGTATTGGTCGAGATTAATCTTGACCCATGGTACCGGTGTTGTCAAATGACGTGTTGCGTACATAAAGTACCGGTGTTGTCAAATGACGTGTTGCGTACAATCATGGGATCTTATGATTAATCTTCTCGTATTGTTTACGGGTGATCCTGAACCATATAAAATTGAATTATGAGTACATATATATAAAATATCATGTTATTTTAGAAAGATGTGATTTTATTTAATTTTTCCCAATTAATCCCGAAGTTAAACAAGTCTTGGATAACCAATTTTGTTTCGGTCATAGTTTCTTCGTTACAAATCCGTTTTCGTTGATTCAACTTGCCATCTCCTTGGATCGAGTCCCTCTTTAAGACTATGAACTGAAAATACCTTGGTTTGTATTCAAAATCACACGGCATAGGTGAAACTTTAGTGAAACTTATGAAGTAAAACATTTTCCTTTATTTAAACAACCTTAAATGATTATTTTTCTAAAAATACTTATACTTTGAATTAAATCATGAAATTTTTATGTGTTATCATATTCATAGTAAAAATCATTTTTCCAGAACATAAACCTCCAACTCAAAGTTTAAGATAGTTTTTAATTATCCAACCCAAAACAGTCCCCGGTGGCACTCCGACGTCGTAAAAACAGTTTTTAAGATATTCTTTGAAAAACCAAATTATACCTTGTTAAATTAGCATATATTTAAGTTATATTACAGGTCTTGAAGTATTTTAAAAGTTAAGTTAGAAGGATCTATTTAGTTTGCAAACAAGTTTGAAAACATTCAAACTATGTTCTTGTTGTTAAACTTTTATACCACAAAATAAGATAGCTATATATATATGAATCGAATAAGGTTATGAACATAGATACTACCTCAAGTTCCTTGGACAAGGTTGCTGTAAAAGAGGAGTAAGAAGCTAGAATCAAAAGGGTGATGGAAGTGGATGAAAGATTGGAAGCAATTTAAGACATAAACTTGAATTGAAAGTTGTATTTTTGTAGTGTTTTTGTTGATCTTTTTATGGTGGTGTTTAAGGTGATTCTTGAGAGGATTTTTGCTGGAGTTCTTAGAGAGACATGAGGCTAGTAAGTGTATGTGTTTAGCTAGAGAAATGATGTTCCAAAAATTGAAAATGGATGCATGTATTTATGGTGGTGTAAAAGGTGTATAAATTTGTAATTTTGTGAAAAGATCTTTTAATCATGTGAAATTGTCATACTAAATAACAAAAGTAGTTACCTTATACATAAGGCATGAACAAGGGCTGGTTGGTGGTGATTTGATGTGTATATACCAATAGTAAATACGTATAGAAGCTAGGTATGATACGAGTACATATACTCTAGATATACGTATAGAAATCTTGTGAAAAATGGAATGAGGATTCAAATATAGCTATCTTTTGTGAATATACTTATATTGTTTTATGTATTTAAGTCTTTAAAAGTGATTAAATACATTATATATACGATATATGTATAAACATTATAGGTCGTAAGTATTTATGTCAAATAACGTTACGTATAGTTATCGTTTTGAAAGCTTAAGTTAGTAGTTTCAAAATATACTTATAACTTATTGTTATTAATACAAAATGAGATATTTAAACATCCTTAAATCATGTTAAATATGTATATATACATATATATACACAAACGTATAATTAACATATATTGTATAGTTCGTGATATCATCGGTCAAACTAGACGGTTAAACGTTATGTAAAACTCTTTTCAAAATCATAAATCTCAACAATTTAGATTGCTTATCATGTTGGTAAGTTTTAATTTATATAAATATTAATCTTATAAGTGTAAAACGATCGGAAAAATCCGGGTCGTTACAGTACCCACCCGTTAAAGAAATTTCGTCCCGAAATTTGGTAGAGGTTGTCATAAATAACAATAGGAATGTTTTCATGACAAATATGAGGTAATAATGAAATTTTATCATTATTGAAAGATTTAGATAAAACGATTTGGTTATGTGAGACGCACGAGCGAAGCTATCACAAAAGAGTGAAATGAGTAAATATAGAATTGTTGTAACCGATGACGTGATTATGATCGATTTCCGGGATTTAAGGGTTTTAAAGAAAATCTTATGTAATAAGATTTAGTTTTGCGGCGATCAGGATCTTCTTTGATTTAACGCGGCAATCTGTTTTGATTTCTTTGTCGAATATTTCACTATAAATTTACCTCCTTCCCTTTCTTTCTTCCCACATCTTCTATTCTTTCTCTTTAGTTCCTACTTTAAGACATTCGCTAATATGCTCCATCCCATTCTAACCCTTGTTATATTTCTAACTTTCATATCTTTCATTCTTCTTTTTCATCTATCACCAGAAGAATCTATTCTCTTTTATCCTTTCCTTGGAATTATAATGTTTTTAATTCTCCCGTGTCTCTACGTCGCCATACGTATTGATATACACGGTTTGTAGTTTCTGGGTGGTTATTGGGTTTGATATCTTTCCTTATATTTCAATGCTCCTGCTTCTGTTTTCCATAATCATTGTCATCCATAGTTAATACTCTCTTCTATTTGCTGTGATCTATACCCCACTTTCTATTTTGGGACTTTGTCCCTTCGTTTCTTCTTCCCGTCCTTGAGTCAAGCGATCAATAGTTCGAAATTCGTAGGTATAAAATTCGGAATGAACATAGCTAATGCTCTAAGAAAGGAATGGTAATGGCACGATTTTGATTTGTCAAATTACCAGAATATCCAGGAAAATAGAACTATCAAGATGATTTGTTCTTAATACGTTTCGGAATTGGATAGAATGTAAAAGCCGTGTAACATGGCACATGATGACGGTACTGTGAATCATCACATTCCATTAGAAACTTAACATGACTTACTGTAATATAATGAAGTTGATCAAGTTTCATTATATTATACTAATTCATGCATCAGTTCCCAACACTGCTTCAGAACATTCCTATTTTAAACTTGAAGGATTTAGAAACTAACACAGTTTCCTTTATATTGTAACGCAGATATTACAGAGAGATAAATGATTTCAGATAAGGATAGTGGTGAAAATATCTTCAGAAATATTGAGGATATTTATAATGAAAGATATGATAATATCTTGGAATTTCTAATGTCGAAGGATGATGATGAAGATTGACCCGTAAGAGTTTAGATTCAGAAGCAAGGTGTTTGCTATAGAATCGTCATAATTCTTTATGTACAAGTTTAGTCCTTGTAACTTGTTCAGAGTCTCCTTCATGGTTTGCTCAATCCGGTTTTCAGTACCAATTTTCTATCGAGCGTTCCTAACACTTCCTTCTTTTATCATCAACTTTTGGTCATTAAGACCTTCTACAACATGCTGCTTCGTCAGTATTTTCAAAGTTATCGGATCTGGGTCATTGGTTATCAAACCAAGATGGTTTAAGGAGAATTGTATTTTTAGATGATTAAACGCTGATGGTAATATGATGGAATATAAAAGGTTCTCCGGTAACGATGGCGAAAGTACAACGTATATATATATCGAGATTGTAATAAGAGTAGTCTTACTGAGATATCGAAGTGGAACTGTGACAAAATTAGTTAATTGAAAAGGAATCGCGTGATTGTTTTTGCTAATGGATGACAAGGAATTCGATGCGGATATGTTTTAACTATAACTTCGAGTTCGAAAATTTTCAGGTGCATAATTGTATGCATAAATCTATCTTCCGTAGACGAGGTGCGGCTGGTTCAACTTCTCGATCGAGATGTTTTCAAGAATCATGAAAAGTTATGAATGCGAATTGTAATCGTCAAGATACAAATGAGGTTTAAGATAAAATCAAGTGGCAAACTTGAAGAATTGTTTAGTTTCATATGTTACAATCAACATTTTAATTCATTTTAATTGTCCAATGTTTTCTTCTTTATGCCACTTGTTGGATTCTGGTAGGTCAAAATCCGAATATGAAATTTGATTGAAAATGGTTATTCTGGGGTGAGCGGATACGAATATCGGTGGTTGTAAGTTAGATAATAGATAACCGTTGAATCAGATTCAATAATGTACAATATAACTTATTAATGTGAATTCTAAATATTCCTAGGGTACTACCCACCCGTTAAAATATTTTCATCATTAATAGTTTGTACGAAGGAATTTTTAATTACTATCTTTATGAAAATATACTTGCATATATATTTTCTTCAGAGATAATCATAGATTTAATGAGTCAATAAGATATTAAACTCATTTGATTTATCGTTAATTCTAGATTACATAATCTCTAAGACTTTAGAAATTACATAATCGTCATACGATACGTAAAGCGAAGATAATCGATGTAGAACGATATATAGAACGAAGATCATACTCGAAGTACAGATATTGAGTCGTGTGATGTTGATATTCGAGATACAGATTGTGATGTTGAGATTGTGATTGGGGTGATAAAGGTACTGTCGGCGTTGACGATGGTAGTACGGATTATGCTGCTGGTGCTGCTGTTGGTGTTTGTAACCTTCGCACCATATTCTCCAAAACCACTACCCGAGCACGGAGTTCGTTGACTTCTTCTATTATACCGGGATGATTGATGGTTGGAACGAGCGAATGAACAAGATTTGAAATATGGGATAGTATGTAATCATGACGAGATACTCTAGAAATGAGCGAGAAAATGGTGTTTCGAATGGGTTCGCCGGTAAGTGCTTCAGGTTCATCGTTAAGAGGGCAATTTGGTGGATGAAATGGATCACCTTCTTCTTGCCTCCAGAAATTTAGTATATTACGAACCCATCCCCAGTTCATCCAGAATAGATGATGGGAAATTGGTTGATCCATTCCGGTGACGCTGTTCTCGGAGCTCGAATGGAAATCCATGTCGGCGTAGCTATCGAAGTCGGAGGAATTCGAACTGGATGAAGAATTCATCTTGTATAGTTGGAGAAATGAATTTTTTTGGTTTGGAATAGATTATAGGAGTTGGGTTTGGTACTCTTCAATACATAATTTTCATATGTATATATAATACCGAAATCCCGTGAATTACGGAGAATCTTTGAAATTCGTCGGGCAATGTTTATAGTAATAGATACGCTAGGATATGAATTTTGTCTATACACTATCGATGCACTAGATGCAGTAAGACGTGTCTAGACTAAAGAATGATAAGCAGGCAACTCCCTAAGGATGATAAGCAGATGGTTTCCGACTAGAAATGATAAGCAAAACTTTTTAGCAGGTAGATACGGTCAAAGTCCAGACTCACTAATGTATCCTAACAACTACCAGTTAGACACACTAATGCAAGGCCTGGTTCGCTAAGACCAACGCTCTGATACCAACTGAAAGGATCCGAAACTAATCATCCGGACGATGTCCATATTGATTACAAACGAATTACAACAGTTGATAACATCGCGAGGTACTTGACCTCTATATGATACATTTTACAAACGTTGCATTTATTCTTAAAAGGCAATCTATCTTTACATAAAAAAATTAATAAACCCGTCAAACATTTCTCGATATCCAAATGACCTAAACTGTCATTTACTTAATAAATGTCTTTAATGATCTTCAATGACTCGAATGCAACGTTCTTGTATCATGGCTTAAATGGTCCCAACTAGTATCCTTAATATGAGCTAACGCACAGCGGAAGTCTTAATTCATACCTGAGAATAACATGCTTTAAAACGTCAACATAAAGTTGGTGAGATATATAGGTTTGATGCTAGCAACAATATAACGATGGACCACAAGATTTCATATATAAACATTTTAATAAAAATATTCTAAGTGGTTGAGCACTTGGTAACCATACTTAACAATTAATCACGTCGCATATTCCCTTTAATATGAAATCTTACTACACTGTACCAAGTGTAGTCACGAAACGAAGTACTGTGCAACCGTTGAATACTGGTCGTCCAGTCCGGTTGGGGTTGTCAGGCCCGATAGATCTATCAACAGAATTCGCGTTTACAATACCGCTGTAAATATTAGTTACCAAGCTACAGGGAAGTATGCCAGTGGTACAACTCAACGTAGAATATATTTTTCAGTTACTTGTGTCCATAATGTAAAACATAAAATACATGTATTCTCATCCCGAAATATTTAGAGTTTAAAAGTGGGACTATATACTCACTTTTGTCTTGAAGATATGTAATTTCGACTTGGTCTCCGATTGATATCACGAACCTATCCATATATAATATATCAATACCTTTTCTTTTTAAACAATCGTCACATATATATACTTATAATACTTTTAATACTTTTAATAATTCCTTAGTCCGTAGTTAGCAGTCTGATGTTAGTAATTCAATTTTAATGGTTCATATTTAGTTGTTTAATAAACCCCCAATGAAATAAATAAAACCCCCATCGTATATGTATTGGTCGAGATTAATCTTGACCCATGGTACCGGTGTTGTCAAATGACGTGTTGCGTACATAAAGTACCGGTGTTGTCAAATGACGTGTTGCGTACAATCATGGGATCTTATGATTAATCTTCTCGTATTGTTTACGGGTGATCCTGAACCATATAAAATTGAATTATGAGTACATATATATAAAATATCATGTTATTTTAGAAAGATGTGATTTTATTTAATTTTTCCCAATTAATCCCGAAGTTAAACAAGTCTTGGATAACCAATTTTGTTTCGGTCATAGTTTCTTCGTTACAAATCCGTTTTCGTTGATTCAACTTGCCATCTCCTTGGATCGAGTCCCTCTTTAAGACTATGAACTGAAAATACCTTGGTTTGTATTCAAAATCACACGGCATAGGTGAAACTTTAGTGAAACTTATGAAGTAAAACATTTTCCTTTATTTAAACAACCTTAAATGATTATTTTTCTAAAAATACTTATACTTTGAATTAAATCATGAAATTTTTATGTGTTATCATATTCATAGTAAAAATCATTTTTCCAGAACATAAACCTCCAACTCAAAGTTTAAGATAGTTTTTAATTATCCAACCCAAAACAGTCCCCGGTGGCACTCCGACGTCGTAAAAACAGTTTTTAAGATATTCTTTGAAAAACCAAATTATACCTTGTTAAATTAGCATATATTTAAGTTATATTACAGGTCTTGAAGTATTTTAAAAGTTAAGTTAGAAGGATCTATTTAGTTTGCAAACAAGTTTGAAAACATTCAAACTATGTTCTTGTTGTTAAACTTTTATACCACAAAATAAGATAGCTATATATATATGAATCGAATAAGGTTATGAACATAGATACTACCTCAAGTTCCTTGGACAAGGTTGCTGTAAAAGAGGAGTAAGAAGCTAGAATCAAAAGGGTGATGGAAGTGGATGAAAGATTGGAAGCAATTTAAGACATAAACTTGAATTGAAAGTTGTATTTTTGTAGTGTTTTTGTTGATCTTTTTATGGTGGTGTTTAAGGTGATTCTTGAGAGGATTTTTGCTGGAGTTCTTAGAGAGACATGAGGCTAGTAAGTGTATGTGTTTAGCTAGAGAAATGATGTTCCAAAAATTGAAAATGGATGCATGTATTTATGGTGGTGTAAAAGGTGTATAAATTTGTAATTTTGTGAAAAGATCTTTTAATCATGTGAAATTGTCATACTAAATAACAAAAGTAGTTACCTTATACATAAGGCATGAACAAGGGCTGGTTGGTGGTGATTTGATGTGTATATACCAATAGTAAATACGTATAGAAGCTAGGTATGATACGAGTACATATACTCTAGATATACGTATAGAAATCTTGTGAAAAATGGAATGAGGATTCAAATATAGCTATCTTTTGTGAATATACTTATATTGTTTTATGTATTTAAGTCTTTAAAAGTGATTAAATACATTATATATACGATATATGTATAAACATTATAGGTCGTAAGTATTTATGTCAAATAACGTTACGTATAGTTATCGTTTTGAAAGCTTAAGTTAGTAGTTTCAAAATATACTTATAACTTATTGTTATTAATACAAAATGAGATATTTAAACATCCTTAAATCATGTTAAATATGTATATATACATATATATACACAAACGTATAATTAACATATATTGTATAGTTCGTGATATCATCGGTCAAACTAGACGGTTAAACGTTATGTAAAACTCTTTTCAAAATCATAAATCTCAACAATTTAGATTGCTTATCATGTTGGTAAGTTTTAATTTATATAAATATTAATCTTATAAGTGTAAAACGATCGGAAAAATACGGGTCGTTACATCACCCTTCTGCCCCTGCTGATGACAAAAAGGGGGAGAAGAAATCTAAAAAGAAACTCAAAAAGAGAAAACAATCAGAGGGGGAGCATGAGCATGAAAAGGCTCCAAAACAACCAAGGAGGGATGGTGATGGTGATGGTGATGGTGATGATGATGATGATGGTACTACTGGTCAAGACTCTGGCACTAAGCCCAGCAACGCTCATACTGAAGCTGGTGTACAGGCAGCTAGTGAATCTCAACCCAGTGTTTCTACCACATCAGTGGATGATATTGGTTCTGGCAGTAAGTCCAGTAATGTTTCTGCATTGGCTGTTGCTGAAGTTTTTGTTGTCTCTCAAACTATTAAAAGAAGAATGAAAAGAAAACTGGAGAGACATCAGAAGAGACAGCAAGATTTAAATGATGCCTTCAATGTCAAATGGGATGCCTATGTTGCTCTTAAACGCCACAGAATTGAGCATAGGAGATGGCTGACCCCAAAAAAGAGGGACATTGATGATGACCTGATTAGCATTGACAAATTCAAAAGGGATGCACGAAAAATAAATGCTAAGTTCATGGTCAAATATGACAAAAAGAGGGCAAAGCTGTATGCTGAGCGAGTAGACAGGATCAAACGGATGACTCCTGAAGAAATAAAAGGTTATCTTGCATCTACCGAGTCAGGGAGAGGAGTTAGAGCTGATATTTTTATGAAATGGTTAGATGCTATGTTAGAAACTAGCTCATCTTCTCAACTAACATCTTCTGCACAGCCAGCTACACAACAAAAGCGAGCAGAAATAATCAATCTTGATGATGATGATGTTCAGGGGGAGCATCTTGCTATTGTTCCCTACCTGCCTCCAGATGAACCAGTATCAATACAAGAACCATTAGCTGAACCCAAGCCTATTGACAAACAAAGGGTGAAATCTACTCCTAGGGACAACCAGCCCCTCAGGAAAGGACCCCTATTTGAGGCAGCTGATGAAGGTACTGTGGCAGGTGTGCCAGCTGATACTAATCAATCAGCTAGTACTAAAGACACAGCAAGGAGTGCTGTGAATGAAGACCCAGCCAGTAGTGTGCTGCTGGGTGAAACAAGTGTTGAAGACCCAGCAAAGGTGGATGTGCTGGGTGCTAAACAAGATGATGATACGGTTAATCCTGTTGACTTTACAGTCTGGGGTAGTGGAGATCACTTATTTGTTCAATCACCTATCTCTCCCCAGACCCTAACTTATTTTAACAGAACACAGGATAATCGTGTTAATCAGTTTCCAGTGAGTTCATCTGGCATAGGTGAATCAATCATGTATCCTCCATTTTCCCTAAAACGTCATGGTAAACATAGAACTTGGGAAGATGATTCTGTTACCCATGGTGAGCCAGACTTATTTAAAATGAATCCAGATGAAAGAGATGCTTACAGGCTGGAGATCACTGTATAAAAATTGCTTGAGCAAAGACAAGCTTCTATTAATGAAAGGATACGCCAAGTTAGATTGCTGCATCATCCCCTTGATCAGCCACTCTACATCACTGCCTTGACTTATGGCATTGAAATTGATGTATACTTAAACAACAGTGGTCAAAGGCTCTCTACTGATGAGGAGAAAGCTCAATTTCAAGAGGCTCGCCAGCTGGGTATAGATCTAAGGGAGTATAATGCTGCCCTTAGAACTGAAGAGGGTAGAAAGATGATTGAAACAGCAAAATCCCTGAAAATTACTGCCGACAATTATTTGTTGGGCTTACAAGCTGAAATTCAAAGAAGGGAGGCTGCTGATGCTGAACTCGCTGAGAGGGTAAGGCTTCAGGAGATAGAAGACAAATTGACTGCTGAGAGAAAGCAAGAGGCTGAGTCCCTAAAATTAGCCAAAGCCATTGTTAAAGAACAGGATAAGGCATTTGATGAGATGGAAGCTACTGAGAAAGCACCTACTACTGCTCCTATAGAACTTGTCCTTACCATTGAATTTCCTGATCATTATTATAGGAGTAGGTATGGTGATGTGATGAATAGAAGATCCAATCCCAGCAGGATCATCAAAGTGAACAGAGGGTCAAAAAGAGCTTTCAATGTCATAAGGGAGAATAAGGTTCAAGAAAGAATAAACTATGACGAGTTAAGATCCCTAGGATTTAGTGAATGGATGGAGATCTTGGAGTATTTCATTGGTAAAGGTGAAAGTGCTATCAAAAATACACTTAAATCTGAACTCCAATAGCTCTTCAAGAAAGCAACAATGTTTGGGAATGCACCAGTAGTGAATGTAGAATAAGTTCTTTCTCAAAAGCCTAAAGGAAAGCAATCTACTGGTGAAGGACCAACCGGAAGAGGCCCCATCATTCTACCTCCTCATATCCCTATATTTGACCCTGCTGATGTACCTTATCTGTTCCCTGAAGCCTGGAGGATCAAACAATAGGAGCTATCTGAAGAAGAACGAGATAAAGATAAAGATAGATAGTCTCCTATGTGCTCAAATTGTATCTTTTGTTTAAATCACTTTTCATTTTGCTGTTGCTGTAATTACTCTACATACTCTGTTTTAATGAAAGTGAAATGAGTTTATCTTCAAAATCATATCAAATTATAAGATATGGATAACTCAGCAAAAGAACCCAAAAACAAACTTAAAAAGGGACAAATTTACTGCCTATTTTTCATTAGGTCCCTCGGTGCTGGCATTAGTGTTTTCTCCATATGTCATAGGTTTTGTCATCATCAAATAGGGGGAGATTGTTGAGTCCCCAAAATAATTAAGGATTTAATTATGACAAAACTGTAATTTATTTGCACTAAAATATTATGTGCAGTTAGCACAAGTTTGTTTATGTATAGATAGCAGATATTACTGTGTCGAGTGTTTAGTTTGCTGCACAGTCTACCAGCACAAGGTAGACAGTGTTCTTCAATCAGCACAGGATGTGTACTCAGTAAATCAAAAATATGAAGTGGCTCAGCAATGAAGAACCAGCACAGCTGGAATGCAGCTTACTACACAAGATAGCTATGCTCCATTATAAGCATAGTAGTTTCCCGAGTGGTCTACATCAATGGTACTATTCAACAGAAGTCAAAGACAAAGTTGAACAGAAAAGGACACGTGTCGGCGGCTGACAAGTGACCTTACAAGACCACGTGAGAATGCAGAAGTTTAACACATGTGCAGACATGGGTTATACTTTGTCAACACCTAGGGAACACAACATTCTATTTGTTTAATCAAATAGTGGTGCCAAACCGAATTGGGGTGTTCCTGCAAATAGCTACCAAAGAGGAAAGAGGAGAGCATGCTTTCTGATGTAGTTGTCCCCACAAGTACAGACATCATATGTACCAGTGGACAATAGAACCATTACACAGTTAATAGGACTACTATAAATTGTTGTATCCACTATTGTAACAACTAGTGGTGTGGGTTTATTTTTTATAGAGTCAAAACGTGTAATAGCTGTTAGTTTACCTCTTAGGTATAATCTAGGTAATCTGTATCAACCAACTATCATTCCGCCAAGGATAGTTGTGATTCTTTGTGATTCAATTAATAAAGAATAACTGTTGAAAATTACCTGTGACTCTATTTATTTGCTTGCTTGAATACTAATCATGTTTAATTGTTAAGTTATTTTAAAAGAAATTGTATTCACCCCCCCCCCCTCTACAATACTCCTGTTGTTATCAAGGGACCAACAACGCTTTTAATCATATCCGCTGCGCTTTTAATCATATGCGCTGCGCTTTTAATCATATGTGCTTTTCATCATATGCGCTTTTTATCATATGTGCTTCTGGTACATTTATATATGTATAATGTAAACCAGGACTAAGCCTTGGTAGTTTTTTCAACCACATGATTCTTGTCGGTGATGCATAAATATTTCTCATTTTCTGTTATCATTTACTGATAATCATATCCGTTATGATATATATCAGAGAAACTTAATCAATTTCTCTTTGATTTTGAGACAAAACAAAGCATTATTTACCAGAATATTTGTACCATTTGGTAACATGAATTTTGGCTTTCTTTTTATCAAGTTCGCAGGACCTGATATAGTATTAATAATTCTTTCAGTTGATTTCAAATTAATGAAATATTTCTTAGATTTGATTATAGTGTGTGTTACCACTATCTGTAATACATAGGTCTCTATCATCTAATTAATATTATATTTCATCAATATTCATGCTAAAACTTCAAATAAGATAAGTAAATAATGAGTAAATATTTCATCAAGATAATCAAATTTTATTACTTGCAAACAAGTTACAATCCGCAGTACATAAATGATAACACCTAATAAACATATATTTGGATGGAGTTTTAGTTAGATTAGTTAACCTCTATTATTTGCATAATTTTTTTAATAACGGTTACGGAGTACTATATAAGACTTAATAACATATATGGTCTTTATTTTTCAACTATATAAACTTCAGTCCATTGAAGCATATATATAGAGTTAGTTTCTAATCTTGACACCGTAGTTAAATGGTTATCTACGTAATAGCCAATCAAAGATCTATAGTTCTCAGACTAGAATACTAGTATATCTAGCAAGGAGGATTTTATATTTTAAATGGAGTAACATAATGTTTGTAGGTTGTGGATCACACTAGAAGATATTAAAATATATCTACTCCTACTTAGTACAACAAAATTAATTAAGACTATTAAGTAGATTAAGAGTGCACATAAAAATCTAGACATCTTAGATAATTCAGATTATTTAAGTCTAAGATTGCTAAGGGTTTACATGGTTTTCAAAAGACTCATTTTATTTTTTATTTTTATTTTTTACTTTTCACCAATTGAAACGATGTGTTTGTTTCTTTCCCTTTTTTTAACTCAATCAATTTAATGATGCCACTTTTCTACCTTTCACACCTAAAATTATGACAAAATTATAACTACTTCATTTGTCCACTTGCTCGAAAATCTTTATATATTATATCCCTACGTATCATTTAATTTAATCATTCTTATTGTAAATTTTCATTGTGTCACTACAATCTGACTAAAATTTTCATCTTCTTCATTAACGTCTCTTCCTTTTATTATTGAATTTTAATCACATCAAAATCAAAAATATAAATTAAACTCTCACATCAAACCTTGAAGTCCAATCGCACTTTGTTATATCAATTTGTTAGCCGTGGCGCTGAAGCGAGTTCCAAATTTATCAACAAAATGTTAAAAAAGGTAATTTAGGTCTGTTATTTTTTGTTGATTCAGTATTCCCCTTTTTTTTTAATACATGCGAAATAATCGGAACTAATTGTTAATTAATTTATATGTTCCATTTTGTTGTTTAAATCAATCCGCGTTTTATGGATAAGTCGAGGGAGTTAGATCAACTCGTAACATTTATAGAATGAGCTTATCGAGTTTTTTTTTTTTTTAGAATATGATATAATATGGAGTGTGTTATAATATTTTTTTTTTATGATTTATGATATGAATGAATTGAAAGATGAAGAGGAAGAAATGTAGGAGATGTAACCCGATGAGTATAACTCAGTGATGGAAGAACCCAAGTTGATAAATTCTTGATCAGAAGACACATCGGAGGTTTCAAGATCTTCTGACGGTTTCAGCGACCGAGGACGGTGGCTGGCGGGAATCTTAAGAGGTGGTAGTGGTGGTTGGGCAACTAGAAGAATCGTCTTGATTATATGGAGCTCCTCGTGCTGATAACGTGTTATAATTCAGTAAGCTTATAACTACCTTTAGTGATTTGATTATGTTATAATTCAGTAGGCTTATAACTACCTTTAGTGGTTTGATTATGTTATAATTCAGTAGACTTATAACTACATTTAGTGGTTTGATTCTTGATTAAGAATACTAATAATGAAGTGTAAGAAAGTAGATGATAATGAAGAGAAAGAAAGAAACACTTTGTAAGTGTGAGAAATGGTACAAGTTTAATGCTTGCATTCATGAGTATTTATAGCATAAAATCTCAATATAAAAATGCATACTTTATGTACCAAAATTGACTATATGTATACACCAAAATTGACTATCCATATCTATATTATTATTATTATAACACTCTATGATTTTTAGCCTCCTTATATTGTATATTTGTTTTATTTTATTTATGAGAGAAAATATAATTAGGACATCAATTTTTTAATTAAAGATTGTTTATAGTATTTAATACTCTTATAAAAATCTTTACTGGTAAAGTTGTTTGACAATTATAGTCTGATTTACTAATTAATTGTTTATGGAAAATTAGTATATGAATCAAGCGCTACACACATTTAGGAAAAGTTACAATTGAAGAACTTGAGTTTAATAATTAGTTAACCCTATAAGAACTTATGAACTCGTGACTCCTAGATGAGTTTGTTCTTATGCTCTAAGAGTAATGCTAAGTGAGAGTCCTAGTTAAGACTCGAGACATTGAGCTCAAGATATGTTATGCATATGCAATAGTTGCAATATATTAGTCAGTGACGGATCTAGGAACCGTAATCACTGGTATCACTAATTAAAAGCTCAAAAAATTTTACACTATCCAGTGGTGTCACTCAAAAGAGTTTACAATATCTAGTGATGTCACTATTTAAAAGTCCCAAATTTTTTTCACTAGATTGCGTATTTGAGTAGTAGCCCGTGCTACCACTACCTTATATCTACATCTAGGGGTGGTCAGTACTTGGTTTGAAACCGTGGAACCCGAAAACCAAACCGAATTTGAAAAATGGTTTTCGGATCGAGTCAAACCAAAACCGAATTTGAAAAATGGTTTCGGATCGAGTCAAACCAAAACCGAATTTGAATTCGGTTTTCGATTTTGAAAATTCTGAATTCGGTTTAACTGAAAACCGAATTCAAAACCGAATTCAAAATTTTTAAATATTTAATTTGTATATTTATTATTTAATGTCATTATAATTTGGGATTCAATCAATAAAATATGTTCTCACTCATATGACGATTTGGTAGCTCACATTATAATTATGTTACTCAAATTATTATGTTCTTCTTCTTAATAACAGAAGCAGTAAACGTCATAATTCAGTTGTAAATATTAATAAATCATCGAATTCTTTATAACATAATTCAGCTGTAAATTTATATGTTCGATTCATTGTTTTAGAATATAAATAACCAAGACATCAGTAACGTCACAAAATAAACTAACATCGTACTCAGTTTTTTCATAATATTCAGTTTTAACCGAAAACCGAACTGAATCCGAATTCGAATTCGGTTTTCGGTTCGGTTCGGTTTTAACTTTGAATTATGTTTTCTGTTCGGTTTTCGGTTTTGCCCAAAAAAAAAATTCAAAACCGAATAAACCGAACAAACTGAAAACCGAACCGATGAACACCCCTATCTACATCCGCCCCTGATATTAGTTGAGAAGCCATACTTATACTAGTACTTATAATGGAGTAACATTTTCTTTTCTAATGTCGTAACATCAGATTTACATGTTGCTTATACGAGTCTTATGTTAGAAATTGGGTATGGTTTAAATGTCCAGATTGATTCTTTAATCGTGTATTCACTTTCTCTATAAAGTATTTCTCTAAATCGTACTACTCCTTATTATGGTGAATAAGAGAAGTATGACCTAGGGTCGTATTTTTAAGATATTAATAGAATCGAACATATAATTAAAGCTTAAGATAATCCTAAAGTGAAGGAGTAGTGGTTTGTTATATTTTTGGATTTTCTAGTTTATAAAGTAAAATAAAGTAAATGTGATAAAATTTGTAATTCAGATAAGGTTAAAACAAATGCATACTATGGTTTCGTCAGTTACTTTGCCGAGATTATGGAATGCTGGCTTATGAATAGGTAGTGACCTTGTATTCATTACACTAGTCCTAAACGTCCATGTCATAAGACATGTCACTGGGTAATGCTTTAGGCTTGAAGATTCTAAATAGACAGCAACGTCCCTTACCCCCAACGCTTGTGCAGTCTGACTACAGGCATACACGTTCAGACGGCTCATCCAATTGAGCGACTCGGTTGGGTGACGTATTAACATTCCACAAAGGTATAAACTTTCTTAAGCATAATAGAATACAGGGTATGCTGTATCCGAGAGACGTGATGTGTTTTGATCCTTTCGCAAATGGGTTTAAAAAGGTAGTTAGGCCCTTAAAAAGAGTTCAACCATAAAGAACACCATGACCAAGTCAGGTTTGACTTCCATGAACACGTTCGGTTATCCTAATGGTCCAATCCTTTATGTGTTTAAACAAACAATTTCTTAATTAACGAAGAATCCCTTAAGCGGGGTGCAATGCTTGAGACCGCGTTATGGTGAAGTGTACTAATCAGCACTGACCGGGTTCCATGGCCTTACTTAGCAGATGTACAGCTTACAACAACCGTTGTGCTTCAGCGTGCACATACGAAGTTTATATGCTTGGTGACTACACTAGCATGGTCTAGGACAGACAATGTACTATGGGTCTAGTTAGATGTTTCACTACGAAAGAGTCCTCAGGTGGACTTATTACAACCGGTGTGCCTCAGTCAAACTTACGTTATATCCAATAGATTTCTCTTACCAAGGGGTGACACAGATAGTGTACTCTGAATCGGGGTTCACGACTTCCCAATAACAGAGCCGATAAATACGTTCTATTAGTTGGAAAAACGATTAATCGGAAAGCATCTCGACAAATACACAAACCATAAAATTATTTCGGCCTTATAACTAACTACATCATAGCATACACAAAAGATAACTACTCGTTAATCATGACAAGAATATCACAAGGCATAATAATGAAAGACATTATATAAAGACAAAGGATAGAAGTACCAGTAGATTAAACGAGTTCCAAATACAAAAGTGACAACTTCAAACTCCAGACCGCTCCTAATACAATCTTCGGCGTTCTTCTCTGCGTACAAGGCTTTCCGTACGGAGTTGAAGACCTTGAAAGTAAGAATAATATTGTAGAAAGAGAGAGAAAGAAGTGAATTGAAGTGTGTGTAAAAATGGATGACAAAAGCCCTTTTAATAGACTTGATTTTTTCCTGCATTTGATTGGTAGGCCGTATGGCCAGGCCGTTTGGGCTGGCAAGCCGTTCGTTGTGCTCATTTGCCCAGGATGTATGGCAGGCCGTTTTTCACACTGGCAGGTCGTATGGCCTGCACTGGTTTGCTGTTTCCACTGGATCGTAACTTGATTTCCTTGATTGTAGATTGATTTCTCGTCTTTCACCGTTTTCGCTCTAGAATCTTCGTTTTAGCTCTGATTCTATTGATTCTTTTTGCACCATCTTCGTAATCACTTAATCTTCAATTTATTCCAATAAAGCGGGTATTTTGGCGATAAAGCTTGGAAATTTATTGTTTTTGGGCCTCAGTACTGGGGTGAAAATGTGACTTTTTAGCCGATATCAAATATCCCACACTTAAACTTTGCTTATCCTCAAGAAAACTTCTTGTTTTTACTTTAAGAAATCTTTTCGGAGTTTCTTTTCTATTAGCCTAAGCGATTTGCTTTTTATTTATAAGGGCGAAAAATAAGGCGAGTTATCTATGTCAGGGTTGAAACTATCTCTGCAAGCATGCGAGTAGGTTACATGACTCAGGCTAGCTTTCACGGGTCACTCAAATCACACAAGTGTTTAAGGTTCCCCATAGATTTAAGAAATGAATTCGCTCTTATCCACTCATATTGCACCCATTGTCATAGGCTTGATAAAGACTCAAATTCTTGCTACTAATGTGAAAACAGTAATAACCATAGCTTCTAGGTCATTTGTCAATTTAGGAGAATGGAAAGGAATTGTAGTGTGGTGGTGAAGTTGTTTTAGGGGAGTGAGAAAGGGTAATAGAGTCTTTTTAAAGACTTTTATTCGGAATTTCAGAAATGTAAGATAGATAGGAGTGCTGATATTTTTGAGAAGCACTTTGACTTTTTTTTCTTTTGGAGTGATAGGCATTTGCGGTCAAGTTCTTTCTCGGTGTTTCCCTTTTTAAGTTCTGCTCCTTTTCTCAAAACTTTGAAAATACTTTTTTTTTTTGGAGATTTTATCTCGAGAAACTTTCTACCGGTAAACTTTTTCAAGACCTTTGCAATGATACTTGAGAGGTTTATAACATTGGGTTTTCGGAAGGAATCTCATTTTCTAGATTTTTCGAGTGAAAAGATGATGTGGGTGAGGGTTTTATGTGGTAGAAGTGGTGAAGGTGTGAACGCCTTATTTTGACAAATGGTTAGCTCTTCTGATTATACACGAATTACATTTCATTACTTGGAAATGCAGATCTAGAGCAAGTTCTGGATCTGAGTACAGACATCGGCACTCTCAACGGTAAATAGTGAAGCATTAAAGATGAATGCTCATATGGTCTTATTTGGGTGCCTCACCACAATCAATTTAGGTCAATAATGCCTAGTCATGCAATGCTCTATTAGAGATTCGGTTCGTCCCAACAAGATTTCTACCTTACTTAAGCCTTAATTTTATTTACAAACGTTTTAGGTTTACGAACGTACTTTTCCGAAAAGGCTTTCTCTTGTTAAAATTTTGAAATTTGGCTTAAGAACTCGAAATCTTTGTAATGGGGTTATTTGAATTCAGCATAAAAAGATTTTACCAACATCCTACACTTAGACGAACATTGTCCCCAATGTTCCTAGTGTATCCCACACTTAGGAGTTTTAGTTAAAGATTTTGGGAAAATTTGTCTAGTGTTTATTTGGATTGGAATCCCACACTTAGTGATAAGCTAGGATGTGGCATAATTAAAAATTCGTGCTAGTAACGAGGAGAAATGAGTACCCTCGTGGATAGTCGTAGTTGCTTGTGAAGAAACTGGCTGACTTGTGAAGACAGGTTGTTTCAGCAATCTTGGAGGTTACGTCCTTTATTGATCGGATCATTTGTCAACCTTTATTCTTCTACTCTACTTTATTGCACGAGTTGCTTTTCGAGAAGAACTTTTGTTTAAGGTCGTTGGCTCGACCATAATGATGCTTAAAAGCAGACATTCCCCTCCGGTAGTTGTGATCGTCGTATTCTCGGGGGAATGTGAGTCTTAGTGGATAAATTCTTAGAAAGTACCGGACCAAAAGTAGTAGCAGATCTGGTACTTCTCTTGAAGATATTCTGAAGAAGAGATAATGTACGATTTCAGCTCGTGACAAATCTTGAAGTCCGATGAGAATATGATCTACGGCTCTGCTGATTGATCCGTGAATGTCAATCATCGAAGCAGTGCTGGTGGTGATTATTTCTCTAACGGGATGCTCATTTCGGAGGTCTTCAAATAGCGTCAGAAATTGTATCTTCAATATCTCAAAATATTCTGAATGATGATCTCCACAGTAGGAGTCTGTAGCTTTGCACAAATTTGTCAAGAGGCGAAGTTGAAAAGAAGTGAAAAGCAGCCCTGACCCAAGCATTAGTGTCACCGTCTTGGAATATATCTCCCAGCATCCAGATTTGAATGTGAAACTAGGATCCGTGGATTCGTGGAAGATACGTGTTATCTGCTTCGTAACATAGGTGACAATGTTGACTCGGTCTGGTTCTACATGCGAGAACGAATTGTTGCGTCTTCCTTCTTCTACTACTACATATTGTAACTCCTTGATAATCAGATCAGCGTGGTGATCAATTGTTACGTAAATTACTAGCCTGTCTGGTGTGCTTTCGAAATTATCTTTTTCTAAGAGAATGAAGAGGCTGTGAATATCTTCGATCATTTGCAAATCAGAATGATAAGTCGGGCGTCAGGTGGAAAGGTCCATGTGCTTCTGGATGAGAGTCAGTAGTGCTCGTTGTCTTGCGGAGAACGGAAGTGCCGATCCGGCCAAGGCATTGTAAACCTTAGAGTAAATGATCTTCTGATCTCGACAAAATCTTGTCTCGAGAATAGTGCGAACTACTGAAATGTGCTCTCGTTGCCTTTCTTCATGGTAGATATGATCGTGAAGGGTATTGATAAAGTATTTAATGCGCTCTTCTAAGATTTCAACATTATCATCTTCTCTCTGTATATAGAGGTTGTATTCATCTTCGATAGCCTTGATTCATTCCTTTAAGCGCGGTGCAAAATAAATTGTTGATTTACAGATGGCTTCGAGAATATCTTCAAATTCATCGGTGTCATTGATGAAGGTTATCATGTCGATGTGATTAGATATCAGAAGAAGATTCCGGATCCTCCTGATCTGGTTCAGATGGAGAATATGAATCATCCAGAATGTCTTCATGTTGCTCTTCCTCGTCATCATCGGCATAGTTTTCTTTCATGGATTCATCTGATGAACGGGCTTCTTCAGTATTCTGGTGCTTCATTTCGACACTCGCAGGTTCAATCTCTATATCTTTAACCCCAGCCTTAGCAGTTTTTTTCTTGAAACGAATAATTAAACTGTGATCCTCCGTCTCTAGCCTTATTAATTCTTCATGATGATTATGATTGGCTTCCAAGCTTGGAGTGGGTACTATTGCAGTTTCTTTTACGTCTCCCATTTCCTCTTCGTCCTCAGATTCTTCCTCTTCCTCTATCTCTTCGATGGGATCCTCTTCTTCCATTTCTGGGTCGTCAGCAGACTGTGATTAGACACCCATCTCGATATCATCGGCTGGTGGTGGAGACTCATCATCGGAAGTGATTCGTCTGGTGGAAATAGAAAACATCTCTGCCTGTCCAGAAAGATCGGTAGGTCTGTCAATTTTGAAGGTAACGCTCTCCCCATGTGATCGCAAGATCAAGGTTTGATTGTACACATCAATGACAGTCCTAGCCGTGTCCATGAAAGGTCTTCCTAGCACTATCGGCGTGTGAAAGTCTTCCTTAATGTCCATCATTACGAAATGCGTAGGATACAAGAATTTTTCGACTTTTACCAAGACGTTCTCAACTATGCCCTTAGGATATCGAATTGTGTGATCGGCACATTGGATTGTCATTTTGGTTGGTGACAAGTCTCCTAACTCTAATCTCTTATAGAGAGAATAGGGGATTAGGTTGATACTTTCTCCTAAATCTGCTAGCGCATGAATGGTTCCAGATTGGTAGATTGAACACAGGAAAATGAATCGTCCCGTATCTCCTAGCTTTTACGGTAGAGAGTTTCTGAGTAATGCCGAGCATTCTTCACTCAGTGGAATTTTGTTGGAATCTGGTATCCTTTCCTTTGTAGGGAGAAGCCTTCGGATGTATCTCCTCTGGTTGGGAACTTTGGACATGGTGTCCAGGAATCTTCCATCAAGTTTATAGGTATCAAGCTTGGATGGTTCTTCCTGTAGCTTTCCAGGATAAGGTACACAAACTAGAGTTTGAGTGGGCAGCTTCTAAGTGTATGTTGATTTGTTCTTGAGCCTGGCAGACCTTCTCCGTGGTTCTTCCCTTGGGATTATGGAATCCATATGCTTAGCTTCCTCTATGTAGGGATTTTGGATAGTATTACTAGGTAATCTTCCTTGTGGTCGGGTTTCAAAGCATTGTGATAACTATCCGAGCTGCGTTTCTAGACTTTTGAGCAGTGCCAATTTGTTTCACATTAGTATATCTGTTTGGTCTTGTCTAGATGCAGTTCTCTGATTTAGCTGTTGTTGTCCTTAAATGAACTGAGTCAAATGATCATCAGTCCCGAGGGTAGGGTTGGTTACTTTCGCAATTTGGGTGGTTATGGAATTTTCCTCAGCTGGTGGACCTGTGAGTGGAAGTGGTTGATCGTAGGTCAATTGAGATTGTTGGGGTGGATAAGGTGGGTAACGATAGCGGAAAGGCTGGTTGTTTCTTTGAAATTGGTTAACCCTAGTGATATTGCTTCATTTATGCATATTTTTACTCGTAATATAGGTTCGTTTTTATTTGGTTTTTGGATATAAGTTGAAGAAATTATTGAAGTTTGAGTTTTTACGTTCCTATGTGGTGGTTTGAAGAGTTAAAATAATTTGGAAGATATTCGGATGAAAGTTTCACTGTTTTGTAGAAGATAATCAAAAGTCGAAGCAAAGAGTCAAAGTATAAAGTGAAACAGAAATATACTGTTCGAAACAGCGTATCTTGTGGCCGTGATTCAGACCATTGCAGTCGCGATTTTGGTATTTGCTCGTGATTTTAATCTCGCGTTCGCATTACGTTAACAGAACTTCAGAATTAGATAACAAGAAGAATGGTGGTCGCGATTCCATATATTGTGGTCGCGATGTTGAGGGTGTCTCGCGGTCGCTATCCACCTTATTACGGCCGCGAGAGTGTAAGCTGACTTCAGATTTTGTTTTACTATAAATATATAACAACCTGAAAATTTCCGACTAAATTTAAACCTAACTTTGATATGATTCCGACGATTCACGAACCATTATTAGTAAATAATTATGTATTGATATTAATTTGTTATATTAATATTATTATTATCACTCATCATTATCATTTACAATTATCATTATCAGTATTGACAAACAATATTATTAATATTATCAAAATTTTTATTATTTATCATTTATTATGATTAATATGATTAGTAATATCATTAACCTAATATATATCATTAACATTAGTATTAGTATTATCATTTAAGTATTATTATTATTGTTACTAATATTATTATTAGTTATCATTTTTAATATTATTATTAGTATTAATGATATTAAAAGCATTATTATTCTTATTGTTAAAATTATTATTATTAATATTATTATCATAATTATCATTACCATTACAATTATCATTAATAATTAATATAGTTATTATTATTAATATAAAATAATACCATTATCATGAATAATAATTTATCATTGTCATTTATTATTTCTATTATTATTACTTTTATCATTATTAATAATATTATCAAATTATTATAATTAATATATTTATCAATAATTAATATTAATTAAAAATAAATTAAAAAGTCAAATAAAGAGTTCTATAATTATCAGCTTTTAAATTTTATATTTTTTTATCATGATCTGCTTTTCCTTATTTTTATAAAAAAATATATTAGGTAATCAACTTTTATTTTTTTATTTAGCTGGTCATAATCATGGATTTTTTTTATTATCACGACTGCTTTAAATTTTTAGAAATCGTGATTATATTTTTTTAATTCTACTGGTTTTTATTTTGTATCCATTATCAATCAATTCACATTATATAACATTACAGCAACTCATAAATCAAAGCAGAAATATATATATTTTTTCAACCGTCCCTGTTCTTGATCCATTTTTGCTAAAATTCGATTTCGAAATCCATTACAAAATCCTTAATTGCAGTTTTGTTAGGAATAAATTACTCAAACTAACTACAAAGTTTCAAGTTCCAATTCATTGTATTGAGTTCGAATTTTGGAGTCAAACTTTTGAATCAAAAAGTCAACGAAGTTGTTCTTCGCGAAATTCGTAATTGTTTTAAAGTTTCTGTTGAAATTGATAATTGATAAAGTTTCTATCAAAGATTTAAACCTTATTTCATGTAGGAAATTTTGTCTAAAACGATCTTAAATTCAAAAACCAAATTGGAGTTTATTTTTTTTTTACGCGAACAGTAGGTATCTTCTTTTTATTTTTTTATTTTTTTTTCTTTTCGTTATCTGTTATGACAATTCAAACGTTCAAAATTAAATCGTTTATGTTTCAATATCATATTTTAAAACGAATTAAAATTGTTACAAGGATACATCCAGTCGATTTATATGATAATGAAAAAGAAAATATAGAACAGAAATAGGATATATATATATATATATATATATATATATATATATATATATATATATATATATATATATATATATATATATATTTCGGTATCAATTTATTCAGATAAATAAAGATGGACGAATGGTTAAGAGGGGTGTCCGGTGAGTGGGAGGTCATGGGTTCGAGTCCCGTCTTGTTATTGTTATTATTATTATTATTATTATTATTATTATTATTATTATTATTATTATTATTATTATTATTATTATTATTATTATTATTATTATTATTATTATTACTAGTATTTAAAAAGTATTACTAGTATTGTTATTATAATTATTAGTATTATCATTATTTTTATTACTAGTATTACTAGTATTATAGTTATTATTATTATTACTAATAAAAATATTATTTACCATTTATTATTATTTTCATAATTATAATTATCATTATGATTATGATTATTATGATTATTATTATTATTATTATTATTATTATTATTATTATTATTATTATTATTATTATTATTAGTATTATTATTATTATTATTATTATTATTATTATTATATTATTATTATTATTATTAAATCATTATTATTATCGTTATTAATACAAGTATCATTATTTTTAAATCTATCGATGTACCTAATATTATCGCTAAGAATATTATTAGTAGTATCATTATTATAAAAATTAACATTTTTATTAAAACTATCATTTCTAAGTATTATTATTATTACTACTACTACGATTATTATTATGGATATTACAAAATTATAAATATCATTACTATTGAAAACATATAACATTTTAATTATTTCTATTATTAGTATTATAAGAACTTTTATTTTTACTATTATTATTATTATTATTATTATTATTATTATTATTATTATTATTATTATTATTATTATTATTATTATTATTATTATTATTAATATTTTTAAACATTATTATGATTAATATCATTTTTACTACTAGTATTATTATTATTGTTATTACAAAATAATACAACTCTTTATTCATTAACATTATTAATAATATTTTATTAAACAAATACTTATATATAGAATATAGATATATAAGTATATATATACAGAAATATATAACGATTGAAATAATATATATATATATATATATATATATATATATATATATATATATATATATATATATATATATATATATAAACTTATTCGATTACGAGTATATGTGTTAATATATATACTTGATATAGGTTCGTGAATCCGAGGACAACTCTGCACTTGTTCAGTGCCATCATACACATATTTACTACGAAATACGAAATACAGTATCGTGAGTTTTCATAGTTCCCTTTTTATCTATATTTTTGGGCTGAGAATACATGCGCTACTTTTATAACTGTTTTATGAAATGAATACAAATACTAAAACTGATTTTTCATGAGTTTATTTGATTCCCTTTTACTCTTTACATTTTTGGGCTGAGAATTCATGCACAACTTTTATAACTGTTTTACACGCTAGACACAAGTACCAACTTTAAATTATGCTATACCCGGCTACGTCCGACTAAGTCCCTAACCGACAAGTATAAACACAACTTGTCTTTGGGGCAAACTTTGAACAACTTTTGGATCTGCGTGATCTACTAATTGGTCCATGCGAGGCCAAGCTTATGAATAACTTTTGGATCTGCGTGATCTACTAATTGGTCCATGTGAGACCAAGTTTATGAACAACTTTTGGATCTGCGTGATCTACTAATTGGTCCCTGCGAGGCCAAGCTTATGAGTAACTTTTGGATTCGCGTGATCTACTTTTTGGTCCCTGCGAGACCAACTTTATGAACAACTTTTGGATCTGCGAGATCTACTAATTGGCCCCTGCGAGGCCAAGCTAATGAACAAAAATCTTGTGGTCTAACACTATTACTGAAATCATTATTTATGACAAACCTATGAACTCACTCAACCTAGTGTTGACTTTTTAAGCATGTTTATTCTCAGGTACTTAAATATTGCTTCCGCTGTATATCTGCTGCTTTGATGATGATTGCTTGCCATGCTTGGAGTCCTGCATTTCATATCATATCAATTAAAGACATTTAATTCATTGTTCATTAAATACAATGTAATCTATTTATCTTCCGCTGCAAAACTCAATAAAATGTCTCATATAGAGTCGTTCTCGTTTATACAATTGTGATTTGATATATTTAGTGACGTTAATCTTCCAGGCCCTATCTGGAGGACGTCACAGATTGGTATCAGAGCAATGTTGTTGTAGAGAACCAGGATTGCATTTTATGTGTGTCTTATACAATTAGGTACCTTAGCAATGTAGGACTACAACTTTCCTTGACCATAGTGCCTTTAATTGTTGCTTTTAACTGTTAAATGCTACACTATACTTTAGAAACTTTACTTATCTTAGAATGCCAAGCCAATCTAAGAACTCTGCTCACTGTCCTAAGTACTATCCAATTCCGCCACCGTATTTAAATGCAACACCATGATTTCAGAAATTCTTGACATTCCTATGTCATTTACCATGGTTTTGTGTATTACATATGTATTACATGAAACATTATCCATGATTTTTGAAACTCCTATAATTGTTACTATTCATACTCAAACGTATATAACTCCCTGTTATATATCACGTACCTATGCCTTATGCCTTTATGCATCGGTTTGCGAACCAGAAAATGTCATTGGGTTACCACAGTATACGAATTAAAATTCTTTAATCGAAACATTATTAGATTACATACGTATCATTTTATGATCTCGACACGTCATACTGCCATTATTGGAGTATAGACAAATCATATCTTATCATATCTTATCATATCTATCCCAATAGACTTTGTCTAACACTTTTCCTAAATTTTCTCCGTAAATTACGGAAATCTTTTTGCTATATATACATATTCAAGGAGACAAATATATCATTCAATATTCAACAACTCATCGCATATCGAAACCCTTATCCGATAACATAATATGGATTTCTCACTTGATTCCTCGAGCTCCACAGACAGTGTAACCGGAATGAACCAACTAATTAGTCATCATCTTTTCTGGATGAATTGGGGATGGGTTCGTAGTCGACTTAATCAATGGAGAAGTGAAGAAGGTGATCCTTTTCACCCACTACATTTCCCTATTGGTGAAGAACCTGAAGCACTTACCGGCGAACCCGTTCGGAACACCATTTTCACCCACATATCCAGGATATCCCGTCACAAATATATAATATCTAAAATTCTAGATCTTATTCATCCGCTAGTCCGAACCGCTAATCATCCCGGAGTAAGAGAAGAAGTTAACGAGCTTCGCGCTCGAGTGGTGGCTCTGAAGAATATGGTGCGAAATCTAAAAGCATCAGCAGCACCAGCAGCATAACCAGCACCGACAGCACCACCAGTACCATCAACATCATCACCAACAGCACCAGCTTCACCAACAACAACATCTGCATTCCACGCCTCAACATCACACTCAGTACCTCGGATATCAACATCATACGTCCTATAGATACCAAGGAATATTAGTAATAATGAGTTAAGATGTATTGACTCATTCTTCCTGAAGAATTATATATGTATAATTCATATATATGGATTGGAACAATAATAAATCTTTTTGTACTAAGCTATTACGTATGAATCTTAACTAGTATGTACTACTTGGTTAATTCATATCACTAATATGCTATGATGAACATCCTTCGTTAATGACTTAATGATCGTTAATCACTGCTTCAGCACAATAAACTTCAATTCATAATAAACAAATGTATTATTCAAATACATGTTTGATTTTACACTTCCATTTTCGAAGTACTCAAAACTTTCTAGAAAACATCATTCGTGCCTTGTGAATTTCACAAGAATTTCACGAGCATCAACATCATATACCGAGGTATATCAATAACAATGAACAATGAAGCATTGATTCATAATTTCAGTAGCGAAATATTTCGCGACAATTATGAAATCTCTAAGGTTTTGGAGATTATTTATTCTCGTTTAAACCTCAAATCAAACGAGTTAATATTATATTAACTCATTAAGTCTATATTACATCTGAAGAATACATATATGAACGTGTATCTTCATAAAGATGGTAATTAAAAATTCTTTTGTACAAACTATTAATTGTGAAAATATTTTAACGGGTAGGTAATACCCGAGAAATATTTATATCTCACATTAATATGTTACATTGTACATTCTTCAATTCCGATTCAATAATCAGTAACTATACTACTTACATCCACATATATATCCGTTCACTAAAGAACAACCATTTTCAATTACAAATTCTGATTTTGACATATCAGAATCCAAGTAAAACTTTAGCAGGTGTTATCTTCCTAAAGATCACTACATTCATGAATTATATTCATTCGTATTCTATGATGAATTATCACATCAAACCACCGAAATTATCATTCATTACTTTTGAAATCAACAACGCCTATTCGCCAACCATTAGATCCGTTGACGATTACATCCAGCGTTTAATCATCTAAATTTCTTGAAACCATCTCGGATTGATAATCAATGATTCAGATTCGTTAACCTTGAGAATGCTAACGAAGCAGCTAAAGCTATAAATGGTCTTAATGACCAAAAGTTTGATGTATTGAAAAAGCTCAGATTTAGAACTGAAAAATGGATTGAGCTAACCATGGAGGTAACCAAGGACAAATACAAGGACCAAACCCTGTATTCAAAGAATCCAGGCAATTCTGGATCCGATGAAATCTTTAGAGAATATCTTGCTCCGAAGTCATGTTAAAAGCTTGCAGAAAATTTTTCTTCATCAACTTTCGAACTTAGAAATTCCAAAATATCATCATAAATATCTTCGATATTTCTGAAGATATTTTCATAAATATTCTCGTCCGAAATTATATACCTCTTCGTGCTATCTGTATTACATTATATTGGAAACTTCTGTAAAATCTTAGTATAAATTATGAATGATTTGAAGTAGTGTTGGGAATTGAAGCATGGGTTAGTATAATATAATGACGTCAGGCCAACGTGATTATATTACAGTAAGTCATGCTAAATTTTTAATGGAAGATGATGATTCATAGACTTTATAATCATCATTTACCATGTTACACGACTCTTACATTCTACTTAACCTCTAAACATATCAAGAACATATATTCTTGATAGTTCTATCTGGTAATTTGATAAATCAAGATCGTGCTATTGCTTTCCTAGAACATTAATTATGTTCATTCGAAAACACCATACCTACGAATTCTGGACCATTACTTATTGTACTTAGAGTCGAGAAGAGAATAAAAAGGCAAAGAGCTCCGACATATAAGGGAAATAATAAAGCTCGATAACGACACAGAAATTACAAACCGTGTATATCAATACGTATTGCAACGTAAAGACACGGGAGAATTAAAAACATTATAACCCCAAGGGAATAGTAGAAGAAAACAGATTCCTCTGGTGATAAATGAAAAAGAAGAATGACTGTATATATGGTCAAAATAATAACAAGGATCAGAACTGGATTAAGCATTTCTATAATCTTTTGGAAGTATGAATTGAGGAAGAAAGTATAGAAGTGGTGAAGATAATGAAACGGAAGAAGCTAATTTATAGCAAAATTCCAAATACAGCAATCGAGACAATTTACCGCATTTAATCAAAGAAAATCTCAAATTCCTGAATTACCGGAGAATCGAATCTTATAAAGATTGTGAAGATTTCTTTAAATCCCTTGAATTCCGAAAATCAACTTTAACTGTGTAAAAAGTTAAGGCAAACATTTAATTTACTCAACTCACTCTTTTACGATAGCTTCGTTTATACTCTTCCTATAATCGAAATATTTTATCCATATTACCCAATGTTGATAAAACTCTATTTTTAACTCATATTCATCATTCTTGTTGTAAAGAATGACGATCTCTATCAAATTTCATGCCCGTGATTTTCACGAACTCCTCTCTGTTTTGTCTGCCCTAATATTGTGGCATAAACGCTTAAAGTTTTAAATGAGTTCAATACTATTCATAACACATTTCATGTGTTCAGTTTACTGAAATGCTCGTATAGCACTATCATCCCTTTTGAGGATAACCTAGTCAAATGACACTCTTGTTAATCCTTTAGATAACCACCGTATTAATAATAAAATGCACTTCGTAGAAGAACCTGTAGAAATTATGGTTCGAATGACTTAAACGCTTGAAACAAAACAATATTCTATCCGATGGAATTCACGTAAGGCCCCGAACATACCTGGGAACGTGAAGACCAAATAAAATGTAAATATCCTCGTCTATGTACGAACAACGCCGATTGATGGCAACAGCTAAATCTCGGGATGAAATTTCTTTTAACGGGTAGGTACTATAACAGCCCGAAAATTTCCGACTAAATTTAAACCTAACTTTGATATGATTCCGACGATTCACGAACCATTATTAGTAAATAATTATGTATTGATATTAATTTGTTATATTAATATTATTATTATCACTCATCATTATCATTCACAATTATCATTATCAGTATTGACAAACAATATTATTATTATTATCAAAAATTTTATTATTTATCATTTATTATGATTAATATGATTAGTAATATCATTAACCTAATATATATCATTAACATTAGTATTAGTATTATCATTTAAGTATTATTATTATTGTTACTAATATTATTATTAGTTATCATTTTTAATATTATTATTAGTATTAATGATATTAAAAGCATTATTATTCTTATTGTTAAAATTATTATTATTAATATTATTATCATAATTATCTTTACCATTACAATTATCATTAATAATTAATATAGTTATTATTATTAATATAAAATAATACCATTATCATGAATAATAATTTATCATTATCATTTATTATTTCTATTATTATTACTTTTATTATTAATAATAATATTATCAAATTATTATAATTAATATATTTATCAATAATTAATATTAATTAAAAATAAATTAAAAAGTCAAATAAAGAGTACTATAATTATCAGCTTTTAAATTTTATATTTTTTTTATCATGATCTGCTTTTCCTTATTTTTATATAAAAATATATTAGGTAATCAACTTTTATTTTTTTATTTAGCTGATCATAATCATGGATTTTTTTTTATTATCACGACTGCTTTTAAATTTTTAGAAATCGTGATTATATTTTTTTAATTCTACTGGTTTTTATTTTGTATCCATTATCAATCAATTCACATTATATAACATTACAGCAACTCATAAATCAAAGCAGAAATATATATTTTTTTCAACCATCCCTGTTCTTGATCCATTTTTGCTAAAATTCGATTTCGAAATCCATTACAAAATCCTTAATTGCAGTTTTGTTAGGAATAAATTACTCAAATTAACTGCAAAGTTTCAAGTTCCAATTCATTATATTGAGTTCGAATTTTGGAGTCAAACTTTTGAATCAAAAAGTCAACCAAGTTGTTCTTCACGAAATTCGTAATTGTTTTAAAGTTTCTGTTGAAATTGATAATTGATAAAGTTTCTATCAAAGATTTAAAACTTATTTCATGTAGGAAATTTTTTATAAAACGATCTTAAATTCAAAAACCAAATTGGAGTTTATTTATTTTTACGCGAACAGTAGGTATCTTTTTTTTTTCTTCTTTTCGTTATCTGTTATGACAATTCAAACGTTCAAAATTAAACCGTTTATGTTTCAATATCATATTTTAAAACGAATTGAAATTGTTACAAGGATACATCCAGTCAATTTATATGATAATGAAGAAGAAAATATAGAACAGAAATAGGATATATATATATATATATATATATATATATATATATATATATATATATATATATATATATATATATATATATATATATTTCGGTATCAATTTATTCAGATAAATAAAGATGGACGAACGGTTAAGAGGGGTGTCCGGTGAGCGAGAGGTCACGGGTTCGAGTCCCGTCTTCGGCATTTTTTTAAGAAAGCTTCCTAAGGTGGTTTTCATTCTAATTATTATTATTATTATTATTATTATTATTATTATTATTATTATTATTATTATTATTATTATTATTATTATTATTATTATTATTATTATTATTATCATTGTTATTATTATTGTTACAAGTATTTAAAAAGTATTACTAGTATTGTTATTATAATTATTAGTATTATCATTATTATTATTACTAGTATTACTAGTATTATAGTTATTATTATTATTATTACTAATAAAAATATTAGTTACCATTTATTATTATTTTCATAATTATAATTATCATTATGATTATGATTATTATTATTATTATTATTATTACTATTATTATTATTATTATTATTATTATTATTATTATTATTATTATTATTATTATTATTATTATAAGCATTATTATTATATCATTATTATTATCGTTATCAATACAAGTATCATTATTTTTAAATCTATCGATGTACCTAATATTATCGCTAAGAATATTATTAGTAGTATCATTATTATAAAAATTAACATTTTTATTAAAACTATCATTTCTAAGTATTATTATTATTATTACTACTACTACGATTATTATTATGGATATTACAAAATTATAAATATCATTACTATTGAAAACATATAACATTTTAATTATTTCTATTATTAGTATTATAAGAACTTTTATTTTTACTACTACTACTATTATTATTATTATTATTATTATTATTATTATTATTATTATTATTATTATTATTATTATTATTATTATTATTATTATTATTATTTTTAAACATTATTATGATTAATATCATTTTTACTACTAGTATTATTATTATTGTTATTATAAAATAATACAACTCTTTATTCATTAACATTATTAATAATATTTTATTAAACAAATACTTATATATAGAATATAGATATATAAGTATATATATATGTATATAGAAATATATAACGATTGAAATAATATATATAAACTTATTCGATTACGAGTATATGTGTTAATATATATACTTGATATAGGTTCGTGAATCCGAGGACAACTATGCACTTGTTCAGTGCCATCATACACATATTTTCTACGAAATACGAAATACAATATCGTGAGTTTTCATAGTTCCCTTTTTATCTATATTTTTGGGCTGAGAATACTTGCGCTACTTTTATAACTGTTTTATGAAATGAATACAAATACTAAAACTGATTTTTCGTGAGTTTATTTGATTCCCTTTTACTATTTACATTTTGGGCTGAGAATACATGCACAACTTTTATAACTGTTTTACATGCTAGACATAAGTACCAACTTTAAACTATGCTATACCCGGCTACGTCCGACTAAGTCTCTAACCGACAAGTATAAACACAACTTGTCTTTGGGGCAAACTTTGAACAACTTTTGGATCTGCGTGATCTACTAATTGGTCCATGCGAGACCAAGCTTATGAATAACTTTTGGATCTGCGTGATCTACTAATTGGTCCATGTGAGACCAAGCTTATGAACAACTTTTGGATCTGCGTGATCTACTAATTGGTCCCTGCGAGGCCAAGTTTATGAATAACTTTTGGATATGCGTGATCTACTTTTTGGTCCCTGCGAGACCAACTTTATGAACAACTTTTTGATCTGCGAGATCTACTAATTGGCCCCTGCGAGGCCAAGCTTATGAAAAAAAATCTTGTAGTCTAACACTATTACTGAAATCATTATTTATGACAAACCTATGAACTCACTCAACCTAGTGTTGACTTTTTAAGCATGTTTATTCTCATGTACTTAAATATTGCTTCCGCTGTATATTTGCTGCTTTGATGATGATTGCTTGCCATGCTTGGAGTCATGCATTTCATATCATATCAATTAAAGACATTTAATGCATTGTTCATTAAATACAATGTAATCTATTTATCTTCCGCTGCAAAATTCAATAAAACGTCTCATATAGAGTCGTTCTCATTTATACAATTGTGATTTGATATATTTAGTGACGTTATTCTTCCAGGCCCTATCTGGAGGACGTCACAAAATACACGTTTTTAACCCTTTTTAGGGTAATCAGTTTTTATGTTACGAATATTTTAGCTAGGGTTACGAATTTTTAAGCTTTTCAAGGTGGTTTTAAGGTATTCTAACACTTAGATTATCATTGTATCAAGGTTTAATCATTGATAACTATCTTTTCTTATCTTTGATTTATATCATGATGATTTTTTATCTATCTTTGTGTTTAATTTCTTTTATCATTGCCATGAGTAGCTAAATTCCTAGTATTTTCATAGATGATTGAACCTAGGTGAAGGATTACTTGATCTTATATATGTATTGATAATTGTTCTTGATTATGATTCTTAATTACTCCCATTAATTGATCCCATTAATTACTTGTCCGTTGATTGATGTAACGAGAGTTACTAGATCAATTAATTTATCTAGGTTATTGAGAAATAAATAGATAGATTGAATGCATACGGGAGACCGGTGTAATTAGATTAGTAAATAATCCCATCAATTAAGTAGGTAATTGTGAAGCCTAAATAGGGACGCCGATTTACCCTTCAACTGAATCATAATCTTGAGTAGTTAATATTGATTGATTGTGTTCTTCAGAAGCGTATGGGAGACCAACGTGAAAAATCGACACTTTCATGATAGAATTAGTATCTAAGTGAGAGACACCAGCTTATCTTACTAATTGATTAATGAACTTGGTTAACGAGAGTTATACTTACGGATTTAATTACATTGTTCTTAATAACAGCAATTCAGAACCTAGGAAATTGAATTTAAGTGAATACCCCTTTATCTATTTGAATTCATATTTTCTTCCTTTGTTTTAATTAGTTTTTAATTAAAACCCCCATTTTACAACTTAAATCTCTAGAATAATTATTAGTCTTTTTAATCCAAACTCTGCTCTCTTTGGACGAATTCGTAAGTATATTACAATATGATTAGGTGTGTTTTCCGCATATCAAATTTTTGGCGCCGCTTCCGTGGAGCGGTGTGTCTTAGGATTTTACAAGCTTTTAGTTATTCGATCCTTTCGCGGAAACTTGTTTTAGCGAAATTTACTCTTTTGTTATTTTTATTTTCAGTTTTACGCGTTGGTTTTTATTGTGGTGTGATCGCAGGTTAGGTACTAATAACTCTGGAACCATTTAGAGTTTATCATACACGCAGCAAAGCTAAAGAAGAACAAGAAATCGCCGAAGGTTTCTTAGAAATGCCTTTTTATATTCCGGAATTTGAATATATTAAGAAAGAAAAGGTTAAAATGGGTGAACCAACGAGAGGTCAATCCATGTAAGCGATGATGAAAGCCACGAGGGCTGGTAATGGACATGCCATTTCCCAACCAGTTGTCGATAAAGATTTTGAGGTTAAAGGACAAATTTTAAATATGATCACTCACCAGTGCCAGTTCAGGGGTACACCGAAAGAGGATGCATTCGAGCATCTTCGAAATTTCAAGAGCATATGTAATGTGTTTAAGATTGCCCAAGTTGCGGATACGGTTATCTATTTGAGGGTCTTCCCTTGGTCTTTGAAAGATGATGCAAGGGACTGGTACTGACGAGGAATTTTAATAAGGTCCAAATTTTCTACAAGGGTGTCAATGCGCCGACGAGGAAAGAAATCGATATTGCTGCAGGTGTTTCTTTGATGTAAAAGACACCGAATGAAGCTTACAACATCATCTCTGAAACAGCTACACATTCATACAATTGGCACCAAGAGATGGATGTTTCTCAATCATCTCATGTCGCTAGTACTGAAACTAGTGATGAACTCGCATCGGTTAAAGCACAACTGAAAACTGTTCAAAGACAAATGGAATCGATGACTAAAGAGATGCACGCTATGAAGGTTGGTTGTGAATTATGTCAGGGGCCACATCTCACAAAGGATTGTAATCAAGCAACTATGGAAGAGCAGGTGAACTACTTGGGTAATCAATACAATAATCAGTATCAAATAGGTAGTTCGGGTTATCAAAGGAACAGACCACCAGGGTTCGTTAATCAAAATCAGAATCAGTCGTATGTGGATAAGGGTCCTTCACTAGAGAAGTTATTGCGGGGTTTTATTATAAAGACGGATGAAAGCATCACGGCTTTGAGGCAAGATAGTAATTCGACAAAACAGCAAGTGAGAAGTCAGCAGGCCTCGATTCAGAATTTGGAACGGGATGTCAGGCGTATAGCTCAATCGCTAACGGAGAGACCACCGGGTGCTCTCCCTTCAAATACACAAGCTAATCCGAATGACAATGGGCCGCCTCGAACAATTTTGACTAATAACAACTGAAGTGATGTGAAGAAAAAAGAGCCTTAGGTTTCTACTTATTCGCATGTGAATGCTATTTCTGGCTTCGAGGGTTATGGTTCCGATGAGGTTGTTCCGGCTTATACTAATAATGGTGTATATGGTTGGATCCGATTTAGTGATATAACTCCCGCCTATGGTAATTATTTAATGAGTTTGATGACGGTGTATTCTTCTAATTCGAGTAATCAAGAGTCAGAAGTGAAGAGTGTTGAGACTACCGAGTCTCCTGAGTTTAGTGTTCATGAGATTAAAGTGGAAGAAGAGGTGAAACCGTCACCTAAGTTGAAAGTGTACAAGCCGCCTATTCCATATCCGAGAGCTATTTAATCCGAGCAACCGAAGGACACTGTTTGTAAGTCTATTAATACTAATGAAAATATTTGTGTGCATGTACCTTTGGTTGATGTTCTTGCAGGTATGCCCAATTATGGGAAATTTTTAAAGGATTTAATGGCGAAGAAAAGTGAGCATGAGCAGGCGTCCTCCGCATTTCTTGAAGCGAAATGTGCTGCAATTTTAAAGAAGAGTGATATGCCACCAAAGTTAGGTGATCCTGGGCCATTCATAGTGCCTTGTAGGATTGATGACTCTGAAATTTTAAAGTGTTTAACTGATTCAGGTGCGAGTATTAATATTATGCGCTTGTCTATTTATTCACGTTTGGGTTTAAATGAGCTTAAGTCGACTAATACTGGAGTTAGATTGGTTAACCAGTTGATTAGTAAACCCATAGGGATTGCTGAAAATTTGGTGGTTTAAATAGGTGAATTAGAGTTCCCAGCCGACTTTGTGGTTGTTGACATGCCTGAAGATAAGGTTGTACCCATTGTTTTAGGTAGACCATTTTTAGCAACTGCAGGTGCATTGACTGACTGAGGACTTGTAAGTTGATTTTGAGAGATAGAGGTAAAACTTTAAGTTTTCAAATAAAGTTTAGTGTTAAACCACCACCCACACCCGTTGATTCTGTGAATGTCCTGACTAGTAACACTGATAATGTTAAAATTGAGACTAGTAAAAAGCCTAAGTGTGAGGGTGGAGTTGTTAAAGAAAAACCCGTGGTTAAACCGCCCGATGATAGTGTTGTTGATATGTCTATGCGAAGGTTATTCGGTCGGGTTAAGAAAGTGCTGAATGAGAAAGATGAGCAGTTAAGACTCCGGTTAATTTCTAATTTATCTAAAAAAGAGAAGGAAAGCTGAGGGAACTGACTAGGGAGTCAAGGGCCGTGAATGATTGGTTGATAAGTATGATAGGTGATGGTATTGAAAGTGGAGGTTCCCATGGTTTGAAGGAGGGAACCCACCATCCGGGTATCAGTTGAGAAGGAGGTGGAGTCTAGTGCAAGACTCGTTAATAAACTTGCACAGTGTATATCCTTGTATAATTTGTATAATGCGTGTTTTTAAAGCTAAAAATTCTAAAAATTTGGAAAAAAACAAAATTCCAAACATATTTTTCTTTTTGTGTTTTGTTCTTGTGTAATCATTGCAGGTACATAATGTGATGACAATCGAGGAATGGCCGTCAGTGCAGAGCCATCTGTCACTCCGTTTCGCGATTATGTTGCTCTACATCCGGTTATGTTTTTCCCATTCACTCAATTCTCCTCTCGAATATATATTTGATGATGATGTGAGTAGCCCATCATGTTTTCTCACTGGACTTGCACTTAGGCTTTAGCTAAGAAAAGCCCACAAGTGTCCTAAAAACCCTAAATCTCCTCTATAAATAGAGACATGGATCTCATCTTTCTCTTTCTATCTTTCTCTTTCTATCTTCTCTCCACTCATTCTCTCTCAAGGGTTTTTGCCTCCTAGGTTTTTTTCCTCACGACCAATAAACCCGACTCAACCGGACGGCCCTCAACTATAGACCACCCTCTCGAGATCATCATCTCGATTCGGATTATCACGGTATCTGGACCGGAGTGTTGATGTCGTTGAACCCCAAAAACCCCTCTTTCGTTGATCTAAGTGTAGTTCTGTCAACGGCGCAAATCTATGCTTGATCAATTGGCGCCATCCGTGGGACACGAGACAACAAGCTCGTGATCTCCTGCCGCAAAGTCTTCTCGGACTTGCACTAATGTGTTCCACGCAACGGCTTTGCGCCACTACCGTATCTGTAAGTTTCTTATCCACTTTCACATCGATATTGATATATGAATTAAAAAGGAAAACACTTATGCGTGTAGATCCAGATCCACATGACTATCTTGGTTTCTATTATTTGATTTTTATAAATTAGCCTGATAATGGGTGGATCTGTTGAAAAAACTATTTCATGACCGATAAAAACTATAACATTAATTCGTATCTCCTATGTTATTAACAAAGAATTGATTTTCGCATGCTGTAAAATCGAGTATTATTTTACGAATACGACGTGCTAATAAGAGACATTTATTTTTCTCAATCTGAGCGCCTGTACACCCCGCACTAGACATAGTACAGACACACAGCAAAACGTTAAAAACCTCTATACAAATACTGCACATGGTATAACACGCGCACAAGCGTCACTTTAACATTAACGCCCGACGATAAGGATGCCGCAAATGGCGTTATAACGCAATGACAGCGATCTGTACATACCTCTATATGTTACAGCGCACCCTTTCTCTATTTCAAATAACGATACTGACAATACGCGCACTGTACGGGTCCCCGTTACCCACACACATGAACAATAGTAGGCCTGTCGGCTTGTTGGTTTAGCAAATGAGATACGTACTTTAGGCTTTGTTATGCGCCCAGTTATTCAGATGGAACTTATAATTTAAAAAAAATGTGACTAGCGCATGATGTTAGCGCGTACGGTTTAGCGCATAAATCATATACGTACACGAACCTGACGCATTCATGTATGAATATAGCGCATGAGTATCTATATAGCGCATGCAAGGTGTTACTGTGACAACAGATACTAAGTACGTCCCGATCGATAGCGCTATTTGTGATTAATTCTATGTTTGGCGCATCCATACATGCGTGGTTAACACATACTAAATGATGGTACATACATACAACGTAACAAATTTAGTGGCGCAATTCACGATGAAGCGTTTGGAATATAATGTGCGTTTAACATTGGATAATTATATATTTCATCCTCTCAAGCAAAGAGCGCACGAAAGGTTGAACCCTGTACGAACCGCGCTCGATGGTTCGCGCTCGATGGTTCGCGCACAATTTGGTTCACGCTCGTTTGGCTCTCGCCTGAAGGTGCAATGGCACATGAAATAAGCACGAAACTGGACCCTCAAGTCAGCGCATCACGGAATAACATGATATTTATGTACCTTTGAACTGGTGCCTTGGAAAAAGTATTTAGTATTTTTTCAATCGTTTACTTATCACGTACACCTGTTTGTATGAATCATACGTTAGCTTTCTAATGACTGGATCTTTGATTGAGATTATTCTATTAACCATAAATTTGCTACTAACGTGACGATGCAGCATGTGCGCCTACATACTATTCGAAATCAAACATGGAAACCGTTGCAATATTTAAGTTGCTACATGCGCATGCCACATGGGCGTATTGCATGAGTGCGGCCTGACATCTATAAGTTCTATTATATTACTAAAATGATAACATCATAAATAAGTTTTTTCCTTCACTAAAATAAATTAAAAAAATAAAAAGAAAATTTAGAGAGCATGTACATGATGTCATAATTCTTAATTAATTTTAAATTAAATAATTAAATAAATCTTTTATAAAAAAAAATACTATTCTCTCATATTTATAAATTTTAAAGCATATTGTACAACTTTTATATAATAATTGTATTTTAATTTTTCTAAAAAAATTCAAAAGGCATTTATTATTATTACTAATAATTATTATTGTATTAAAAATATAAATACTCAACTTTGAGCAAACTTTAATATTACTCTATTATTTATTTTTATTATAATAATTATAATTATAATTATAATTATTATATTATTAATATTTAAATATGGATTATCTTTACGAGATTAATTACGTTACATATGTATGCGAAAATACATGTGTCTATATATTTGTAAAAACAACGACAAGTTTCTTATTCGAACGGGTCATTAAAATAAATGGCTTTAGAATTTACATTTACTTAATACCTAAAACATGTCATTAAATTGTTTCGTTTAAACAAACCCGTGATTTCACGGGTCATTTCACTAGTACGTTATAAATACCAATTAAAATGCGCTGGTCACATCTGAATCCCGCACACTGCTTCGCACACTTTCAGCGCATACGTTCTGCACGCGTCGATTGGCGCATGGTATTTTATGCTCGATGGTTAGAGCACGCCGATTATGCGCACGTTGGTAGCTTGCGCACATTGTTTCACGCAGGTTGATTAACTTGCGCACATTGGATAGCTTGCGCACCTCTCTTCACGCAGGTTGGTTCAAACGTGAAGGTACGCATGAAGTTGGCACATACACGCATGGAGGTTGGCACATGAACGTGACTTTGATTATGGGAAATAAGAGGTCAAAGTTATTCATGTGCCATGTATTTACATGTTCATCACAACAAACTCAGTGTGTAGGTCTAACGGATTGATCGCTACACGCCCATTGCGTTGATTACCAAGCGCTGGTCACATCTATTTAATAACACGCATATACGCACCACCTAAAATATGACGTAAGCCTGATAGCTGCCCACTTTGGGCCCTACTGTGGCAACGACTGTAGCTACGACAAATACAAGCATGCCATTCGATTTTGTTACGAGAAAAGGAAGACATGCGCGATGCGGTCAACTTTAGAAACATTTGTAGACCTGATTAACGCAAAATAGCCTATACAATTAGCGAGATCTGTAAGACCCTAAACCCAAGTGCACAGGTGTACATAAACGTTGGATATATTAACTGAATTAAACAGAAACTGACAGGTTGAGTTTGAGCTTGTGCACGCCGCTCACAAGGAGTGGTGCGCGACGCGCACATATCCTACGACAGAAATCTGCTTTTTGCTATTTGGAGTTAAATGAAAGGCATTTTGGTCTTTTCACTTGAGGCCGGATGTGTAGCCATATTATCAGTTTGGGATCCAATTTTGGATCATATTTCACATCCACAAACACTCCCATTTCATCTAGAGAGAGAAAGATTCTAGAGAGAGATTTGGAGAAGAAGGAGCTTGAATCGATTAAAAGCTCGAGTGTTAAAGTTGTTCATCTCGCTCCTAGCTACGTTGTGGTAGTGTTGGTAAGTTCTAACTCCGAGTTTTCATAGTTTGATTAGTGTTCATAATTAGGGTTTTGGATTTGGGTGTTCTTGAGTAAAACCACTAGTTGATAATTGGGTGATTGAGCTAGTAAATGGTGTCGATAACCATTGTTGGTGGGTTTTGGGTTGGATGATGAAATTGATTAGTTGATAATCATGTTCGGGTGTTAATATCACTAGTTAACTTAGGTTATAAGTGATTAAGTGTGTAAGCTTGCAAAATGAGAGTTTTGACTTGAGATTAGGTCAAAACGGGTTTTGTGTAAATTGATGCAAGTAATATGTTTTGATGATGAAACCTTGAGTAAAATGAGTTGTTGGAACATAATCACTAGTCAATTGTGATTTTGGGGGTTTCGGGTGAGATTTGAATTGCACTTATGGTGTTTTGGGCATAAGCTAGAGTGTTTAGCTTATTTGTTTGTGAATTACTTAGGTGATTTGCATTTGGACGTTTAGGAGCTCAAGCGGGATTGCTTTTCAAGTAATAAAGGTGAGTGGAATATTTATACGTTTATGTATATAATTTGGTTGCTTGTGTGCGGCGTGGTAAGTGACATCCGTTAGGATTCACTTTTCGTGGACCACAATTGGGTTGGAAAATATAGTGAGTGATATCCGTATGGATAGCTCTTCGTTGGCTATATTTGGTTGCGATATGTGGTGAGTGATATCCGGAAGGAATAACTCTTTATCGACCACGATTGGAGGTGAGGCATGTGAAGAGTGATTAATGTTTGACCTATCGCTCTTCGTTGGTCACATGTGTGTGTTTGGTTATGTAGCGAGTGATTAATAGTTGACCTATCACTCTTCGTCGGCTACATGTGTGCGTTTGGTTATGTGACGAGTGATTAATGCTTGACCTATCACTCTTCGTCGGTCACATGTGTATGTGATAATGCTAAAAACAAACATATATTTCATAGCATTATTCCTCAAGAAAGACAAGCTTTTAGTTGCAATTGTTCTATTTACAAGTGATATTCGTTTAAATAATAAAAGGTGAAGACAAAAGACAGATTCGACGAATTGAAGACGCAAACGACCAAAAAGCTCAAAAGTACAAAAGACAATCAAAGAGGTTCCAATTATTGATAAGAAACGTCTCGAAATTACAAAAGTACAAGATTCAAAACGCAAAGTACAAAATATAAAATTGTACGCAAGGACGTTCGAAAATCCGGAACCGGGACCGGAGTCAACTCTCAATGCTCGACGCAACGGACTAAAAATTACAAGTCAACTATGCACATAAATATAATATAATATTTAAATAATTCTTATAATTATTTAATATATTATATTATTTATAAAACGTCGGCACAAGGAAACAAGCAACATGTGAGCTCTCCCAGCTGGCCATGCGATCGCATGGCCAGGAAGAAGAAAGTCCATGCGATCGCATGACATGAAAAGTCAGGCCACATCTCCTATAAAATCGAGCTTTGGTGAACCAAAAATATATCCATCAATCTCTCTTCTCTCATATATACGTAAAATATATATATATATATATAATTTATATTTTAATTTTAATTTTAATTATAATTCTAATAATAAGGGTATGTTAGCGAATGTTGTAAGGGTGTAAGTCGAAATTCTGTCCGTGTAACGCTACGCTATTTTTAATCATTGTAAGTTATGTTCAACCTTTTTATATTAATGTCTCGTAGCTAAGTTATTATTATGCTTATTTAAAACGAAGTAATCATGATGTTGGGCTAATTACTAAAATTGGGTAATTGGACTTTGTACCATAATTGGGGTTTGGACAAAAGAACGACACTTGTGGAAATTAGACTATGGGCTATTAATGGGCTTTATATTTGTTTAACTAAATGAAAGTTTGTTAATGTTAATGTAAAGATTTACAATTGGGCGTCCCTATAAATTACCATATACACTCAATCGGACACGATGGGCGGGGTATTTATATGTACGAATAATCGTTCATTTAACCAGACACGGGAATGGATTAATAGCCACTAGAATAATTAAAACAGGGGTGAAATTACATTCAAGGGTAATTGGTGTAATTGTTAACAAAGTAGTAAAACCTTGGTTTACACGCAGTCGATAACCTGGTGTATTCATTAAACAAAGTATTAAAACCTTGTTACAATTCGAATCCCCAATTAGTTGGAATATTTAACTTCGGGTATAATAATAATTTGACGAGGACACTCGCACTTTATATTTATGACTGATGGACTGTTATGGACAAAAACCAGACGGACAGATTAAATAATCCAGGACAAAGGACAATTAACCCATGGGCATAAAACTAAAATCAACACGTCAAACATCATGATTACGGAAGTTTAAATAAGCATAATTATTTTATTTCATATTTAATTTCCTTTATTTTATATTTAATTGCACTTCTAATTATCGCACTTTTATTTATTGTTGTTTAATCGCACTTTTAATTATCGTACTTTTTAATTATCGCAAGTTTATTTTATCGCACTTTTATTATTCGCAATTTCATTATCGTTATTTACTTTAAGTTTTAAATTAAGTCTTTTATTTATTTAATATTTTACATTAGGTTTTAACTGCGACTAAAGTTTTAAAATCGACAAACCGGTCATTAAACGGTAAAAACCCCCATTTATAATAATAATATTACTTATATATATATGTTTGTATTTTTATAAAAGTAAACTAATATAGCGTTGAGCTTTGTTTAAAAAAGATTCCCTGTGGAACGAACCGGACTTACTAAAAACTACACTACTGTACGATTAGGTACACTGCCTATAAGTGTTGTAGCAAGGTTTAAGTATATCCATTCTCTAAATAAATAAATACCTTGTGTAAAATTGTATCGTATTTAATAGTTTTTCCTAGTAAAATATAAGCTATTTTATATACACCTCGCATAACATCAAGTATTTTTGGCGCCGCTGCCGGGGAAACGCCGAAGCGAAACGCCACACACATAAAAAAAAAAAATTTTTTTTTTAGTACGTTTTGTAGAAATACGTTTTAAATATTCGAAAATATAAAAATAAAAACAAACATATAAATATTTTTTAAGAGTTTGTAAGTTATATAAAAGTTTCTTTATCTTTATTTTATAAAAATATAAGTTTTATTTAATTTATATAAATATATTACATAATTTTATTAAAAAGAAAAAAAAAAAAAATTTTTCGGCCTGTACTGTAGCAGCCCACTCTATGGCCCGAAACCCTAGCCCATGCGATCGCATGGCTGGGCAACTGAGGACTCATGCGATCGCATGAGCCCATCTGACACGCCAGATTTGACTTCCTGCTGCAATAATTACGAAATTATTATTATTATTATATAATTAAAACCCTAATTAGGGTATTATTGTTTTTATTATTAGTTTAGTTTTTTTTTATTATTAATTTATTATATTTAGTTTTATTTTAGTTTTCATTAAATTATAAAATTAATAGTTTTATAAAATAAATAATATAAAAATAATATTTTTATAAAAATTGTACTTTTTACAACTTTTTATATATTTTTATATTTTGTCCCTTTTTAATCGTTGTAGCATAACTTTTGTATTTTTAGCTCATATTTAGTTTTAAACTTAGTTTTTGCTATAGTCATTTTTACTCCTAGATTTTTAGGCTTTGCCGTAGAATTCCTTAAGTGCTTTTTCTTTAGACTAAGATTTAGGTACTTTAAAATTTTGCGACGCCTTTTTAAGTTTTAGTTTCTTTTATTTGGGATTTAGTTTTTCTTGTAAGCTTTAATATTTTTAGACGACCTTTTACTATGTATCAATTATCATTCCAATTAGTAATCTCAATTTGCGATTATAATTTTAAGTTAGTTGTAGTAATAAGGTTAGGTTAGTATTTTTAAGTTTTATAAGTTTCTTTTATTTTTTTTTCCGTCACCTTTTATTTTTCAACCATTTTTCTTTTTCGACCTTTTTCGACGAACTCTTTTTCTTTCTTATTTCTCGCTATTCTAGTTTTAGGACATAGATTTTTATTCTACTTCTTATCTAAACTTTCTTAAAATTACGAAAATTTATTTTAAGTGGTTAAATTAATAGACATCAAAATTTTCTGGTTCGTAGTAATAGTTGGATTTGTACGTGGACCGGGTTATTGGAGCCAAACAGTCCTCAATTATATTGAGACCAAACGAATCCTGCCCCTCTGCTGCATCTTTTGGCTTTTCGAAACGTGGGCAAAATCAGAAAAGTCTATTGATTGGATAACTTATTATAATTTTTCTTTCCTTTTAAAAACTAATAGGATATTCAGTGAATGCACCGAGCAAGACGTTCACCACCTTTTGTACGTTCACCACCTGTAGCTAGATCAAGACATTTAGCAAATATAACCGCCGTTGATTTTTCTTTAGAATCGTCATCCAGTAGACCAAGTACTTCAGTTCAAATTTCCGATAATCCATTTTTTGAACCCGACCTCACAATTGAGAATCCGGAGAATATTCAGGAACGGTTCGTAGATCCTGAACCATTAAACTTTCCTCCGGAACCACCAATCATTCAAACAGAGATTGTTGAGGAACGAACCATTAAATCAGAATCATCTAGTGATACCGATTCAACAAATTCAATTATGGAGAATCTGGAACCTTTAAGTATGGAAGACCGAATGAGAGCTAAACGCACTGGTCAAGGTCACGCAATTACTCATCCAGACATTAATGCGCCAGATTATGAAATCAAAGGACAAATTCTACACATGGTGACTAATCAATGCCAATTTAGTGGTGCGCCGAAGGAAGATCCAAATGAACATCTACGTACCTTTAATAGGATCTGCACACTATTTAAAATCCGAGAAGTGGAGGATGAACAGGTATATCTCATGTTATTTCCCTGGACTTTAAAGGGAGAAGCCAAAGATTGGTTGGAATCGTTACCTGAAGGGGCGATTGATACATGGGATGTTTTAGTTGACAAATTTCTTAAACAATTCTTTCCTGCATCTAAAGCCGTAAGACTTCAAGCAGAAATTGTTACGTTCACACAGAAACCAAATGAAACTCTATATGAGGCGTGGACAAGATATGGAAAGTTATTAAGAGGATGTCCGCAACATGGTTTAGACACCTGTCAAATAGTACAAATATTCTACCAAGGATGCGACATCACTACAAGAAAAGACATAGATATAGCAGCTGGTGGTTCTATTATGAAGAAAACCGAAACTGATGCTTAGAAAATTATTGATAACACTGCTTCCCACTCACATGAGTGGCACCAAGAAAAAGATATCATTAGATCATCTAAAGCAGCTAGAGCCGATTCTAGCCATGACTTAGATTCCATTTCCGCAAAGATAGATGCTGTGGAGAGACGAATGGAAAAGATGACTAAAGATATTCACTCAATACGAATTAGTTGTGAGCAGTGTGGAGGACCACATTTGACAAAAGATTGTCTCAGTATTGAATTAACAATGGAACAAAGAGAGAATATTTCATACATAAACCAAAGGCCTGGAAATAATTATCAGAATAATTATCAACCACCAAGACCGATTTACAATCAAAACCAGAATTATAACCAAAATATTCCATACAACAACCAACAAGGTCCTAGCAATCAACAAGTATCCAATAATACTTACAACCAGCAAAGACCGAATTTTCAAAACAAACCACCACAACAAACCGATGATAAAAAGCCGAATTTAGAAGATATGATGACGAAGCTAGTTGAAACTCAAACACAGTTTTTCACATCTCAGAAACAAACCAATGAACAAAATGCTCAAGCATTTAGAAATCAACAAGCTTCTATTCAAAATCTGGAACAAGAAGTAAGTAACCTAGCAAGGTTAATAGGTGAAAGAAAACCGGGAAGTCTACCTAGTGATACAAACGCTAACCCCCGAAATGAAACAGTTAAAGCCATTACCACAAGAAGTGGTACAACACTTAAACCACCTGAAATACCTGTAACTTCTGATGAAACTATTCCTACTCCACAAGAACCACAACCTGACCAAGATAAGGAAAAAGAACCGGTAGTTGAAAAGGTTAATGAAGATAACACAGTTAAGGATAAACCTTATGTTAAACCATATCAACCACCACTTCCTTACCCGAGTAAAATGAAGAAAGAGAAACTTGAAGCCGAGCAATCCAAATTCTTGGATATGTTTAAACAGATAAATGTAAATCTTCCTTTCATTGATGTGATTTCAGGAATGCCTAGATATGCTAAATTCTTGAAAGATCTAATCTCAAATAGAAAGAAAATGGAAGAACTCTCGGCTGTTACTATGAATGCTAATTGTTCAGCAGTGCTGTTGAATAAGATACCAGAAAAACTATCTGATCCAGGAAGTTTCACAATTCCATGTTTTTTGGGTAGTCTTAGTTCAATAGAAGCATTGGCAGACTTAGGTGCTAGTATAAATCTAATGCCGTATTCACTATACGCTAAACTAGACCTTGGAGAATTGAAACCAACTAGAATAAGCATACAACTAGCCGATAGATCAATAAAATATCCTAGAGGGATAATGGAGAACATGCTAGTTAAAGTTGGTACTTTAGTATTTCCAGTAGATTTTGTTGTTTTAGACATGGAAGAAGATTCTCAAGTTCCTCTCATATTAGGAAGACCATTCTTAAACACGGCTAAAGCAATGATAGACGTGTTCGGTAAGAAACTGACCCTAAGTATAGAGGATGAGAGTGGTACCTTTTCAGTGGATAGAGCAATGCAACAACCACAATCTGCAGATGATACATGTTATTATATTCAAACTATAGATGCACATGCAGAATTATTAGAAGAATTTCCAGAATTACAAGGAACAGGAGAATGTTCTTTAGGAGAAGGTAATGAACCAATTGATGAAGCTGAAATGTTAGCTACACTTATAGCTAATGGATATGAACCAACAACAGAAGAAATTCAAATGCTAAAAGAAGAAGACAAATATCGATATAAATCATCGATAGAAGAACCTCCGAAATTAGAGTTAAAGCCACTTCCAAACCATTTGGAATATGCTTATTTACATGGTGAATCTGAATTACCTGTAATAATATCATCTTCTCTTACTGAAAATGAGAAATCACAACTCATTTCTGTGTTGAAAGCTCATAAACCAGCCATTGCATGGAAGATTCATGATATTAAAGGAATAAGTCCTTCGTATTGCACACATAAAATCCTTATGGAAGAAGGTCATAAAACGTATGTGCAACGCCAACGAAGACTAAATCCTAATATGCAAGATGTAGTTGAGAAAGAGATTATTAAACTGCTAGATGCAGGTTTGATATATCCAATTTCTGATAGTCCATGGGTAAGCCCAGTTCAATGCGTACCTAAGAAGGGTGGCATGACTGTCATTACAAATGAGAAAAATGAGCTTATTCCTACTAGGACTGTAACAGGATGGCGTGTATGTATTGATTATAGAAAATTAAATGACGCCACCAGAAAAGATCACTTTCCCTTACCTTTCATTGATCAAATGTTGGAAAGATTAGCCGGAAATAGTTACTATTGTTTTCTAGATGGATTTTCCGGATATTTTCAAATTCCAATAGCACCCGAGGACCAAGAGAAAACCACATTCACGTGCCCTTATGGTACTTTTGCTTACAAACGCATGCCATTTGGACTTTGCAACGCCCCTGCAACCTTTCAAAGGTGTATGATGGCGATTTTTCACGACATGATAGAAGAATGCATGGAAGTATTCATGGATGACTTTTCAGTCTTCGGTGATACATTTAAATCATGTCTAGTTAATCTGGAACGAATGCTAATTAGATGCGAAAAATCAAATCTAGTACTTAATTGGGAGAAATGCCATTTCATGGTTAAAGAAAGCATCGTTCTTGGACATAAAATTTCAAAAGAAGGAATTGAAGTGGATAGAGCTAAAGTAGATGTAATTGCTAAACTTCCACATCCCACCAATGTTAGAGGAGTTAGGAGTTTTCTAGGGCATGCCGGTTTTTACCGACGTTTCATAAAAGATTTTTCTAAAATTGCCACTCCTATGAATAAACTCCTAGAAAAGGATGCGCCATTCATCTTTTCAGATGAGTGTATCAAATCTTTTAATATTCTTAAAGAGAAACTCACTAATGCACCGATCATGATAACACCAAATTGGAATCTACCATTTGAACTAATGTGCGATGCAAGTGATTTTGCAATGGGAGCCGTTTTAGGACAAAGGATTGAAAAATGATTTCAACCTATATATTATGCTAGTAAGACATTACAAGGAGCACAAACGAACTATACAACTACTGAAAAAGAACTCCTTGCTATTGTCTTTGCTTTTGACAAATTTCGATCATATCTCGTTCTAGCAAAAACGGTGGTCTATACCGACCATTCTGCTCTTAGATACCTATTTTCAAAACAAGATGCTAAACCAAGATTAATCCGTTGGATCTTACTCTTACAAGAGTTTGATATTGAAATCCGAGATAAAAGAGGAGCAGAAAATCTCGCCGCTGATCATCTTTCTCGTCTTGAAAATCCCGAATTAGAAGTTCTAAATGAATCAGCCATACAAGACAACTTTCCTGATGAATATCTATTGAAGATAGATTATAAAGAAATCCCATGGTTTACAGACTATGCAAACTACTTAGTTTGTGGATTCCTTGAAAAAGGATTATCGTACCAAAGACGAAAGAAATTCTTCAGTGATATAAAACACTATTTCTGGGAAGATCCACATTTGTTTAAAAGTTGTCCCGATGGAATAATACGCCGATGTGTATTTGGAGATGAAGCTAGTAAAATATTAAACCATTGTCACACAGGACCAACAGGAGGGCATTATGGGCCTCAACTAACAGCAAGAAAAGTTTATGAAGCTGGATTCTATTGGCCTACAATTTACAAAGACGCACACCTTCTTTGCAAATCCTGTGATGCATGTCAAAGGGCCGGAAAAATAATTCAACGTGATGAAATGCCACAAAATGTCATCCAAGTATGTGAAGTATTTGACATTTGGGGTATTGACTTTATGGGTCCATTTCCAAAATCTCATAATAATCTATATATACTCGTAGCCATTGATTATGTATCTAAATGGGCGGAAGCACAAGCTCTCCCAACTAACGATGCACGAGTTGTAGTCAACTTTTTAAAACGTCTTTTTGCAAGGTTTGGAACACCGAAAGCTTTAATAAGTGATCGGGGTACTCATTTCTGTAATAATCAACTTGAGAAAGTTCTTAAAAGATATGGAGTAACTCATAAAATCTCCACCGCATATCATCCACAAACAAGTGGACAAGTTGAAAATACCAACCGAGCTTTAAAACGTATTCTAGAGAAAACCGTAGGATCAAATCCGAAGGAATGGTCCATTAAATTGGAGGATGCACTCTGGGCTTTTAGAACAGCCTACAAAACTCCAATTGGAACCACACCTTTTAGACTTGTTTATGGAAAAGCATGTCATCTTCCAGTAGAAATTGAACACAAAGCATTTTGGGCTTTGAAAACATGTAATCTTGATTTACATGAAGCCGGACGTCTACGATTAAGTCAACTAAACGAATTAGAAGAATTAAGACATGAAGCATACGAAAATTCGTTAATCTATAAAGAAAGAACGAAGAAATGGCATGATAAAAGAATCAGAAGTTCAAAAGAATTTAAAGAAGGAGACAGAGTTCTTCTTTTCAATTCACGATTCAAGCTATTTCCTGGAAAATTGAAATCAAGATGGTCTGGACCATTCATAGTCAAAAGAGTTTTCCCATACGGAACGATAGAATTAATAAATTCAAATGGGATTGAATTTAAAGTTAATGGTCACAGAGTTAAACATTACATACATGGTCCGATGGAAGTCGACAACGAAGTTAATCACAATTTCGACACCACAGCTAACTAAGTGTGGGGAGAATCAAGTCTTTAAAGGATAATATGTATTTCTGTTAGAGTTAGATTGTCTGTTTTCGTGTAGTTCTCGAAAATGGAACCCGAATGGTCTTTCCCTAGCAGACCCTAAAGAACTAGTCTTCTCCCCCCATTCTGAATTTTTATTTTTTTTAGGTTTTTACAAAATGAAGACTGCCTGTGAACTAAACCATGGTCTAATGCTACACGCTTTGATCACTAAAAGAAATAATGACATACTACCGAGTGAAATAGTATCAGTAATCAGAGAAAGAATGGACGGAGTTAGAAAAGAATCCAGATGCGAAGATAATAAGTTACAATTTGGTAAAGGAAAATCAAAATCCGCAGCGAAAAGAAGAGCACGACACCTAGAACGATGTCACAAATGCGGAAAATGGTCACATGGAGGTAAATGTTCAAATAATCAAACCTATTCAAATACCGAATTTGTTACTTTATGCAGAGACGGACCGTTCATATGTTTAGAAGAAAAGACACTGAATGCTCGAGGTTACGCCTATGTAGCCATGGAAAACCAATTAAACCGACTATCTTATGAATGGGATAGATCATATAACTAAGAAATCTATTTCACAGGTATGTCTGTACAGTTTTTTTTTTTTTTTTTTTTAACCTTTTGATAATAAACGCTAATTTGTTCGCTAAAAAGTATTAAATTGGTATTAAATAAAATTAGGTTTGGCGACCGAAATTATTGATATCATTCAAAAATTTATTACATCACTGCGAAATTTAACGTTTATTCTTAAGGTATAAATATCTTTAATCAATCAACCCAAAATATTTCAAAAATTCGTCATGAGTTAAATTAGGTCTTGGAACCGAAATTACTTTACCGAAAAGAGGGGCGCATATTTTTGATAATATTTGATTGATTAAAGTGAAAAAAAAAAAAGCCAAAAAGATTTTTAATTTTATTTTTACCATGTTTTTAAAATAAATATTTAAATCTTAAATTAATATTGTAAACTTTGTAAAAACAATATTTTTAAAATTGTAAATATTTGAATTTTTAAAATTAAGTCTGGTGTGAATTTTTAATTTTTAAAATATGAATTTTTAATTTTATGCATTTCAAATTTTAAGTTTGGTGTGATTTTTTTTAATATTAATTTTGAATTTTATATTTATGTTGTGTGAATTTAAAAACAAAAATTTACTTTATCTCATTAAGTTAAAAATATGATTTTTAAAATTCGTCGTAAGTTGAAGACTAGGTCTTTGAACCGAAATTGCTTTACCCAAGGGAGGGACGAGAACTTTTATTATCATTATTTTTAATCTTATTGAATTAAAGTATGCCAAAAACATTAAAAAACCAAAAAAATCTTTACTTTTAAAAAACAGCGCTTTGATTTGACAAATTTTAAAATTTTGTCAAGGGACAGACTAGGACAACGATCCGAAACGCCCTCGCTCCTAAAGGAAACCAAATTTTTAAAATTTAAATAATTATAAGTTTTATAAAGTATAAGGTTTAAAAAAAAAAAAAAAAAAAAAAAAAAAAGGCTGAAAACACTGTAGCCGGCACCCCATGCGATCGCATGGGGTTTGCACTTGGAACCCATGCGATCGCATGGGGACCAAATGCTGGTCAGGAACAAAAACAGCAGAGAGTCTGCTTCTACACCACAACACACACACATACCCGAAAATACTCCCAAATATTCACCAAATTTCACCAAAATTCACCGTAATTCGTCATTTTTCTTACTCTAATCATGCCTAGATTCTCATTCCTCAGCAAATTGGTAAAAATTACACCCCTAAACTCTATAAATTCCTAGTTTTTGTGATAATTACCAATTTTTTACCTAATGCAATTTTGTTAATTTCTAGTGTAATTAGTGATAAATTGTTAGTATTTTATGCATGTATAACCTAGATTGATGCTATTTAACATGATTTGAAGCCAAAAACTTCAAAATTTTTAGAAATCTAGGGTTTGTGTTCTTGAGCAATTTGGGGCTTTTTGATATAAACAGGTTATGGCCGATTTTTGTCATGAATTATTGCCAAATTGAGTAGTGTAACATGTTTAGATAGTTAAATGATCAAAACAATGATCCTAAACATGATTTTTAGAGATTAAAGTGGACTTTTTAAGTCCAAAATTCATGAACTTGATTAATTTGATATATTTGCCATTTGAGACTTGTTAAATTATTAGTAATGAATATTTTGACATGTTATTTGAGTTAAATGCTTATGAATTTTGTATACATTTTCATATGTGCTTATTTGAAAAGTGTAGAATTCTGAAAAATTGTGAAAATGTGTATAAGTTTAATTTTGATTTAACATGTTATAGTGATTGTTTTAAGTTGTTATTTTGCTAACACTAATGCATATTTGGATGCACAATTTTTGTGTTTAATGTGTTTTACAGAGAGCCGATACTGGAGGTTCAGGAGCATCATCATCTAGACGACCAGCACCAGCACCAGAACCAGAACCAGAAATGCAACACGAACAAGAACCACAACAGGAACAACAACAGCCTGATCAGCACATACCTTATTATGATCCAGTACAGTTTGTTGATGAATTCATAGTATTCCCAATGAGGCCGCCAGTAGAATTCCCAACGATTCCTGAGCACACTCTACATCCTAATCTGAGATTTGATAGAAGATGGAGAGATTACGAGACATATCAAAGGAACAAATTCAAATTGGTAACAAAAAATGTAGAGGTGCCAAGGGTAATTGATTGGGCCGCTTTGGAAACGGTCCATCTAGCTGACCGTGTTAGACAGCTTTTAGTTCAAAGGTATGGCAGTTCTTCTTTTACAGATTGGGAACGTCTTTTCACCATTCGTAGACCTGTATATAAGGAATGGTGTGTTGAGTTGATGAGTACTGTATCACTTGATACAAATATATTTAGGATAGATGATAGAAGATTTTTTAGGTTTATCCTTGGCGGTAGGATGTACAGAATGTCCATGCTGGACATGGCCAGGGCCTTACAGATTTATACTCCTGGTGAGTTGCTATTACCCGATTGTACAAACTTGATTCATTATGGTGAACGGGTAGATAGTAACTTTGACGCTGACGCCATTTGGAGGCGTATGTCACATTTTGATGTTTTTACACGAGCAGGAGGACACTCCTATACACATATTGACAGGGCCGAGCTTCGTATTATTCATAGATTTTTGGCCAACTCGATTACACAAAGAGGTCATAATAAAGAAAAAATTACCTTATATGATTTATTCTACCTAAAGTGTATTCGGGATCCTAGAAGCTTTGTCAATATCCCTTACTGTGTTGCTTTTTATTTATCTAAAATGGTAGAGGGAATGCAGGACGGGAGTATAATAGGAGGAGGTATTTTTGTTACTCTCATTGGAGAGTATTTAGGTGTTGATAGGAACCAAGGGGGTCCATTACAGATTTGTAGAGAACAGGTTGAGCCCTTAGGATTGAAAGTTTATGTGGGTGCTAAAGTATTGAAAAGTAGACGTAACCAGGCAGTACCCTATGAGGGATCTCATCCTCAGGTAGAGAGAGGCTCAGACGAGGAAATGGAGGAGGCGGAAGACATTAGGGATGTCTTTCGAGATGCTATTCTTGACGTCCACGTTCGTATAGATGAGGAAGCAATGACGAACGCGGCAAGACATAGTATGTATGAGCAGTGGAACTCCGAGCGAGTATACGAGGATTATAGGCGACGCCAACACGATAGCTGGTTAGTTCATCAGCACCAAATCATGAGCCAGCTATCATATCAGGTACCAAATAACTATGTACCTACTCGACCTGCTCATTTTCCGCCACATAGCCCCGATATCCGACCACCCTTTAACCGGTATGACTATAACCAAGCCTATCAGAACACCTATAACCAACAATGGAACCCACCCGATGAGATGAACTGGAACCCCTATCCAGACTGATTTAGTTCCAATTGGTTATTTTTATGATTTTTATGTTTTTATCTTTTGACTTTTTCATGTTTAAACTTATTTTATTGGATAAATTTGTGTAATTTTTATTATTTTATTATTATTGTGTACTAATATTTCATATTTAGAATTTGAAAGTGGGATATTAAGTCCCATTTCAAATTGCCATGCATGATTATACTTGTATGTATGTATATTGTCGATTGTTCAAAACAGGGTAAAACAGCGCATTTTCAAAGACTGGCATTAAGTTCAGCAAAAGCTACTAATTTTGACGACAAGATGACAAATAAATACGATGTCACAACAGACGGAATGAACAAATGATGTGCACCATTTATCATTCAGCAAACAAACGCCAATATATTTGGAAATTTTGGTAAAATTTAATCATTTTCACACAAATCACCCTCGATAATTTAAATTGTTACTGATTTCTTGCAAATGAGGGCATTGCAAGATCTTAAGTGTGGGAAGGGGTTAAATTCTTTCGGATTTTAAAATTTTTTACTTTATACACTTGGTAACCATTAAAAATACTAGTAACATAGTAGTTGTATTAGAATCTAGTGCTCTCTGATAAAAAAGAACAGCCCTAGTCTTATATACTGACTACCCAATTCTAGTAAAAATTTTCAAAATTTTCAATTAAATGAACTCAAAATCATGTTTATACATATTTATGAACGATAAAACTAGGTGTTAACACCGAAATTATTGTTACCTCGGAAAGGACATAAATTGAGAAACAAACCAAAATGTTGAAATTCATTTAAAATGGAATAGAGGACGATAAAAAAGAAAAATAAAAGCCAAGTGTGGGAAAATTTACCAAGTTATCTTAAACATATGTCACATATATCTGTAACAAATAACTGAAAATACTTTTGATTTGGACTAAACTAAACTGTTTTACCCAATGAAAGAAAAGAAGAGATGGATCTACACGATGAATCAATTCCATCATTAAAAGGAAGTAAAGTCTTCCGAAAAAGAAACGCGCTTCTTGATCTAGGTCATGAAGTTGTCGTCCAGACCAGCTGTAGGTTGACGAAAAATCTAGAAAAGTCATCACTAAAATCAGCAGGAAATCCACGGACCTCAGCATTAAACAGGGTCGCCAAGTGGTCAGATTTATCCTAACCATGAGAAGGATTTATCTCGTACAATGGGGGGGCACCATGCAAATTAGCTGGATAAGACTAATGAATCAGATCCCCAGAAAGGATAATCTCCTTAAAGATTAAAAATCAGCTTTTAAGACTGATATCACTCAATCCTTGAGATTGACCTTAAAGATTGAGAATTACAAACTCATGGAATTCAATGATATCTAAACTCGAGCTTGAACGAGAAAATATTTTGATCAAAATTACAAACCGATTTGTTTTCTGAAAACCCTACTTTTAATGCGTTCATTACCATTGAACGTAAAATCCTAGGAATTCACCTGGAATTCATTAGGATACCTGAATCAAATCGGGTGTCAACCGTAAGAACGGTGGTTGCGTAGTGGTCAAAGACAGGACCTCGTGCCATACCGAAAAATCATAAGGATGAACTTTACTATTGCTCCTACCAAGGATAGTAATTGCGTCCGACACGTTATAGACCATAATTAAAAGCATGTCAGAGGACATTGCCTTAACAGTTGCTTGTTCAACGCTTTCCTTTACAACTGGACGGTAGTTTACCGAAAGGTAATATATGGGACAAGTGAACTGGACGTGTTGCTTTCCAAATACAAGGATAGCAAGTGGGTGACACAAAACCATAAGTTTTGAGCTAAAATTTTCAAATCTAAAACCTACCAAACCCACAAAAATATTTTGCAAACACCGGTAAAGGGTTATTCCGGAAAACTTATCTAGGGTAAAAACTAGATTTAATTTTCAAAAGATCAAATGTTTTCATAAAGATCCAATTTCCTTAATGGATCTAAATTTTTATAGTCATGTGGGACTGTAAACCATATCGTTACTACCATTGTTTATACCGCCGTATAGAAATCACTGATGTACAAAGTGTGAAGAATAAAGAAGTGATTCTAGTATTTCAAGACGATATTGCTTGAGGACAAGCAACGCTCAAGTGTGGGAATATTTGATAATGCTAAAAACAAACATATATTTCATAGCATTATTCCTCAAGAAAGACAAGCTTTTAGTTGCAATTGTTCTATTTACAAGTGATATTCGTTTAAATAATAAAAGGTGAAGACAAAAGACAGATTCGACGAATTGAAGACGCAAACGACCAAAAAGCTCAAAAGTACAAAAGACAATCAAAGAGGTTCCAATTATTAATAAGAAACGTCTCGAAATTACAAAAGTACAAGATTCAAAACGCAAAGTACAAAATATAAAATTGTACGCAAGGACGTTCGAAAATCCGGAACCGGGACCGGAGTCAACTCTCAATGCTCGACGCAACGGACTAAAAATTACAAGTCAACTATGCACATAAATATAATATAATATTTAAATAATTCTTATAATTATTTAATATATTATATTATTTATAAAACGTCGGCACAAGGAAACAAGCAACATGTGAGCTCTCCCAGCTGGCCATGCGATCGCATGGCCAGGAAGAAGAAAGTCCATGCGATCGCATGGCATGAAAAGTCAGGCCACATCTCCTATAAAATCGAGCTTTGGTGAACCAAAAATATATCCATCAATCTCTCTTCTCTCATATATACGTAAAATATATATATATAATTTATATTTTAATTTTAATTTTAATTATAATTCTAATAATAAGGGTATGTTAGCGAATGTTGTAAGGGTGTAAGTCGAAATTCTGTCCGTGTAACGCTACGCTATTTTTAATCATTGTAAGTTATGTTCAACCTTTTTATATTAATGTCTCGTAGCTAAGTTATTATTATGCTTATTTAAAACGAAGTAATCATGATGTTGGGCTAATTACTAAAATTGGGTAATTGGGCTTTGTACCATAATTGGGGTTTGGACAAAAGAACGACACTTGTGGAAATTAGACTATGGGCTATTAATGGGCTTTATATTTGTTTAACTAAATGAAAGTTTGTTAATGTTAATGTAAAGATTTACAATTGGGCGTCCCTATAAATTACCATATACACTCAATCGGACACGATGGGCGGGGTATTTATATGTACGAATAATCGTTCATTTAACCGGACACGGGAATGGATTAATAGCCACTAGAATAATTAAAACAGGGGTGAAATTACATTCAAGGGTAATTGGTGTAATTGTTAACAAAGTAGTAAAACCTTGGTTTACACGCAGTCGATAACCTGGTGTATTCATTAAACAAAGTATTAAAACCTTGTTACAATTCGAATCCCCAATTAGTTGGAATATTTAACTTCGGGTATAATAATAATTTGACGAGGACACTCGCACTTTATATTTATGACTGATGGACTGTTATGGACAAAAACCAGACGGACAGATTAAATAATCCAGGACAAAGGACAATTAACCCATGGGCATAAAACTAAAATCAACACGTCAAACATCATGATTACGGAAGTTTAAATAAGCATAATTCTTTTATTTCATATTTAATTTCCTTTATTTTATATTTAATTGCACTTCTAATTATCGCACTTTTATTTATTGTTGTTTAATCGCACTTTTAATTATCGTACTTTTTAATTATCGCAAGTTTATTTTATCGCACTTTTATTATTCGCAATTTCATTATCGTTATTTACTTTAAGTTTTAAATTAAGTCTTTTATTTATTTAATATTTTACATTAGGTTTTAACTGCGACTAAAGTTTTAAAATCGACAAACCGGTCATTAAACGGTAAAAACCCCCCTTTATAATAATAATATTACTTATATATATATGTTTGTATTTTTATAAAAGTAAACTAATATAGCGTTGAGCTTTGTTTAAAAAAGATTCCCTGTGGAACGAACCGGACTTACTAAAAACTACACTACTGTACGATTAGGTACACTGGCTATAAGTGTTGTAGCAAGGTTTAAGTATATCCATTCTCTAAATAAATAAATATCTTGTGTAAAATTGTATCGTATTTAATAGTTTTTCCTAGTAAAATATAAGCTATTTTATATACACCTCGCATAACATCAGTATGTTTGGTTATGTGGCGAGTGATTAACGTTTGACCTATCGCTCTTCGTCGACCACATATGTGTGTTGGGGTGAGTGGTGAGTGTTATCTGTTTGAGGATCCGCTCTTTGTTGGCCACTTATCGTAGGATGGTAAGCGGTTTCGTTTTTCATCGGCCATCCTTGTGATTGAGGTAAGTGTTAATGTTTCGGTTGCACTTTTCGTCGACCTCATGGTGCGTAGTGGTGAGTGGTTAACGTATTTGACCTACCGCTCTTCGTCGGCCACCATCGAGTCGAATGTCGACATCGTGTATGTTGGGATGTGTAAGTTTCACTAGCATTGTACGTATCTTGTTGTTGGCACGTATTATTGTTGAGATCTCTATGCTAATGGTGTTGACTTATTGTACATACGATTATATGTTTATTGCGTTGTTTGTGTAGGTGTATGCAAGTGATTAAATTATGTATGTATGCGTATAAGTATTGCATTCACTAAGCATTAGCTTACCCTCTAGTTGTTTACATTTTTAGGTTCGGAGGCGGACGTGGCAAGGGTATGCTCGGGATTAGATGATTTCTCCTTTTGATGCTTGCTTGGATTACTTTTGGTTTCGACTTAGGATTGGGTAGTTTATCCCCAAACATCATGCTCGTAATTGTGTTTGGAACTTAAACTCATGTAGTCGAAAACTTGTATTTTGTACGAAAGTCATAAAACGGCCGATGTGGGCCCGGTGTCGTAAAACATGTTTTATTATTGAAACGTGTTAGTTTTACATATTATAAAATATTGTGAAAAGTGTTTAGTCTAAAAGTGCCGGGAAGTACGAGATCTTTAAATGAAAAATGAAAAATCCGGACAGAACCTGATTTGGCTTGTGCGCGCCGCGCACAGATGGGGCTGCGCGCCGTGCACCCTTACTGAATAAAAAAAAATTATTTAGCGTTTTTGGTTGGATAACGGGTTGGGTCGTTACAAGATCGCATTTGAAACCGATGATGGTCAATATTGCTTCCTTCAACACGAAAGAACGGGCGGTCCTCGTAACCTAACGGTTAGCAAAAGAATTGCTATTAGGCTTAACGGTTCGACGCAATGAGTTCAATCTGAGCTCATCTTTCTTCCTTCTTTAAGCACCGACAAATGCATCCGCTGCAAAGCGCGCCACTAGCATTGTTTTTACGAATCACAACTTTAGTAAAATGTTCAAAGGCACAACAATACACAATAGTGTACATGTCTCGAACCACTGCATACACATGGCTACATCTAGCGCGTATTTAAGGTGCGTTGCATATACTCATAATGTGATGGCCCTGTCAAGTACACTTAACGGCTCCGTCACTTGTCTAATGACCCGTCCTAATCCATCTGGACGAATACATTACATTTGGTTACATCGCGAGGTACTTGACCTCTATATGATACATTTTACAAACATTGCATTCGTTTTTAAAAGACAAACTTTCATTTTATCGACAGTTGATGGCATGCATACCATTTCATAATATATCTAACTATGAATAGCTTAAATATAATCTTGTTGAACTCAACGGCTCGAATGCAACGTCTTTTGAAATATGTCATGAATGGCTCCAAGTAAGATCTTTAAAATGAGCAAATGCACAGCGAAAGATTTCTTTCATACCTGAGAATAAACATGCTTTAAAGTGTCAACCAAAAGGTTGGTGAGTTCATTAGTTTATCGTAATCAATCATTTCCATAATTTTAATAGACCACAAGATTTCCTTTATTTAATAATCATACACTCGTAAGTGTTTAAAAAATCATTCATATGGATTGAACACCTGGTAACCGACATTAACAAAATGCATCTAGAATATCCCCAAACATATAAAGTCGAAGTACTAAAGCAGTTCAAATTCTCTGACTGGGGCTTGTCAAGGCCCATAGATCTATCTTTAGGATTCGCGTCAATTGGTGGCAATTATAATAAACACCAATTCTTAGGCTACCAAGTTCAAAAAGGGCGATATCCGGTATAACAATTCAACCATAGAATGTAGTTTCGATTACTTGTGTCTATTTCGTAAAACATTTATAAAAGCAACGCATGTATTCTCAGTCCTAAAAATATAAAGAGTAAAAGGGAGCAAAATGAAACTCACAATACGATATTTTGTAGTAAAAATATGCATACGACAGAACTGAACAATGCAAGGTTGGCCTCGGATTCACGAACCTAGATCAAGTATATATATTAACACATATAATCGTAATCGAATAAGTTTATTAATATTAGTAATATATTTATATTTTCATTTTCTATCTTGTTAATAAATAATTATATCTATTTTTAACTTAAGTAAGTTCTTAATATTAGTATATAAAATAATTATTAAACTACTTTAATTAACTAATTTATTGATAATTGATATATAATAAATATAATACATCTAACTTAATATTTGTTTGGTAAAAATAATAAAAATAATACTAAATAAAAAGTTATATTATTTTTACAATAGAAAAAATAATGGTGATAATAATACTTAAAAATATTATTTGATAATAATAATACTGATAATTATAACAATTATAAAACTAATAATTTTTCTGCTAATAATAATTATGATACTAGTTTATTGTAATAATAATCCTATGGTAAAAGTAATAATGATAATAATAATAATAATAATAATAATAATAATAATAATAATAATAATAATAATAATAATAATAATAATAATAATAATAATAATAATAATAATAATAATAATAATAATAATAATAATAATAATAATAAGAATTTATACCATCATTATGTTATCATCTCTACATCATCATTTTCATGTCATGATCATCATCTCTATCATAACATCATCATCATCATCATACAATTATCACTCCATGATTATCATCATCATTCTTCCATCATCATTATAATCCTAATATCCATCATCATCATTCTTATCATCATCTCGCTATCATATTCATCGTCACCATCATTATTATCATATATCATTTTAGTTATCATCATCATTTTCTTAACCATGTTATCGTGATCCTAAACTTTATTATTCGAATTATTATCATAACCATTATCTTTTTCGATTCTTAATTATCATCACCTACATTCATCTCACGTTTATTTCATCATTCATCTTTAACATCATCATGATATTATCATCTACTCGTATCATCCTGATCATGTTCTATAGTTTCTGTATTAAAAGAGATCGAGCAACAACAACAGCTAGTCCACGAACCAACTTCCCGGTTAGATTTCCTTTTTGAAGCCCAATTAAATAAACCAAAGCATAAGCCCAACAGCGAAAGTAATTTGATCTTGGCCCAACAATAAAAAGTATTACGTCCCAAAATCATAATTAGATAAGCCTGTTATCAAAAATTAAGAAGGGTTTTCGGTTTCTTTCTTTAATAATCAACAAGTGGGATCCGTTTGAAATAAAAATATCACGACATTATCTAGACATGGGGTCATCAAATCCAACTTTCTTCATCATTATCGAATAAAAGAGTATCATCTTCAATCGTATAATCGACTTTACCAACTACAACCTTCATTATATTTCAAAAACTAGCGGGTTGAGCTAAAAGAAAGAAAAGAATTACTACGAGTAGCAGTAGCAGTCGAAAGTAAAATTTTGTGTTGGTTTACTCACAGTTAACAGCAACAAGGTAGCAGAAAACAAGACGCAATTGTGGTGGTGAATTGGATGTTGGAGAAGGTGGCGGTTTGATCATGAAGTAAACAGAAAAATTGTGGTGACTTTTGGTGATCGTGAAACAAACACAACAGAAACAAAATAACGCAGGTGTGGTTTATGGTTTAAGGTGATGTTATGGTACTCAGGTATTTTAATCGAACGAGTAACATATAATAGATTGAAGGTGGCGGTGAAGTAGGGTGGAGGTGTTCAATGATGGCAGGTGCGATGGTGGTATTCTGGGGCATAACGGTTGGTGGTTTTGGGTTTCAAAGGTGCGGTGAGGGTGATCAATTTTTGGTGGGTGTTTTAATCGTGGACTTAAACAGAAAGACCTTCGAATAAGTGGGTGTTGGTTGTGGGGTTGTGATCTTTGAATAGGAGATATAAGGTGGTGTGGGTGTTCATCGAATAGAAAAAGAAACGGAAAGAGTGCAGTAGCCTGAGTTGCTATTCTATTGGAGTTGTTTGATGGTTGTGTCAACAAAACAGAATGGATATAAGAGAAAGTCAAGTGGTTTCCGATGATCGAAGGTTTCAAGGAGTGAATCACGATGAAAGTAAGAGTCATAGATAAGAGAAAGGGAAGAGAGTGGGGTAGTGTCGGGTGTTGTCGATCAAAGAGATAGAAATCATAAAGATGGTGGTGTTTTTATGGTTCTGTATATGTATTATGTATATATATATATATATATATATATATATATATATATATATATATATATATATATATATAATATAACTTTAGATAGTGATAGATATATATATATATATATATATATATATATATATATATATATATATATATATATATATATATATAATATAGATAGTGGAAGTGGAATCAATAAAAGCAACAACAATAATATAGGTTGAAATCTCGTGCATTGATGTTCGAATAAGAAGAAGAAAGAAAACAAACACTATGGTCCCAGTTTGTTATAAGTATTAATCATCAATCATTCATATTAGATGTAAAGAATCATTTATATTATATTTTAGGATGTAAGGAAAACTAGCACACAACATTTAAATCATGCATATACAATAAATAGATATTTAATTTAGCCGCCTCTCTTTTGCCAGACTCTTTACGGATGAAAATTTCAGGCTCCGTTGTTAATCAGTGGCGGATAAAAGTTACAGAAAAATTCCAACTTTTTAAATTAAGTATCTTTATTTATTTAGGTCATTATGGCATAAAATTTGATCATTAACTATTAAATAAATATTACATTAATTATTCACTCAAACCCAAAGTAAAATATAAAAAGTTTTAAAATTTAATAACTAGATCCTAAATACATTTTTAGTAAGCCTAAAGTTTATAGAACTCATTTTCGAATCACCGTTTATTTTAAAATCATATAAGTTTGAAATTAACTTGCTTAATATCAATCGAATCATCAAATGAGTATTAAAATTATTTAATTTTTATTTTTAATATACTTTATTTATATATAGAGATATATTTTAAATAATAATTATTATAATATCCTATTTTTATTTTATTAATTTTTTAATAACAACAATATATAATACTTCAAATTATATTTCGAATTTATTATTTATATTTACATACACACATATCTATTTACAATTAATTGTTCGTGAATCGTCGAGAATAGTCAAAGGTTAACTGAATCCATATAAACAAATTCAAAAATTTTGAGACTCAACATTACAGACTTTGCTTATCGTGTCGAGATCATATTAAGATCAAGTTTAAATTTGGTCAGAAATTTTCGGGTCGTCACAACTTGGTCCCACAGCTTGATCTAACTTTAAATGAATTTAATAAACAACATTGCATTCTTTTATTCAAAAAGTTTCCCAAAAAGGAAATTTATCAAAATATGTAGTTTTAAACAAACCCAACATATTAAATAATCTAAGTTGACCTAAAATACTGTCAACCAAATACCCACAAGTTTAAATAACCAACAAGAATGCAAAGTTTAAGTATTCCATATAATGTTTAACAAAATCTTCCCAAATGCATGCAGACACTTCTAACACAGCGGAAGCACCAAACAATCAAGTACATGTGAAAACATGCGAGTAAACTGTCAACAAAAATGTTGAGTGAATTATAGGTTTAAATAAACGTATAAACTTTAGACCACAAGATTTAAAATTTTAAAAACATAAAATATTATTCCATTATCTATGAGCCACATGGTAACCACTTAACCATTTTCTTACCCTTGCCAAACACAATATATACACTGAACAGGTGTATCTTCAAATAAATACGAAGTACTAATACATTCCGATTATAAATTGCTAGCGCGACTAGCTCGAGGGACTGTCAAGCCCGATAGATCTATCCATAGGATTCGCGTTCACCAGTAAAAACCAGTGATTACAGTAACCAGACTAGGGAATGTTTTCGTTCAACTCATAATTAATAATTTAAATTTAATTACCACTTGTGTCTAAACGTAAAACAAAATGCATGTAATCACATCCCAAAATACTTTAAATAGTATGAAAAAAGGGGACTATAACTCACCTTAAATCAAATGAAGTAACCACACAGAAAGCGAACATCAAATGAAGTAAAGTGATCAAGAATGATCACAACGCCGACCTATAAATAAAGCAGGTCGATATAAATAACTAACTTAGGTCAAGTCTTAGTATGATAGCTATAGTACTTGTTTCAAGTAAACATAGAACAACACTCAACATGCTTCGGTTTGATCAGAACAGCGTAAGGACACGTACTTTCTATTTTTAGAAAGTTTCTATTATTAGCAGGTTTCCATTTTTAGAAAGTTTCTTTTTTTGGAAAGTTTCCATATTTAGAAAGTTGCTATTTTTGGAAAGTTATAAGTTAGGAAAGTTTCCTTAATTAGAAAGTCAACAAAAGTCAACTGTAAGTCAAAGTCAACCGAAAGTCAACTCAAAAGTCAACCTTGGTCAAACATAGTCAACATTGAATTTTAAAGTATAAATTATATTAATAATATAAGTTATAATGTTATTTAAAGTCATATATGTATAATTATGTCATAACATAAGTTTAATTAAATTAAAATGAATTATTAAAGTTAACATAAGTTTAATTGATATAATTAATATAACATAAGTATTTAACTAATTAATTAAATATTAATCATAATATAAGTATTATTAATTAATAATAAATTTTAATCTTAACATAAGTATTATTAATTAATAATGAATTATTAATCATATCATAAGTATTTAATTAAAATCATTAAATCATAAGTATTTAATAATTAAATTATAATTAAATAATAACTAAGCCTTATAATAATTAAATAATTAATTAATCTTTATTATAAGTCTTATTAAAATAATCTCATAAAATAATTTTAATACTTACCATAAGTATTTTTCATTAATAATAAAAGTATTATTAATCATAAGTTTAATTAAGGTTTCATTAATCATAATGTAATTAATAAATGATATAATAAATATGTATATCATAAGTCTTAAATTAAAATAATTACTTTTTATATCGTAAGTAATTTAATAATAATGAAAATCATTATTTATATCATAAGTTCCATTTTATAACCATAAGTTTTAGTTAAAAGTTCATCGGGTCATAACTTGAGCCCCGGGTATCGGTTTTCGGCGAGTCTTATATATATCTCCGCCTAACCAAACCACCTGACACATTAGTGCACTCAAGAACATCCCAAGAACAGCCACCAAGTCATGAACTTCAGCCATATATCAACTTGGGGCTTTAATCCGTTCAAAAACATGTTTTAGTAATAACGGGTGATCCGTGGCTCGGATTTCGATGACCTGAACATGAAAGTTCATCTAATCATCAATCCTAACACACTAGTACACCCTAAAGACTCTAAAAATGGTCACAAAGTTGGACCAAACCTGAACACATTCGTTTTTATACTTTGATTTCATGAAAACACCATTTTAGTCATAATTTAAGTTCCGGGAATCGAAATGTGATGACCCGGAAATTTCTGATCAAATTTAAACTTAATCTTTGTATGATTAACATTTCTGACACGATAAGCAAAGTCTGTAAAACTGAATCTCAAAATTTTTGAACTACTTTTATATATTTAAATACCCTTTGGTTGTTTTCGACGATTCGCGAACAATTATATGTAAATAGATACATATATACTATAACTTGAAAAGGTAACAATGTATTAAATATTTGATACCGTACATTAAACTTATTGGTTTAAATATCTATTTGAATATATATGATAAGTTGAAATATTTATTATTAAAATTTATTTATAAATAACTTCCAATGTGTATTTAAAAACTGATTTATGTATATATATACATATATATAATTTCAAGTTATTTAGTAAACGATAGTAACAATCGTTTATTGATTTGATTGATATTTAGATAAGTTAACTAAAGCGTTTAAGATGAACCAGTAAAACACTAATTTGCTGCAGTATTTTCAAATTGCTACAGTACCCAAAATGCTACAGTGTTTTCGAAAATCACTATTTGCTATAGTGAATTGCTACAGTAAAAAATTGACTTTGCTACAGTAACTTGCTACAGTAAAACACTATTTCAAAATTAAAAAAATATATATATGTATATGTATATACTATGAGACGATGATTTATAGAAGCAAATAACCAAAACACTTAATTGATTAAAGCTACACTTAGAGTGACATAGTTATCAATGATTAAGTTTATATTTTGACAAATGTACGAGTCACGAAACGAAAAGTACTAGTTTTCTCAGCGTACGAAAGTGCGTTCGAAAAACCGAAAGTGGTATGTGAGTCAAGTGACAACGACCGTATCATTTGAGTAAAAATTATATTTTTACTATGCACGTAAATATAATATATTATATAATTAATTATATAAATTAAATAATAATTAATAATAATTAAAATTATGTCGACAGCCTTAAAAAGAAATGGGTTCCAGCTGTATGAGTGTGCCATGCGATCGCATGGCATAACCACACCAAGCCCATGCGATCGAATGGCTAGGTGGGGAGGGTCAGGTCTTTAAATATCCGCTGGTTCTCATTTTGATTCATTTTCATTTAAACACTCGCACACATACACTTATACATTATTATTATTATTATTATTATTATTATTATTATTATTATTATTATTATTATTATTATTATTATTATTATTATTATTATTATTATTATTATTAAGATTAAGATTAATATTATTATTAATCTTAATTAGTGATATTGGTATTACTAAATATATTATACATAAAATATTACGACAAGGTTATGGGAGTGTCACTTTCAAAATGGTTTTCAAGCGAGATAGAGCTAAGGAAATTATGGGTTATTGCCAAGGAGGTTATGGGTAATGTTCGGGGGTATATTTGTGAATCAAACCTAGTGTTTATCATCTCCGTTGCGTCTACGTACTTTGCTACAATATTGAATCTCAATATTGATACGTTGAGATCTACGGTTATTTGATAATCCGAGTTTCGATCACATTTTGGTGAACGACTTTATATGCTGCTAAGGTGAGTTTCATATGATCCTTTTTACTCTCTACATTTTTGGGCTGAGAATACATGCAAATGCTTTATTAACTGATTTACAATATTTATATGCGTGAGTTTCATTTGCTCCCTTTTTAATTGCTTTTGCAATCTATATTTTTGGGCTGAGAATACATGCATTTTATTTTAAACGCAATGGATACAAGTATATACTAAATTCTACACCGAGTTTGAACCAAAAATCCCTTAGCTTTGGTAACTAGTAACTGCCGGTTATAAGAACCGGTGGGCGCAAGTAGTTGTATATGGTTCCATAGGGCTTGATATCCCCGTCCGAGCTAGAGCACTAGCCTTTTAACGGACGTATGCTATTTGAGAAGCGTACACGTTGGTTTGCGTGTATTATTCAGATGATTATACAAAGGGTACAAATTATATATACGTTAAGTTTAGTTACCAGGGTGCTCAATCTTGTAGAATGATTTGATAAACGTTTCTGGATGAAACAACTGAAATCTTGTGATCCACTTTTATATACAGATTATGCGAAACACTAAAACTATGAACTCACCAACCTTTGTGTTGACACTTGTTAGCATGTTTATTCTCAGGTTTCCTAGAAGTCTTCCGCTGTTTGCTTATATGATAGACAAGCTATGTGCATGGAGTCTTACATGGCATATTTTTCAAGAAAACGTTGCATTCACCAAATCATCACCATGTATCTTATTTTGACTGCATTGTCAACGGAAGTACTGTTGTAAACTATTATTTACAGTGATTGTCTATATGTAGAAATCATCAGATGTCGAAAACCTTTGATTTAAATATTCATTTATGGTGTGCCTTTTCAAAAGAATGCAATGTTTACAAAACGTATCATATAGAGGTCAAATACCTCGCAATGAAATCAATGAATGACGTGTTCGTCCATATGGATTTGGAGCGATCGTCACAGTTGGTATCAGAGCGTTGGTCCTAGCGAACCAGGTCTTGCATGAGTATGTCTAACTGATAGTTGTTAAGATGCATTAGTAAGTCTGGACTTCGACCGTGTCTGCATGTTAAAAGTTTTACTTATCATTTCTTGTCAGAAATTACATGCTTGTCATTCTTAAAGTCTAGACATGTTTTCCTGCATTTATTGCATAAATAGTGTATAGACAAAAATTCATATCTTAGCGTATCTGTTACTGTAAATTTTTCCTGACATTTTCCAAAAATTTCTCCGTAATTTACGGGATTTTGGTATTATATATACATATGTAAATTATGTATTGAAGAGTACCAATCTAAATTCTATAATCTATCTTATATCAAAAATCAATTCCCTGATTATATAAGATGGATCACGTATCTAGTTCAAATTCCTTAAACTCCGACAGCTATTCTGATATGGATATTCACCGGAACTCCGAAGGCAGTGTAACCGGAATGGATCAACCAATTAGCCATCACCTATTCTGGATGAATTGGGGATGGGTTCGTAACCTACTTAATCATTGGAGAGAAGAAGAAGGCGATCCCTTCCATCCACCACATTGCCCTCTTGGCGAAGAACCTGAAGCACTTACCGGCGAACCTGTTCGTAATACCATTTTCTCTCTTATCTTCGGAATATCTCGTCATGATCTTATACTCTCTCAAATTCTGGATCTTATTCATCCGCTAGTCTGAACCGCCAATCATCCCGGTGTAGTAGAAGAAGTCAACGAGCTTCGCGCTCGGGTAGTGGCTTTGGAGAATATGGTGCAAAGGTTACAAGCACCAGCAGCATCACCGGCATCAACATTACCACCGACAACAACATCAACAGTACCATTACCACCACCAACAACATCCGCATCGCAAACCTCAACTTCACAATCTGTTCCACGAGCATCAACGTCATACGCACCGTAGTTACCAAGAAATACCAGCAACAATAACCGATGAAGTATTAACTCATTTCCCCTGAAGAAATTTTATGTATATTTAATATATATGAATTTTGAAATCAAAATAAATCTTTTCGTACCAAGTTATTACGTGTGAATCTTAACTGGTAGGTACTACTCGGTTAATTCATATTACTAATATGCTATGATGTACATCCTTCGTTAATGACTTAACCATCGTTAACTACAATCTCTGTTTCCAACTCAATGAATTCCATTTCATAATAAACTAAGTATATTATTCAATTATATGGTTGATTTTATACTTTCATCTTCGATGTATTCGAAACTTTCTAGAAAACATCATTCGTACCTTGCGAAGTTAGCAAGAGTTCCATGAGCACTAACATGATTCACTGAGAAAATATCAATAAAACTGAGTATTGATTACATTAGTGAAATACTCCGTAAAGATTATGTAATCTTTAATATTTTAGAGATTATTCATTTCTAATTCAAGCCGAAAATCAAATGAGCTTAATATGATATTAACTCATTAAATCTGTATTACATCTGAAGAAAATATACATACATATATTTTCATAAAAACGGTAATAAAAATTCTTTTGTACAAAGTATTAATTGTGAAATCTTTAACGGGTAGGTAATACTCGGGAAATATATAAGTTCACAATTAATATGTTATATTGTACATTCTTCAACTTTGATTCAAAAATTATTAACTATGCTCACAACGATATACAATCATTTTCATACAAATTCAATCACATATTCTGATATCGACGGATCAGAATCCAAGCCATAACTCTGAACCGGTGACATCATTCTTAGATCTCTACATCTTTCAAAGCTATACTTTGACTTCAAAAATGTGAAAGATCCTTTAGCATTGTTATTACTGAAAATAACCTTGCAATTTCTTTTCAAAGTATCCAGTATTATCAACCGTTCAACCAGTCAACGATGACCTTTCAGACTTGTAACTTTGGCATATACGTTTTTGTTATCGAGGAATCTTTCATGTTCCACCACATTAGCAGTAAATTTACCAACAACTTTATTGATCTTTGACCTTCCGAAAAATCCTTATACTCATTGAAACCATATCATGTACTCATCCACATCTTGTAACGGCAATTGCCATACCAACTATTGGGAATTAGCAATCAGTATCTTGAAATCTTGTAGCACGTCTACGCCAACAGTTATATGTGTACATATAACGTCTACCTCCTGGACTTACATACTTCGAATGTGAAGTTTCCGAAAAACAACCCAAACTACGAAACTAGTTCTCCGAATTTTGGAAAAATGTTGATGAAGCAGCAAAAACTGTAAACGACCTTAACAGTCAAAAGTTTGATGATAAAGAATAGTATTGGTGGTAAAGCAGAGAAAAAGAGAAGGTTTGGAATTGAAAAATGGATTGAGCAGACCATGAAGGAGGCTGTGGACAAATCACAAAGACTAAATCTACCTTCAAAGAATCCAAATGATTCATAGTCTGCTGAAATCATTAGTGAATACCTTGCTCCTTACTCTAAAACCTTTGCGGACAATATTCTTCATCATCATCTTATCTTAAATATTCTAAGATATCATCGTATCTCCCATTATAAATATCCTCCATATTTCTGAAGATATTTTTCAAAACCATTCTTATCTGAAATCATTACCTCTTCGCGCTATCTGTGTTACATCATAAAAGAAACTATTTTAGTTTCTAAAATCTGAAAAATTCCAAAAAAATGGATGTTTTGAAGTAATGTTGGGAACTGAAGCATGAGTTAGTATAATATAATGACACTTGATCAACGTGATTATATTACAGTAAGTCATGTTGAGTTTCTAATGGAACGTGACAAAGATTCACAGATCACACCCTCATCATAAACCATGTTACATAACTCTTTCATTCTATATAATCTCTAAATATATCAAGAAAATATATTTCTTGATGATTCGATTTTTTCCAGATATTCTGGTAATTTGACAAGTCAGATTGTGCCATTACCGTTTCTTTCTTAGAACATTAATTATGTTTATTCTGAAATTCATACCTACGAATTCTGGACCATTATTCGCTTGACTTAAGGTCGGGAATAGAAAAAGAAAGCATGAAGCTCCGAAATATAATGGAGAACATAAAGCCCGATAACAACCCCGAAATTACAAACCGTGTATATCAATGCGTATAGCAATATAAAGACACGGGAGAATGAAAAATACTATAACCTCAAGGTAATAGTAGAAGAAAATAACCTCCTCTGGTGGCAGATGAAAAAGAAGAATGAATGATATGATAGCCAAGAAAATATCAAGAATCAGAACTGGATGAAGCATTTTCACAAATCTTTTGTAAGTATGAAATAAGAAAGAAGATTATAGGAGTGGTGAAAATAAATGAAACGGAAGAGGTCAATTTATAGCAAAATATCAGACATAGCAATTGAGGCAGATTACACATTTAATCAAAGGAAATCTTAATTTCCTTAAAATCCGAAGAATCAAATCTTATTTAGATTATGAAGATTTTCTATTCCTTAAATTCCAGAAATCAATCGTTATTACGTCAAGAGATAAGACGCATCTCTATTCTCCATTTCACTCGATTACGATAACTTCTCTCATACGCTTCGAATAATTGGATTGCTTTATCCATATTATTCAGTGGTGATAAAGCTCTATTTATCGACTCATATACGTCATGAAAACATTTTTATTGTTAGCCATGACGAACTCACTCAAATTTCGGGACGAAATTTCTTTAACGGGTAGGTACTGTGGTGACCCGAAAATTTCTGATCAAATTTAAACTTAATCTTTGTATGATTAACATTTCTGACACGATAAGCAAAGTCTGTAAAACTGAATCTCAAAATTTTTGAACTACTTTTATATATTTAAATACCCTTTGGTTGTTTTCGACGATTCGCGAACAATTATATGTAAATAGATACATATATACTATAACTTGAAAAGGTAACAATGTATTAAATATTTGATACCGTATATTAAACTTATTGGTTTAAATATCTATTTAAATATATATGATAAGTTGAAATATTTATTATTAAAATTTATTTATAAATAACTTCCAATGTGTATTTAAAAACTGATTTATGTATATATATAAATTCAAGTTATTTAGTAAATGATAGTAACAATCGTTTATTGATTTGATTGATATTTAGATAAGTTAACTAAAGCGTTTAAGATGAACCAGTAAAACACTAATTTGCTGCAGTATTTTCAAATTGCTACAGTACCCAAAATGCTACAGTGTTTTCGAAAATCACTATTTTTGGAAAGTTTCCATATTTAGAAAGTTTCTATTTTTGGAAAGTTATAAGTTAGGAAAGTTTCCTTAATTAGAAAGTCAACAAAAGTCAACTGTAAGTCAAAGTCAACTGAAAGTCAACTCAAAAGTCAACCTTGGTCAAACATAGTCAACATTGAATTTTAAAGTATAAATTATATTAATAATATAAGTTATAATGTTATTTAAAGTCATATATGTATAATTATGTCATAACATAAGTTTAATTAAATTAAAATGAATTATTAAAGTTAACATAAGTTTAAATGATATAATTAATATAACATAAGTATTTAACTAATTAATTAAATATTAATCATAATATAAGTATTATTAATTAATAATAAATTTTAATCTTAACATAAGTATTATTAATTAATAATGAATTATTAATCATATCATAAGTATTTAATTAAAATCATTAAATCATAAGTATTTAATAATTAAATTATAATTAAATAATAACTAAGCCTTATAATAATTAAATAATTAATTAATCTTTATTATAAGTCTTATTAAAATAATCTCATAAAATAATTTTAATACTTACCATAAGTATTTTTCATTAATAATAAAAGTATTATTAATCATAAGTTTAATTAAGGTTTCATTAATCATAATGTAATTAATAAATGATATAATAAATATGTATATCATAAGTCTTAAATTAAAATAATTACTTTTTATATCGTAAGTAATTTAATAATAATGAAAATCATTATTTATATCATAAGTTCCATTTTATAACCATAAGTTTTAGTTAAAAGTTCATCGGGTCATAACTTGAGCCCCGGGTATCGGTTTTCGGCGAGTCTTATATATATCTCCGCCTAACCAAACCACCTGACACATTAGTGCACTCAAGAACATCCCAAGAACAGCCACCAAGTCGTGAACATCAGCCATATATCAACTTGGGGCTTTAATCCGTTCAAAAACATGTTTTAGTCATAACGGGTGATCCGTGGCTCGGATTTCGATGACCTGAACATGAAAGTTCATCTAATCATCAATCCTAACACACTAGTACACCCTAAAGACTCTAAAAATGGTCACAAAGTTGGACCAAACCTGAACACTGATGCGAAGCGAGGTGTATATAAAATAGTTATTAATTTTAGCAGAAAACACTATTAAATACGATACAATTTTACACAAGATATTTATTTATTTATAGAATGGATATACTTAAACCTTGCTACAACACTTATAGGCAGTGTACCTAATCGTACAGTAGTGTAGTTTTTAGTAAGTCCGGTTCGTTCCACAGGGAAATCTTTAAACAAAGCTCAACGCTATATTAGTTTATTTTTATAAAAATACAAATATATATATAGGTAATATTATTATTATAAAGGGGGGTTTTTACCGTTTAATGACCGGTTTGTCGATTTTAAAACTTTAGTCGCAGTTAAAACCTAATGTAAAATATAAAATAAATACAAGACTTTAAATTAAAGCGTAAAGTAAATAACGATAATGAAATTGCGAATAATAAAAATGCGATAAAATTAAATTGCGATAATTAAAAGTACGATAATTAAAAGTGCGATTAAATAAAATAACAATAAATAAAAGTGCGATAATTAGAAGTGCAATTAAATATAAAATAAAGGAAATTAAATATGAAATAAAAGAATTATGCTTATTTAAACTTCCGTAATCATGATGTTTGACGTGTTGATTTTAGTTTTATGCCCATGGGTTAATTGTCCTTTGTCCTGAATTATTCAATATGTCCGTCTGGTTTTTGTCCATAACAGTCCATCAGTCATAAATATAAATTGCAAGTGTCCTTGACAAATTATTATTATACCCGAAGTTAAATATTCCAACTAATTGGGGATTCGAATTGTAACAAGGTTTTAATACTTTGTTTAATGAATACACCAGGTTATCGACTGCGTGTAAACCAAGGTTTTACTACTTTGTTAACAATTAAACCAATTACCCTTGAATGTAATTTCACCCCTGTTTTAATTATTCTAGTGGCTATTAATCCATTCCCGTGTCCGGTTAAATGAACGATTATTCGTACATATAAATACCCCGCCCATCGTGTCCGATCGAGTGTATATGGTAATTTATAGGGACGCCCAATTGTAAATCTTTATATTAACATTAACAAACTTTCATTTAGTTAAACAAATATAAAGCCCATTAATAGCCCATAGTCTAGTTTCCACAAGTGTCGTTCTTTTGTCCAAACCCCAATTATGGTACAAAGCCCAATTACCCAATTTTAGTAATTAGCCCAACATCATGATTACTTCGTTTTAAATAAGCATAATAATAACTTAGCTACGAGACATTAATGTAAAAAGGTTGAACATAACTTACAATGATTAAAAATAGCGTAGCGTTACACGGACAGAATTTCGACTTACACCCTTACAACATTCGCTAACATACCCTTATTATTAGAATTATAATTAAAATTAAAATATAAATTATAAATATAATTATATTTACGTATGAAGAGGAAGAGAAAAAGGATGATTAAAACTCGGCAGAAAACTGGCTTTTTATAGGACCTGACCAGCAATCTCACACCATGCGACTCGCATGGATTTGTGCTTCTGTCCATGCGAGTCGCATGGCCACCCTGGATCCAGCCAACTACTTTGTTTTCTTCTTGCCGACGTAATATAATAATAATAATATATATAATATATAATTATATATAATTATATATATATTATATTATATTCTTGTGCATAGTAGACTAGATATTTTTGGTCCGTTGCGTCGGGCGTTTCTTCTTGGCTCAGGTCCCGGTTCCGGATTTTCGGACGTCCTCGCGTATTATTTTAAATCGCGTACTTTGCGTCTTGTAACTTGTACTCTTGTCATTTTGAGACGTTCCTCATCAATATTTTGAACCTTTTTAATTGTATCTTGTACTTTTTAGCTCTTTGGACCTTTTTGTCTTCAATTTGTCGAATCTGCCTTTTGTCTTCACCTTTTATTATTTAAACGAATATCTCTTGTAAATAGAACAATTGCAACTAAAAGCTTGTCTTTCTTGAGGAATAATGCTATGAAATATATGTTCGTTTTTAGCATTATCAAATATTCCCACACTTGAGCGTTGCTTGTCCTCAAGCAATATCGTATTGAAATACTAGAATCACTTCTTTATTCTTCACACTTTGTACATCAGTGATTTCTATACGGCGGTATAAACAATGGTAGTAACGATATGGTTTACAGTCCCACATGACTATAAAAATTTAGATCCATTAAGGAAATTGGATCTTTATGAAAATTAAATCTAGTTTTTACCCTAGATAAGTTTTCCGGAATAACCCTTTACCGGTGTTTGCAAAATATTTTTGTGGGTTTGGTGGGTTTCAGATTTGAAAATTTAGCTCAAAACTTGCGGTTTTGTGTCACCCACTTGCTAACCTTGTATTTGGAAAGCAACACGTCCAGTTTACTTGTTCCGTATATTACCTTTCGGTAAACTACCGTCCGGTTGTAAAGGAAAGCGTTGAACAAGCAACTGTTAAGGCAATGTCCCGTGACATGCTTTTGATTATGGTCTATAACGTGTCGGACGCAATTACTATCCTTGGTAGGAGCAATAGTAAAGCTCACCCTTATAATTTTTCGGTCTGGCACAAGGTCCTGTCTTTGACCATGCTATGCAACCACCGTTCTTACGGTTGACACCCGATTTAGTTCAGGTGACCTAGTGAATTCCAGGTGAATTCCTAGGATTTTACGTTCAATGGTAATGAACGCATTGAAAATTGGGTTTTCAGAAAATAAATCGGTTTGTATTTTTGATCAAAATATTTTCTCGTTCAAGCTCGAGTTTAGATATCATCGAATTCCATGAGTTTGTAATTCTCAATCTTTAAGGTCAATCTCTAGGATTGAGTAATATCAGTCTTAAAAGCTGATTTTTAATCTTTAAGGAGATTATCCTTTCTGGGGATCTGATTCATTAGTCTTATCCAGCTAATTTGCATGGTGCCTCCCCATTGTACGAGATAAATCCTTCTCATGGTTAGGATAAATCTGACCACTTGGCGACCCTGTTTAATGCTGAGGTCCGTGGATTTCCTGCTGATTTTAGTGATGACTTTTCTAGATTTTTCGTCAACCTACAGCTGGTCTGGATGACAACTTCATGACCTAAATCAAGAAGCGCGTGTCTTTTTCGGAAGACTTTACTTCCTTTTAATGATGGAATTGATTCATCGTGTAGATCCATCTTTTCTTTCATCGGGTAAAACAGTTTAGTTTAGTCCAAAGCAAAAGTATTTTCAGTTATTTGTTACAGATATATGTGACATATGTTTAAAATAACTTGATAAATTTTCCCACACTTTGGCTTTTTATTTTTCTTTTTATCGTCCTCTATTCCATTTTAAATGAATTTTGACATTTTAGTTTGTTTCTCAATTTATGTCCTTTTTGAGGTAACAATAATTTCGGTGTTAAAACCTAGTTTTATCGTTCATAAATATGTATAAACATGATTTTTAGTTCATTTAATTGAAAATTTTGAAAAATTTTACTAGAATTGGGTAGTCAGTATATAAGACTAGGGCTGTTCTTTTTTATCAGAGAGCACTAGATTCTAATACAACTACTGCTTTACTAGTATTTTTAATGGTAACCAAGTGTTTAATATAAAAATTTTAAAATCCGAAAGAATTTAACCCCTTCCCACACTTAAGATCTTGCAATGCCCTCATTTGCAAGAAATCAGTAACAATTTAAATTATTGAGGGTGATTAGTGTGAAAATGATTAAATTTTTACCAAAGTTTCCAAATATATTGGCGTTTGTTTGCTGAATGATAAATGGTGCACGTCATTTGTTCATTCCGTCTTGTTGTTATTTCACATATATTTTGCATCATTGTCGTCAAAATTACTTGCTTTTGCTGAACTTAATGCCAGTCTTTGAAAACGCTTTGTTTTACCCTGTTTTGTGCATAAAATAGAATACATACAATACAAATATAATCATACATGTAATTTGAAATGGAACTTTGGCATCCCACTTTCAAACTATAAGAAAAATATTAGTACACAATAATAATAGAAATATCAAACATTACATATACGTAATAAAATGTTAAGTGTTTAAAATAAAAATAAAAATTACCAACTTATCTCTACTGATCAGGAGGTGGGTTAGGAGGAAAATTAGGATATGGATCCCAATTCATGTTCGCGTCCGGGTTCCATGGCTGATTATAGGTGAACTGGTATGCTGCGTCATAATCATATGAATCATAGGGTGGTCTCATTTCTGGCTGATGTGCGGGATAGTATGCGGGTCGGGTCGGATAATACATCTCGCCAGGCTGCAACTGGCTTATAATTTGGCGCTGATGATAATCCCATCGGCCATGCTCTCGTTGCCGGGAATGCTCGTAGTCATTCCGGCGTTGCCATGCCTCGTACTGCATATGCCTATCATAGTTCGTCATGTATTCATCCTCCATACGAACGCCTAAATCAAGAGCAGTCTCCCGAACAACTCCTATAATGTTGTTCGCCTCCTCCATCTCGTCATCCGAACCTCTCTCTACCTGTCGCTGAGGTCCCTCGTATCGATATACCCGACCACGTCTCATCAATAATACCCTTGCACCGTGATAAAGGTTTGAACTTATAGTTTCACCTCCGTCCTCTATTTCGTTCATTGGACCCCCTTGGTGCTTATCCACACCTAAATACTCTCCAATGAGAGTAATGAAAATACCACCACCTATAATACTCCCCGATTTCATCCCCGAAACTACATTAGCGAGATAATAACCAACACAATAGGGAATGTTAACGAAACTCCCCGGGTCTCTAATACACTTGAGGTAGAACAAATCATTTACGGTCAATTTCTCCTTATTACTACCCCTTTGTGTGATTGTGTTTGCTAAGAATCTATGAATCACCCGGAGTTCAGCTCTGTCTATATCTAAGTATGTATGATTTCCACTGGCGTGAAATTCATTAAAATGGGACATACGCCTCCAGATGGCGTTAATATCAAATTCCCTATCTACCCTTTCTCCTTGGGCAATCAGGCTATTACAGTCGGGGCTCAAAAGTTCAGCAGGGGTGTAAATCTGTAAGGCCCTAGCTAAATCTATCATGGACATTCTGTACATGCGTCCACCTAACAGAAATCTAATAAAGCTTCTATCATCTATCCTTCTAACATCACTGTTTAACTTAATAGTACTAAGTAATTCTATACACCATTCCCTATATATGGTTCTACGAATGGAAAATAGGCGCATCCAATCGTTAAACTGAGAATTACCATACCTTTGCACCAATAATTCCCGAATCGGTTCGGCGAGGTCAACTGTTGCCAAAGGTACCCAGTCAATTGCCCTTGGCATTTCAACAACCTTAAAGTAGAGAATGTGCATGTTCTTTTGATAATCTGGATACTCTATCCAACATCGATCAAATCTTAGATTTGGGTGTAACTGATCTTCATTAATGTCTAAGCTCAGAATCCTTTGATGTGGAGCGAATTGACGAAACTGATTCACGAATAATTGATCTTGATCGTGATATGGAATATGTTGCTCCTCCTGTTCTTCTTCTTCTTGTTGCATATGTTGTTCTTGTTCATGAAACATTTCCGGTTCGGGCTCTGGTTGCCTGGACGATGATGCTCCTGAACCTCCAGTATCGGCTCTCTGCAAAACACATTAAACACAAAATTTTTGCATCCAAATATGCATTAGTGTTAGCAAAATAATAACTTGAAACAATTATGATGACATGTTCAATTCATAACATATTTTATACATATTTTCCTAAAAATAACAATTATATACTTTTACATACGAAAATGTGTACAATGTTTTATCACATTTAAACTCTTAAACATGTCAACAATAATTATTATAACAATTAAACACTTGTTACATGGCATTCAAATCAAACTAGTGCTCATTTTCATATTTTTGTCAAGTCTACACTTTGTCAAATAAGCATATACGAAAAATGTACATCAAGTTCATAAGCATTTATCTCAAATAACATGCCAAAATAATCACTACTAGCAATGAAACAAGTTTCAAATGGCCTTTATATCAAATTATCCAAGTTCATGAATTTTTAGACTTAAAAAGTCCACTTTAATTCTCAAAAACATGTTTAGGCTCAAAGTTTGGATCAATTAACTACCTAAACATGTTACACTACTTAATTTAGCAACAATTCATGACAAAAATCGGCCATAACCTGTTTATATCAAAAAGCCCCAAATTGCTCAAGAACACAAACCCTAGATTCTTAAAAATTTGAAGTTTTTAGCTTCAATTCATGTTAAATAGCTTCTATCTAGGATATACATGCATAATATAACAACAATTTAGCTCTAATTACACCTAAATTTAACAAAATCAAAATATAAATTTTCTAGCTCAAGAACACAAAAATTCGAATTTAAAGAGATTAGGGGTGAAATCTCTACCTTTCTCCTGAAGGGGTTGAGACTACTGAATCTAGGCATGTTTGTTGTGAAGTTTTGCAAGAAATTTGGTGAAAAATGGCGGATTTTTGAGAGGATTTGGGAGAGTTTTCGTGTATATGTGTGTGTATTTGTGAAAGAAGCAGAACTCGGCTGAGCTTTTGATCCTGTCCAGTTTTTATCTGTCATGCGAGTCGCATGACTTTGTAGCCTACCCCCATGCGACTCGCATGGGGGTATTTTCCAGGTATTTTTTAATTTTATTTTTTTTTTTTTTTTTTTTTTTTTTTTATAAAACCTTATACTTTTAAAACATAGAATTAAATAAAATTTTAAAAATTTTGTTTCTTTTTAAGACGAGGTCGTTTCGGGACGATGCCCTAGTCCGTCCCTCGACAAAATTTTAAAATTTGTCTTTTTGTAGCGATTGTTTTAAAAGCTAAGATTTTTGGGTTTTTTAATGTTTTTGGCATACTTTAAATCAATAAGATTAAAAATAATGATAATAAAAGTTCTCGTCCCTCCCTCGGGTAAAGCAATTTCGGTTCAAAGACCTAGTCTTCAACTTACGACGAATTTTTAAAAATCATATTTTTAACTTAATGAGATAAAGTAAATTTTTGTTTTTAAATTCACACAACTTAAATATAAAATTCAAAATTAATAATAAAAAAAAATCACACCAAACTTAAAATTTGAAATGCATAAAATTAAAAATTCATATTTTTAAAAATTAAAAATTCACACCAAACTTAATTTAAAAATTCATATTATAAATTCACACCAAACTTATATTAATTTTTCAAATATTTACAATTTTAAAAATATTGTTTTTACAAAGTTTACAATATTAATTTAAGATTTAAATATTAATTTTAAATATGGTAAAAATAAAATTAAAAATCTTTTTGTCTTTTTATCCCACTTTAATCAATCAAATATTATCAAAAATATGCGCCCCTCTTTTCGGTAAAGTAATTTCGGTTCCAAGACCTAATTTAACTCATGACGAATTTTTGAAATATTTTGGGTTGATTGATTAAAGATATTTATACCTTAAGAATAAACGTTAAATTTCGCAGTGATGTAATAAATTTTTGAATGATATCAATAATTTCGGTCGCCAAACCTAATTTTATTTAATACCAATTTAATACTTTTTAGCGAACAAATTAGCGTTTATTATCAAAAGGTTAAAAATAAAAATAAAAATAAAAACTGTACAGACATACCTGTGAAATAGATTTCTTAGTTATATGATCTATTATATTCATAAGATAGTCGGTTTAATTGATTTTCCATGGCTGCATAGGCGTAACCTCGAGCATTCATTGTCTTTTCTTCTAAACATATGAACGGTCCGTCTCTGCATAAAGTAACAAATTCGGTATTTGAATAGGTTTGATTATTTGAACATTTACCTCCATGTGACCATTTTCCGCATTTGTGACATCGTTCTAGGTGTCGTGCTCTTCTTTTCGTTGCGGATTTTGATTTTCCTTTACCAAATTGTAACTTATTATCTTCGCATCTGGATCCTTTTCTAACTCCGTCCATTCTTTCTCTGATTACTGATACTATTTCACTCGGTAGTATGTCATTATTACGTTTAGTGATCAAAGCGTGTAGCATTAGACCATGGTTTAATTCACAGGCAGTCTTCATTTCGTAAAAACCTAAAAAAAATAAAAATTCAGAATGGGGGGAGAAGACTAGTTCTTTAGGGTCTGCTAGGGAAAGACCATACGTGTTCCATTTTCGAGAACTACACGAAAACAGACAATCTAACTCTAACAGAAATATATATTATCCTTTAAAGACTTGATTCTCCCCACACTTAGTTAGCTGTGGTGTCGAAATTGTGATTAACTTCGTTGTCGACTTCCATCGGACCCTGTATGCAATGTTTAACTCTGTGACCATTAACTTTAAATTCAATCCCATTTGAATTTATTAATTCTATCGTTCCGTATGGGAAAACTCTTTTGACTATGAATGGTCCAGACCATCTTGATTTCAATTTTCCAGGAAATAGCTTGAATCGTGAATTGAAAAGAAGAACTCTGTCTCCTTCTTTAAATTCTTTTGAACTTCTGATTCTTTTATCATGCCATTTCTTCGTTCTTTCTTTATAGATTAACGAATTTTCGTATGCTTCATGTCTTAATTCTTCTAATTCGTTTAGTTGACTTAATCGTAGACGTCCGGCTTCATGTAAATCAAGATTACATGTCTTCAAAGCCCAAAATGCTTTGTGTTCAATTTCTACTGGAAGATGACATGCTTTTCCATAAACAAGTCTAAAAGGTGTGGTTCCAATTGGAGTTTTGTAGGCTGTTCTAAAAGCCCAGAGTGCATCCTCCAATTTAATGGACCATTCCTTTGGATTTGATCCTACGGTTTTCTCTAGAATACGTTTTAAAGCTCGGTTGGTATTTTCAACTTGTCCACTTGTTTGTGGATGATATGCGGTGGAGATTTTATGAGTTACTCCATATCTTTTAAGAACTTTCTCAAGTTGATTATTACAGAAATGAGTACCCCGATCACTTATTAAAGCTTTCGGTGTTCCAAACCTTGCAAAAAGACGTTTTAAAAAGTTGACTACAACTCGTGCATCGTTAGTTGGGAGAGCTTGTGCTTCCGCCCATTTAGATACATAATCAATGGCTACGAGTATATATAGATTATTATGAGATTTTGGAAATGGACCCATAAAGTCAATACCCCAAATGTCAAATACTTCACATACTTGGATGACATTTTGTGGCATTTCATCACGTTGACTTATTTTTCCGGCTCTTTGACATGCATCACAGGATTTGCAAAGAAGGTGTGCGTCTTTGTAAATTGTAGGCCAATAGAATCCAGTTTCATAAACTTTTCTTGCTGTTAGTTGAGGCCCATAATGCCCTCCTGTTGGTCCTGTGTGACAATGGTTTAAAATTTTACCAGCTTCATCTCCAAATACACATCGGCGTATTATTCCATCGGGACAACTTTTAAACAGATGTGGATCTTCCCAGAAATAGTGTTTTATATCACTGAAGAATTTCTTTCGTCTTTGGTACGATAATCCTTTTTCAAGGAATCCACAAACTAAGTAGTTTGCATAGTCTGCAAACCATGGGATTTCTTTATAATCTATCTTCAATAGATATTCATCAGGAAAGTTGTCTTGTATGGCCGATTCATTCAGAACTTCTAATTCGGGATTTTCAAGACGAGAAAGATGATCAGCGGCGAGATTTTCTGCTCCTCTTTTATCTCGGATTTCAATATCAAACTCTTGTAAGAGTAAGATCCAACGGATTAATCTTGGTTTAGCATCTTGTTTTGAAAATAGGTATCTAAGAGCAGAATGGTCGGTATAGACCACCGTTTTTGCTAGAACGAGATATGATCGAAATTTGTCAAAAGCAAAGACAATAGCAAGGAGTTCCTTTTCAGTAGTTGTATAGTTCGTTTGTGCTCCTTGTAATGTCTTACTAGCATAATATATAGGTTGAAATCGTTTTTCAATCCTTTGTCCTAAAACGGCTCCCATTGCAAAATCACTTGCATCGCACATTAGTTCAAATGGTAGATTCCAATTTGGTGTTATCATGATCGGTGCATTAGTGAGTTTTTCTTTAAGAATATTAAAAGATTTGATACATTCATCTGAAAAGATGAATGGCGCATCCTTTTCTAGGAGTTTATTCATAGGAGTGGCAATTTTAGAAAAATCTTTTATGAAACGTCGGTAAAAACCGGCATGCCCTAGAAAACTCCTAACTCCTCTAACATTGGTGGGATGTGGAAGTTTAGCAATTACATCTACTTTAGCTCTATCCACTTCAATTCCTTCTTTTGAAATTTTATGTCCAAGAACGATGCCTTCTTTAACCATGAAATGGCATTTCTCCCAATTAAGTACTAGATTTGATTTTTCGCATCTAATTAGCATTCGTTCCAGATTAACTAGACATGATTTAAATGTATCACCGAAGACTGAAAAGTCATCCATGAATACTTCCATGCATTCTTCTATCATGTCGTGAAAAATCGCCATCATACACCTCTGAAAGGTTGCAGGGGCGTTACAAAGTCCAAATGGCATGCGTTTGTAAGCAAAAGTACCATAAGGGCACGTGAATGTGGTTTTCTCTTGATCTTCGGGTGCTATTGGAATTTGAAAATATCCGGAAAATCCATCTAGAAAACAATAGTAACTATTTCCGGCTAATCTTTCCAACATTTGATCTATGAAAGGTAAGGGAAAGTGATCTTTTCTGGTGGCGTCATTTAATTTTCTATAATCAATACATACACGCCATCCTGTTACAGTCCTAGTAGGAATAAGCTCATTTTTCTCATTTGTAATGACAGTCATGCCACCCTTCTTAGGCACGCATTGAACTGGGCTTACCCATGGACTATCAGAGATTGGATATATCAAACCTGCATCTAGTAGTTTAATAATCTCTTTCTTAACTACATCTTGCATATTAGGATTTAGTCTTCGTTCGCGTTGCACATATGTTTTATGACCTTCTTCCATAAGGATTTTATGTGTGCAATACGAAGGACTTATTCCTTTAATATCATGAATCTTCCATGCAATGGCTGGTTTATGAGCTTTCAACACAGAAATGAGTTGTGATTTCTCATTTTCAGTAAGAGAAGACGATATTATTACAGGTAATTCAGATTCACCATGTAAATAAGCGTATTTCAAATGGTTTGGAAGTGGCTTTAATTCTAATTTCGGAGGTTCTTCTATCGATGATTTATATCGATATCTGTCTTCTTCTTTTAGCATTTGAATTTCTTCTGTTGTTGGTTCATATCCATTAGCTATAAGTGTAGCTAACATTTCAGCTTCATCAATTGGTTCATTACCTTCTCCTAAAGAACATTCTCCTGTTCCTTGTAATTCTGGAAATTCTTCTAATAATTCTGCATGTGCATCCATAGTTTGAATATAATAACATGTATCATCTGCAGATTGTGGTTGTTGCATTGCTCTATCAACTGAAAAGGTAACACTCTCATCCTCTATACTTAGGGTCAGTTTCTTACCGAACACGTCTATCATTGCTTTAGCCGTGTTTAAGAATGGTCTTCCTAATATGAGAGGAACTTGAGAATCTTCTTCCATGTCCAAAACAACAAAATCTACTGGAAATACTAAAGTACCAACTTTAACTAGCATGTTCTCCATTATCCCTCTAGGATATTTTATTGATCTATCGGCTAGTTGTATGCTTATTCTGGTTGGTTTCAATTCTCCAAGGTCTAGTTTAGCGTATAGTGAATACGGCATTAGATTTATACTAGCACCTAAGTCTGCCAATGCTTCTATTGAACTAAGACTACCCAGAAAACATGGAATTGTGAAACTTCCTGGATCAGATAGTTTTTCTGGTATCTTATTCAACAGCACTGCTGAACAATTAGCATTCATAGTAACAGCCGAGAGTTCTTCCATTTTCTTTCTATTCGTGATTAGATCTTTCAAGAATTTAGCATATCTTGGCATTCCTGAAATCACATCAATGAAAGGAAGATTTACATTTATCTGTTTAAACATATCCAAGAATTTGGATTGCTCGGCTTCAAGTTTTTCTTTCTTCAATTTACTCGGGTAAGGAAGGGGTGGTTGGTATGGTTTAACATAAGGTTTATCCTTAACTGTGTTATCTTCATTAACCTTTTCAACTACCGGTTCTTTTTCCTTATCTTGATCGGGTTGTGGTTCTTGTGGAGTAGGAATAGTTTCATCAGAAGTTACAGGTATTTCAGGTGGTTTAAGTGTTGTACCACTTCTTGTGGTAATAGCTTTAGCTGTTTCATTCCGGGGGTTAGCATTTGTATCACTAGGTAAACTTCCCGGTTTTCTTTCACCTATTAACCTTGCTAGGTTACTCACTTCTTGTTCCAGATTTTGAATAGAAGCTTGTTGATTTCTAAATGCTTGAGCATTTTGTTCATTTGTTTGTTTTTGAGATGTGAAAAACTGCGTTTGAGTTTCAACTAGCTTCGTCATCATATCTTCTAAATTTGGCTTTTTATCATCGGTTTGTTGTGGTGGTTTGTTTTGAAAATTCGGTCTTTGCTGATTGTAAGTATTATTGGATACTTGTTGATTGCTAGGACCTTGTTGGTTGTTGTATGGAATATTTCGGTTATAATTCTGGTTTTGATTGTAAATCGGTCTTGGCGGTTGATAATTATTCTGATAATTATTTCCAGGCCTTTGGTTTATGTATGAAATATTCTCTCTTTGTTCCATTGTTAATTCAATACTTAGACAATCTTTTGTCAAATGTGGTCCTCCACACTGCTCACAACTAATTCGTATAGCATGAATATCCTTAGTCATCTTTTCCATTCGTCTCTCGAAAGCATCTATCTTTGCCGAAATGGAATCTAAGTCATGGCTAGAATCGGCTCTAGCTGCTTTAGATGATCTAATGATATCTTTTTCTTGGTGCCACTCATGTGAGTGGGAAGCAGTATTATCAATAATTTTGTAAGCATCAGTTTCGGTTTTCTTCATAATAGAACCACCAGCTGCTATATCTATATCTTTCCTTGTAGTGATGTCGCATCCTCGGTAGAATATTTGTACTATTTGACAGGTGTCTAAACCATGTTGCGGACATCCTCTTAGTAACTTTCCATATCTTGTCCACGCCTCATATAGAGTTTCATTTGGCTTCTGTGTGAACGTAACAATTTCTGCTTGAAGTCTTACGGCTTTAGATGCAGGAAAGAATTGTTTAAGAAATTTGTCAATTAAAACATCCCATGTATCAATCGCCCCTTCAGGTAACGATTCCAACCAATCTTTGGCTTCTCCCTTCAAAGTCCAGGGAAATAACATGAGATATATCTGTTCATCCTCCACTTCTCGGATTTTGAATAGTGTGTAGATCCTATTAAAGGTACGTAGATGTTCATTTGGATCTTCTTTCGGCGCACCACTAAATTGGCATTGATTAGTCACCATGTGTAGAATTTGTCCCTTGATTTCATAATCTGGCGCATTAATGTCTGGATGAGTAATTGCGTGACCTTGGCCAGTGCGTTTAGCTCTCATTCGGTCTTCCATACTTAAAGGTTCCAGATTCTCCATAATTGAATTTGTTGAATCGGTATCACTGAATGATTCTGATTTAATAGTTCGTTCCTCAACAATCTCTGTTTGAATGATTGGTGGTTCCGGAGGAAAGTTTAATGGTTCAGGATCTATGAACCGTTCCTGAATATTTTCTGGATTCTCAATTGTGAGGTTGGGTTCAAAAAATGGATTATCGGAAATTTGAACTGAAGTACTTGGTCGACTGGATGACGATTCTAAAGAAAAATCAACGGCGGTTATATTTGTTAAACGATGTCTTGATCTAGTTACAGGTGGTGAACGTACAAAAGGTGATGAACGTCTTGCTCGGTGCATTCACTGAATATCCTATTAGTTTTTAAAAGGAAAGAAAAATTATAATAAGTTATCCAATCAATAGACTTTTCTGATTTTGCCCACGTTTCGAATAGCCAAAAGATGCAGCAGAGGGGCAGGATTCGTTTGGTCTCAATATAATTGAGGACTGTTTGGCTCCAATAACCCGGTCCACGTACAAATCCAACTATTACTACGAACCAGAAAATTTTGATGTCTATTAATTTAACCACTCAAAATAAATTTTCGTAATTTTAAGAAATTTAGATAAGAAGTAGAATAAAATTCTAAGTCCTAAAAACTAGAATGGCGAGAAATAAGAGAGAAAAAGAGTTCGTCGAAAAAGGTTGAAAAAGAAAAAAATGGTTGAAAAATAAAAGGTGACGGAAAAATAAAAGAAACTTATAAAAACTTAAAAATACTTAACTAATTTAACCTTATTACTACAACTAACTTAAAATTATAATCGCAAATTGAGATCACTAATTGAAATGATAATTGATACATAGTAAAAGGTCTAAAAATATTAAAGCTTACAGGAAAAACTAAATCACAAATGGAAATAACTTAAAAAAGAAACTAAAACTTAAAAAGGCGTTGCAAAATTCTAAAGCACCTAAATCTTAGTCTAAAGAAAAAGCACTTAAGGAATTTTACGGCAAAGCCTAAAAATCTAGGAGTAAAAATAACTATAGCAAAAACTAAGTTTAAAATTAAATTTGAGCTAAAAATATAAATATTACGCTACAACGATTAAAAAGGGACAAAATATTAAAAGAAATAAAAAGTGATAAAAAAAATACAATTTTTATTAAAATATTATTTTTATATTAATTATATTAAAGTATTAAGTTTTAAATATAATAAAACTAATTAAAAGTAATTAATTAAACTAAAAACTTAATTAATAATAATAAATCAAATTAGGGTTTAATAATAATAATATTATATTAACCGTAATAAATGCGAAATTAGGGTTTGGATGTGGCCATGTCAGAACCCTCATGCGACTCGCATGGGGTTTAGTAGAAATATCATGCGACTCGCATGGTGTTCGGATCCAGGCCAAAAGTTGGGCTGCTACAGTACCTTGGCCCGATTACTTTTTTTTTTTTTTTTTTTTGTTTTAAATTTAAATAAAATATATATATATAATTAAAATAAAAACTTAAAAATAACTTAAAATACTTTATAATTTTGTAAAAATAAAAGAAAAACTTAAAAATATACTTAAAATATTTTTTTTTTTCGATTTTAAAAGCTTTTTTTTTTTTTTTTTTTATATTTAAACAAAAATATAAATTTTACAAAAACTAATTATAACTTAAAAAAAATATGGCGTTTCGCTTCGGCGAATGTTCCCCGGCAGCGGCGCCAAAAATAACTTGATGCGAAGCGAGGTGTATATAAAATAGTTATTAATTTTAGCAGAAAACACTATTAAATACGATACAATTTTACACAAGATATTTATTTATTTATAGAATGGATATACTTAAACCTTGCTACAACACTTATAGGCAGTGTACCTAATCGTACAGTAGTGTAGTTTTTAGTAAGTCCGGTTCGTTCCACAGGGAAATCTTTAAACAAAGCTCAACGCTATATTAGTTTATTTTTATAAAAATACAAATATATATATAGGTAATATTATTATTATAAAGGGGGGTTTTTACCGTTTAATGACCGGTTTGTCGATTTTAAAACTTTAGTCGCAGTTAAAACCTAATGTAAAATATAAAATAAATACAAGACTTTAAATTAAAGCGTAAAGTAAATAACGATAATGAAATTGCGAATAATAAAAATGCGATAAAATTAAATTGCGATAATTAAAAGTACGATAATTAAAAGTGCGATTAAATAAAATAACAATAAATAAAAGTGCGATAATTAGAAGTGCAATTAAATATAAAATAAAGGAAATTAAATATGAAATAAAAGAATTATGCTTATTTAAACTTCCGTAATCATGATGTTTGACGTGTTGATTTTAGTTTTATGCCCATGGGTTAATTGTCCTTTGTCCTGAATTATTCAATATGTCCGTCTGGTTTTTGTCCATAACAGTCCATCAGTCATAAATATAAATTGCAAGTGTCCTTGACAAATTATTATTATACCCGAAGTTAAATATTCCAACTAATTGGGGATTCGAATTGTAACAAGGTTTTAATACTTTGTTTAATGAATACACCAGGTTATCGACTGCGTGTAAACCAAGGTTTTACTACTTTGTTAACAATTACACCAATTACCCTTGAATGTAATTTCACCCCTGTTTTAATTATTCTAGTGGCTATTAATCCATTCCCGTGTCCGGTTAAATGAACGATTATTCGTACATATAAATACCCCGCCCATCGTGTCCGATCGAGTGTATATGGTAATTTATAGGGACGCCCAATTGTAAATCTTTATATTAACATTAACAAACTTTCATTTAGTTAAACAAATATAAAGCCCATTAATAGCCCATAGTCTAGTTTCCACAAGTGTCGTTCTTTTGTCCAAACCCCAATTATGGTACAAAGCCCAATTACCCAATTTTAGTAATTAGCCCAACATCATGATTACTTCGTTTTAAATAAGCATAATAATAACTTAGCTACGAGACATTAATGTAAAAAGGTTGAACATAACTTACAATGATTAAAAATAGCGTAGCGTTACACGGACAGAATTTCGACTTACACCCTTACAACATTCGCTAACATACCCTTATTATTAGAATTATAATTAAAATTAAAATATAAATTATAAATATAATTATATTTACGTATGAAGAGGAAGAGAAAAAGGATGATTAAAACTCGGCAGAAAACTGGCTTTTTATAGGACCTGACCAGCAATCTCACACCATGCGACTCGCATGGATTTGTGCTTCTGTCCATGCGAGTCGCATGGCCACCCTGGATCCAGCCAACTACTTTGTTTTCTTCTTGCCGACGTAATATAATAATAATAATATATATAATATATAATTATATATAATTATATATATATTATATTATATTCTTGTGCATAGTAGACTAGATATTTTTGGTCCGTTGCGTCGGGCGTTTCTTCTTGGCTCAGGTCCCGGTTCCGGATTTTCGGACGTCCTCGCGTATTATTTTAAATCGCGTACTTTGCGTCTTGTAACTTGTACTCTTGTCATTTTGAGACGTTCCTCATCAATATTTTGAACCTTTTTAATTGTATCTTGTACTTTTTAGCTCTTTGGACCTTTTTGTCTTCAATTTGTCGAATCTGCCTTTTGTCTTCACCTTTTATTATTTAAACGAATATCTCTTGTAAATAGAACAATTGCAACTAAAAGCTTGTCTTTCTTGAGGAATAATGCTATGAAATATATGTTCGTTTTTAGCATTATCAAACACATTCGTTTTTATACTTTGATTTCATGAAAACACCATTTTAGTCATAATTTAAGTTCCGGGAATCGAAATGTGATGACCCGGAAATTTCTGATCAAATTTAAACTTAATCTTTGTATGATTAACATTTCTGACACGATAAGCAAAGTCTGTAAAACTGAATCTCAAAATTTTTGAACTACTTTTATATATTTAAATACCCTTTGGTTGTTTTCGACGATTCGCGAACAATTATATGTAAATAGATACATATATACTATAACTTGAAAAGGTAACAATGTATTAAATATTTGATACCGTACATTAAACTTATTGGTTTAAATATCTATTTGAATATATATGATAAGTTGAAATATTTATTATTAAAATTTATTTATAAATAACTTTCAATGTGTATTTAAAAACTGATTTATGTATATATATACATATATATAATTTCAAGTTATTTAGTAAACGATAGTAACAATCGTTTATTGATTTGATTGATATTTAGATAAGTTAACTAAAGCGTTTAAGATGAACCAGTAAAACACTAATTTGCTGCAGTATTTTCAAATTGCTACAGTACCCAAAATGCTACAGTGTTTTCGAAAATCACTATTTGCTATAGTGAATTGCTACAGTAAAAAATTGACTTTGCTACAGTAACTTTGCTACAGTAAAACACTATTTCAAAATTAAAAAAATATATATATGTATATGTATATACTATGAGACGATGATTTATAGAAGCAAATAACCAAAACACTTAATTGATTAAAGCTACACTTAGAGTGACATAGTTATCAATGATTAAGTTTATATTTTGACAAATGTACGAGTCATGAAACGAAAAGTACTAGTTTTATCAGCGTACGAAAGTGCGTTCGAAAAACCGAAAGTGGTATGTGAGTCGAGTGACAACGACTGTATCATTTGAGTAAAAATTATATTTTTACTATGCACGTAAATATAATATATTATATAATTAATTATATAAATTAAATAATAATTAATAATAATTAAAATTATGTCGACAGCCTTAAAAAGAAATGGGTTCCAGCTGTATGAGTGTGCCATGCGATCGCATGGCATAACCACACCAAGCCCATGCGATCGCATGGCTAGGTGGGGAGGGTCAGGTCTTTAAATATCCGCTGGTTCTCATTTTGATTCATTTTCATTTAAACACTCGCACACATACACTTATACATTATTATTATTATTATTATTATTATTATTATTATTATTATTATTATTATTATTATTATTATTATTATTATTAAGATTAAGATTAATATTATTATTAATCTTAATTAGTGATATTGGTATTACTAAATATATTATACATAAAATATTACGACAAGGTTATGGGAGTGTCACTTTCAAAATGGTTTTCAAGCGAGATAGAGCTAAGAAAATTATGGGTTATTGCCAAGGAGGTTATGGGTAATGTTCGGGGGTATATTTGTGAATCAAACCTAGTGTTTATCATCTCCGTTGCGTCTACGTACTTTGCTACAATATTGAATCTCAATATTGATACGTTGAGATCTACGGTTATTTGATAATCCGAGTTTTGATCACATTTTGGTGAACGACTTTATATGCTGCTAAGGTGAGTTTCATATGATCCTTTTTACTCTCTACATTTTTGGGCTGAGAATACATGCAAATGCTTTATTAACTGATTTACAATATTTATATGCGTGAGTTTCATTTGCTCCCTTTTTAATTGCTTTTGCAATCTATATTTTTGGGCTGAGAATACATGCATTTTATTTTAAACGCAATGGATACAAGTATATACTAAATTCTACACCGAGTTTGAACAGAAAATCCCTTAGCTTTGGTAACTAGTAACTGTCGGTTATAAGAACCGGTGGGCGCGAGTAGTTGTATATGGTTCCATAGGGCTTGATATCCCCGTCCGAGCTAGAGCACTAGCCTTTTAACGGACGTATGCTATTTGAGAAGCGTACACGTTGGTTTGCGTGTATTATTCAGATGATTATACAAAGGGTACAAATTATATATACGTTAAGTTTAGTTACCAGGGTGCTCAATCTTGTAGAATGATTTGATAAACGTTTCTGGACGAAACAACTGAAATCTTGTGATCCACTTTTATATACAGATTATGCGAAACACTAAAACTATGAACTCACCAACCTTTGTGTTGACACTTGTTAGCATGTTTATTCTCAGGTTTCCTAGAAGTCTTCCGCTGTTTGCTTATATGATAGACAAGCTATGTGCATGGAGTCTTACATGGCATATTTTTCAAGAAAACGTTGCATTCACCAAATCATCACCATGTATCTTATTTTGACTGCATTGTCAACGGAAGTACTGTTGTAAACTATTATTTACAGTGATTGTCTATATGTAGAAATCATCAGATGTCGAAAACCTTTGATTTAAATATTCATTTATGGTGTGCCTTTTCAAAAGAATGCAATGTTTACAAAACGTATCATATAGAGGTCAAATACCTCGCAATGAAATCAATGAGTGTTCGTCCATATGGATTTGGAGCGATCGTCACACGAAATAACATGAATCCGAAGTCTAAAATCAATGTCTTGATGAGAAGAACACATCTAAACACTTTAATTTAGCATTTACATCAGTTAATTTTACATAAATGGTCGAATAAGCTGCTGTCCAAAATCAATCAAACCGAAAACATGCTATAACAAGTGCTTCTATGCATACAATCATCAATCCAACAACATACAAGCATCATACCATCATAATAACATATAAATACAGAAGAATTAAAGAAAAATCAAAAATTTAGGGTTAGGGTTTATACCCTAATCAAGAATTGATTTATGTAGACGCGAAGAGAACGAGATAAGGAATCCGGTTATGCCAATGATCTGATGATCCAAGTATTATTTTGATTGATGGTGATGATGTTTGTGGTGGTGGTAGGCGTCACCCAAGAAGAAGGAAGGAGAAGGAGAGAGCAATTCTTAAAACTAGGTTTAGGGAAAAAAAAAATGAAATGAGAAGTAAAAAAAATGAAAGAAAAATGGGGTATATCCCCTCCCTTGTAATCGGACGAATGGGGGTAGGGTAGGCCCCTTAGTGGGCCATTTTCATGTTGTGATAAATTGCTTGTGGCCCGAATGCTCGAACGAAACCTAAAATGCGAAAACGCGACTACGCGATTGATTTTTCGGAGAGATAACAAATACGCGACGAATAAAATATATAATCACTATATATAAACATATGACATTAAAATATCATATTTAAAATAATTTGGATTTACAAATCCCAAAAGTTTGACCGTTGGTTTGAAAACTGAAAAGATTCGCCGGATAGAAATCCACGATTCGTATAAACGTACATTTTAAAATATGAATACAAATATTCACATAGCATAATAATTAATATATTATTACTAAAATAATAATATAGGTCATAGAAATGACGTGGCAGGAATAAAAATTAACGGATGTTAAATAATAAACGGTAAAAGATAACAGAAAAAGTAGGGTCGTGACACATAACAACATAACGCACATGTAGATCGCATCCCCATTTCCTTATGGGAATAAGTGTGTTCGCACGAGAACAAGTGTGTTCGCATAGCATAGCGGGCATTTAGCCCTTTTGGTGTGGTGTCAACTTGACGTTTGATTTCGGCACCACTAAAACATTCTCAGTATAGCTCAAAATGGGGGTCACCATAATATACGACGATGCTTAGCTAAACGGATTAATATCCTATGATTATGATCGGTCACACACGAGAACCTAAGATACGACTGACAATAGTAAGAGATCCTCTGAAAAGTTACCACCCCTGAACGGGATGTCTTGTTTTTCTTCAAGCCTACGAGCAGAATAGTACATTATCGTCCTTTCCATCAGGGTTTACAGATGGAATAATGCGATGTTGTATTTTTCTTAAGGCCTACTGTGAGGACCCAGAAAATTTCAACTAATTTTGAACCAAACTCTCGATACGATTTATTATTTTGACGCGATAAGAAAAGTCTGAAATATTGAGTCTGAAAAAAAATTTGAAATTGGTTACATAAATGCAGTTAACCTTTGACTATTTTCGACGATTTACGAACAATTGCGTTTAAATAAATGTGTGTGTATATATATATATATACACTTACATATATATATATATATATATATATATATATATATATATATATATATATATATATATATATATATATATGTATATATATGTAAGTATATATAATAATTGGAAATAATAAAATATAATTGAAACATTAAAATTAAATTTGTGAAATAAGATACACAATAACTAAGTATAACTAAAAGAAGCTACATATAAATATATATGATTTCTATGTATAAATATTATGTATTGTAATAAAATGTACAAATAATGAATGTTCAATAAAATTCTTATATAATATGATTATTATATATTACCTAAGTGATAATATACATAATACAAGTTAGAATATAGCTGTTATAATAATCATTACTTTTATTAAAATCAATATTTAATATTAATATTAGTAATAATAATATTAGTAATAATAATATTATGATATAAATATAAAATTTGATATGTAAAAATTATTGTTAATACTATTATTATCATTAATAATATTAATAATATCATAAGTAGTGTTATTATTAATATTACTAATAATATTATTGTTATCATTTTTATGATTATTATTATTAAGCTTATTGAAATTAGCATTTTTATGATTATTAGTATCATTATTATATATTATTATTATTATTATCAATATAATTACTATTATTATTATTATGAGAAATATAGATATTATTAAGATTATTATTATTATTATTATTATTATTATTATTACTAATAATAACAGTATTATTATTATTAAAATATTTATCAATTATTAATATTAATTATATAATATAAATTATAAAATGAAGAAAATCTATTCAAATCTAAAAATTTCAACAAAACACTGTAATTAAATTTTGTCAATATCGGATTCAGTTACCAGTCTTTCTCAATCAAAATTTGACACATGAAATCATGGGTTATATATTGATTACTTGCAAGTGTTCATTGATAAAAAAAATAAAAAAATAAAAAAAAAACGTCTTTTTCTTCTTCTTCTCTGTTCTTGAAATTATATTCCAAAATTTGAATTCGAATTCCATTACAAAATCTAAAAATATAGAGTTGTTAGGAATCCTTCACATAAAATTTCTGCAAAATTTCAAATCCCAATTCATTATATCAACTTCGAATTTTCAAGTCAAAGTTTTAATTTTAAAAAGTCAAACTTCATTCTTTGATCGAATTCGAGTTATAGTGAAACAACCCAACCCGTATTCCATACGATAATTTTTTTTTTTTTTTGTAATGATACACATTTACGCGCCAATTAAATATGTAAACCATTCCACACGTTTCGTTAAAAACATACTACGAGTTTAATGTTTACAAAAAGACACGAAGGCCATTAACGAATGTGATACAAGTTTGACCAACTACAAATGATAGTTTATAATCCAAATGACCCCTTGAACATGGTTTGGGACTAAACTACCTAAAACATAGGTCAACTTCCAAAAGCTTCATCATAACATCAACAAGGACACCTAGTGCCCAATAACCCCTTGCCCTTGTCCACACCTGCATCTAAAAAGATAAACAACGAGAGGGGTAAGCTAATGCTTAGTGAATGCAATAATTATACATAGACATATATAATATATCTACTTACAAACACTTACACAACACCGTACACAAGCTAGCAATTCGACAACCATGCAAAACATTATGCATATACCAATGACCGCAATTCACATTGAGCTAGCAATAACAAAAGCATATAGTTCATATTTAAGTATGCTAATGCACAATTCATACAACCATGGTTAACCAATCGTAAAAGGAATGGTACTCTAATTTCCCATTGGTGTTCATAACAACCGTTAGTGCACAACACATATATCACTAACCCTTGAACAACACATATCCGTTTATAAAATCGTTAGTGTACAACGCATATAACACTAAATCGGACAACACATATCCATTCATAAATCATTAGTGTACAACACATATAATCACTAAATTGGACAACATATATCCGTTCTTAAAACCGTTAGCGTACAACGCATATATCACTAACTTGGACAACACATATCCATTTCTATAAGTAAACACATCATATACGTACATGTATACTTATTCCACTCACCTTGACACAAGGATGATGATTATGCACGTCCGAACTTCAAGACAATGTACCTAATTCATTAAGTACACATTCAATACACCAACTAGGGGAATTAACCACATTACACTTACTTGAGCATTTAATGACCCAATTCGCATTAAATGACTCAATCACACCAATACCGCCCTTAAATGGCCAAGACCCAACTTTAACCACTAAAGCTAGTGCATTAAAGTCTACTAACTTCAATTAACACAAACTTAGGGTAATTCATACCCATTTCACCCAAACTAGGTCAACTAGTACATTTTGACCCATTTTAAATTACTTAGCCTCTCAATCAAGTCAAACTTACCCATTAACACTTCTTCCATAAATCCAAAAGTGTATTAGTGACTAGCAATACCATTTGACACTTACAACCTCAAATCATAAGACCAAAACCCTAGTTTGTGGCCATTAGGGTTTCATTACAACATCATAACCCAAATTCACCCATTTTACCCTCAAATGGGTCATACAAGTCTCTAGTAACCAAAACCCTAGCCATTAATCAATTAAAACTTAAAACATAGAGTTGGAACTTACCGAGACTATCAACGCGTAGCTAGAAACAAGAAGAACAACTTTAATTCTTGCTCCAAAGATCAACCCTCAATCCTTCACTCTCAAATCTCACTTTAAATCTAAATGGGTGTTGAGTTTTGGGAGAGAAAATAGAAAGAAAAGGGAAAAGAAATTAAATGAAATGGGTGTGTGGTTGGGATTTAATGCTCCCATCAGATTTATACACCAAATTACCAATTTGCCCCTTAAAGTCATTTAATTTGAGCTAAAATTGGAGTCTGTCCAGCAGTATTTCCGCGGCGCGGCTCAACTCGTCGCGGCGCGACATATCGAAGGAAAAATGACCCTTGTTAACCTGACTTCTGATCTGGAAATGCTTGCAATGCCGCGACGCGGACCCATTTGTCGCGGCACGGCCTAAGGCTGGAACTGGACAGTTCGACCATCATAAACAAGTTTCGACTTAATTTAATTCTGTACATTCCAAACCCGCTTCCTATTCCCACCTAACCTTCAACTATAGTCTCGCAAGACTTAATGCTAACAAAACCCATGTTTAAACTTATATATATATATGCACACATTATCAAGCATACACATATATATATACACATATATTCGTACATTTACGCATAAGCTAACGAGTTATAGACGTACAAATGATTAAGTAGGTACCTTTTGATACGTACGGGAAAACGGGATGTTACATATAGGTTACAAACGAAGTTAAATTAAGGGTTGAGAACGATTCAAGGAAGGTTTTAAAACTCATTTCATGTGGAAAGTTTTGTCTAAAACGTTCACGATTTGGAAATTAAATTTTTTTTTTCTCTTTGAAACCGTAACAGCAGCGACTGCTCTTTTCTTTTTATTTTTATTTTTTTTCATTTTTCTTGTTAATCAAATTCACCACTGTATAGTTTTCTAGTAGTTACAAAGTCTTAAATCTTGATTTGGCAATTCGTTTTATGATTTTGGGTGTTCTGGTCGAATTGTATTATGTAGAAGAAACATAATGATAATAAGGCTTATAAATAAATGGAGAGACGTTAATACAGATATATAGGCGACAGAGCCATGGTTAAGGGTTTTAGCGGGTTTACAAGAGGTCTCGGGTTCGATCCCTGCGGGTGGCAACTTTTTTTATTAAAGCACTTTTTGAGGTTCGTGAATCCGAGGCCAACCCTGCATTGTTCAGTATCGTCGTATGAATATTTTTACTACAAAATATCGTATTGTGAGTTTCATTTGCTCCCTTTTAAATTGCTTTTGCAATATATATTTTTGGGCTGAGAATACATGCGCTGTTTTTATGTTTGACGAAATAGACACAAGTACTTAAAATATATTCTACGTTGAGTTGTACCACTTTGCATATCTTCCCTAATAGCTTTGTAACTAATATTTACATGTTGTAAGAACATGTAAGAGCAAATCCTATTGATAGATCTATCGGGTTTGATAACCCCAACCGAGCTAGTCGCTCTAGTATCGTAAACGGTTGCATAGTACTTCATTTTTACTATACTTGGTACAGTGTAGGGAGATTTCATAATAAAGGGAATATGCCACATTATTGGTTAAGTATGGTTACCGAAGCGCTCAACGACTTATAGAATACTTTTATACACTTGCGAGTGTACATATATTTATAAACGGAAATCTTGTGGTCTATTAATATATTAAACTGATTGTTATGATAAACCTATGAACTCACCAACCTTTTGGTTGACACTTTTAAGCATGTTTATTCTCAGGTATGAAAGAAATCTTCCGCTGTGCATTTGCTCATATTACATGGAGTCGTTTATGGCATATTTAAGTCAATACCTCGCAATGGAACCAAATGTTGAAGACTTCGTCCAGGAGGATTAGGACGGGTCATCACAGGTGGTATCAGAGCGGTGGTCTTAGCGAACCAGGTCTTGCATTAGTGTGTCTAACTGGTAGTTGTTAGGATGCATTAATGAGTCTGGACTTCGACCTGGTAGTTGTTAGGATACATTAATAAGTCTGGACTTGAACTTGGTCTGCATGTCAAAAGTTTTGCTTACCGTTCTTTGTCAAAAAGTATCTACCTATCATTTTCAGTCTCAACACGTCTTATTGCAATTATTGCATAGATGATGTACAGACAAATTCACATCCCATCACATTAAATCTCGTCTGACACGTTTCCTTAATTTTCTCCGTAATCTACGGGATCTTCTGTACTATACATAGGTATTCTATGTAATTAGAATATCATCCGATATCCAGAAATCATTTCATATTGAAAACCATTTATCTAACCGTACAAGATGGAACTCGCTACTAGTTCAAATTCCTTAGATTCCGATAGCTATTCCAATATGGATTTCGACTCAAGCTCCGAAGACAGTGTAATCGGAATGGAACAACCAATTAGCCATCACCAATTCTGGATGAATTGGGGATGGGTTCATAGTCTACTTAATTATTGGAGATAAGAAGAAGGTGATCCCTTCCACCCACCATATTGCCCTCTTGACGATGAACCTGAAGTACTTACCGGCGAACCTGTCCGAAACACCATTTTCTCTCTCATCTCTAGAGTATCTCATCACGATCATATACTATACCAAATTCTAGATGTTATCTATCCGCTCGTCCGAACCGACAGTCAACCTGGTGTAATAGAAGAAGTCAACGAGCTTCGCGCTCGGGTAGTGGCCTTGGAGAATGTGGTACAAAGGTTACAAACACCAGCAGCAGCATTAGCAGCATAACCAGTACCACCAACAACAACATCCGCATCCCACACCTCAACATCACAATCTGTACCTCGAACTTCAATATCATACGCACCATAGATACCAAGGAGTACCAACAACAATAACCGATGAAGTATTGATCCATAACTTCATTGATATTCTGCGAAGAATATGTGGTTCCTAATAGTTTTAGAGATTACTTATTCTAGCTCGAACCGAAAATCATATGAGTTTAATATCATATTAACTCATTAAATCTATGATTACATCTGAAGAAAATATATATGTAGATATGTTTTTATAAAGATTGTAATTAAAAATTCTCTCGTACAAACTGTTAATGTTGAAAATAATTTAACGGTTAAGTAATACTCGAAGAATATTTAGATTTCACATTAATAAGTTACATTGTACATTCTTCGAATTTGATTCAACGGTCCTTTACTATCCTATTTATATTCACCGATATACGAATCTGTTCACCACAAAATAACCATTTTTATTCAATTTCATATTTGGTCCTCAGAATCCAACAAGTGGCATAATGAAGAAAACATTGGACAAATAAAATTTGTTATAAACAAACGAATTAACTAATTGAAATATTGATAAGTATCCACGCTAACTATTCCTATCTAACTATTCCTAGCTAACTGATTACATTTTATTTATCGCAATTTATTCATCACAATTTATATTCTCGCAATTTAATTTATCGTCATTTTATTTCTGTTATTTATTTTACGCACTTTAAATATCGGGACACGTAAACAAAGTTTTGACATATCATATCGACGCATGTATATATATTATTTGGAATAACCATAGACACTCTTTATGCTGTAATTCGCTATACAAGGTTGAGGTTGATTCTACAATAATATATATACTTTGAGTTGTGATCGAGTCTGAGACATGTACATGAATTCTGTAATTGTATATATATGTATAATAATAATATTCTTGGTACATCCTAACACAATAAGTATACAATACGTTTTGATAAATCCTAAGACAATACGTACATAATACGTCTTAGTTAATTCTAAGACAATACGTATACAATACGTCTCTGGGTTGATGCAAAGACAATACGTATACAATACGTCGTGGGGTAATTCTAAGATTATATATATAAACCGATTATTGGACTATCAACATTGGACAATTAAAAATGAATTAAAATACTGATTATAACATATGAAATTAAACAATTCTTCAAGTTTCCCACTTGATTTCATCTTAAACATCCTTTGTATCTTGACGATCACCATCAGCGTTTAATCATCTAAAAACCTTCAATATTCTTGAAAACCCTCGGTTTGATAACCGATGATCCAGATCCGGTAACTTTGAAAATGCTGACGAAGCAGCATGTTGTAGATTGTCTAAATGGCCAAAAGTTTGATAATAAATGGAATGTTGAGAACGCTCGATAGAAAATTTGGTATTGAAAAACGGATTGAGCAAACCATGAAGGAGATCAAGGACAAATACAAGGATCATACCCTATATTCAAAGAACCCGGATAATTCTGAATCCGATGAAATCTTTAGAGAATACCTTGCTTCGAACTCATGTTAAAATCTTGCGAAAAATTTTTCATCATCATCTTTCGAACTTAGAAATTCCAAAATATCATCATAAATATCTTCGATACTTCTGAAGATATTTTCATAAATATTCTCGTCCGAAATTATATACCTCTTTGTGCTATCTGTATTACATTATATTGGAAATTTCTATAAAACCTAAGTATAATTACGAATGAATTCTGGAGAAGTGTTAAGAATTTGAGTATGAGTTAGTATAATATAATGACACTTGGCCAACGTGATTATATTACAGTAAGTCATGCTGGAAGTTCTAATGAAACATGATGATTCACAGACTATACTGTCATCATGTGCCATGTTACATAACTCTTTCATCTGCTTAACTTCTGAACATATCAAGAAAATATATTCTTGATAGTTCTATCCTCAGTGATTCTGGTAATTTGACAAATCAAATCGTGCTATTACGTTATTTCTTGTTTAGAACATTAAGTTTATTCGAAACCCCATACTTACGAATTCTGGACCATTACTCGTTTTACTAGAGGTCGAGAAGAGAATAAAAAGGCAAAGAGCTCGAAAATATAAGAAAAAATATAAAGCTCAATAACAACACGGAGGTTACAAACCGTGGATATTAATACGAATAGCAATATATAGACACGGTAGAATTAAGAATAGTATCACCCCAAGGTAATAGTAGAAGTAAACAGATTCTTCTGGTGGAAGATTAAAATGAAGGATGACCGAAATGATAATAAGGAAATATCAAGGATTAGAACTGGATGAAGCATTTTCACAATCTTTTAAAAGTAAGAAAGAAAGTATAGGAGTGATGAAAATAATGGAACGGGAGGGTTTAATTTATAATGAAAATATCAGATGTAGTAATCAAGACAGATGACCACATTTAATTAAAAAGATCCTAATTTCCTTAAATTCCAAAGACTCATATCTTATTTAGATTTCAAAGATTTCCTTAATCCCTTAAATTCCGAAAATTCAAACGTGACAACGTCAAAAGTTAAGACGAGATTTATTTTCTAGATTCACTCTGTAAGTGATAGCTTCATTCGTACGCTTCGAGAAATCAAATTATTTTATCCTTATTACTCAATGGTGATAAAAATTTATTTATCAACTCATATACGTCAGGAAAACATTCTTATTGTTAACCATGACTACCTCGATCAAATTTCGAGATGAAATTTCTTTAACGGGTAGGTACTGTGACGACCCAGAAAATTTCGACTAATTTTGAACCAAACTCTCGATACGATTTATTATTTTGACGCGATAAGAAAAGTCTGTAATATTGAGTCTGGAATTTTTTTTTTTAAATTGGTTACATAAATGCAGTTAACCTTTGACTATTTTTGATGATTTACGAACAATTGTGTTTAAATAATTGTATATATATATATATATATATATATATATATATATATATATATATATATATATATATATATGTAAGTATATATATATGTAAGTATATATAATAATTGGAAATAATAAAATATAATTGAAACATTAAAATTAAATTTGTGAAATAAGATACAAAATAACTAAGTATAACTAAAAGAAGCTACATATAAATATATATGATTTCTATGTATAAATATTATGTATTGTAATAAAATGTAAAATAATGAATGTTAGAATATAGCTGTTATAATAATCATTACTTTTATTAAAATCAATATTTAATATTAATATTAGTAATAATAATATTATGATATAAATATAAAATTTGATATGTAGAAATTATTATTAATACTATTATTATCATTAATAATATTAATAATATCATAAGTAGTGTTATTATTAGTATTACTAATAATATTATTGTTATCATTTTTATGATTATTATTATTAAGCTTATTGAAATTAGCATTTTTATGATTATTAGTATCATTATTATATATTATTATTATTAACAATATAATTACTATTATTATTATTATTATGAGAAATATAGATATTATTAAGATTATTATTATTATTATTATTATTATTATTATTATTATTATTATTATTATTATTATTATTATTATTATTATTATTATTGTTACTAATAATAACAGTATTATTATTATTAAAATATTTATCAATTATTAATATTAATTATATAATATAAATTATAAAATGAAGAAAATCTAATCGAATCTAAAAATTTCAACAAAACACTGTAATTAAATTTTGTCAATATCGAATTCAGTTGCCAGTCTTTCTCAATCAAAATTTGACACAGGAAATCATGGGTTATATATTGATTACTTGCGAGTGTTCATTGAAAAAAAAAAAATAAAAAAATAAAAAAAACGTGTTCTTCTTCTTCTTCTCTGTTCTTGAAATCATATTCCAAAATTTGAATTCGAATTCCATTGCAAAATCTAAAAATATAGAGTTGTTAGGAATCCTTCAAATAAACTTTCTACAAAATTTCAAATCCCAATTCATTATATCAACTTCGAATTTTCAAGTCAAAGTTTTAATTTTAAAAAGTCAAACTTCATTCTTTGATCGAATTCGAGTTATAGGTTACAAATGAAGTTAAATTAAGGGTTGAGAACGATTCAAGGAAGGTTTTAAAACTCATTTCATGTGGAAAGTTTTGTCTAAAATGTTCACGATTTGGAAATCAAATTTTTTTTCTCTCTTTGAAACCGTAACAGCAGCGGCTGCTCTTTTCTTTTTATTTTTATTTTTTTTTTTCATTTTTCTTGTTAATCAAATTCACCACTGTATAGTTTTCAAGTGGTTACAAAGTCTTAAATCTTGATTTGGCAATTCATTTTATGATTTTGGGTGTTCTGGTCGAATTGTATTATGAAGAAGAAGAAACATAATAATAATAATAATAATAAGGCTTATAAATAAATGGAGAGAGGTTAATACATATATATAGGCGACAGAGCCATGGTTAAGGGTGTTAGTGGGCTTACAAGAGGTCTCGGGTTCGATCCCTGCGGGTGGCAACTTTTTTTATTAAAGCACTTTTTGAGGTTCATGAATCCGAGGCCAACCCTGCATTGTTCAGTATCGTCGTATGAATATTTTTACCACAAAATATCGTATTGTGAGTTTCATTTGCTCCATTTTAAATTGCTTTTGCAATATATATTTTTGGGCTGAGAATACATGCGCTGTTTTTATGTTTGACGAAATAGACACAAGTACGTAAAATATATTCTACGTTGAGTTGTACCACTTTGCATATCTTCCCTAATAGCTTTGTAACTAATATTTACATATTGTAAGAACATGTAAGCGCGAATCCTATTGATAGGTCTTGAAATGTCCCGTTCTTATTGATTAAAAACGTTCCATATTAATTGATTTCGTTGTGAGGTTTTGACCTCTATATGAGACGTTTTTCAAAGACTGCATTCATTTTAAAACAAACCATAACCTTTATTTCATCAATAAAGGTTTAAAAAGCTTTACGTAGATTATCAAATAATGATAATCTAAAATATCCCATTTACACGCGACCATTACATAATGGTTTACAATACAAATATGTTACAACGAAATAAATTTCTTGAATGCAGTTTTTACACAATATCATACAAGCATGGACTCCAAATCTCGTCCTTATTTAAGTATGCGACAGCGGAAGCTCTTAATAATCACCTGAGAATAAACATGCTTAAAACGTCAACAAAAATGTTGGTGAGTTATAGGTTTAACCAATATATTATCAAATCATAATAATAGACCACAAGATTTCATATTTCAATACACATCCCATACATAGAGATAAAAATCATTCATATGGTGAACACCTGGTAACTGACATTAACAATATGCATATATAAGAATATCCCCATCATTCCGGAACACCCTTCGGATATGATATAAATTTCGAAGTACTAAAGCATCCGGTACTTTGGATGGGGTTTGTTAGGCCCAATAGATCTATCTTTAGGATTCGCGTCAATTAGGGTGTCTGTTCCCTAATTCTTAGATTACCAGACTTAATAAAAAGGGGCTTATTCGATTTTGATAATTTAACCATAGAATGTAGTTTCACGTACTTGTGTCTATTTTGTAAATCATTTATAAAACCAGCATGTATTCTCATCCCAAAAATATTAGATTTTAAAAGTGGGACTATAACTCACTTTTACAGATTTTTTTACTTCGTCGGGAAGTAAGACTTGGCCACTGGTCGATTCACGAACCTATAACAAATATGTACATATATATATCAAAGTATGTTCAAAATATATTTACAACACTTTTAATACATTTTGATGTTTTAAGTTTATTAAGTCAGCTGTCCTCGTTAGTAACCTACAACTAGTTGTCCACAGTTAGATGTACAGAAATAAATCGATATATATTATCTTGAATCAATCCACGACCCAGTATATACATATCTCAGTATTGATCACAACTCAAACTATATATATTTTGAAATCAACCTCAACCCTGTATAGCTAACTCCAACATTCACATATAGAGTGTCTATGGTTGTTCCGAAATATATATAGATGTGTCGACATGATAGGTCGAAACATTGTATACGTGTCTATGGTATCTCAAGATTACATAATATACAATACAAGTTGATTAAGTTATGGTTGGAATAGATTTGCTACCAATTTTCACGTAGCTAAAATGAGTAGTTTTTACCAATTTTGTTTTGCTCGCCATTTCTTCGTTTCTAATCCGTTTTGAGTGATTTAAGCGGCCACGGTTTCGTATTGAACTTGACTTTATGAAACTAAACAGAAAAGGTATAGGTTTATAGTCGGAAATACAAGTTACAAGTCGTTTTTGAAAGAGGTAGTCATTTCCGTCGAAAGAACGACATCTTGATGACTGTTTTGTAAAACATACTTTCACTTTGAGTTTAACCATGATTTTTGGATATGGTTTCATGTTCATAAGAAAAATCATTTTCCCAGAAGTATAGATTTTAAATCAAAGTTTTTCAAAGTTTTTAATTATCCAAACCAAAACAGCCCCCGGTTGTAACTACGACGGCGTAAATCCGGTTTTATGGTGTTTATCGTGTTTCCGGGTTTTAAATCATTAAGTTAGCATATCATATAGATATAGATCATGTGTATAGTTGATTTTAAAAGTGTATTTATAAGGATTAATTTTATTTGCGAACAAGTTTAGAATTAACTAAACTATGTTCTAGTGATTACTAGTTTACCACTTCGAATATGATAGCTTTTTATGTATGAATCGAATGATGTTATGAACATCATTACTACCTTAAGTTCCTTGGATAAACCTACTGGAAAAGAAAAAAATGGATCTAGCTTCAACGGATCCTTGGATGGCTCGAAGTTCTTGAAGCAGAATCATGACACGAAAACAAGTTCAAGTAAGATCATCACTTGAAATAAGATTGTTATAGTTATAGAAATTGAACCAAAGTTTGAATATGATTATTACCTTGTATTAGAATGATAACCTACTGTAAGAAACAAAGATTTCTTGAGGTTGGATGATCACTTTACAAGATTGGAAGTGAGCTAGCAAACTTGAAAGTATTCTTGATTTTATGTAACTAGAACTTGTAGAATTTATGAAGAACACTTAGAACTTGAAGTTAGAACTTAAGAGAGATCAATTAGATGAAGAAAATTGAAGAATGAAAGTGTTTGTAGATGTTTTTGGTCGTTGGTGTATGGATTAGATATAAAGGATATGTAACTTTGTTTTCATGTAAATAAGTCATGAATGATTACTCTTATTTTTGTAATTTTATGAGATATTTCATGCTAGTTGCCAAGTGATGGTTCCTACATGTGTTAGGTGACTCAAATGGGCTTCTAAGAGCTGATCATTGGAGTGTATATACCAATAGTACATACATCTAAAAGTTGTGTATTGTACGAGTACGAATACGGGTGCATACGAGTAGAATTGTTGATGAAACTGAACGAGGATGTAATTGTAAGCATTTTTGTTATGTAGAAGTATTTTGATAAGTGTCTTGAAGTCTTTCAAAAGTGTATGAATACATATTAAAACACTACATGTACATACATTTTAACTGAGTCGTTAAGTCATCGTTAGTCGTTACATGTAAGTGTTGTTTTGAGACCTTTAGGTTAACGATCTTGTTAAATGTTGTTAACCCAAAGTTTATAATATCAAATGAGATTTTAAATTATTATATTATCATTATATTATGATATATTAATATATCTTAATATGATATATACATTTAAATGTCGTTACAACGATAATCGTTACATATATGTCTCGTTTCGAAATCCTTAAGTTAGTAGTCTTGTTTTTACTTATGTAGTTCATTGTTAATACACTTAATGATATATTTAATTATCATATTATCATGTTATATATAATATAACAATGTATTAATATGCTTCATATATATTTAGTAAGACGTGGTTATAACGATAATCGTTATATGTATCGTTTCGAGTTTCATGCGTCAATAGTCTCCTTTTTAAGTATATAACTTATTGTTACTATTTTTAATGAGATACTTGATGATCATTATATCATGTTAAACATATATATTTATTCATTTATGTATCATCATGTGATATACAACTTATAGCGTTCGTGAATCATTGGTCAAACTGGGTAATCAGACGTTTACAAAATTTCCGTTTCAATTAACCAAGTCTTAACAAGTTTGATTGCTTAACATGTTGGAAACATTTAATCATGTAAATATAGTTTTCATTAAACATATAATCATAGAAAGGTTCGGAAAAGTTCGGGTCACTACAGATCTATCGGGTTTGACAACCCCAACCGGGCTAGTCGCTCTAGTATCGTAAACGGTTGCATAGTACTTCGTTTTTACTACACTTGGTACAGTGTAGGGAGATTTCATAATAAAGGGAATATGCCACATTAATGGTTAAGTATGGTTACCAAAGCGCTCAACAACTTATAGAATACTTTTATACACTTGCGAGTGTACATATATTTATAAACGGAAATCTTGTGGTCTATTAATATATTAAACTGATTGTTATGATAAACCTATGAACTCACCAACCTTTTGGTTGACACTTTTAAGCATGTTTATTCTCAGGTATGAAAGAAATCTTCCGCTGTGCATTTGCTCATATTACATGGAGTCGTTTATGGCATATTTAAGTCAGTACCTCGCAAAGGAACCAAATGTTGAAGACTTCGTCCAGGAGGATTAGGACGGGTCATCACACCTACCTCATCCATGGGACGTATCCCATCCTTTAGCAAGGACACCAATGCCGAAGGCTCGTACGCTAAATTTGACCTAGTTGAGGGATGCGTGGGAATTAATACAAAACACGAAGCCATTAATAAGCTTAGCGCGCATTAGCCTCTTTCGCTAGCTCAGTACATTAACTTAGCGAACTAGCTCAACGAACTCAAAAGACGAAAATAGGAGTTTTATCTGCGTACAAAGATCCACGCCTAGAGGTTGGTACCACTAGTCTGAAGACACTCAAGTAATACTCATCAGTGAACGTGTATGTATCTATTACTATTCGCCTAGTTATTTTATTATTTGCCATGCTTCGCAAGATACGGTTTATATTATTTGCCATGATTCGCACTCAATCACCAAGCGGAATTTTTACATGATATGTACACGCGATTTGTATAATTTGCGCATGATCTGTATTTGTAGTAACCCGAACTTTTTCATAATTATATATATTAAATGATATCTAATATTAACATGATTAAATGTTTCCAACATGTTAAGACTTGATTATTTGTTATGAGTTTCATGTAGACAATTGACCACCCAAGTTGACCGGCGATTCACGAACGTTAAAACTTGTAATATATATATATATATATATATATATATATATATATATATATATATATATATATATATATATATATATATATATATATATATATATATATATATATAGTTAACATGATATTATGATTAGTAAGTATATCACTAGGTATATTAACAGTGAGTTATATACATAAAAATGAGACTACTAAGTTAAGAAACTCGAAACGATATATATATATATATATATATATATATATATATATATATATATATATATATATATATAGTTAACATGATATTATGATTAGTAAGTATATCACTAGGTATATTAACAGTGAGTTATATACATAAAAATGAGACTACTAAGTTAAGAAACTCGAAACGATATATATAACGATTATCGTTATAACAACGTCTTACTAAATACATATGTATCATATTAAGATATTGTTACACTATATTTAACATGATAAAATGATAATTATATATATCATTAAGTATATTAACAATGAACTACATATGTAAAACAAGACTACTAACTTAAGAATTTCGAAACAATATATATACGTAACGATTATCGTTGTAATAGTATTTTAACATATATATATGATGCTAAGATATATTCATACACCATGTTATCATGTTAACATAACAATTTAACATCTCATTTAAGTATAATAACAATGAATTAATTACATTTAACAAGATCGTTAACTTAAAGGTTTCAAAACAACACTTACATGTAACGACTAACGATAACTTAACGACTCAGTTAAAATGTATATACATGTAGTGTATTTAGATGTATTAGTACACTTTTTAAAGACTTCAAGACACATATCAAAGTACTTCTACTTAACAAAAATGCTTACAATTACATCCTCATTCATTTTCATCAACAATTCTACTCGTATGCACCCGTATTTGTACTCGTACAATACACAGCTTCTAGATGTATATACTATTGGTATATACACTTCAATGATTAGCTCTTTAGTAGCCCATGTAAGTCATTAAACATGTGGGAACCATCATTTGGCAACTAGCATGAAATATCTCACAAAATTACAAAAAATATTATAAATCATTAATGAATTATTTACATGAAAACAAACTTACACATCCTTTATATCTAATCCATATACCAACGACCAAAAACACATTGATCTCTCTCAATTTCTATCTTCAAGTTCTAAGTGTTCTTCATATATTCTATAAGTTCTAGTTTCGTAAAACCAAGAACACTTTCAAGTTTGCAAGATTACTTCCAAGCTTTCTAATCCATTCCAAGTAATCATCCAAGATCAAGAAACCTTTGTTACTTACAGTAGGTTATCTCTCTAATTCAAGGTAATACTCATATTCAAACTTTGATTCAATTTCTATAACTATAACAATCTTAATTCGAGCAGAAATCTTACTTGAACTTGTTTTCGTGTCATGATTCTACTTCAAAAACTTTCAAGCCATCCAAGAATCTTTTGAAGCTAGATCATTTCTTGTCACTTCAAGTAGGTTTACCTACTAAACTTAAGGTAGTAATGATGTTCATAACATCATTCGATTCATACATATAAAGCTATCTTATTCGAAGATTTAAACTTGTAATCACTAGAACATAGTTTAGTTAATTCAAAACTTATTCGCAAATAAAGTTAATCCTTCTAACTTGACTTTTAAAATCAACTAAACACATATTCTATATCTATATGATATTCTAACTTAATGATTTAAAACCTGGAAACACGAAGAACACCGTAAAACCGGACATACGCCGTCGTAGTAACACCGCGGGCTGTTTTGGGTTTGATAATTAAAAACTATGATAAACTTTAATTTAAAAGTTGTTCTTCTGGGAAAATGATTTTTCTTATTAACATGAAACTATATCCAAAAATCATAGTTAAACTCAAAGTGGAAGTATGTTTTTCAAAATGGTCATCAAGACGTCGTTCTTTCGACTGAAATGACTACCTCTTATAATATTGACTTGTAACATGTATTTCAGACTATAAACTTATACTTTTTCTATTTAGATTCATAAATTTAAGTTCAATATGAAACCATAGCAACTTGAATCACTCAAAACGGATTTGAAACGAAGAAATGACGGGTAAAACAAAATTGGATAAATTTGCTAGTTTTAGCTACGAAAATTTTGTAACAAATCTAGACTAAACATATCCTAACTAATTTATATTGTATTATACATATTATGAAATCTTGGGATACCATAGACACGTATACAATGTTTTGACATATCATATCGACCCATCTATATATATATTTCGGAACAACCATAGACACTCTATATACAGTAATGTTTGAGTTAGCTATACAGGGTTGAGGTTGATTCCAAAATAATATATACTTTGAGTTGTGATCGAGTCTGAGACTTGTAAACACTGGGTCGTGGATTGATTCGAGATAATATATATTGCTTTATTCTGTACATCTAACTATGGACAACTAGTTGTAGGTTACTAACGAGGACTGCTAACATAACAAACTTAAATCATTAAAACGTAATAAATGTGGTGAATATACTTTTATCATACTTTGATATATATGTACATATTTGATATAGGTTCGTGAATCGACCAGTGGCCAAGTCTTACTTCCGGCAAAGTAAAAATCTGTGAAAATGAGTTATAGTCCCACTTTTACAATCTAATATTTTTTTTTGGGAAGAGAATACATGCAGCTTTATAAATGTTTTACAAAATAGACACAAGTACGCAAAACTACATTCTATGGTTGGATTATTAAACCGAATATCGCCCTTCAAGTCTGGTAACCTAAGAATTAGGGAAATGGTCCCTAATTGACGCGAATCCTAAAGATAGATATATTGGGCTTAACAACCCCCATTCAGGTTATGGATGGTTTAGTACTTCGAGATTATTATACAGACGAGAGGTTCTGTTTTGGAGATATTCTATGCATTAAGTTAACGTCGGTTACCAGGAGTTCAACATATGAATGATTTTTATCTCTATGTAGTTTGCGAAATGCCTGATATGAGATGTGTTATAAAAATGAAATCTTGTGGTCTATTATTATGATTTGATAATATATAGGTTAAACCTATAACTCACCAACATTTTTGTTGACGTTTTAAGCACGTTTATTCTCAGGTGATTATTAAGAGCTTCCGCTGTTGCATACTAAAATAAGGACAAGATTTGGAGTCCATGCTTGTATGATATTGTGTAAAAACTGCATTCAAGAAACTTATTTTTGATGTAATATATTCTTATTGTAAACCATTATGTAATGGTCGTGTGTAAACGGTATATTTTAGATTATCATTATTGGATAATCTACGTAATACTTTTTAAACCTTTATCGATAAAATAAAGGTTATGGTTGTTTTAAAAATGAATGCAGTCTTTGAAAAACGTCTCATATAGAGGTCAAAACCGAAATCAATTAATATGGAACGTTTATAATTAATATGAACGGGACATTTCAGTTGGTATCCGAGTGTTGGTCTTAGAGAGCTAGAAATTTGCATTAGTGTGTCTTATCGAGTTCGTTAGGATACATTAGTGAGTCTGGACTTCGACCGTGTTTACTTGAAAAACGATTGCTTAACATTTTTGTTGTAAACTATATATTGTTAACATGTAAATATTATGTGATATATTAATCTCTTAACGTGTTTGATATTGTGTGTTAGATGTCTACCTCTAGTACAAATCCCATCGACTCACCTAATAATAATGAAGAGTCGAATATAGTTTGGGAAGATTCACAAATTCCCGAAGAGGAACCGGAAGAGGAGGAACCGGAAGAGGAGGAACCGGAAGAAGAGGTTCCGGAGGAGGAAATATTAGGAACCATAGAAAAACAGATAAATAAAAGAAAATCCTCAAACAATGGACCAAAGTTAAAAATGGTCAATGGTGTTTCCGCCGAGGAAGAAAAATATTGGGAAGATTACCAATTTTCCGATGAATCGGATCCCGATGAGGATTCCGATGATGTTATAGAAATTACCTCGACCCAAATTGAAAAGGCAAAAGAAAATAATAAGGGAAAGGGCATCAAAATAGAGAAACCTGATTCCAACCCCGATGAACTTTATATGTATCGTCAACACCCGTATTTCTTAAGTTGTAACAATAACCCGGGAACCTCTAAGCCACCAGGTTTTTCTAAACCATTTGTGAAAACAACGGCTCGTATTAGAGGAACATCATATATCCCTAGAAAATTAGCAAAATGAAACAGGTCCGAAGAGGAAGAAACTAGTGATTCGGAATAAAGAGTTGTAATCATGAGGTGTAAAATATGTAAAATAAGTGTGCTTGTACTTTTCTTGTCATATGTGAAAATTGCTTGTATTATTTGATAATTATCTTTTACGAATCTAACTCTCGTCTATTTTTACAGTATAAAAACAAAACAAAAAAATGGATGTTAAGGGTAGACAACCAAAAACTTTAGAAGATCTATCCGGGGACATGATTGATGAAATCTTGTCTAAAGTCAGTCAGAATTCGTCGGCACAATTATTTACGGCGAAATTAGTGTGTAGAACATTTGATGAACGTTCCAGTCATGAATTAGTTTATAAAAGGCTTTCATTTGAAAGATGGGGTATATCACTTTGGGGACACCGTAAGTTACGCCGTGTTTTCTTTAAAGCGTTAAATGCGGGGAACCCAAATGCAATTTTACGCTACGGGTTAAAAACCTATTTTGACTCAACATATCCCAACATAGGACTTCATGAGTTAGAAAGAGCTTCTAACATGCAACATAAAGAAGCATGTTATGCATACGGGTTAGTGATGTTCGCTTCTCACCAAAGTGAGAAAAAGAACATCGGATTACGATTATTAAATAAAACATTCCCACAAGTGACGGATTCAGTAGTTGGGGTGAGAAACAAGGTTTTTAGATTATTACTGGGCTGTTGGGCATTACGAATCCCTCGTCCTTTTGACGACGTTACAACATGCTGCCTAGCCAACGGTCATAATGGTTATTTTCCACAAGACCAAGGATGGGAAGTAGTCTTAGTAAAACCAGATCATTTCTTTTCACTTCCAGTAGGTTTACCTACTAAACTTAAGGTAGTAATGATGTTCATAACATCATTCGATTCATACATATAGGGTATGTTTGGCAAAACTAGCTGGAAGCTACAAGCGTTTAGCTGCAGGAGTTTAGCTGCAAGAGTTTAGCTGAATTTAATTGTTTGGCAAAATAGCTGGAGCTGTTATAAATTAAGTAAAATGACAAAAATGGACACTAGAAAAAAATACTTAAATATCATTATTTTAGTTTAATAAAACATAGTCATTACCAAATAACCGAAAACATATGTAATACTACTAATGACGAAAACATATACTCAGTATAATATTGTTACGTATTGTAACATAAAAACTACGTACAGATATAGATGACGCTACAAAATAAAAATAATATATTTAATATATACAAATATAGATGATGGTAGAAAATGAAAATAATATATTTTATAGCATCAAAATGTGAGTACTAGTGGATGCTTTCAATATCTGTTTGATTTACGTAAGATAAATTCCTAATATTTTATAAGGGTATTTAAGTAATCAAAATAGAACACTTGAAGCTGGAATTTTAGCATTGACTTTGGAACACAGGCCAAACTACGCTCCTAGGCTCTTTTTATTTTCAAACGCTACATCATCTAGCGTTTTGTTTTCTAGCTTTTTCAACCCATTAAGAGCTTTTACGTTGGTTGAGCCAAACAGAGCTATTTAATTTACAGAAGCTTTTTCTTAAAAACTAAAAGCTAAACGCTTCAAAAAGCTTCAAAAAGCTCGCTCCCAAACATACCCATAAAGCTATCTTATTCGAAGATTTAAACTTGTAATCACTAGAACATAGTTTAGTTAATTCAGAACTTGTTCGCAAATAAAGTTAATCCTTCTAACTTGACTTTTAAAATCAACTAAACACATATTCTATATCTATATGATATGCTAACTTAATGATTTAAAACCTGGAAACACGAAGAACACCGTAAAACCGGACATACGCCGTCGTAGTAACACCGCGGGCTGTTTTGGGTTTGATAAATAAAAACTATGATAAACTTTAATTTAAAAGTTGTTCTTCTGGGAAAATGATTTTTCTTATGAACATGAAACTATATCCAAAAATCATGGTTAAACTCAAAGTGAAAGTATGTTTTTCAAAATGGTCATCAAGACGTCGTTCTTTCGACTTAAATGACTACCTCTTATAATATTGACTTGTAACCTGTATTTCCGACTATAAACTTATACTTTTTCTATTTAGATTCATAAACTTAAGTTCAATATGAAACCATAGCAACTTGAATCACTCAAAACGGATTTGAAACGAAGAAATGACGGGTAAAACAAAATTGGATAAATTTGCTAGTTTTAGCTACAAAAATTTTGTAACAAATCTAGACTAAACATATCCTAACTAATTTATATTGTATTATATATATTATGAAATCTTGGGATACCATAGACACGTATACAATGTTTTGACATATCATATCGACCCATCTATATATATATTTCGGAACAACCATAGACACTCTATATGCAGTAATGTTTGAGTTAGCTATACAGGGTTGAGGTTGATTCCAAAATAATATATACTTTGAGTTGTGATCGAGTCTGAGACTTGTAGACACTGGGTCGTGGATTGATTCGAGATAATATATATTGCTTTATTCTGTACATCTAACTATGGACAACTAGTTGTATGTTACTAACGAGGACTGCTAACTTAACAAACTTAAATCATTAAAACGTAATAAATTTGGTGAATATACTTTTATCATACTTTGATATATATGTACATATTTGATATAGGTTCGTGAATCGACCAGTGGCCAAGTCTTACTTCCGGCAAAGTAAAAATCTGTGAAAATGAGTTATAGTCCCACTTTTACAATCTAATTTTTTTTTTTGGGATGAGAATACATGCAGCTTTATAAATGTTTTACAAAATAGACACAAGTACGCAAAATTACATTCTATGGTTGGATTATTAAACCGAATATCGCCCTTCAAGTCTGGTAGCCTAAGAATTAGGGAAATGGTCCCTAATTGACGCGAATCCTAAAGATAGATATATTGGGCTTAACAACCCCCATTCAGGTTATGGATGGTTTAGTACTTCGAGATTATTATACAGACGAGAGGTTCTGTTTTGGGGATATTCTATGCATTAAGTTAACGTCGGTTACCAGGTGTTCAACATATGAATGATTTTTATCTCTATGCAGTTTGCGAAATGCCTGATATGAGATGTGTTATAAAAATGAAATCTTGTGGTCTATTATTATGATTTGATAATATATAGGTTAAACCTATAACTCACCAACATTTTTGTTGACGTTTTAAGTACGTTTATTCTCAGGTGATTATTAAGAGCTTCCGCTGTTGCATACTAAAATAAGGACAAGATTTGGAGTCCATGCTTGTATGATATTGTGTAAAAACTGCATTCAAGAAACTTATTTTTGATGTAATATATTCTTATTGTAAACCATTATGTAATGGTCGTGTGTAAACGGTATATTTTAGATTATCATTATTGGATAATCTACGTAATGCTTTTTAAACCTTTATCGATAAAATAAAGTTTATGGTTGTTTTAAAAATGAATGCAGTCTTTGAAAAACGTCTCATATAGAGGTCAAAACAGAAATTAATTAATATGGAACGTTTATAATCAATATGAACGGGACATTTCAGTTGGTATCCGAGCGTTGGTCTTAGAGAACTAGAAATTTGCATTAGTGATCTTATCGAGTTCGTTAGGATACATTAGTGAGTCTGGACTTCGACCGTGTTTACTTGAAAAATGATTGCTTAACATTTTTGTTGTAAACTATATATTGTTAACATGTAAATATTATGTGATATATTAATCTCTTAACGTGTTTGATATTGTGTGTTAGATGTCTACCTCTAGTACAAATCCCATCGACTCACCTAATAATAATGAAGAGTCGAATATAGTTTGGAAAGATTCACAAATTCCCGAAGAGGAACCGGAAGAGGAGGAACCGGAAGAGGAGGAACCGGAAGAAGAGGTTCCGGAGGAGGAAATATTAGGAACCATAGAAAAACAGATAAATAAAAGAAAATCCTCAAACAATGGACCAAAGTTAAAAATGGTCAATGGTGTTTCCGCCGAGGAAGAAAAATATTGGGAAGATTACCAATTTTCCGATGAATCGGATCCCGATGAGGATTCCGATGATGTTATAGAAATTACCTCGACCCAAATTGAAAAGGCAAAAGAAAATAATAAGGGAAAGGGCATCAAAATAGAGAAACCTGATTCCAACCCCGATGAACTTTATATGTATCGTCAACACCCGTATTTCTTAAGTTGTAACAATAATCCGGGAACCTCTAAGCCACCAGGTTTTTCTAAACCATTTGTGAAAACAACGGCTCGTATTAGAGGAACATCATATATCCCTAGAAAATTAGCAAAACGAAACAGGTCCGAAGAGGAAGAAACTAGTGATTCGGAATAAAGAGTTGTAATCATGAGGTGTAAAATATGTAAAATAAGTGTGCTTGTACTTTTCTTGTCATATGTGAAAATTGCTTGTATTATTTGATAATTATCTTTTACGAATCTAACTCTCGTCTATTTTTACAGTATAAAAACAAAAAAAATGGATTGTAAGGGTAGACAACCAAAAACTTTAGAAGATCTATCCGGGGACATGATTGATGAAATCTTGTCTAAAGTCAGTCAGAATTCGTCGGCACAATTATTTACGGCGAAATTAGTGTGTAGAACATTTGATGAACGTTCCAGGCATGCCTTAGTTTATAAAAGGCTTTCATTTAAAAGATGGGGTATATCACATTGGGGACACCGTAAGTTACGCCGTGTTTTCTTTAAAGCGTTAAATGCGGGGAACCCAAATGCAATTTTACGCTATGGGTTAAGAACCTATTTTGACTCAACATATCCCAACATAGGACTTCATGAGTTAGAAAGAGCTTCTAACATGCAACATAAAGAAGCATGTTATGCTTACGGGTTAGTGATGTTCGCTTCTCACCAAAGTGAGAAAAAGAACATCGGATTACGATTGTTAAATAAAACATTTCCACAAGTGACGGATTCAGTAGTTGGGGTGAGAAACAAGGTTTTTAGATTATTACTGTAGTGACCCAAACTTTTCCATGTTTATATATATATTAAATGAAATTTTTATTTACATGATTAAGTGTTTCCAACATGTTAAGCAATCAAACTTGTTAAGACTTGATTAATTGAAATAGGTTTCATATAGACAATTGACCACCCAAGTTGACCGGTGATTCACGAACGCTAAAACTTGTAAAAACTATATGATGACATATATATGGATATATATATAGTTAACATGATATTATGATAAGTAAACATATCATTAAGTATATTAACAATGAACTACATATGTAAAAACAAGACTACTAACTTAATGATTTTGAAACGAGACATATATGTAACGATTATCGTTGTAACGACATTTAATGTATATATATATCATATTAAGAGATATTTATACATCATAATATCATGATAATATAATAATTTAAAATCTCATTTGATATTATAAATATTGGGTTAACAACACTTAACAAGATCGTTAACCTAAAGGTTTCAAAACAACACTTACATGTAACGACTAACGATGACTTAACGACTCAGTTAAAATGTATATGCATGTAGTATTTTAATATGTATTCATACACTTTTGAAAGACTTCAAGACACTTATTAAAATACTTCTACTTAACAAAAATGCTTACAATTACATCCTCGTTCAGTTTCATCAACAATTCTACTCTTATGCACCCGTATTCGTACTCGTACAATACACAGCTTTTAGATGTATGTACTATTGGTATATACACTCCAATGATCAGCTCTTAGCAGCCCATGTGAGTCACCTAACACATGTGGGAACCATCATTTGGCAACTAGCATGAAATATCTCATAAAATTACAAAAATATGAGTAATCATTCATGACTTATTTACATGAAAACAAAATTACATATCCTTTATATCTAATCCATACACCAACGACCAAAAACACCTACAAACACTTTTATTCTTCAATTTTCTTCATCTAATTGATCTCTCTCAAGTTCTATCTTCAAGTTCTAAGTGTTCTTCATAAATTCCAAAAGTTCTAGTTTCATAAAATCAAGAATACTTCCAAGATTGCAAGTTTACTTCCAAGTTTTCTAAATCCATTCCAAGTAATCATCCAAGATCAAGAAACCTTTGTTACTTATAGTAGGTTATCTTTCTAATACAAGGTAATAATCATATTCAAACTTTAATTCAATTTCTATAACTATAACAATCTTATTTTAAGTGGAAATCTTACTTGAAATTGTTTTCGTGTCATGATTCTGCTTCAAGAACTTTCAAGCCATCCAAGGATCCTTTGAAGCTAGATCCATTTTTTTCATTTCCAGTAGGTTTATCCAAGGAACTTGAGGTAGTAATGATGTTCATAACATCATTCGATTCATACATAAAAAGCTGTCTTATTCAACGTTATAAACTTGTAATCACTAGAACATAGTTTAGTTAATTCTAAACTTGTTCGCAAATAAACTTAATCCTTCTAACTAGACTTTTAAAATCTACTAAACACATGTTCTATATCTATATGATATGCTAACTTAATGATTTAAAACCCGGAAACACGATAAACACCATAAAATCGGATTTACGCCGTCGTAGTTACAACCGGGGGCTGTTTTGGTTTGGATAATTAAAAACTATGAAAAACTTTGATTTAAAAGCTATACTTCTGGGAAAATGATTTTTCTTATGAACATGAAACCATATCCAAAAATCATGGTTAAACTCAAAGTGAAAGTATGTTTTTCAAAACAGTCATCAAGATGTCGTTCTTTCGACGGAAATGACTACCTCTTTCAAAAATGACTTGTAACTTGTATTTCTGACTATAAACCTATACCTTTTCTGTTTAGTTTCATAAATTCAAGTTTAATACGAAACCGTGGCCGCTTAAATCACTCAAAACGGATTAGAAACGAAGAAATGGCGAGCAAAACAAAATTGGTAAAAACTACTCCTTTTAGCTACGTGAAAATTGGTAACAAATCTATTCCAACCATAACTTAATCAACTTGTATTGTATATTATGTAATCTTGAGATACCATAGACACGTATACGATGTTTCGACCTATCATGTCGATACATCTATATATATTTCGGAACAACCATATACACTCTATATGTGAATGTTGGAGTTAGCTATACAGGGTTGAGGTTGATTCCAAAATATATATAGTTTGAGTTATGATCAATACTGATATATGTATACACTGGGTCGTGGATTGATTCAAGATAATATATATCGATTTATTTCTGTACATCTAACTGTGGACAACTAATTGTAGGTTACTAACGAGGACAGCTGACTTAATGAACTTAAAACATCAAAATGTATTAAAAGTGTTGTAAATATATTTTGAACATACTTTGATATATATGTACATATTTGTTATAGGTTCGTGAATCGACCAGTGGCCAAGTCTTACTTCTCGACGAAGTAAAAATATGTGAAAGTGAGTTATAGTCCCACTTTTAAAATCTAATATTTTTGGGATGAGAATACATGCAGGTTTTATAAATAATTTACAAAATAGACACAAGTACGTGAAACTACATTCTATGGTTGAATTTTCGAAATCGAATATGCCCCTTTTTATTAAGTCTGTTAATCTAAGAATTAGGGAACAGACACCCTAATTGACGTGAATCCTAAAGATAGATCTATTGGGCCTAACAAACCCCATCCAAAGTACCGGATGCTTTAGTACTTCGAAATTTATATCATATCCGAAAGGTGTCCCGGAATGATGGGGATATTCTTATATATGCATCTTGTTAATGTCGGTTACCAGGTGTTCACCATATGAATGATTTTTATCTCTATGTATGGGATGTGTATTGAAATATGAAATCTTGTGGTCTATTGTTACGATTTGATATATATAGGTTAAACCTATAACTCACCAACATTTTTGTTGACGTTTAAAGCATGTTTATTCTCAGGTGAATACTAAGAGCTTCCGCTGTTGCATACTAAAATAAGGACAAGATTTGGAGTCCATGTTTGTATGATATTGTGTAAAAACTGCATTCAAGAAACTGATTTCGATGTAACATATTTGTATTGTAAACCATTTTGTAATGGTCGTGTGTAAACATGATATTTTAGATTATCATTATTTGATAATCTACGTAAAGCTTTTTAATCCTTTATTTATGAAATAAAGGTTATGGTTTGTTTTAAAATGAATGCAGTCTTTGAAAAACGTCTCATATAGAGGTTAAAACCTCGCAAAGAAATCAATTAATATGGAACGTTTTTAATCAATAAGAACGGGACATTTCAGTTGGTATCCGAGCGTTGGTCTTAGAGAACCAGAATTTTGCATTAGTGTGTCTTATCGAGTTTGCTAGGATGCATTAGTGAGTCTGGACTTCGACCGTGTTTACTTGAAAATTGATTGCTTAACAAATTTTGTTGGAAACTATATATTTTTAACATGTGAATATTATGTGATATATTAATCTCTTAACGCGTTTGATATTATGTGATAGATGTCTACCTCTAGAACAAGTCACATTGACTCACCTAATAATAATGAAGAGTCAAATGTAAATTGGAATGATTCGTGGACTGATTCACAAGTTCCCGAAGAGGAACCAGAAGAAGAGTCGGAACCGGAAGAAGAATCGGAACCGGAAGAAGAATCGGAACCGGAAGAAGAAATAGAACCAGTGGGGGAAATAATAAAACAGTTAAGTAGAAGAAAATCCTCAACCAACCGACCAAAGTTAATTATGGTCAATGGTGTTTCCGCCAAGGAAGCAAAGTATTGGGAGGATTACCAATTCTCCGATGAATCGGATCCCGACAAGGATTCCGATGATGTTATAGAAATTACCCCAACACAATTTAATAAGGCAAAAGAGAACAATAAGGGAAAGGGCTTAAAAATAGAGAAATTTGATTCCAAACCCGATGAACTTTATATGTATCGTCAACACCCGTATTTCTTAAGTTGTGACAATAACCCAGGAACCTCTAGACCATCAGGTTTTTCTAAACCAATGTGGAAAACGACGGCTCGTATTAGGGGAACATCATATATCCCTAGAAACTTGGCAAAACGAACCAAAACCGAAGAAGAAGAAACGAGTAAGTCTGAATAAGATTGTTGTATTCGTGTGGTGTAATATATGTAATAGAGTGTGCTTATGCTTTATGATATATGTAAAAATTGCTTGTATTAATAAGTATTTTTTTTTATGAATCTAACTCTTGTCTATTTTACAGTATAAAAACACAAAATGGATAGACAACCCAATATTTTAAGAGACCTACCCGGAGACATGATTGATGAAATCTTGTCTAGAGTCGGTCAGAATTCCTCAGCACAACTATTTAAGGCGAGATCAGTTTGTAAGACATTCGTAGAACGTTCCAAGAATGCCTTGGTTTATAAAAGGCTTTCGTTCGAAAGATGGGGGATATCACATTGGGAAATCCATAAGTTACGATATATTTACTTTGACGCATATATTACGGGGAACCCAAATGCTATTTTACGCAACGGGTTAAGAAATTATTTTGACTCAATATATCCGAATATAGGACTTTGTGATTTAGAAAAAGCGGCTAACATGCAACATAAAGAAGCATGTTATGCTTACGGGTTAGTAATGTTCGCTTCTCACCAAAGTGAGAACAAGTACATCGGGCTACAACTATTAAACAAAACGTTCCCACAAGTGACGGAGTCGGTAATTGGGGTAAGAAATTAGGTTTTTAGATTGTTACAGGACTGTTGGACATTACGTAACCCTCGTCCCTTTCACAACGTTACAACACGCTGTCTTATCAACGGCCATAACGGCTATGTTCCACAAGACCAAGGATGGGAAGTATTCCTAGTAAAACCAGAATGCATGACTTGTTTCTGGACGTATGAATTACGTGTCTTTATTGCCTTTGCTGAACGACTTGTGTACTAGCTAGAATTATCTTCACAACTATCTTGTATCAAAGTTAGTGTGTGCTATATTTCATGCTTTATGTAAAATAAGCGGTATTGTAAGTTTGTAAAATATTGTATAAAAGTTTGAACGCGAAATATTATTATAATCAGTTTTTCATATAGAATTGTAGTAGTTGAATTGTATATTAGCTACTAAGTATGAACTTAACGGGTAGGTACTACCCGAATTTAAACTTATAAAACGCTAATATGAAGAAAAAGCTTTTATAAATGAGTTCATATTATGCTACGAAATACTATTAACTACTCTTAATATTCTGTATGATTAACTTGTTCCATTTGACTATTTTGAAGGAAATGGCACCGACTACTCGACACACCGTGAATATGAATGAAGAGGAATTCCATACTTTTCTAGCTTCAAACGTAGCCGCAGTACAGGCTGCGCTACATACCAACAATAACCTTGGATCTAGCAGTACAGGAAATTGTGTAGGATGCACCTACAAAGAATTCACTGCCTGCAAACCTTTGGAATTTGATGGAACCGAAGGACCGATCGGATTGAAACGGTGGACCGAGGAGGTCGAATCGGTGTTTGCCATAAGTAAGTGTACTGAAGAAGAAAAAGTAAAGTACGCTACGCATACCTTCACATGTTCTGCATTAACATGGTGGAATACCTATCTAGAGTAAGTGGGACAAGATGATGCTTACGCACTACCGTGGTCAGCATTCAAGCACTTGATGAACGAGAAGTACCGTCCCAGAACCGAGGTCAATAAGCTCAAGGCAGAACTTAGAGGGTTACGAACCCAAGGATTTGATATTACCACGTACGAAAGACGATTCACAGAATTATGCCTATTGTGTCCGGGAGCGTTCGAAGATGAGGAAGAGAAGATCGACGCGTTTGTGAAAGGATTACCGAAAAGAATCCAAGAAGATATATGTTCACACGAGCCCGCCTCCATACAACAGGCATGTAGAATGGCTCACAAACTAGTAAACCAGATTGAAGAAAGAATTAAAGAACAGACTGCTGAAGAGACCAATGTGAAGCAAGTCAAAAGAAAGTGGGAGGAAAACGGTGATAAGAATCACCAATACAACAACAACAACAATTACAACAATAATCGCAACAATTATCCCAACAATCGCAATATCAATCGCAACTACAACAACAACAACAACAACAACAACAACAACAACAACAACAACAACAACAACAACAACAACAGCAACTACAACAATCATCCCAACAACAATAACAACCGCAACAACAACAACAATTAGAAGCAACTATGCCAAAGGTGGGAAAAGTATCACTCGGGGTTCTGCACCAAATTTTGCAACAAGTGTAAAAGAAATGGTCATAGCGCGGCGAAGTGTGAGGTCTAAGGACCAGGGGTTAACAGAACGAAAGGAACAAATGGTGTCAGAACGAGTAATGGCGGAGCAAGTAGTGTCGGAGCAAGTTATGCCAATGTAGTTTGTTATAAATGTGGAAAACCGGGCCACATTATTAGAAATTGCCCGAACCAGGAGAACACGAATGGACAAGGCCGCGGAAGAGTTTTCAATATTAATGCGGCAGAGGCACAGGAAGACCCGGAGCTTGTTACGGGTACGTTTATTATTGACAATAAATCTGCTTACGTTTTATTTGATTCGGGTACGGATAGAAGCTATATGAGTAGAGATTTTTGGGCTAAATTAAGTTGTCCATTGACGCCGTTAGATAGTAAATTTTTACTCGAATTAGCAAACGGTAAATTAATTTCAGCAGATAATATATGCCGGAATCGAGAAATTAAACTGGGTAGCGAAATATTTAAGATTGACTTGATACCAGTAGAGTTAGGGAGTTTTGATGTGATAATCGGTATGGACTAGTTGAAAGAAGTGAAAGCAGAGATCGTTTGTTACAAAAATGCAATTCGCATTATACGAGAAAAAGGAAAACCCTTAATGGTGTACGGAGAAAAGGGCAACACGAAGCTACATCTTATTAGTAATTTGAAGGCACAAAAACTAATAAGAAAAGGTTGCTATGCTGTTCTAGCACACGTCGAGAAAGTACAAACTGAATAAAAGAGCATCAATGATGTTCCTGTCGCAAAAGAATTTCCCGATGTATTTCCGAAAGAATTACCGGGATTACCCCTACATCGATCCGTTAAATTTCAAATAGATCTTGTACCAGGAGCTGCACCAATAGCTCATGTTCCTTACAAACTCGCACCCAGCGAGATGAAAGAACTGCAAAGCCAATTACAAGAACTTTTAGAGCATGGTTTCATTCGACCAAGCACATCACCGTGGGGAGCTCCTATTTTGTTTGTCAAGAAGAAAGATGGTACATTCAGGTTGTGTATCGACTACCGAGAGTTGAATAAACTTACCATCAAGAACCGCTACCCACTACCGAGAATTGACGACTTATTTGATCAACTACAAGGCTCGTCTGTTTATTCAAAGATTGACTTACGTTCCGGGTATCATCAAATGCGGGTGAAAGAAGATGATATTCCAAAGACTGCTTTCAGAACACGTTACGGTCATTACGAGTTTATGGTCATGCCGTTTGGTTTAACTAATGCACCAGCTGTGTTCATGGACCTTATGAACCGAGTGTGTGGACCATACCTTGACAAGTTTGTCATTGTTTTCATTGATGACATACTTATTTACTCAAAGAATGACCAAGAACACGGTGAACATTTGAGAAAGGTGTTAGAAGTATCGAGGAAGGAAGAATTTTACGCTAAGTTTTCAAAGTGTGCATTTTGGTTGGAAGAAGTTCAATTCCTCGGTCATATAGTGAACAAAGAAGGTATTAAGGTAGATCCGGCAAAGATAGAAACTGTTGAAAAGTGAGAAACCCCAAAAACTCCGAAACACATACGCCAGTTTTTAGGACTAGCTGGTTACTACAGAAGGTTCATCCAAGACTTTTCCAGAATAGCAAAACCCTTGACTGCATTAACGCATAAAGGGAAGAAATTTGAATGGAAGGATGAACAAGAGAAAGCGTTCCAGTTATTGAAGAAAAAGCTAACTACGACACCTATATTGTCATTGCCTGAAGGGAATGATGATTTTGTGATTTATTGTGACGCATCAAAGCAAGGTCTCGATTGTGTATTAATGCAACGAACGAAGGTGATTGCTTATGAGTCTAGACAATTGAAGATTCACGAACAAAATTATACGACGCACGATTTGGAATTAGGCGCGGTTGTTTTTGCATTAAAGACTTGGAGGCACTACTTATATGGGGTCAAAAGTATTATATATACCGACCATAAAAGTCTTCAGCACATATTTAATCAGAAACAACTGAATATGAGGCAGCGTAGGTGGATTGAATTGTTGAATGATTATGACTTTGAGATTCGTTACCACCCGGGGAAGGCAAATGTGGTAGCCGACGCCTTGAGCAGGAAGGACAGAGAACCCATTCGAGTAAAATCTATGAATATAATGATTCACAATAACCTTACTACTCAAATAAAGGAGGTGCAACAAGGAGTTTTAAAAGAGGGAAATTTAAAGGATGAAATACCCAAAGGATCGGAGAAGCATCTTAATATTCGGGAAGACGGAACCCGGTATAGGGCTGAAAGGATTTGGGTACCAAAATTTGGAGATATGAGAGAAATGGTACTTAGAGAAGCTCATAAAACCAGATACTCAATACATCCTGGAACGGGGAAGATGTACAAGGATCTCAAGAAACATTTTTGGTGGCCGGGTATGAAAGCCGATATTGCTAAATACGTAGGAGAATGTTTGACGTGTTCTAAAGTCAAAGCTGAGCATCAGAAACCATCAGGTCTACTTCAACAACCCGAAATCCCGGAATGGAAATGGAAAAACATTACCATGGATTTCATCACTAAATTGCCAAGGACTGCAAGTGGTTTTGATACTATTTGGGTAATAGTTGATCGTCTCACCAAATAAGCACACTTCCTGCCAATAAGAGAAGATGACAAGATGGAGAAGTTAGCACGACTGTATTTGAAGGAAGTCGTCTCCAGACATGGAATACCAATCTCTATTATCTCTGATAGGGATGGCAGATTTATTTCAAGATTCTGGCAGACATTACAGCAAGTATTAGGAACTCGTCTAGACATGAGTACTGCCTATCATCCACAAACTGATGGGCAGAGCAAAAGGACGATACAAACATTTGAAGACATACTACGAGCATGTGTTATTGATTTTGGAAACAGTTGGGATCGACATCTACCGTTAGCAGAATTTTCCTACAACAACAGCTACCATTCAAGCATTGAGATGGCACAGTTTGAAGCACTTTATGGTAGAAAGTGCAGGTCTCCGATTTGTTAGAGTGAAATGGGGGATAGACAGATTACCGGTCCGAAGATAATACAAGAAACTACCGAGAAGATCATCCAAATTCAACAACGGTTGAAAACCGCCCAAAGTCTACAAAAGAGCTACGCTGACATTAAAAGAAAAGATATAGAATTTGAAATTGGAGAGATGGTCATGCTTAAAGTTGCACCATGGAAAGGCGTTGCTCGATTTGGTAAACGAGGGAAATTAAATCCAAGGTATATTGGACCATTCAAGATTATTGATCGTGTCGGACCAGTAGCTTACCGACTTGAATTACCTCAACAACTCGCGGGTGTACATAACACTTTCCACGTCTCGAATTTGAAGAAATGTTTTGCTAAAGAAGATCTCACTATTCCATTAGATGAAATCCAATTCAACGAAAAACTTCAATTCATCGAAGAACCCGTCGAAATAATGGATCGTGAGGTTAAAAGACTTAAGCAAAACAAGATACCAATTGTTAAGGTTCAATGGAATGCTCGTAGAGGACCCGAGTTCACCTGGGAATGATAAAATCAGATGAAGAAGAAATACCCGCATTTATTTCTAGAAGATACGTCAACACCTCCAACTGCTTAAAATTTCGGGACGAAATTTATTTAACGGGTAGGTACTGTAGTGACCCGAACTTTTCCATGTTTATATATATTAAATGAAATTTTTATTTACATGATTAAGTGTTTCCAACATGTTAAGCAATCAAACTTGTTAAGACTTGATTAATTGAAATAGGTTTCATATAGACAATTGACCACCCAAGTTGACCGGTGATTCACGAATGTTAAAACTTGTAAAAACTATACGATGACATATATATGGATATATATATATAGTTAACATGATATTATGATAAGTAAACATATCATTAAGTATATTAACAATTAACTACATATGTAAAAACAAGACTACTAACTTAATGATTTTGAAACGAGACATATATGTAACGATTATCGTTGTAACGACATTTAATGTATATATATCATATTAAGAGATATTTATACATCATAATATCATGATAATATAATAATTTAAAATCTCATTTGATATTATAAACATTGGGTTAACAATACTTAACAAGATCGTTAACCTAAAGGTTTCAAAACAACACTTACATGTAACGACTAACGATGACTTAACGACTCAGTTAAAATGTATATACATGTAGTGTTTTAATATGTATTCATACACTTTTGAAAGACTTCAAAACACTTATCAAAATACTTCTACTTAACAAAAATGCTTACAATTACATCCTCGTTCAGTTTCATCAACAATTCTACTCGTATGCACCCGTATTCGTACTAGTACAATACACAGCTTTTAGATGTATGTACTATTGGTATATACACTCCAATGATCAGCTCTTAGCATCTCATGTGAGTCACCTAACACATGTAGGAACCATCATTTGGCAACTAGCATGAAATATCTCATAAAATTACAAAAATATGAGTAATCATTAATGACTTATTTACATGAAAACAAAATTACATATCCTTTATATCTAATCCATACACCAACGACCAAAAACACCTACAAACACTTTCATTCTTCAATTTTCTTCATCTAATTGATCTAGCTCAAGTTCTATCTTCAAGTTCTAAGTGTTTTTCATAAATTCCAAAAGTTCTAGTTTCATAAAATCAAGAATAGTTCCAAGATTGCAAGTTTACTTCCAAGTTTTCTAAATCCATTCCAAGTAATCATCCAAGATCAAGAAACCTTTGTTACTTATAGTAGGTTATCTTTCTAATACAAGGTAATAATCATATTCAAACTTTAATTCAATTTCTATAACTATAACAATCTTATTTCGAGTGGAAATCTTACTTGAAATTGTTTTCGTGTCATGATTCTGCTTCAAGAACTTTCAAGTCATCCAAGGATCCTTTGAAGCCAGATCCATTTTTATCATTTACAGTAGGTTTATCCAAGGAACTTGAGGTAGTAATGATGTTCATAACATCATTCGATTCATACATAAAAAGCTGTCTTATTCAACGTTATAAACTTGTAATCACTAGAACATAGTTTAGTTAATTCTAAACTTGTTCGCAAATAAAGTTAATCTTTCTAACTAGACTTTTAAAATCAACTAAACACATGTTCTATATCTATATTATATGCTAACTTAATGATTTAAAACCCGAAAACACGATAAACACCATAAAACCGGATTTACGCCGTCGTAGTTACAACCGGGGGCTGTTTTTGTTTGGATAATTAAAAACTATGAAAAACTTTGATTTAAAAGCTATAATTCTGGGAAAATGATTTTTATTATGAACATGAAACCATATCCAAAAATCATGGTTAAACTCAAAGTGAAAGTATGTTTTTCAAAACAGTCATCAAGATGTCGTTCTTTCGACGGAAATGACTACCTCTTTCAAAAATGACTTGTAACTTGTATTTCCAACTATAAACATATACCTTTTCTGTTTAGTTTCATAAATTCAAGTTCAATACGAAACCGTGGCCGCTTAAATCACTCAAAACGGATTAGAAACGAAGAAATGGCGAGCAAAACAAAATTGGTAAAAACTACTCATTTTAGCTACGTGAAAATTGGTAACAAATCTATTCCAACCATAACTTAATCAACTTGTATTGTATATTATGTAATCTTGAGATACCATAGACACGTATACAATGTTTTGACCTATCACATCGACACATCTATATATATTTCGGAACAACCATAGACACTCTATATGTGAATGTTGGAGTTAGCTATACAGGGTTGAGGTTGATTCCAAAATATATATAGTTTGAGTTGTGATCAATACTGAGATATGTATACATTGGGTCATGGATTGATTCAAGATAATATATATCGATTTATTTCCGTACATCTAACTGTGGAAACTAGTTGTAGGTTACTAACGAGGACAGCTGACTTAATTAACATAAAACATCAAAATGTATTAAAAGTGTTGTAAATATATTTTGAACATACTTTGATATATATGTATATATTTGTTATAGGTTCGTGAATCGACCAGTGGCCAAGTCTTACTTCCCGACGAAGTAAAAATCTGTGAAAGTGAGTTATAGTCCCACTTTTAAAATCTAATATTTTTGGGATGAGAATACATGCAGGTTTTATAAATAATTTACAAAATAGACACAAGTACGTGAAACTACATTCTATGGTTGAATTATCGAAATCGAATATGCCCCTTTTTATTAAGTCTGGTAATCTAAGAATTAGGGAACAGACACCCTAATTGACGCGAATCCTAAAGATAGATCTATTGGGCCTAACAAACCCCATCCAAAGTACCGGATGCTTTAGTACTTCGAAATTTATATCATATCCGAAGGGTGTCCCGGAATGATGGGGATATTCTTATATATGCATCTTGTTAATGTCGGTTACCAGGTGTTCACCATATGAATGATTTTTATCTCCATGTATGGGATGTGTATTGAAATATGAAATCTTGTGGTCTATTGTTACGATTTGATATATATAGGTTAAACCTATAACTCACCAACATTTTTGTTGACGTTTAAAGCATGTTTATTCTCAGGTGAATACTAAGAGCTTTCGCTGTTGCATACTAAAATAAGGACAAGATTTGGAGTCCATGTTTGTATGATATTGTGTAAAAACCGCATTCAAGAAACTGATTTCGATGTAACATATTTGTATTGTAAACCATTATGTAATGGTCGTGTGTAAACAGGATATTTTAGATTATCATTATTTGATAATCTACGTAAAGCTTTTTAAACCTTTATTTATGAAATAAAGGTTATGGTTTGTTTTAAAATGAATGCAGGCTTTGAAAAACGTCTCATATAGAGGTCAAAACCTCGCAACGAAATCAATTAATATGGAACGTTTTTAATCAATAAGAACGGGACATTTCAATTACTGGGCTGTTGAGCATTACGAAACCCTCGTCCTTTTGACGACGTTACAACATGCTGCCTAGCCAACGGTCATAACGGTTATTTTCCACAAGACCAAGGATGGGAAGTAGTCTTAGTAAAACCAGAATGCATGACTTGTTTCTGGACTTATGAATTACGTGTTTTTATTGCCTTTGCTGAACAACGTGCGTATTAACGAGGATTGTTGTCACAACTATTTTATATCAAAGTTATTGTGTGCTATATTTCATACTATATGTGTAATAGCGGTATTGTAAGTTTGTAAAATATTGTATAAAAGTTTGAACGCGAAATATTATTATAATCAGTTTTTAATATAGAATTGTAGTAGTTGAATTGTATATTAGCTACTAAGCATGAACTTAACGGGTTGGTACTACCCGAATTAAAACTATAAAACGCTAATATGAAGAAAAAGCTTTTATAAATGAGTTCATATTATGCTACGAAATACTATTGCCTACTCTTAATATTCTATATGATTAACTTAATTCTTTTGAGTTATTTTTGAAGGAAATGGCACCGTCGAATCGTCAGAATTTGAACATGAGCGAGGAAGACTTCCGTGTTTTCCTTGCAGCAAACATAGCTGCGGTACAGGCTGCAATGCAAAACAACAACAATAACTCTGAATCTAGCAATACAAATAACGCCACAAGAAATCGTGTAGGATGCTCCTACAAAGAATTCATTGCCTGTAAACCTTTGGAATTCGATGGAACCGAGGGTCCAATTGAATTGAAACGGTGGACCGAAAAGGTTAAATCGGTGTTTGCCATAAGTAAGTGTACTGAAGAAGACAAAGTAAAGTATGCTACGCATATCTTCACAGGTACTGCGTTAACGTGGTGGAATACCTACCTAGAGAAAGTGGGACAAGATGCTGCGTACGCACTACCGTGGTCAGCATTCAAACATATGATGACTGAGCAGTATCGTCCCAGAAACGAGGTCAATAAGCTCAAAGTAGAGCTTAAAGGATTACGAACACAAGGTTTCGACATTACCACATACGAACGATGATTCACGGAGTTGTGTTTATTGTGCCCAAGAGCGTTCGAAGATGAAGAGGAGAAAATCGACGCATTTGTAAAAGGGTTACCAGAAAGGATCCAAGAAGATATAAGTTCACACGAGCCCTCCTCCATACAAAAGGCAAGTCGAATGGCTCATAAACTCATAAATCAGATTGAGGAAAGAGTTAAAGAGCAGGCGGCCGAATAAGCCAACACGAAACAAATCAAGAGAAAGTGGGAAGAAACCAGTGACAAGGGTCACAATTTTAACAATCAACACAACAATCACAACTAGAATCGCACCAATTTTTGCAACAACAAACGCAACAACAACAACCACCCCAGCAACAACTACAACAACCGTTTCAACAACAATAACAACCGCAACAACAACAATCCCAACAATAACAACAAGAGGCAGAAACCATGTCAGAAGTGTGAAGGATACCATCCGAATGGGCTCTGTACGGCAGTGTGTACTAAGTGTAAAAGAAAGGACCATGGTGCGACAAAGGGCGAAATCTACGGATCAATAGCTAAGGGAACAAATAATGCCAGAACAAGTTATGCCGACATTACCTATTTCGGATGCGGGAAGAAGGGCCATTACAAAAATGCGTGTCCAAATCAGGGGGATAATAATGGGCAAAGCCGAGGAAGAGTCTTCAACATTAATACGGTTGAAGCACAGGGAGACTCGGAGCTTGTTACGGGTACGTTTCTTATTGACAATACATCTGCTTATGTTTTATTTGATTCGAGTGCGGATAGAAGCTATATGAGTAAGGATTTTTGTGCTAAAATAAGTTGTCCATTGACGCCTTTGGATAATAAATTTTTACTCGAATTAGTAAATGGTAAATTAATTACAGCTGATAAGATATGTCAGAATCAAGAAATTAAACTGGTTAGCGAAACGTTTAAGATTGATTTGATACCAGTAGAGTTAGGGAATTTTGATGTGATAATTGGCATGGACTGGTTGAAAAAGGAAAGAGCGGAAATTGTATGTTACAAAAATGCGATTCGCATTGTAAGAGAAAAAGGAAAACCCTTAATAGTGTACGAAGAAAAGAGCAACGCGAAGCTAAATCTTATTAGTAATTTGAAGGCGCAAAAACTAGTAAGAAAAGGTTGCTATGCTGTTCTAGCACATGTCGAGAAAGTACAAACCGAAGAAAAGAACATCAATGATGTTCCGTCGCAAAAGAGTTTCCCGATGTATTTCCAAAAGAATTACCGGGATTACCTCCACACCGATCCGTTGAATTTCAGATAGACTTGGTACCAGGAGCTGCACCAATAGCCCGTGCTCCATATAGACTTGCACCCAGCGAAATGAAGGAACTTCAGAGCCAATTACAGGAACTTTTAGAGCGAGGTTTCATTCGACCAAGCACGTCACAGTGGGGAGCCCCTGTTTTGTTTGTCAAGAAGAAAGATGGTACATTCAGGTTGTGTATCGACTACCGAGAGTTGAACAAACTTACCATCAAGAACCGTTACCCACTACCGAGAATCGACGACTTATTTGATCAATTACAAGGTTTGTCAGTTTATTCGAAGATTGATTTACGTTCCGGATATCATCAAATGCGGGTGAAGGAGGATGATATTCCGAAGACTGATTTTAGGACGCGTTACGGTCATTGCGAGTTTATGGTTATGTCGTTTGGTTTAACTAACGCACCAGCTGTGTTCATGGACCTCATGAACCAAGTGTGTGGGCCATATCTTGACAAGTTTGTCATTTTCTTCATCGATGACATACTTATCTACTCAAAGAATGATCAAGAGCACGAAGAACATTTGAGAAAAGTGCTAGAGTTGTTAAGGAAAGAAAAATTGTACGCTAAGTTTTCAAAGTGTGCATTTTGGTTGGAAGAAGTTCAATTTCTCGGTCACATAGTGAAAAAAGAAGGAATTCAGGTGGATCCGATAAAGAATGAAACCGTTGAAAAATGGGAAACCCCGAAAACTCCGAAGCATATACGCCAATTTTTAGGACTAGCTGGTTACTACAGAAGATTCATCCAAGATTTTTCCAAAATAGCAAAACCCTTGACTGCATTAACGCATAAAGGGAAGAAATTTGAATGGAAGGATGAGTAGGAGAAAGCGTTTCAATTGTTGAAGAAAAAGTTAACTACGGCACCTATATTATCATTGCCTGAAGGGAATGATGATTTTGTGATATATTGTGACGCCTCAAAGCAAGGCCTCGGTTATGTATTAATACAACGAACGAAGGTAATTGCTTATGCGTCTAGACAATTGAAGATTCACGAACAGAATTATATAACACATGATTTGGAATTAGGCACGGTTGTTTTTACTTTAAAGACTTGGAGACACTACTTATATGGGGTCAAAAGTATCATATATACCGACCACAAAAGTCTCCAGCATATATTTAATCAGAAACAACTGAACATGAGGCAGCGTAGATGGATTGAATTGTTAAATGATTATGATTTTGAGATTCGTTACCACCCAAGGAAGGCGAATATGGTAGCCGACGCTTTGAGTAGAAAGGATAGAGAACCTATGCTGGTAAAAGCTATGAATACAATTATTCGTACTAACCTTATTACTCAAATAAAGGAGGCGCATCAGGGAGTTGTAAAAGAAGGAAAGTTAAAGAATGAAATACCTAAAGGATCGGAGAAACAACTTAATATTCGGGATGACGGAACCCGGTACAGGGCTGAAATGTGATGACCCGGAAATTTTTGACCAAATTTAAACTTAATCTTTGTATGATTAACATTTCCGACACGATAAGCAAAGTCTGTAAAACTGAATCTCAAAATTTTTGAACTACTTTTATATATTTAAATACCCTTCGATTGTTTTCGATGATTCGTGAACAATTATATGTAAATGGATATATATATACTATAACTTGAAAAGGTAACAATGTATTAATTGTTTGATACCGTACATTAAACTTATTGGTTTAAATATCTATTTGAATATATATGATAAGTTGAAATATTTGTTATTAAAATTTATTTATAAATAACTTCCAATGTGTATTTAACAACTGATTTATGTATATTAAAAAGATATATACATATATATAATTTCAAGTTATTTAGTAAATGATGGTAACATTCGTTTATTGATTCGATTGATATTCATATAAGTTAACTAATGCGTTTAAGATGAACCAGTAAAACACTAATTTGCTACAGTATTTTCAAATTGCTACAGTACCCAAAATGCTACAGTGTTTTCGAAAATCACTATTTGCTACAGTGAAATTGACTTTGCTACAGTGAATTGCTACAGTAACTTTGCTACAGTAAACACTATTTTAACAAATAGCGAGACGATGATTTATGGAAGTAGATGACCAAAACACTCAAATGTATAAGTTATATTTTGAGTGATATAATTTAGGGATAATTTAAGGCTATATTTTGACTAAGGTACGTGTCCTAAAATGTAATGTACAAGTTTTCTCAGCGTACGAAGGGACATTCGAAAAACCGGAACCGGGACACAAGTCGAATGACGACGTACAACTTATCGAAACAAAAATTACAAGTCAACTATGCACGTAAATTTAATATAATATATAATTAATTATATAAATTAAATATATTTTATATATATATATATATATATATATTAATATTTAATTACATCGACAAGCTAAATTACAAAATCATATGTGAGCTGGAAAAGGGGTCCATGCGATCGCATGGAGTCCCCCACAACATCCATGCGATCGCATGGCAGGGATTTTCAGGCCACATTATAAAAGCTCGATCATTTTGGCAGTTTGAAGAACACACATACACATACACGATACATCTTACATTTATATTATTATTATTATTATTATTATTATTATTATTATTATTATTATTATTATTATTATTATTATTATTATTATTATTATTATTATTATTATCATTATTATTATTATTATTATTAAGATTAATTATTATTATTATTAATCTTATTATTAGTAGTATTATTATACATAAAATACTACGACGAAGTCATGAGTGTGTCATTTTAAAAATGAGTTTTACGAGCGGGATAGAGCTAAGGAAATTATGGGTTATTGCCAAGGAGGTTATGGGTAATGTTCAGGGGTATATTTATGAATCAAACCTAGTGTTTATCATCTCCGTTACGTCTACGTACTTTCCTACAATATTGAATCTCAATATTGATACGTTGAGATCTACGGTTATTTGGTAATCCGAGTTTCGGTCACATTTTGGTGAACGACTTTATATGCTGCTAAGGTGAGTTTCATTGCTCCCTTTTTAATTGCTTTTGCAATATATATTTTTGGGCTGAGAATACATGCAATTTATTTTAAACGCAATGGATACAAGTACATACTTAATTCTACACTGAGTTTGAACAGAAAATCCCTTAGCTTTGGTAACTAGTAACTGCCGGTTATAAGAACTGGTGGGCGCGAGTAGTAGTATATGGATCCATAGGGCTTGATATCCCCGTTCGAGCTAGAGCACTAGCCTTTTAACGGATGTATGCTATTTGAGAAGCGTACATGTTGGTTTTCGTGTATTATTAAGATGATTATACAAAGGGTATAAATTATATATACGTTAAGTTTAGTTACCAGGGTGCTCAATTTCGTAGAATATTTTGATAAACGTTTCTGGATTGAACAACTGAAATCTTGTGATCCACCTTTATATACAGATTATGCGCAACATTAAAACTATGAACTCACCAACTTTTGTGTTGACACTTGTTAGCATGTTTATTCCCAGGTTTCCTAGAAGTCTTCCGCTGTTTGCTTATATGTTAGACAAGCTATGTGCATGGAGTCATACATGGCATATTTTTCAAGGAAACATTGCATTCACCAAATGATCACCATGTATCTTATTTTGACTGCATTGTCAATGGAAGTATTATTGTAAATTATTATATTAAGGTGATTGTCTATATGTAGAAATCATCAGATGTCGAAAACCTTGGATTTAAATATTCATTTATGATGTGCCTTTTCAAAAGAATGTAATGTTTACAAAACATATCATATAGAGGTCAAATACCTCGCAATGAAATCGATGAATGACGTGTTCGTCCATATGGATTTGGAGCGATCGTCACATGAAAGAATTTGGGTACCAAAGTTTGGAGATATGAGAGAAAAGGTACTTAAGGAAGCACATAAAACCAGATATTTAATACATCCCGGAGCGGGGAAGATGTACAAAGATCTCAAGAGACACTTTTGGTGGCCGAGTATGAAAGCCGATATTGCTAAATACGTAGGAGAATGTTTGATGTGTTCTAAAGTCAAAGCTGAACATCAGAAACCATCGGGTCTACTTCAACAACCTGAAATCCCAGAATGGAAATGGGAAAACATTACCATGAATTTCATTACTAAATTGCCGAGGACTGCAAGTGGGTATGATACTATTTGGGTAATAATCGATCGTCTTACCAAATCAGCACACTTTCTGCCAATGAGAGAAGATGATAAAATGGAGAAGTTGGCGCGATTATATTTAAAGGAAGTTGTCTCCAGACATGGAATACCAATCTCTATTATCTCTGATAGGGATGGCAGATTTGTTTCAAGGTTTTGGCAGACACTGCAACAAGCATTGGGGACTCGTCTAGACATGAGTACTGCTTATGATCCACAAACTGATGGTCAAAGTGAAAGGACGATACAGACCCATGAAGACATGCTACGAGCATGTGTTATCGATTCCTGAAAAGTTGGGATCGACACCTACCGTTAGCAGAATTTTTCTACAACAACAGTTACCATTCGAGTATTGAGATGGCGCCGTTTGAAGCACTTTATGGTAGAAAGTGCAGGTCTCCGATTTGTAGGAGTGAAGTGGGGGATAGCCAGATTATGGGTCCGGAGATAATACAAGAAACTATCGAGAAAATCATCCAAATTCAACAACCATTGAAAACCGCCCAGAGTCGACAAAAGAGCTACGCGGACAGTAAAAGAAAAGATATAGAATTTAAGATTGGAGAGATGGTCATGCTTAAGGTTTCACCTTGGAAAGGCGTTGTTCAATTTGGTAAACAGGGGAAACTAAATCCAAGGTACATTGGACCATTCAAGATTATAGATCGTGTCGGACCAGTAGCTTACCAACTTGAGTTACCTCAACAACTCGTGGCTGTACATATCAATTTCCACGTCTCGAATTTGAAGAAATGTTTTGCTAATGAAGATCTCACTATTCCATTAGACGAAATCCAAATCAACGAAAAACTCCAATTCATTGAAGAACCCGTCAAAATAATGGATCGTGAGGTTAAAAGACTTAAGCAAAACAAGATACCAATTGTTAATGTTCAATGGAATGCTCATAGAGGACCCGAGTTCACCTGGGAGCGTAAAGATCAGATGTAGAAGAAATACCCGCACCTATTTCTAGAAGATTCGTCAACACCTTCTACAGCTTAAAATTTCGGGACGAAATTTATTTAACGGGTAGGTACTGTAGTAACCCGAACTTTTCCATAATTATATATATTAAATGATATCTAATATTAAAATGATTAAATTTTTCCAACATGTTAAGCAATCAAACTTGTTAAGACTTGATTATTTGTTATGATTTTCATGTAGACAATTGACCACCCAAGTTGATCGGCGATTCACGAACGTTAAAACTTGTAAAAACTATATATATATATATATATATATATATATATATATATATATATATATATATATATATATATATATATATATATATATATATATATATATACATATATATATATATACATATATATATATATATATACATATATATATATAGTTAACATGATATTATGATAAGTAAGTATATCACTAGGTATATTAACAATGAGTTATATACATAAAAATTAGACTACTAAGTTAAGAAACTCGAAACGATATATATAACGATTATCGTTATAACAACGTCTTACTAAATACATATGTACCATATTAAGATATTGTTACACTATATTTAACATGATAAAATGATAATTATATATATCATTAAGTATATTAACAATGAACTACATATGTAAAACAAGACTACTAACTTAAGAATTTCGAAACAATATATATACGTAATGATTATCGTTGTAATAGTATTTTAACATATATATATGATGTTAAGATATATTCTACACCATGTTATCATGTTAACATAACAATTTAACATCTCATTTAAGTATAATAACAATGAATTATGATAAAATGATAATTATATATATCATTAAGTATATTAACAATGAACTACATATGTAAAACAAGACTACTAACTTAAGAATTTCGAAACAATATATATACGTAACGATTATCGTTATAATAGTATTTTAACATATATATATGATGTTAAGATATATTCATACACCATGTTATCATGTTAACATAACAATTTAACATCTCATTTAAGTATAATAACAATGAATTAATTACATTTAACAAGATCGTTAACTTAAAGGTTTCAAAACAACACTTACATGTAACGACTAACGATGACTTAACGACTCTGTTAAAATGTATATACATGTAGTGTATTTAGATGTATTAGTACACTTTTGAAAGACTTCAAGACACATATCAAAGTACTTCTACTTAACAAAAATGCTTACAATTACATCCTCATTCATTTTCATCAACAATTCTACTCGTATGCACCCGTATTTGTACTCGTAAAATACACAGCTTCTAGATGTATATACTATTGGTATATACACTTCAATGACCAGTTCCTTAGCAGCCCATGTGAGTCATTAAACATGTGGGAACCATCATTTGGAAACTAGCATGAAATATCCCACAAAATAACAAAAAATATTATAAATCATTCATGAATTATTTACATGAAAATAAACTTACACATTCTTTATATCTAATCCATATACCAACGACCAAAAACACCTACAAACACTTCTATTCTTCAATTTTCTTCATCTAATTGATTTCTCTCAAGTTCTATCTTCAAGTTCTAAGTGGTCTTCATATATTCTATAAGTTCTAGTTTCATAAAATCAAGAACACTTTCAAGTTTGCAAGATTACTTCCAAGCTTTCTGATCCATTCCAAGTAATCATCCAAGATCAAGAAACCTTTGTTACTTATAGTAGGTTATCTCTATAATTCAAGGTAATACTCATATTCAAACTTTGATTCAATTTCTATAACTATAACAATCTTAATTCGAGCAGAAATCTTACTTGAACTTGTTTTCGTGTCATGATTCTACTTCAAGAACTTTCAAGCCATCCAAGAATCTTTTGAATCTAGATCATTTCTTGTCATTTCAAGTAGGTTTACCTACTAAACTTAAGGTAGTAATTATGTTCATAACATCATTCAATTCATACATATAAAGCTATCTTATTCGAAGATTTAAACTTGTAATCACTAGAACATAGTTTAGTTAACTCTAAACTTGTTCGCAAATAAAGTTAATCCTTCTAACTTGACTTTTAAAATCAACTAAACACATATTATATATCTATATGATATGCTACTTAATGATTTAAAACCCGGAAACACGAAGAACACCGTAAAATCGGACATACGCCGTCGTAGTAACACCGCGGGCTGTTTTGGGTTTGATAATTAAAAACTATGATAAACTTTGATTTAAAAGTTGTTCTTCTGGGAAAATGATTTTTCTTATGAACATGAAACTATATCCAAAAATCATGATTAAACTCAAAGTGGAAGTATGTTTTTCAAAATGGTCATCAAGACGTCGTTCTTTCAACTGAAATGACTACCTCTTATAATATTGACTTGTAACCTATATTTCTGACTATAAAATTATACTTTTTCTGTTAAATTCATAAACTTAAGTTCAATATGAAACCATAGCAAATTGAATCACTCAAAACGGATTTGAAACGAAGAAATGACGGGTAAAACAAAATTGGATAAATTTGCTAGTTTTAGCTACAAAAATTTTGTAACAAATCTAGACTAAACATATCCTAACTAATTTATATTGTATTATATATATTATGAAATCTTGGGATACCATAGACACGTATACAATGTTTTTACATATCATATCGACCCATCTATATATATATTTCGGAACAACCATAGACACTCTATATGCAGTAATGTTTGAGTTAGCTATACAGGGTTGAGGTTGATTCCAAAATAATATATATACTTTAAGTTGTGATCGAGTCTGAGACTTGTAGACACTGGGTCATGGATTGATTCGAGATAATATATATTGCTTTATTCTGTACATCTAACTGTGGACAACTAGTTATAGGTTACTAACGAGGACTGCTAACTTAACAAACTTAAATCATTAAAACGTAATAAATGTGGTGAATATACTTTTATCATACTTTGATATATATGTACATATTTGATATAGGTTCGTGAATCGACCAGTGGCCAAGTCTTACTCCTGGCAAAGTAAAAATCTGTGAAAGTGAGTTATAGTCCCACTTTTACAATCTAATATTTTTTTTTGGGATGAGAATACATGCAGCTTTATAAATGTTTTACAAAATAGACACAAGTACACAAAACTACATTCTATGGTTGGATTATTAAACCGAATATCGCTCTTCAAGTCTGGTAACCTAATAATTAGGGAAATGGCCCCTAATTGACGCGAATCCTAAAGATAGATCTATTGGGCTTAACAACCCCCATTCAGGTTATGGATTATTTAGTACTTTGAGATTATTATACAGACGAGAGGTTCTGTTTTGGGGATATTCTATGCATTAAGTTAACGTCAGTTACCAGGTGTTCAACATATGAATGATTTTTATCTCTATGCAGTTTGCGAAATGCCTGATATGAGATGTGTTATAAAAATGAAATCTTGTGGTCAATTATTATGATTTGATAATATATAGGTTAAACCTATAACTCACTAACATTTTTGTTGACGTTTTAAGCACATTTATTCTCAGGTGATTATTAAGAGCTTCCGCTGTTGCATACTAAAATAAGGACAAGATTTGGAGTCCATGCTTGTATGATATTGTGTAAAAATTGCATTCAAGAAACTTATTTTTGATGTAATATATTCTTATTGTAAACCATTATGTAATGGTCGTGTTTAAACGGTATATTTTAGATTATCATTATTTGATAATCTACGTAATGATTTTTAAACCTTTATCTATAAAATAAAGGTTATGGTTGTTTTAAAAATGAATGTAGTCTTTGAAAAACGTCTCATATAGAGGTCAAAACCTCGAGACTAAATTAATTAATATGGAATGTTTATAATCAATATGAACGGGATATTTCAGTATTAATGTGAATGCACAATGTTTGAAACATCCCTTGTCAAATCTGCGCGATTTTCATGAATTTAATTTGCCGGACTATGCTTATCACTTGGTGCCTTTGATCAATTTTGAAAATTGTTACAATCGCTTGTTAATTAATTTGATAAGGGTCATTCGCATGCTTTCTCGCAAATATTTAAACCAATTGGATGTAAAGCATCATGACCGTAGCGACTACCTAGGTAAGTACAAGTTTGTGTATTATGAAATATTTCCATGCCTATTTGTTTCTGCATGAATATCTTTGTTGTTGGTTGTAATTTAATAAGTTTACATGCGCTAAACTGCTTTTGGGTGATTATTGTGTAAACTGTCTTCCTTTGGTGTATCTTGCACTTCACGTATTTCGTATACACCTGGCCACATCAACCAAAAGTGCTCAAATCCTCTGGCGCTCGCCGTCAATGATCTGGTCTGGCATAATAACTAAGCCAGTAAGGTTGAGGGCACTAGTAAACTGGGCCTTAATCGGGAGGACCCCTACAAAGTTGACGGAGTCAGTAACACCGGAACTTACAAACTAGCAGAGCTCAAGGATAATCCAATCAAGCAGACCATGGCATGCTACCGCACTTAAGAGATGTTACATGTAATATAGGAATTAGGAGAATTGATCACTCACCTACTTTGTCTAGATTTACATGTAATTACTAAACAACGCGCCTTTGTAGGTCGACCGTGTGTTGCGTTATTGTAAAAATCATTTTTTCGATTATATTAAAGGATTAAGTCATTTTTGGTTATGATTTCATGTACCTCTCGGAGCTGAATAGCTATTTGACTTGAACTGCACGCGCATAGTACAATACTAGTGCGTTCCTGCCTACTTAAGGGATGACTTTCTCTATCTCCCGCGCGGCAGAAGTCTGTTTGGTGACAGACTAGATTATTTTATCGGAGAGCGATGGTCATTGGGTTGACCTAGTTCCGCCCGAGCAGACCTAGAGATCTGCAAGTCATGACTATCAACGAAGGCGTTGGTCGCGCCTGACCTCAATCCTAAGTGTTGGCGCACTTAGAAGACTCTTGTACGCACACACGGGTGCACAATCCAAATGTATGCTGTGTGCACAACAGCGTACACGGAGATTGGGCGCTGACATGCCTTAGTATAATTCCGATTAACATCAAATGTATTTAAGCCAAACATATTAACGTGTTCATTAACGATCTTACGCGCTTGATCATTATAATTATTATACTTGGCAAACAAAGTCGTTCAACATGCAATAAGACTTGATATGAGAATTTTTTGTTAATATGGTTAATATGTATGATGGCAAGGGGGCTTATAATTGTCATTTGATATGCACTATATTAATGAAAATTTCTAAACAAATCAAAAGTCTATGATCGCGCCAACCCATGGCATTTTTTATCAAGTCCATGGTCGCGCACAGCCCATGGCATATTTTACAAGTCCATGGTTGCGCCAAGCCCACGACATCTTTTATCAAGTCCATGGTTGCGCACAGCCCATGGCATCTTTTACAAGTCCATGATCGCGCGCAGCCCATGGCATCTTTTATCAAGTTCATGGTCGCACGCGGCCCATGGCATCTATTACAAGTCCATGGTCGCGCCCAGCCCAAGGCATTTTTTATTAAGTCCATGGTCGCGCACAGCCCATGGCATCTTTTACAAGTCCATGGTAGCGCCTAGCCCATGGCATCTTTTATCAAGTCCATGGTCGCGCACAGCCCATGGCATCTTTTATCAAGTTCATGGTCGCGTGCAGCTCACGAAATCCATTCTTTTACCATTCTTTCTTTTCTCCCCTTTTTGATATTTATGATGAACTTTAGCTGAGTTCGATACCATGCGCAATGCTTGCGCATAATATCGAACTGGGGGGAGTGATGATAGAGATGATGGTCTTTTGAAAGATGACGGCGTTGATGATATTTCGCGATCCGCATATTCGCGTATCTCGGGCATACACATCACGTATATGATTATTTTTTATCATTCGCGAAGACAAGACGCATTGGCTAAACTTGATGACACATACGATGATGTGCCACTAAGATGGCGTGCCATGAGAAGACTTGCGCAACAACCAGAGGACGTCGCCATAATGTTGCACGAAGATGAAGACTACACGAAAACGAAGACTATACCATCACAAGACTTAGAGGGCCATCGTACATAAAAGGATCAACAAATAATAGATCACTAAATACGGAGACAAGCGCGTTAACCTACTGACCTTCACTCTGGGTAACCTTGTTTGGTACAATAATAAGGCAAGCAGAGTGTAGAAAAATGGGAAGCTAGGGCCTAAATGGACATCAGCAAACCCAGGTTCAAACGACTATGCCGAACCTGGGGACTTGGACATCAAAAAACCCAGGTTCAAACGATTATGCTAAACCTGGGGACTTGACGATATGTATAGCTCATCAGACCAATTCTTGGGTATACAATGATGTGCATATCCGCATACTTCGAGCATACACATCGCACGCGACACGCACAAGATTTCCACGATAATCAAGACACATCAGATAGACTCAACGATGAACATGTTACGCGCATCGCACATTATCGGAGCCAAGTGATTAAGGAGTGAGCATATTGACAATAGTGTGTCAACAGTAAATCTTGCGGTGCACATTGACCAAGCGCATGTGTAGTTCCCCAAAATTCCAACTACGGCATCCCGAGATTACCAGATTTTCACCATCAAGAGATTTACCTGCCTCAGCCAGAATCTACATAGCTCCGGGGCTAACTTTCAGCAGTAACAAGTAACGTTCTTTGAACATAAATCCTAACTCTTATCAACGAGCCATCAATTCTGGCATCTCCAAATGATGGTGGGTTACATTTAACCACCACGGCTGAGATCATCATCTCACATTGGGGTTATTCACGGTGCGCTGTACCGGAGAGTTAAATACAAAAGACCCTTTAATCCCCCTTTCTTTGATGACAAGCATGGATGAACCCTAAGTGCAAGCCCAATGAGAAAACATGATGCGCACATCATCAAGTCCCCCAAGTTCGGTGTGATATGTTGAAGATATATCATGTTGAACTTGCAAGTATGCCACCGCCATAAGTCAGGGAATGCTCTCATATCAAGCACAATGAGGCCCGATGCGCTTCAGCGGATCATGCGCCGTGTAACAATTCACCACGTCACACGACTTATGACTAAGCATTATGTTATCATGGATGACGATTGGGGCACACAAAGACAATTGGATACGTCAGCACCTGCGCGCATCCGCATTATGAGACATCCGGTGACGTGGCGAATTGTTACACGGCGCATGATCCGCTGAAGCGCATCGCACCTCATTGTGCTTGATATGAGAGCATTCCCTAACTTATGGCGGTGGCATACTTGCAAGTTCAACATGATATATCTTCAACATATCACACCGAACTTGGGGGACTTGATGATGTGCGCATCATGTTTTCTCATTGGGCTTGCACTTGGGCTTTAGCTAAAAAAAGCCCACAAGTCTCCTAAAAACCCTAAATCTCCTCTATAAATAGAGGGGTCACCACCACTTCACATGGATCTCATCTTTCTCTTTCTATCTTCTCTCCACTCATTCTCTCTCTCAAGGGTTTTTGCCTCCTAGGCTTTTTTCCTCACGGCCAATAAAACCCGACTCAACCGGACGACCCTCAACTATCGACCACCCTCTCGAGATCATCATCTCGATTTGGGTTTTCACGGTATCCGGACCGGAGTGTTGATGTCGTTGAACCCCAAAAACCCCTCTTTCGTTGATCCAAGTGTAGTTCTGTCAACGGCGCAAATCTATGCTTGATCATTTGATTTATCTTATTTCATGTAAATGAGGGCATAACATGATCTTAAGTGTGAGGGGAGAGATATAAATTCTCGCGGATGTAATACACTTGGCTTAAGTCTTATTTGTGATTAAATTTTTGAAAAATTGAGGAAATTTTAAAATTTTGACTCGTTAAAAAGCTAAGTGTAGTTGTGTAATTAAGCAAATGTTATCACTATTGTAAGTTAAATTGTGCAGGTACCTCATTGATTTTGGCGTTCTGTATTTTTTTCTTTTTTTGCGTGAGTGTGTGTGCGTAATAAGGAAGCAAAGTCTTCCAGGGTATAAAAAACCCAAAATTGTAGGATGATTCAAGTGCATCCATAAAGGAAGTTAAGTCTTCTGAATGCCCGTTTCACTTGGTGTAGGAGACTTCCTAATCTACATCATTTTATACTGACATTGGTTGATACTTCATTTCACGATGTATTACACTGATGTATCGTACGGTGGGAAGAGGAGCCTCGAGCTTCAACATGTGTTGTCTTCTTGATGAAGAGCAATGGCTTCGTGCTAGTGTTGCCTAGACAACACACGTCATGGTCAAAAGCCATGGTACCCTTTAAAATATTAAAATGTAGTATATGCTTCCTACATTTTCTTAAAACTAGCATAGAAGCTAAGATGCATGGGAAGTGGGGTCCGAGGACCTTAAATAAAATTAACAAGTGTTTAAATACTTCCTGGAGAATCGAGTCCTCCCATGTTGTTTTTAGGAAGTAAAGTCTTTCGAAACTTGTAAGTAAAGTCTTGCAAGTTAAGTTGAGTTTCAAAAAGACCATTGCTTGGAAGTAAAGTCTTCCAAGTCTTATTGTGTTCCAACCTTGGGAGTAAAGTCTCCCAAGTTAAGTTTGATTCTTTTTAGAAAGTAAAGTCTTCCTAGCTGGGTGTTGAAGTTTTTATCTTTAACACTTCAGAGTGGCTCACAACTACTCATCAAGGAATTCAAAATCTGCCAAATTATGGAATTGATGGACCTCTTATTTAGCCACGTGGGGCCCTAATTCCACGAACCTCCGTCAATGCTTTCACCCTACTATGAGAGAAACCATAGAGTTGTGATAGAAAGCTTGATGAGTGCCGGTGATCCTGAGCCCGGATTGACCAATAAAGATAGGGTTACCCAGTCCCCTAGCTTTGGCACACCCACCTTAACCCAAATTTAGAATTGACGATTATATTTGGAATTGACGATCATTGGTATTTTGGGGGCATGGAGGTGAAAGAGGGATAGCCATCGCGGGTTGATTAGAGGAGCATACTTTTTGGAGGCATACACTTTATATACGATAGACTCCTTGGCGAATGGTAGTTTTTATGATAATTATGGACCTTACTCATTTTGGATATGGTATATATTTATTAACACCCTGAGTTTATTTTGGTGAAATTGAGTAAATTGTGAATGATTTTGAGGATTAATTTGATTGGTATTTTGGTGAGCTGATGGCTATCCCGCGAATCCTACATAATTGGTCAAAGTCAAGGAGGTTAAAGTTTGAGTTTGTGAAACTTGTATAGTTGATGATTGATGACCTTTTAGAAGATGGAGTTGACTTTGACCGGGCAATGGTTGTTTTGGGTAGACTTAGGTTTGAATTGTGGTCGATTTTGATAGTATTTGATTGAAGGCTTGAACCTTGTGCTTGTTTTGTTGAAGACTACACGATATGGAGTTGATGATTTTTGAAGACGATATCGGTATGTTTTGATTCTATTATTATTGAAGACTTGTTCGAGTATTTTTATCTTTGTTAGAGTTGATAGTATTTGAAGATAGACTTGCTTGAGGACAATCAAGGTTTAAGTGTGGGGGATTTTGAAATTTCTTTTTATGCATATTTTTACTCGTAATATCGGTTCGTTTTTATTTGGTTTTTGGATATAAGTTGAAGAAATGGTGAAGAAATTATTGAAGTTTGAGTTTTTACGTTCCTATGTGGTGGTTTGAAGAGTTATTATAATTTGGAAGATATTCAGATGAAAGTTTCACTGTTTTGTAGAAGATAATCAAAAGTCGAAGCAAAGAGTCAAAGTATAAAGTGAAACAGAAATATACTGTTCGAAACAGCGTATCTTGCGGCCGCGATACAGACCAATGCGGTCGCGATTTTGGTATTTGCTCGTGATTTTAATCTCGCGTTCGCATTGCGTTAACAGAACTTCAGAATCCGATAACAAGAAGAATGGTGGTCGCGATTCCATATATTGCGATCGCGATGTTGAGGGTGCCTCATGGTCGCTATCCACCTTATTGTGGCCGCGAGAGTGTAAGCCGACTTCAAATTTTGTTTTACTATAAATACACGTTTTTAACCCTTTTTAGGATAATCAGTTTTTATGTTACGAATATTTTAGCTAGGGTTACGAATTTTTAAGCTTTTCAAGGTGGTTTTAAGGTATTCTAACACTTGAATTATCATCGTATCAAGGTTTAATCATTGGTAACTATCTTTTCTTATCTTTGATTTATATCATGATGATTTTTTTATCTATCTTTGTGTTTAATTTCTTTTATCATTGCCATGAGTAGCTAAATTCCTAGTACTTGCTTAGATGATTGAACCTAGGTGAAGGATTGCTTGATCTTTTATATGTATTGATAATTGTTCTTGATTGTGATTCTTAATTACTCTCATTAATTGATCCCATTAATTACTTGTCTGTTGATTGATGTAACGAGAGTTACTAGATCAATTAATTTATCTAGGTTATCGAGAAATAAATAGATAGATTGAATTGCATATGGGAGACCGGTGTAATTAGATTAGTAAATAATCCCATCAATTAAGTAGGTAATTATGAAGCTTAATAGGGAAGCTGATTTACCCTTCAACTGAATCATAATCTAGAGTAGTTAATATTGATTGATTGTGTTCTTCAGAAGCGTATGGGAGACCAACGTGAAAAACAGACACTTTCATGATAGAATTAGTATCTAAGTGAGGGACACTGGCTTATCTTACTAATTGATTAATGAACTTGGTTAACGAGAGTTATACTTAGGGATTTAATTACATTGTTCTTAATAACAGCAATCTGGAACCTAGGGAATTGAATCTAAGTGAATACCCCTTTATCTATTTGAAGTCGTATTTTCTTCCTTTGTTTTAATTAGTTTTTAATCAAAACCCCCATTTTACAACTTAAATCTCTAGAATAATTATTAGTCTTTTTAATCCTAAACTCTGCCCTCTGTGGACGAATTCGTAAGTATATTACAATAAGATTAGGTGTGTTTTCCGCATACCACCTAGGTTGTTGATTGAATTCGGGATTTGATTGAGGAGCTGGGTATTGAACGTAGTAGACTGAACCGTCAGGATTCTCGTACTCAACTTGATATTCTTCAGTGGGGTTAAAGTCAAAAATAGGCTATAAACTTACACAAATGTACCGATGTCGCCCACAAACTCATTTTCGTCCTACTGTCACCTACAAACTTATAAAAAATGTGCTAATATAACAAAATACTTTTTTTAACCGTCAACCAAAATGGTTGATACGTGGCTTCTAAGTAGTCATGACACGTCGGTGATACATCGAAACAAAACTGAAAGTATATGGGCGACATCGGAACAGAACTGAAAGTATATGGGCGACATAGGAACACAACTGAAAGTATATGGGCAACATCGGGACATATAAAATGAATAAAAAAAGTTAAATAATTAACTTTACCGGTTCAGCAGGTAACCGGTAACAAAATGTTAACATCAACACATTTTTTATAAGTTTGTGGGCGACAGTAGGACGGAAATGAGTTTGTGGGCGACATCGGTACATTTGTGTAAGTTTGTAGCCTATTTTTGGCTTTAACCCTCTTCAGTGGGTTGCGGTTGGTACAATTAACACAAGCCTGAACCTGGTTAACTTGCTGCGGTTGCATCTTCAATTCTCCGAGTTGTTTGGCAAGAGACTCCATCTTTTTCGTGAGGGATTTGATGGCCACCGTTTGATTATTAAGTGCGGAGAGTGGGGCAGATGTTGAAGTTGTTTCACTACAGTTCCAGTCATGATGATGCATTGTCGTGTTCTCGAGCAATTCTCATGCTTCGTCTGCAGTTTGGTTCATCAGATTTCCTTGAGCTACTGCATCGATCGTTGTCCTATGATTTACCGTAAGACTATTGTAGAAGGTACAGATTTGGGCTGACCGTTCTAACTGGTGATTAGGGCATTTCTTCAGCAGGGTTTTGAATCGCTCCCATGTGGTATAAAGAGATTCATTATAACTTTGTTTAAATTTAATGATGTCATTCTTAAGCTTGGTTTATTTAGAAGGATGGAAATATTTGGTTAGGAATTTAGTAGCCATCTCTGTCCATGACGTCATGAAATTTTTTTCCATTCCTTCAAACCATGTTTGTGCATGATGAGTGAGAGAATAGGGGAACAAGTATAGTCGGACTATATCTTGTCCTATCCCTGGCTGTTTGTAGGAGTTCGAAAGAGATATGAATTTATCAATGTGAAAGTTAGGATCATTATTCGGTAATCCATGAAATTGACAACCATTTTGGATGAGCTGTATAATATGATGTTTTAACTCGAACGAGTGTCCTTGAATCTCTGGGAATCTGATTGGTCCTCTCAACCTTCAATCGAGGGTTTGGTGTTTTCTGCTAGAGTAATGCGTAACACCATTCGATTTCTGATTCATTCTTCTTTGCATACTTTAGAGATTATTGCGTCTGGATCAGGTATGAATAACAACGGCCCTGGTCTAGATCGGGTTTAGGTCATACACTGAGTATGCCCTCTTGTTTTAAATTTTTAGTAGATAAGCTAAGTTTCTAATTTAGTCTAAAAGTAATATAAGGTAATTATCCTAGGTTTAATTAGGTTTTGGTTCTTGCTACTGATTCCCTGGTATTTTGATAACAGAGGTTCGCACTAACTATTTAACAAACCAAGTGGCCAGGCCAACTCCGAAGAGGCAGGATCCTTTTGGTTCCAATATAATTGGAGACTGTTCGGAAAATTCAATAACCAAGACCGTATACAATTATCTTTCTTAGACCCCACTAAATGCTTGCAAATAGCTTTGGTAGAAGTAGTATTGTCTGATTCCAGTTCTCGGCAGCGGCGCCGAAAACTGACTCCCTTTTGATATGACCGAAACGGACGATTTTATTTATGCGGTGTCGTTAGGCCGCAAAGCGTCAGAATCAGCTATCGGGAGAGGAGGTAATTGTTTTAAATTTATATTTAGCGGGGCCTAAATCATACTACTCCTTATTATGGTGAGTAAGGGAAAGATGACATAGGGTCGTATTTTTAAGATATCAGTAGAATCGAACCTATAATTAAAGCTTAAGATAATCCTAAAGTGAAGGAGTAGTGGTTTCTTATTTAATTTGAGGTTTTCTAGTTTATAAAGTAAAATAAAGTAAATGCGATATAATTCGTAATTCAGATAAGGTTAAAACAACTGCATACTATGGTTGCGTCAGTTACTTTTCCGAGATTATGGAATGTTGGCTCATGAATACGTAGTGACCTTGTATTCATTACACTAGTCCTAAACGCCCCTGTCATAAGACATGTCACTGGGTAATGAGTTAGGCTTGGAGATTCTGAATAGACAACAACATCCCTTACCCCTGACGCCCGTGCAGTCTGACTACATGAATACACGTTCAAACGGCTCATCCAATTGAGCGAATCGGTTGGGTGACGTATTAACATTCCATAAAGGTTAAAACTTTCTTAAGCATAATAGAATACAGGTGATGTGTGCAGCGGTGTATAAGAAATACTATTATTGTTTACTACGAAATATGACGAAATATTACACAAGTTTTATTTAATTTATTTACAGATGGGATATACCTAAACCTTGCTACAACACTATAGGCAGTGTACCTAATCGTAGAGTAGTATAGTTGTTAGTAAGTCCGGTTCGTTCCACAGGGAGACGGCTTATTTTACACTATATTTTTATATAACTATATTTGTACAAAATATATATATATATATATTACAATTATTATTATTATAAAAGGGGGTTTACCGTTTAATGACCGGTTTGTCGATTTTATATTTTAAGTCACAACTAAAACCTAATGCAAAATATTATATATAACTTAATTTAAAGCGTAAAATAAATAAGGATATTTAAATGACGAAATATAAAATTGTGATAAGAAATGAAATAAAATAATTATGCTTATTTAAACTTCCGTAATCATGATGTTTGACGTTTTGATTTTAATTTATTATCCTGGGTTAATTGTCCTTTGTCCTGGATTATTTGATATGTCCATCTGGTTTTTTCCATAATAGTCCATCGGTCATAATTATAAAGTGAGAGGGTCTTCGCCAAATTAACCTTATACCCGAAGTCAAATATTCCAACTAATTGGGGACTTAAACTGTAACAAGGTCTTAATACTTTTTTAATGAATACACCAGGTTATTGACTGCGTGTAATCCAAGGTTTTAATACTTTGTTAACAATTACACCAATTACCCTTGAATGTAATCCACCCCTGTTTTAATGAGTCCAGTGACTATTAATCCATCCCCGTGTCCGGTCAAATGAATAATTATTAGTATTTATAAATATCCCGCCCACCGTACCCAGTCAAGCGTATGTGGTTATATATAAATACGTCAAATTATAAATCTCTATATTAAATCAACGAGATATCATTTAATTAATATAAAGCCCATTAATAGCCCATAGTCCAATTTCCACAAGTATCGGTCTTTTGTTCAAACCCCAATTATGGTCCAAAGCCCAATAACCCCGTCTTAATATTTAGTCCAACATCATGATTACTTCGGCTCAAATAATCAAAATAATAACTTAGTTACGAGACTTTAATTTAAAAAGGAAGAACATAGCTTACAGTGGTTATTATAGCGTAGTGTTACATGGACAGAACTTCGACTTTATAACCCGTATATTACCGTTACATTACCTAAACTAATCTAATATAAAACTAAACTAATAATAAATATATATTATATATATATATTTTGATAAAGAGATTGATGGATGGTGTAGGTAATTCGGCAGAAGGCTTCAGTATGTATAGGCAGATTCTGAGATTCCCAGCTCCGCGATTGCGAGGTAGTTAGGCCTCTGAGCTCCGCGATTGCGAGACACTCATTTCCAGCTCACACTTAAATTTTAAACGTGGGCTGCTGAATTTTTTAATATATAATATAATATATATATATATAATTATATATATATATATATATATATATATATATATATATATATATATATTTATATATATATATATATATATATATATATATATATATATATATTATACTATATTCTTGTTCATAGTTGACTTGTAATTTTAGGTCCGTTGACTCGCGCGTTGATGCTCGATTTACGTCTTGGTTCCGGATTTTTGAACGCCTTTTCGAATGCTTAGATAGCTTGTACTTTGCGTTCCGCGACTTGTACTCTTGTAATTTTTAGATGTTTCTCATCAATAAATTGAACCACTTGGATTGTATCTTGTACATTTGAGCTTTTTGGACGGATGCGTCTTCAAATCTTCGTTTTCTTCTTTTGTCTTCGCACTTATTTATTTAAACGATTATTACATAAAAATAGAACAATAGTAACTAAAAGCTTTACATATTAAAAGGATATTGTACCTAAATATATGTTCATTTGGAGCACTATCAAATATCCTCACACTTGAACGTTGCTTGTCCTCAAGCAATACAGAACTTGAAATTAAATCACACTTCACTCTAATCACTTTTTTATTCTCACACTTTATACATTAGTGATTTTGATACAGCGGTATGAACAATGATAGTAACGATGTAGTTTACAGTCCCACATGACTATGAAAATTTAGATCCTTTAAGGAAATTGGATCTTTATGAAAACATTTGATCTTTTGAAAATTCATTCTAGCTTTTACCCTAGATAAGTTTCCGGAATAACCCTTCACCGGTGTTTGCAAAATATTTTTGTGGGTTGTGTGGGTTTCATATTTTAAAATTTTAGCTCAAAACTTGTGGTTTTGTGTCACCCACTTTCTAATCCTTGTATTAGGAAAGTAACACGTCCAGTATACTTGCTCCGTATATTACCTTTCGGTAAACTACCGTCCGGTTGTAAAGGAAAGCGTTGAACAAGCAACTGTTAAGGCAATGTCTAATGACATGCAGAAGTTCATGGTCAAAAAATGTGTCGGATGCAATTACTATCCTTTGTAGGAGAAATAGTAAAGATCACCCTTTAATTTTTTGGTCTGGCACAAGGTACTATCTTCGACCATGCTATGCAACCACCGTTCTTACGGTTGACACCCGATTTGGTTCAGGTGACCTAATGAATTCCAGGTGAATTCTTAGGATTTTACGTTCAATGGTAATGAACACATTGAAAATAGGTTTTCAGAAAACAAATCGGTTTTAATTTGATCAAAATATTTTCTCGTTCAAGCTCGAATTTAGATATCATCGAATTCCATGAGTTTGTAATTCTCAATCTTTAAGGTCAATCTCAAGGATTGAGTAATAACAGGCTTAAAAGTTGATTTTTTATCTTTAAGGAGATTATCCTTTCTGGGGGTCTGATTCATTAGTCTTATCAAGCTAATTCGCATGGCGCCCTCCCCATTTTACGAGACAGATCCTCTCATGTTTAGGATAAGTCTGACCACTTGACGACCCTGTTTGATGCTGAGGTCCGTGGATTTCCAGCTGATTTTTGAGAAAACTTTTCATGGTTTTTCGTAGACTCTATAACTGGTCTGGATGATAACTTCTTGACCTAAATCAAGAAGTGCGTGTCTTTTTCGGAAGACTTTACTTCCTTTTAATGATGGAATTGATTCATCGTGTAGACCCATCTTTCTTTAGAATATATTACAGTAAATCGGGTAAAACTGTTAATTTTGTCCAAAACAAAAGCATCTATAATAACTTTACAGAAACATGTGATAAATAGTTTTTAATTGAATAACTTGGTACATTCTCCCCACACATGGCTTTTATTTATCTCTTTCTTTGCCTTTTAATTCTTCTCTTTTCCATTTTAAATAAATTCAAGCATTTTAGGTTATTTCTCAATTTATGTCCTTTTCGAGGTAACAAAATTAATACCTAGTTTTTATCGTTCATAAATATGTATAAACATGATTTTGAATTCATGTAGTTGAAATTTTTTCAAATTTTTACAAAATTTGGCAAAAAAACCAAGTGTAAACCCGAGAGAATTTATAACCCTTCCCCACACTTGAGATCATGCAATGCCCTCATTTGCATGAAATCAGACTATAATTTTAAATTCATGAGGGTGATTAGTGTAGAAAAGTGATTAAAAATACCAGTTTGTAATTACAAAGCTCGTCGAATGATAGATGGTGCACCTCATCGTTCATTCCTTTTATTGTTTTATCACACATGTTTTTCTTCAAAAATGGTTGCTTTTCTAAACTGTTTGATAATTTTTAAAAATGCGCTTTTTACCCTTACTCATGGTGCATTTTTATTAACGAGTTATGCACTAACCCGAACCCTGAATTTAACGTTAAGTGGGGTTAGACTTCCCCACACTTAGCTGACGACATGTGAAGTCGGTGGAATAAGTTCCACGAATTAAAATAGTGAGCCAGTTATTTACATCTCGGGTGGTGTATAATATATCAATGGGTTTAAAGTTTAGACCCACCCGATTGTCACTACTTAATTCGTTTTCAAGTGTAGCTTTTAGTAAATGGATATATTTCTCTTTTAGTTCTTGGTCAAATGGATCGTTATACACTGACATACATACTTCTATAGGGTAGACAATTCCTAACATTTCCTTCCGTTCATTCTCGGGATCAAAGGTTTCACATCTATTACCCAATTGGGTGAAATCCGAGGTGTCATTATCTATTACAACTCGTAGTTCATCTTCGGTAGATGACTCATCTATTGAGAATATTGGGTTGGAAGGTTATGGGATGGTGAATTTTAGGATCGAAGCAAATTCTTCTTCTTTAACGGTCCTTATCAGTCCCACCACTTTGGTCTCGGGGGTAAAATTTTCAACGTTATCGTTTTCCCAAGAGTACCAATTTGTCACCCTTACTTCTTCTTCATCCATTGATGGATCGATGATTTTGTCGGTGGACGTTAATGTGTCGATATGTTGTGAAATTGGTAACACTGAATAAAAAGTATCATCGGGATAATTGGTGATTTCGGAGCTCTCGAATTCATCAAAATTCGATGATATGAGATTTTCTTGCACAATACTCCTTAGATCAACAGGTGTGTAGTCTGATAGAGTTTCAGCCTGCCAATTTACAAACACTCTTATCTGTTCATTTTGAGCATCAAATTCTTTGAGTTTGATTTTTATATAATCTAAAAAAATTTCAGACACATAATTTTCCTCATCCTCTGGTTGTTGAGTTTGGATATATTCTTGGGAATAATCCCAATTTGAATTGTATTCCTCATAATTATACCATTCAGGTTCCATGGGTGCATAATTTTCCATAGGAACGTAATAATAACATTCCCATGTTGAGTGATAATCTCCACAGATTTCACAACCAGTTGTTGTTTCGTCATTCGTGATCCAAGATTGACCGAATGAATTTTCATCAACACTCGTTTGAGAGTATTGATTTAATTGATTTTGCATGTCAGAAAGAGTTTCCAAAATATTTTCGAGATTTTCCATAATACGCTTATTACTAAATTTTAGCTACAATGTGGTGCATTTACTATTTATCCTATTAGTTATAAAACTAAAAATTATATAAGTTATCAAATTAATAGACTTTTCTGCTTTTGCCCACGTTTCGAATAGCCAAAAGATGCAGCAGGGAGCCAGGATCCTTTAAATCGGAAAATCCACAACTCAGCCACTAACAAATCCAACTATTACTACGAAGCAGAAAATTTCGGATGTCTATTAATTCAATCGCTTACAAGAATTTTTCGTCAAAATTTAAAGATTTTAAAAATTCTATGTCCTATAAACTAACGCGTAGAAACGAAAAAGAAAAAGAGCGTCGAAAAATGTCGAAAAATAAAAATGAGAAAGAAAAACGTCAAAACTTAAAAGTCTAAAAACTAAATCTAAAAAGTTGTGCCTAAAGGTATTAAAACTTAAATGCAATTCTATTCGGAAAACGGCAATTACTTTAAAAAGTACTAAAATCTATAAACTGCGTCGCAAAATTCTAAAGCGCCTATATCTTAATTCTAAAGAAAAAGCACTTAAGGGATTTTACGGCAAAACCTAAAAATCTAGAAATATAAAATAACTACGGCAAAAACAAAGTTTAGTACTAATTACGAACGATAAATAAACAAATTATGAATTAAACGATTAATAAGATACAAAAGTAAAAATAAAATTAAAGTTATAAAAATACTATTTTTATAAAAATATTATTTTTATATTATTATTTTATTAAAAGTATTAATCTATATAATTAATAATAATAATAACACTTAATATTACAAATTAATTATTAAAACTAAATACTAATATTAATAATATTAAAAACAAACCCGAATAATAAACAATTAAAAACTTTAACCCTAATTTTGCAATAAATGCTTGGTTTGACGTGTCAGAACAGGCCACGTGATCGCGTGGATATTCACACTAATAGCTCCGCGAGCGTGGAGTGATGCAGGTTCAGAAAGGCCAGCAGGTTCAAACTGGTTCGACTGTTTTTTTCGAAAATTTATATTTTTAGAAAATCTAAATAAAATAAAATAATCATATATTTCAAAAACTAAACATAAAAATAAAAATAATTATAATTTTACAAAATCTTAAAAATATGCTTTTTTCTTCATATATATATATATATATATATATATATATATATATATATATATATATATATATATATATATATATATATATATATATATATATATATATATATATATATATATATATATATATATATATATATATATATATATATTATATTTTTACAAATACTAATAATTAATAAATGAAATAAATTATATCATAATTTATATTTTTAGAAAATCTAAATAAAATAAAATAATCATATATTTCAAAAACAAAACATAAAAATAAAAATAATTATAATTTTACAAAATCTTAAAAATATGCTTTTTTCTTCATATATATATATATATATATATATATATATATATATATATATATATATATATATATATATATTTTATTATATTTTTACAAATATAAACTAAAAATATAGCGTTTTAGCGCTCCCCGGCAGCGGCGCCAAAAACACTTGATGTGTGCTGCGGTGTATACGAAATACTATTATTGTTTACTATGAAATATGACGAAATATTACACAAGTTTTATTTAATTTATTTACAGATTGGATATACCTAAACCTTGCTACAACACTATAGGCAGTGTACCTAATCGTAGAGTAGTATAGTTTTTTGTAAGTCCGGTTCATTCCACAGGGAGACGGCTTATTTTACACTATATTTTTATATAACTATATTTGTACAAAATATATATATATTACAATTATTATTATTATAAAAGGGGGTTTACCGTTTAATGACCGGTTTGACGATTTTATATTTTAAGTCACAATTAAAACCTAATGCAAAATATTATATATAACTTAATTTAAAGCGTAAAATAAATAACGATATTTAAATGACGAAATATAAAATTGCGATAAGAAATCAAATAAAATAATTATGCTTATTTAAACTTCCGTAATCATGATGTTTGACGTTTTGATTTTAATTTATTATCCTGGGTTAATTGTCCTTTGTCCTGGATTATTTGATATGTCCATCTGGTTTTGTCCATAATAGTCCATCAGTCATAATTATAAAGTGTGAGGGTCTTCGCCAAATTAACCTTATACCCGAAGTCAAATATTCCAACTAATTGGGGACTTAAACTGTAACAAGGTCTTAATACTTTATTTAATGAATACACCAGGTTATCGACTGCGTGTAATCCAATGTTTTAATACTTTGTTAACAATTACACCAATTATCCTTGAATGTAATCCACCCCTGTTTTAATGAGTCCAGTGACTATTAATCCATCCCCGTGTCCGGTCAAATGAATAATTATTAGTATTTATAAATATCCCGCCCACCGTAGCCAGTCAAGCGTATGTGGTTATATATAAATACGTCAAATTATAAATCTCTATATTAAATCAACGAGATATCATTTAATTAATATAAAGCCCATTAATAGCCCATAGTCCAATTTCCACAAGTGTCGGTCTTTTGTTCAAACCCCAATTATGGTCAAAAGCCCAATAACCCCGTCTTAATATTTAGTCCAACATCATGATTACTTCGGCTCAAATAAGCATAATAATAACTTAGTTACGAGACTTTAATTTAAAAAGGAAGAACATAGCTTACAGTTGTTATTATCGCGTAGTGTTACACGGACAGAACTTCGACTTTATAACCCGTATATAACCGTTACATTACCTAAACTAATCTAATATAAAACTAAACTAATAATAAATATAAATTATATATATATTTTGATAGAGAGATTGATGGATGGTGTAGGTAATTCGGCAGAAGGTGTGACGTCCTCCAGATAGGGCCTGGAAGAATAACATCACTAAATATATCAAATTACAGTTGTATAGACGAGAACGACTCTATATGAGACGTTTTATTGAGTTTTGCGGCGGAAGATAAATAGATTACATTATATTTAATGAACAATGCATTAAATGTCTTTAATTGATATGATATGAAATGCATGACTCCAAGCATGGCAAGCAATCATCATCAAAGCAGCATATATACAGCGGAAGCAATATTTAAGTACCTGAGAATAAACATGCTTAAAAAGTCAACACTAGGTTGAGTGAGTTCATAGGTTTGTCATAAATAATGATTTCAGTAATAGTGTTAGACCACAAGATTTTTGTTCATAAGCTTGGTCTCACAGGGACCAATTAGTAGATCTCGCAGATCCAAAAGTTGTTCATAAGCTTGCTCTCGCAGGGACCAATTAGTAGATCACGCAGATCCAAAAGTTATTCATAAGCTTGGTCTCACATGGACCAATTAGTAGATCACGTAGATCCAAAAGTTGTTCATAAGCTTGGTCTCGCATGGACCAATTAGTAGATCACGTAGATCCAAAAGTTGTTTATAAGCTTGGTCTCGCATGGACCAATTAGTAGATCACGCAGATCCAAAAGTTGTTCATAAGCTTGGTCTTACATGGACCAATTAGTAGATCACGCAGATCCAAAAGTTATTCAAAAGCTTGGTCTCACATGGACCAATTAGTAGATCACGCAGATCCAAAAGTTGTTCAAAGTTTACCCCAAAGACAAGTTGTTTTTATACTTGTCGGTTATGGACTTAGTCGGACATAGCCAGGTATAGCATAGTTTAAAGTTAGTACTTGTGTCTAGCGTGTAAAACAGTTATAAAAGTTGTGCATGTATTCTCAGCCCAAAAATGTAAAGAGTAAAAGGGATCTATAAACTCACGAAAAATCAGTTTTAGTATTTGTATTCATTTCATAAAAACAGTTATAAAAGTAGCGCATGTATTCTCAGCCCAAAAATATAGATAAAAAGGGAACTATGAAAAACTCACCTTAAATAGCAGTTGAAGTATTCCTTGAAAGGAATGAAATGAATGGAAATAAGTGACCGGGATCTCAACCTAGAGATAGAATGTACGATCAGATGTTGTCTAATAGACATAAGTATGGTAACTATGCCAATGATAATGGTTTTCTGAAATAAATTCCATTTTCGTAAAGGTTACTATCTATGGAAAGTTTCCACTTTTAGTAAGTTTCCATGTTTAGTAAGTTAGTGTTGAATACTTGTGAGTTGTTCTTAATAAGTCACCACTTATTAAGTGTGTAAGTGACTAAGTGTTGTTCACTTAGTAAGTGTATGATTACTATAGTCGGGTTTGATATTGTGCACCATACCCAAATATCTATGCCACTGCCGAGTCACTTGAATGATCTATTTTTACCGGTTGGCCCAGGATTTCTCGACCAAAATCTAAGTTTGACATTCGAAATCCACAAGCATGCCATAGTGGTACCAACGATCACCCTAGGCATTAAGTAGCATTGAGGTTCATATATAGTGCACGTTATCTTGATTATAACCTCGGTGATAATAACGATAGTAATAATAATAATAATTGAAAATGGAAACATCACTCACGTATCAATATTGTGACTCAATATTGCAGAAAAAGTACGCAGATGTAACGGACATTACAAATGCTAGGTTGACCTCACGAACAATACCCATAACCTCCATAGCTATAACCCATACTTTCCTTAGCTCTATCCCGCTCATAAAACCTGTTTTGAAATGACCCGCTCATGACTTCGTCGTAGTATTTTATGTATAAATAATAATATGTTATAATTCAGTAGGCTTATAACTACCTTTAGTTGTTTGATTATGTTATAATTCAGTAGGCTTATAACTACCTTTAGTGGTTTGATTATGTTATAATTCAGTAGGCTTATAACTACCTTTAGTGGTTTGATTCTTGTTTAAGAATACTAATAATGAAGGGTAAGAACAAAGATGACAATGGAGAGAAAGAAAGAAACACTTTGTAAGTGTGAGAAATGGTGAAAGTTTAATGCTTGCATTCATGTGTATTTATAGCCTAAAATTTCAATATAAAAATACATACTTTATGTACCAAAATTGACTATATGTATACTAGTTTATAATTTTATTTTTAGTCAACATAAGGATGTACTAGTTTATACTCTTTTATTTATTTTTAGTTAACATAAGGATGTATTTGTTTAGGATTCTTTTTAGACTCATTATTATTATTATTACATTTACTACATGATAAGTATTATTTTCTTTTTACTAATTCATTACATTGAAATATATATATATATATATATATATATATATATATATATATATATATATATATATATATATATATATATATATATATATATATATATATTCATTTCTAAATATATATTTGAAATATTTATTTAATATTTAGTTTTTCAAAATCAATTATATTTTAAAGTTTATTTTAAAATCGTTTAAATAATAGAAATTATTATAACATGTAACATTTTTAATATATATATATATATATATATATATATATATATATATATATATATATATATATATATATATATATATATATATATATATATATATATTTACATAAAATTGTTCGTGAATCGTCGAAATCATATAAAAGTTAGGTTTAAATTTAGTCAAAAAATTTCGGGTTGTCATAGAAGGCTTCGGTATTTATAGGCAGATTCTGAGATTCCCAGCTTCGCGATCACGAGGTAGTTAGGCCTCTGAGCTCCGCGATCGCGAGACACCCATTTCCAGCTCACACTTGAATTTTAAACGTGGGCTGCTGAATTTTTTAATATATAATATATATATATATATATATATATATATATATATATATATATATATATATATATATATATATATATATATATATATATATATATATATATAATTTTATATAATTATATATATATTAAATTATATTCTTGTGCATAGTTAACTTGTAATTTTAGGTCCGTTGACTCGCGCGTTCATGCTCGGTTTACGTCTTGGTTCCGGATTTTCGAACGCCTTTTTGGATGCTTAGATATCTTGTACTTTGCGTTCCGCGACTTGTACTCTTGTAATTTTTAGACGTTTCTTATCAATAAATTGAACCACTTGGATTGTATCTTATACATTTGAGCTTTTTGGACGTTTGCGTCTTCAAATCTTCGTTTTCTTCTTTTGTCTTCGCAGTTATTTATTTAAACGATTATTACATAAAAATAGAACAATAGTAACTAAAATCTTTACATATTGGAAGGATATTGTGCCTAAATATATGTTCATTTGGAGCACTATTAACAGGGTATACCGTGTTCGAGAGACGTGATGTGTTTTGATGTTTTCGTTAATGATTGGGTTTAAAAAGGTAGTTAGGCCCTTAAAAAGATATCAACCATAAAGAACACCATGGCCAAGTCAGGTTTGACTTCCATGAACACGTTCGGTTATCCTGACGGTCCAATCCTTTATGTGTTTAAACAAACAGTTCCTTAATTAACTAAGAATCTCTCAAGCAGGGTGCAATGCTTGAGACCGTGTTATGGTGAAGTGTACTAATCAGCACTGACCAGGTTCCATGGCCTTACTTAGCAGAGGTACAGCTTACAACAATCGTTGTGCTTCAGCGTGCACGTACGAAGTTTATATGCTTGGTGACTACACTAGCATGGTCTAGGACCGACAATGTACTATGGGTCTAGTTAGATGTTTCACTACAAAAGAGTCCTCAGTCGAAATCAAAGGCTCAGTGGACTTACTACAACCGGTGTGCCTCAGTTAAACTTACGTTGTATCCGATAGATTTATCTTACCAAGGGGTGACACATATAATGTACTCTGAATCGGGTTTCACGACTTCCCAATAACAAAGCCGATAATTGTGTTCTATTAGTTGGAATAGCGATTGAGTTTAAAGCATAATCGAAAAGCATCTCGACAACATACACAAAACATAAAATTATTTCGACATTATAACTGACTACATCATAGCATACACTAAAGACAACTACACGCTAATCATGGCAACAATATCACAAGGCATAATAATGAAAGACATTATATAAAGACAAAGGATAGAAGTACCAGTAGATTAAATGAGTTCCGAATACAAAAGTGACAACTTCAAACTCCAGACCGCTCCTAATACAATCTTCGGCGTTCTTCTCCGGGTACTAGGTTTCTCGCACGGAGTCGAAGACCTTGAAAGTATGACTAATATTATAGAGAGAGAGAGAGAGAGAGGGAGAGGTGAATTTAAGTGTGTGTAAAAATGGATGACAAAAGCCCTTTAAATAGACTTGATTTTTGCCTGCATACGGTTGGCAGGACGTATAGCAAGCCGTATGGCCAGGCCGTTTGGGCTGGCAAGCCGTTTGTTGTGCCCGTTTGCCCAGGCCATATGGCAGGCCGTATGGCCTGCCCTGGTTTGCTGTTTTCACTGGATCGTAACTTTATTTCCTTGATCGTAGCTTGGTTTCTCGACTTTCACCGTTTTCGCTCTAGAATCTTCATTTTAGCTCTAATTCTATTGATTCTTTTTGTACCGTCTTCGTAATCACTTAATCTTCAATTTCTTCCAACAAAGCGGGTATTTTGGCGATAAAGCTTGGAACTTTATTATTTTTGGGCCTCAATAACGGGGTGAAAACGTAACTTTTTAGCCGATATCAGTAAGCAAAAGTGCCAAAAAAATGAAATTAAGATATTTAGTTAATATTGGCAGTTAAACTGAAAGGGTGCAACCCTTCAATTTGGCGGGAAAAATTGTTACACGAAAAGGTGTAATTATTGATTGGAAACCCTTGGGAGACACCTTTTTGACATAATGTATAGTGTCATTTCATTCGACATAACGTATAGGAAACCCTTAGCAGACACCAGCCACGGGTGCTAGCCCATTGGACCCCGCCATTGTCGCCCGCGATATTGAGTCAACTCTTCGGGCCATGTACTCCACACTCACCAAACCCGTTAACACTCAATAGCCTTTGCTTACACGTAAATCGCAACTAGCTACCTAAAATGTTGTTGGATCACACTAAAATCACCAACATCTTATACTTACGGACTAGGCAAAACTACAAAAAGGTAGGGGGCATCCGCCACCCCTAGTGGATTTGTAACTATTAATGCAACAATTTTGGATTTTTTCATTTTGCTCCCGGTGAATTTTTGTTTGCCCAAAAGTTCCCGCATATTGCCCCTAAAGTCTATATGTTTTGCCCAAAAGCCTTCGTATGTTGCCCAGAAGTCTCCGTATTTTGCCTAAATCCTCCATATTTTACAGATTAAAAGTTGCTACGTTTTTAAAAAAAATCCGTCCCGGTAATAAAGATTCTGGCTCCGCCACTACTTATTAATGTACTCATATATTATTAATCTAATTAAATACTTTCACTTTTTGTATATAATTGACTACTTTTATTTTGTTAATAAGGGAAAATGGCTCAAAAAGGAGACGTAAGTGTTCAAAATTGTCAATTAAGGTAATATGACTTTTCCTTATGCTTTGAAAGGATCATATGTTCAGACTTTTCCTTATGCTTTGAAAGGATCATATGTTCAAATTCTTTCCTAAAAAAGATTATTATTTGAAAAAACATCAAATTTTGGTAATATTGTTAACTTATTAAATTTGACTAAGTTTCGTTAATAAATTGACAATACTACCCCAAATTCACATTTTTTTCAAATAATAATCCTTTTGGGGAATGAATTGAAACATACGATCCTTTAAGGGCATAAGGAAAAGTCATATTACCTAGATTTACAATTTGGGACACTTACATTATTGTTTTGGTTCATTTGACATTTTAACAAAAATGTGTTGAAAAAAGTACTTCAATTATAAATTTCAACTATCTACTCCGGCAGTTCATTATATCTACGATTTGAGGGGTATCTTAGTTTTCTTCGTTCACCACAAAAATCACACACAAAAAAACCTAGATCTACCTTTAAAAAACCCAGATTTACTTGTTGCAGCCTCCGGCAAGTGTCATATTATTCCCTTCCGGTTTGTAACTCCGATTTTTGTTGCTCCTCTTTTCGTCGGTTTGTAGTTATTGATACAATTTCTCCAACCACCGGAATCTCGCCGGTAGTTTGGTTTTAATGCTTTTTGTCGAATAAGGTGCAATCGCCATTTTCCGTTCTGATGAACTGAGGTCCATTCGGCTACTTCAGTTTCAGATTCGGCGAACAGGGGCAATTGTGTATGTTTTTTCATGAGATCTGTTAATTGGTTTTGGTTTGGGTTGTTTTGACTTGGTCCTTCGTTTTTTATCGATTGAGGAAAGGTTTCGTCTAGTGTTTCTTTAACTGATGTGCCGTTTAATCAGAGTCGTTCTTCTGGGTGGGTGTAGCCGGCGAGCTCCTGTAGGAGCTCTATACCCATTTAGGTTGAAATTTGGTTTTGTAGTTGTAGGCTTAGATCCAATGGTTGGTTGGTTGTAGCGTATTATTTTGTTGAACCTATGGATTCCAGCAGTTTGATAGCAGCCAGCGGCTACCTTGGGTCGATGGTGACTACGAGCGGCCAAGAATGGATGCTAGTGGTCGCTGGCGGTAGGGGTGTGCATAATATCCAAATCCGAATCCGCAATCCGAATTATCCGAAAATTCGATTCGAAAATATCCGAAAATTCGGATATCCGAATTTTTGGATATCCGAAAATTGGATATCCAGATTTTTGGATTCGGATATCGAATCAATTTTTCAAATTTTTCAGATATTCGAATAATCCGATATCTGAAATAAAATGCATTATTATTAATATATTTATATTTATTGTTTAGTGGCTCAATGGGTAATAACTTATGGACCTTATAGCTTTCAAGGTAGACTAACCTTTTAACTTTTAAGAGTAAAAAGAATAAAGATAGCTATTAAAAACAATCAAACGTTACAAAGAGTAAAGTAGTGTACTGTGATTTATCAATATTCTTTTTTCTGAAACTCGCTTGCATTCATATTTTGATACGCTTTTTGTTTGGTTCATACTCACAAGATGGATGTGTATCAATTTTATTGTAGCGAGTATAACATACTAACTATAACTTGTTCACGTTCTAGAACGATATTATATTTACTTTAATGAAAAAAACATGAAGTTATTATATGATATATAATAAATTACTATATATAAGAAATAAATCACAACACATTCAAAGTTATAATAAATATACCAGTATATATTAAACAGATAATTAGTATGAATATCTCTATATAAATAGCTAAACCAGATCATTGTTATATTTATGTTACGTTGATGGGTTAATCGTGTTTTGAACTTTATTATGTTTGTTACGATGATGTGTTATGAACTTTTGTAACACGAAAATAAAAATGTTGAACTTAGGTGTATTTAACTTGTTATGTAATACGTGTTTTGTCATTTGTACTTTTTACATTTATTAGAATACATTTCGGATATTTGGGTAATCTGATATCCAAATCCGAAATTTCGGATATCCGAAATTTCGGATTTCGGATGACCGGATTACCTATCCAAATTTTCGGGTATCCGAAATTCAGATATCCGAAATTTCGGATATCCGGTTTTGCCCAACCCTAGCTGGCGGTTCGTGGTGGCATTTGGTGGATACACATAGTGGTAGGCGATTGCTATTTGTGCTATTGGTGGCTGCCGGGCAGCCACTAGCGGCGGCCAACTGTAGTTGGCGGCAATTAGTAGTAGCTGGTAGCCTAGGTGGTATAAGTGGTAGATGGTTACCGTTGGCGGCTACTAGTCTACAACTCGTTGTTGGTGGCTGCCGACAGAAGCTGGCCGCTATTTTGGCGGTTGGAGTTTGCGAGTTTGTAATGTCCTTACTGATCAATCCTATATCAAGTTATCACTTAATTAAGGATTGAGTGCAATAATAAGATGGAGAATGGGATGTTTGATGATTATTTTGGGCCCTGATGATCTTCTTTCACTTTAACAACCAAGTGATCAACCACCCCGACCCGGTCTTGATTGTCAATTAGCATAATTCACCTTAGCGCAATGTAGAAATCCCTTAGGCAAAATCACAAGTGAAAATCACAAAGGCTAGAGCAAATGGCAGAGAATCAACAACCTATAAATGAGAGGCCATGCTCTCTATTTATAGTATTCAAAATATCCGCGGTCTGCGGATTGCTTAACTATCCTCGGAAACTTAGCGGATTAAACCTAAGTCTTTTATTAAGGAGGAAACATAACCGCTATACTTATTTTCAGCGGATATTCCACACCTTTTTATTATAGTTCGCGTAACTTCTGCTTTTGACCTTTAGCCAATAAAATATAAATATACAATGCTATGTATATGATCAAGTCCCCCCAGTTTATTTTGATACATTTCGCGAAGCAAGTGTATCATGATAAACTCTATAAAACCGTGCTTCCTTAAAATATATTCGCAAGTGGTTTTTTAATAATAATTTTTTACCACCAAATTATTACCGTTTATTGTAGCAATTAAAACTCGCAATTACAACGGTAACTTTGCAAAGCTGTCAAATCAGAAATGCTGTAACGGCTAGAAAATTACTGTTTACACGTTGCGGTAATTTTAGCCGTTTAAGAGTAATCATTACCCTTTCGACTCTCTCGCCCTAACTTTAATTATAAATAGCTTGTACACTAGCATAAAAAACTTTACGCTTTATTCTTCAATTGCTTATTCAATCGAACGCTCCTATTCATATGCATTTATTACAATTAATCGATTCAACCCCAATAACTTTTCAATTCAACAGCCGATTTAATTATATTATTGCAAATGGCATCCTCATCTACCACTAACACTCCCGGCGCCTTCGTGTCATATATGACAGAGGCAAAAATCCAAACCCTGCAGCAGTATTATCCACTGCTTGCACAATTTTCACCCACCACCACATCAGCGAAGGATAGGGCGAATGCTCCACCCAAGGGAATGATTACTATATATGAGTCTGCCATTTCACATGGAAACCTACGCCTTCCTCTTACTCCCTTCTTTCGCAGTGTATGCGAATACTACAAGGTTGCAGTGGCACAACTGCATCCGAACGCAATTAATAAAATTGTGTTATTCGAGATGTATTGCAAAGCACTGAATGAGCAGCCACTACTTAACACCTTTCGCTCTTTTAATAGCCTTACACCTTACGATAAGGGGTGGTATTCCTTCCGCAGTCGTCATGGCGTGATGACTTCTCCCAAGGATTCTATTGTGAACTGGTGCAGTTCCTTCTTTTTTATTAATAACACTGCCCATATTGATAGCAAAATATCTAAAGCATGGTGCACCGAAATGGACGCAACGATAAATGACAAGGTCACCCCGGATGACCTTGAAAATGATTTACTGAAAACAATCAAGAACGCGGGCTTGATTATGTGGGCCTACTCCAACGTGCCGCTGTATATTGGCAGAGTATCTGTGTACTGGCTATGGGGCAACTGCAACGCGCTTTTAGTCGACGCCGCTAATAATGGTATATTGCTTATACTTTTATACAAATGCACATTACATATTACCCTTGTAATTGTGTAACGTTTTGCGGTACTATATTGCAGAGATTGACCTTGAGCTGTTAATGAGGTCAACGGATGTCACTGGGATTAAACCAGCACGCCGCTTAAAAATCGGAGATGGCGAGATTATTCCCATTGATGAACCTATTATCAATACACTTACCATTCCTAGTGAAGACCTAGGAAAATGAAAAGCGACAGAGGGAGCTACAACTCCTCGCAAAAGACGCAGTCGTTCTCTTGCTGAACAAGAAACGAGAAAACAAATTTCAAACCATGTGATTATTTATATTGCATTGTTATCTTAACCGCACTAATTTATTATATTCGCTTATCTCTTTTTAATTGTGCTTTCAGACTCCCAGGTGAGCCCCGACCGCTATACAACATCACCGGGAGTATCCCCGAGGACATTTTGGAAGAGCCCGGCAATGAAGACTTAAGCCTTCCTTCTGAAGCTGAAACATCCCATCAAGAAGAAGAAGAAGATGCTGATGAAGCCGAAGAAGCAGAACAAGCCAACTGGTTATACTGCAAACTCTGCAATTTCATCCCCAAAAACACACAAGATGAATACCGCAAACTGACTTTTCCTCAAGCCGAGAGACAGCGACTCCACAATTGCTATAACGCGATTTGCCTAGCCATCGACACCATTGAGCGCTTCAACAAGATATCCGATGAATATGAAAAGCAGGTTAAAATTGCCAATGCGCAACAAAGGAAAGCGCAGAAACTTGAGGCCCAACTTAAAAAAGCCGTAGAGGAAAATGCGAAGCTCAAAAAGAGAGCGGAAAATGCTGAGGAACAATTCTCTCAACTCATCAAATACCTTCCCGAACTCGGCGACAAAATCATGGATTCAAAACCAGTAACTGAGAAGTTTCGAACATATGCCCAAGTATCCAAACTCGTTACGAGTGGTATGATCTGCTTTGCAAACTTGGCGATCTTTCCCAACCACTTCCCTCGGACATGGCCAGTGAGATGTGTGCAACCGACGATGCCCGCGAAGCACTAGCCGCAGCGAAGAAGGAGGTTGAGAAAGTCACCATACCAGCTTTAGTATAGCTTAACCAATGCGAGGGCGTTACATTTGAAGATATTAAAGCGCTCGAGCTTTAAAACATCTTAAGTAGATTGCAAATTGTAATCCCGCAATGTATAGATTGCGTTTTTTGTAAATACACGCGCTTGCACAGCGTGTTTATTAATGAAATGATTATATTTCGCAATTGAAACTTGTCTTACTTATATAGCGCTTTACTTTATCATATAATCATAATTCAGACTTGCCCTTTGCAATTTCCACATTCGCTATTGTGCACATAACAAACGCGTACTTATGCGAAACAATCTTCTATTCATTATGAATCTTCTAAGTCTGACAAATCAATCCTTAGGAAACTTTTAGCATTGCGAAGCATCTAAATGTTGGCAAGATCAAACACTTAGGAAATTTTATCCTTTAGCAACATTTGCTACTTAACACAAGTGGGCAATTTCATCACTTGGTTTCAAACATACAATTTCGCAATGAAAATTCATATTATCATATCATTGTGCAGGCCATGTTTTAGCGAAGATCATGCCATTTTATTAAAAATATTTGCGGATCTTTAATTGCATTTACACAAACATTAATTCAGTGTCATGAAAATTAAGCAATTGTATTCCGCAAAATAATCACTACGCGTGGCCACACGCAGTGTTTTCGCTTTGTATAGAAACAACCACTAACACTGAAACTAATATTGTTTTATTCAGCAATTTTTCGCAATACAAATTTCAGAAAACAAAAATAGCAGATCAACCATTGATCAAACTTGACTAAGCATTCAAACTTTCTATTACAAAGATTTGCACTAATCAGAATGGATTGAATGCCCCTCAACGCCCATACTTACGCTTGCCATAATCACAGCATGGAATAACTCTTCTTCCGCAGAAATTAGTGTGCCAACTCCCTTATTAGCAGAAAATTTAACCATGCCATGTATAGTAGAAGAAATTGCGCCAAACATGCGCAAAGCAGTATGCCCAAGAATCATATTGAATCGCGACTGATTTCGCATTATGTAAAGATTCAATGAAGCTTGGCGCCTTAGCGACTCATCACAATCATCAACCAGCTCAATTTTCAATTCCAACTGACCTATAGGCCAAGTTGACTCTCCGGAAAATCCAGCAAGTGAAACCACAGTAGGTTTCATTAAAGCTTGAATATTTGCAGGAAATTTGCTAAAACACTGTTCATACACAACATCTACACTGCTACCAGTGTCAACATGTACCTTCATAACTACAATGCCGGTGTTCGTAATGCGGCATGAAACTACTACTGGTTTGTCAACATCCGCAGTCAGACTTGCAGGAGGAAAAGTAATAGAAGGACATTTCCAGCTTAAAATTTGTTCTGATATTTGAAGTACCGACATTTCATCTTGCACTTCCACCACATTAATGACCTGAATTCTGCGCTGATTTTCTTTCTTACTTACCATTTTCACCCCATGATTTTTTACCGCGGGAGCTTTGCGCTCAGCTACATTTGGCACTTGCGGAGCATTAGTTTCTGCAGGCAATATAATCGCGTTCGCAGTACTTGCAACACCCTGCGCAATCAAATGATCCAGCTTGCCTTGCTCATACGCCTCCGTGATCAATTTTGCCAAATCTCTGCAACGATTGGTGTCATGACCATAATTGTGACGATCGCTCCAAATCCATATGGACGAACACGTCATTCATCGATTTCATTGTGAGGTATTTCACCTCTATATGATACGTTTTGTAAACATTGCATTCTTTTGAAAAGGCACACCATAAATGTATATTTAAATCAAAGGTTTTCGACATCTGATGATTTCTACATATAGACAATCACCGTAATAATAGTTTACAATAGAACTTCCGTTGATAATGCAGTCAAAATAAGATACATGGTGATGATTTGGTGAATGCAACGTTTCCTCGAAAAATATGCCCTGTAAGACTCCATGCACATAGCTTGTATAACATATAAGCAAATAGCGAAAGACTTCTAGGAAACCTGGGAATAAACATGCTAACAAGTGTCAACATAAAGGTTGGTGAGTTCATAGTTTTATTGTTTCGTATAATCTGTATGTAAAGGTGGATCACAGGATTTCAGTTATTTCATCCAGAAACGTTTATCAAAATATTCTATAAGATTGAGCACCCTGGTAACTAAGCTTTAACGTTTATCTAATAAGTACCCCTGTGTTTAACATGCAACCAACATGTACGATACACTCAAATAGCATACGTCTGTTTTATAGTTCAGGCTAGGGTTTCTATACCTGGAACAGACGGGGATGTCAAGCCCTATGGATCCATAAACTACTACTCGCGCCCACCAGTTCTTATAACCGGCAGTTACTAGTTACCAAAGCTAAGGGATTTTCGGTTCAAACTCAGTATAGAATTTAGTATGTACTTGTATCCATTGCGTTTAAAATAAAGTGCATGTATTCTCAGCCCAAAAATATATATTGCAAAAGCAATTAAAAAGGGAGCAAATGAAACTCACCTGAGTACGAGTGATGAAAGCTAATGGGGAAAAAAATTAGATGACGGTCACAAATGAGTGTATCCTGGATAATCGTATAAATTTAATACTTATACTAATAAATAAATAATAACTATTTAAGGATGTGTTTCGTATTAATTTTTATACTTAAGAGGAAATTAGTAAGTAACATGAACTTGTTGATATTATTTGTAGCTATATATATGGTCCAGGGGTAAACCAGTAAATATGACATACTTTAAAACTAATTTGTAAAATTATACATAATCTAGGGGCTTAAGTTGTAAATCATAATATTACTCCAATATCTTTTCTTGTCTGCATCGTTTCTTTCAATTTTCGAGTAACATAACAGTTACCAACTTTTCACTCTTTATATTTTATTCTAATTTGTAAATTTTGTTCTTAATGCTTAGTAAAAAAAAATTGTGTAAATATAGAAGCGTAAATCTTGAAATATTTTGTATCCCGAATCACTAGTAAATGACATATTTAAAGACTCATAACTTTTCTATTTCGATGACTTTAATCATTACTTTTGATTGGTCTCGATTTGATTTTTAGGGATATGAATACTATATGATTAGGAGCTTCTCATAGCATGTTAATATTCATGTTAAATTAAGAAATACCTTTGAAAGAAACCGAGCACTTGAACGAAGCTAGACTTAAAATCCCGTGTTATTATTGACGTAATCTACTAAAAAATCCTTCTTTTCATCTCCATGTGATGTCTTTTTGGGTGTGGGTATATGTAAGTGACTAAGTGTATGTTTGTATATTTTGTAGAACTTGTTGGCTCTATGTTTGTTTATAATGAGTCATATATATAGAATAATAATAATAATTTAAATAATATAATAATATTAGTGCATAAAAACGTGTTAAAACATTGAAGCAGCCTCATTTTTGTATTTTATGTGCCGACACCCGACTCCGTGTTTTAATTAATTCAATCGAAAATTTAAAAAAAAAAGTCGTATTTCTTAAATACCTTAGGGGTATGTTATGTAACTTATAATTAATAATTTCCATCATGTCGTTTTCATGTGATAGTAAATGAATTAATTTAAATTCAACTATTTAAGCTACACGTTGTACGTTGTGCTTTACAAATTGTACATTTTTAATTTAACTTCGTTTCTTAAAAAAAATACAAAAATTATATCATAAAAATAAAATGACTTAATACGTAAAATTTTTAGTTTGAAATAGCATCGTTTAATAGTAAATTTTTAATCATTTCGTATATAAATATTATTCGCATAATTCCGTATATATCGAAAACTCTTATATTTATTAAAATATGTATATAATACATGTTATGACATTCGTGATCCGTTGAGAATAACCGAAGGGTAATTGAATAGTTTAAAATTTTGAGATTCAACTTCATAGACTTTGCTTATCTTGTCAGAAATGTTAAAGATTAAGTTTAAATTTGGTCAGAAATTTCCGGGTCATCACAGTACCTCCCCGTTAAAGAAATTTCGTCCCGAAATTTGAGTGAGGTCGTCATGGCTAACAATAAAAATGTTTTCATGACGTACATGAGTTGATAAATAGAGTTTTATTACCGTTGAATAATATGAATAAAACAATCCAATTACTCGAAGCGTATGAGAGAAGTTATCGTAATAGAGTGAAATGGAGAATAGAGATTCGTCTTATCTCTTCACGTAGTAACGATTGATTTCTGGAATTTAAGGAATAGAAAATCTTCATTATCTAAATAAGATTTGTTTCTTCGGAATTTGCAGAAATTAGGATTTCCATGATTAAATGCGTAATCTGCCTCGATTGCTATGTCTGATATTTTGCTATAAATTAACCTCTTTCGTTTCATTTATTTTCACCACTCCTATAATCTTCTTTCTTATTTCATACTTACAAAAGATTTGTGAAAATGCTTCATCTAGTTCTGATTCTTGATATTTTCTTGGCTGTCAAATCATTCATTCTTCTTTTTCATCTGCCACCAGAGGAGGTTATTTTCTTCTACTATTACCTTGGGGTTATATTGTTTTTCATTCTCCCGTGTCTTTATATTGCTATACGCATTGATACACACGATTTGTAATTTCGGGGTTGTTTTCGGGCTTTATATTTTCCATTATATTTCGGAGCTTCATGCTTTCGTTTTCTCTTCCCGACTTTAAGTCAAGCGAATAATGGTCCAAAATTCGTAGGTATGGATTTTGAAATGAACATAATTAATGTTCTAAGAAAGAAACGGTAATGGCACAATCTGACTTGTCAAATTACCAGAATACCTCGAAAAAAACCGAATCATCAAGAAAAATATTTTCTTGATATGTTTAGAGGTTAAATAGAATGAAAGAGTTATGTAACATGGTTCATGATGAGGGTATGATCTATGAACCTTTATCACGTTCCATTAGAAACTCAGCATGACTTACTGTAATATAATCACGTTGATCAAGTGTCATTATATTATACTAACTCATGCTTCAATTCCCAACACTACTTCAAAAACATCCATTTTTCGAAATTTTCAGAAATTAGAAACTAAAATAGTTTCTTTTATGATGTAATACAGATAGCGTGAAGAGATAAATGATTTTAGATAAGAATAGTTATGAAAATATCTTCAGAAATATGGAGGATATTTATAATGGAAGATACGATGATATCTTAGAATTTCTAATATCAGAGGATGATGCGGAAAATCTGTCTGTGAAGGATTAGAATAAGAAGTAAGATTCTTACTAATGGTTTCAGCAGACACTGAATCATTTGGATTCTTTGAAGGTAGATTTCGTCCTTGTGATTTGTCTACAGCTTCCTTCATACTTTGCTCAACCCGTTTTCCAGTTCCAAACCTTCTCTTTTTCTGTGCTTTTCCAACACACTACTCTTTATCATCAAACTTTCGACTGTTAAAGTCGTTTACAGTTTTTGCTGCTTCATCAGCATTTTTCCAAAATTTGGAAAACTAGTTTCATAATTTGGGGTGTTTTTCAGAAACTTCACATTCGAAGTATGTAAGTCTAGAAGATAGATGTTATATATATATAACTGTTGTCGTAGAAAATGCTGCGAGATTCAAAATACTGATTGCTAATTCTCGGTGGTTGGTATGGAAATTATTGTTACAAGATGTGGATGAGTACATGATAGGGTTTCAATGAGTATAAGGATTTTTTTGAAAGGTCAAGGATTAATAAAGTTGTTTGGTAAATTTACTGCTAATGTGGTGGAACATGAAAGGTTCCCCAGTAACAAAACGTATATATCAAGGTTACAATAAGGTTTAATCTGAATAGTTGAAGTTGACTGGTTGGAAGTGTGATAAAACTGGATACTTTGAAAAGAAATTGCAAGATTATTTTTGGTAATAACAATGCTAAAGGATCTTTCACCGTTTTGAAGTCAACGTATAGCTTTGAAAGATGTAGAGATCTAAGAATGATGTCACTTGTTAAATCTTGACTTAGATTCTCCTCTGTCAATATCAGAATATGTAATTGAATTTGTATGGAAATGATTGTATATCGCTGTGAGCATAGTTAATAATTTTTGAATCAAAGTTGAAGAATGTACAGTGTAACATATTAATTGCAAACTTATATATTTCCCGGGTATTACCTACCCGTTAAAGATTTCACAATTAATACTTTGTACAAAAGAATTTTTATTACCGTCTTTATGAAAATATATGTATGTATATTTTCTTCAGATGTAACACAGATTTAATGAGTTAATATCATATTAAGCTCATTTAATTTTTGGCTTGACTTAGAAATGATTAATCTCTAAAACATTAAAGATTACATAATCTTTGCGGAGTATTTCGCTAATGTAATCGATACTTCATTATTTATTCTTATTGATATTCCTCGGTGAAGGATGTTGGTGCTCGTAGAATTTTTGTGAACCTTACAAGGCACAGATGATGTTTTCTGAAAAGTTTCGAGTATATCGAAATTGAAAATGTAAAATCAATTATGTAATTGATTAATACACTTGGTTTATTATGAAATGGAATTTATGGAGTTGAAACGGAGATTGTAGTTAACAATGGTTAAGTTGTTAAGGAAGGATGTACATCATTACATATTAGTAATATGAACTAACCGAGTAGTACCTACCAGTTAAGATTCACACGTAATAGCTTAGTACGAAAAGATTTATTTTGATTTCAAAATTCATATATATTAAATATACATAAAATTTCTTCAGGGAAAAAAAATGAGTTAATACTTCATCGGTTATTGTTGCTGGTGTTTCTTGGTAACTACGGTGCATATGACGTTGATGCTCGTGGAACAGATTGTGAAGTTGAGGTTTGCGATGCGGATGTTGTTGGTGGTGGTAATGGTACTGTTGGTGTTGTTTTCGGTGGTAATGTTGATGTCGGTGATGCTGCTGGTGCTTATAACCTTTGCACCATATTCTCCAAAGCCACTACCCGAGCGCGAAGCTCTTTGACTTCTTCTACTACACCGGGATGATTGGCGGTTCGGACGAGCGGATGAATAAGATCCAGAATCTGAGATAGTATATTATCGTGACGAGATACTCTGGAAATGAGAGAGAAAATGGTGTCTCGAACAGGTTCGCCGGTAAGTGCTTCAGGTTCTTCGCCAAGAGGGCAATGTGGTGGATGGAAGGGATCGCCTTCTTCTTGTCTCCAATAATTAAGTAAGCTACGAACCCATCCCCAATTCATCCAGAATAGATGATGGCTAATTGGTTGATCCATTCTGGTTACACTCTCTTCGGAATTCAGGTGATTATCCATATCGGAAAGCTGTCAGAGTTTGAACTAGATACGAAATTCATCTTACACGGTTTGGATAAAGGATTTTTGATATGAAATGATTTTTGGATATCAGATGATATTCTAATTACATAGAATATCTATATATAATACAAGGGATCCGTAAATTACGGAGGAACTTTCGAAAGCTGTCAGATAAAGTTTATAGTAACATATACGCTAAGATATGAATTAGCAGATACGCTATGATACGAATTTTGTCTATACACTATTCATGCAATCAATGCAGTAAGACGTGTCTAGACTAGGAATGATAAGCAAGTAATTTCCGACAAGAAATGATAAGCAAAACGTTTGACATGCAGACATAGTCGAAGTCCAGACTTACGTATGTATCCTAACAACTATCAGTTAGACACACTAATGCAAAACCTGGTTCACTAGGACCAACGCTCTGATACCAACTGTGACGATCGCTCCAAATCCATATGGACGAACACGTCATTCATCGATTTCATTGCGAGGTATTTGACCTCTATATGATACGTTTTGTAAACATTGCATTCTTTTGAAAAGGCACACCATAAATGTATATTTAAATCAAAGGTTTTCGACATCTGATGATTTCTACATATAGACAATCACCGTAATAATAGTTTACAATAGAACTTCCATTGATAATGCAGTCAAAATAAGATACATGGTGATGATTTGGTGAATGCAACGTTTCCTCGAAAAATATGCCCTGTAAGACTCCATGCACATAGCTTGTATAACATATAAGCAAACAGCGAAAGACTTCTAGGAAACCTGAGAATAAACATGCTAACAAGTGTCAACACAAAGGTTGGTGAGTTCATAGTTAAATTGTTTCGTATAATCTGTATGTAAAGGTGGATCACAGGATTTTAGTTATTTCATCCAGAAACGTTTATCAAAATATTCTATAAGATTAAGCACCCTGGTAACTAAGCTTTAACGTTTATCTAATAAGTACCAATGTGTTTAACATGCAACCAACATGTACGATACACTCAAATAGCATACGTCTGTTTTATAGTTCAGGCTAGGGTTTCTATACCTGGAATAGACGGGGATGTCAAGCCCTATGGATCCATATACTACTACTCGCGCCCACCAGTTCTTATAACCGGCAGTTACTAGTTACCAAAGCTAAGGGATTTTCGGTTCAAACTCAGTATAGAATTTAGTATGTACTTGTATCCATTGCGTTTAAAATAAAGTGCATGTATTCTCAGCCCAAAAATATATATTGCAAAAGCAATTAAAAAGGGAGCAAATAAAACTCACCTGAGTACGAGTGATGAAAGCTAATGGGGAAAAAAATTAGATGACGACCACAAATGAGTGTATCCTGGATAATCGTATAAATTTAATACTTATACTAATAAATAAATAATAACTATTTAAGGATGTGTTTCGTATTAATTTTTATACTTAAGAGGAAATTAGTAAGTAACATGAACTTGTTGATATTATTTGTAGCTATATATATGGTTCAGGGGTAAACCAGTAAATATGACATACTTTAAAACTAATTTGTAAAATTATACATAATCTAGGGGCTTAAGTTGTAAATCATAATATTACTCCAATATCTTTTCTTGTCTGCATCGTTTCTTTCAATTTTCGAGTAACATAACAGTTACCAACTTTTCACTCTTTATATTTTATTCTAATTTGTAAATTTTGTTCTTAATGCTTAGTAAAAAAATGTGTAAATATAGAAGCGTAAATCTTGAAATATTTTGTATCCCGAATCACTAGTAAACGACATATTTAAAGACTCATAACTTTTCTATTTCGACGACTTTAATCATTACTTTTGATTGGTCTCGATTTGATTTTTAGGGATATGAATACTATATGATTAGGAGCTTCTCATAGCATGTTAATATTCATGTTAAATTAAGAAATACCTTTGAAAGAAACCGAGCACTTGAACGAAGCTAGACTTAAAATCTCGTGTTATTGTTGACGTAATCTACTAAAAAATCCTTCTTTTCATCTCCATGTGATGTCTTTTTGGGTGTGGGTATATGTAAGTGACTAAGTGTATGTTTGTATATTTTGTAGAACTTGTTGGCTCTATGTTTGTTTATAATGAGTCATATATATAGAATAATAATAATAATTTAAATAATATAATAATATTAGTGCATAAAAACGTGTTAAAACATTGAAGCCGCCTCATTTTTGTATTTTATGTGCCGACACCCGACTCCGTGTTTTAATTAATTCAATCGAAAATTTAAAAAAAAAGTTGTATTTCTTAAATACCTTAGGGGTATGTTATGTAACTTATAATTAATAATTTCTATCATGTCATTTTCATGTGAATAGTAAATGAATTAATTTAAATTCAACTATTTAAGCTACACGTTGTACGTTATGCTTTACAAATTGTACATTTTTAATTTAACTTCGTTTCTTAAAAAAAATACAAAAATTATATCATAAAAATAAAATGACTTAATACGTAAAATTTTTATTTTGAAATAGCATCGTTTAATAGTAAATTTTTAATCATTTCGTATATAAATATTATTCGCATAATTCCGTATATATCGAAAACTCTTATATTTATTAAAATATGTATATAATACATGTTATGACGTTCGTGATCCGTTGAGAATAACCGAAGGGTAATTGAATAGTTTAAAATTTTGAGATTCAACTTCATAGATTTTGCTTATCTTGTCAGAAATGTTAAAGATTAAGTTTAAATTTGGTCAGAAATTTTCGGGTCATCACAATAATCATCATGGAAAACACAAAATTTAGACCTATCTCGCCTACTATTCTCCCCTAAAGGTTGCGGATCAGGAAAAGACTTAGCAACTCTTTCCTGTAGCAAAATTTTCTTAGGCATTTTTGTTAGCATTTAAATGATATTGAAAGACTCATTATTCCATTGATGTTATGCTAGGTGTATAAAAAATAGCTATTAAATTTTACAAGGAAATACTATTAAATACGATACAATTTTACACAAGATATTTATTTATTTAGAGAATGGATATACTTAACCTTGCTACAACACTTATAGGCAGTGTACCTAATCGTACGGTAGTGTAGTTTTTAGTAAGTCCGGTTCGTTCCACAGGGAAAATCTTTTAATCAAAGCTTAACGCTATATTAGTTTAATTTTATAAAAATACAAATATATATATATATATATGTAATATTATTATTATAAAGGGTGGTTTTTACCGTTTAATGACCGGTTTGTCGATTTTAAAACTTTAGTCGCAGTTAAAATAAAATGTAAAATATTAAATAAATAAAAGACTTAATTTAAAGCATAAAGTAAATAACGATAATGAAATTGCGAATAATAAAAGTGCGATAAAATAAATTTGCGATAATTAAAAAGTACGATAATTAAACGTGCAATTAAATACAATAACAATAAAAATGTGATAATTAGAAGTGCAATTAAATATAAAATAAAGGAAATTAAATATGAAATAAAATAATTATGCTTATTTAAACTTCCGTAATCATGATGTTTGACGTGTTGATTTTAGTTTTATGCCCATGGGTTAATTGTCCTTTGACCTGGATTATTTAATATGTCCGTCTGGTTTTTGTCCATAACAGTCCATCAGTCATAAATATAAAGTGCGAGTGTCCTCGTCAAATTATTCTTATACTCGAAGTCAAATATTCCAACTAATTGGGGACTTAAACTGTAACAAGATTTTAATACTTTGTTTAATAATTACACCAGGATGTCGACTGAGTGTAACCCAAGGTTTTAATACTTTGTTATCAATTATGCCAAGTGTCCTTGTACATAATTTCACCCCTGTTTTAATAATTCTAGTGACTATTAATCCATTCCCGTGTCCGGTTAAATGAACGATTATTCATACATATAAATACCCCGCCCATCGTGTCCGATCGAGTGTAAATGGTTATTTATAGGGACGCCCAATTGTAAATCTTTATATTAAAATTAACAAACTATCATTTAGTTAAACAAATATAAAGCCCATTTGAAATGTCCCGTTCTTATTGATTAAAAACGTTCTATATTAATTGATTTCGTTGCGAGGTTTTGACCTCTATATGAGACGTTTTTCAAAGACTGCATTCATTTTAAAACAAACCATAACCTTTATTTCATCAATAAAGGTTTAAAAAGCTTTACTTAGATTATCAAATAATGATAATCTAAAATATCCTGTTTACACACGACCATTACATAATGGTTTACAATACAAATATGTTACAACAAAATAAGTTTCTTGAATGCAGTTTTTACACAATATCATACAAGCATAGACTCCAAATCTCGTCCTTATTTAAGTATGCGACAGCGGAAGCTCTTAATAATCACCTGAGAATAAACATGCTTAAAACGTCAACAAAAATGTTGGTGAGTTATAGGTTTAACCTATATATATCAAATTATAATAATAGACCACAAGATTTCATATTTCAATACACATCCCATACATAGAGATAAAAATCATTCATATGGTGAACACCTGGTAACCGACATTAACAAGATGCATATATAAGAATATCCCCATCATTCCGGGACACCCTTCGGATATGATATAAATTTCGAAGTACTAAAGCATCCGATACTTTGGATGGGGCTTGTTGGGCCCGATAGATCTATCTTTAGGATTCGCGTCAATTAGGGTGTCTGTTCCCTAATTCTTAGATTACCAGACTTAATAAAAAGGGGCATATTCGATTTCGATAATTCAACCATAGAATGTAGTTTCACGTACTTGTGTCTATTTTGTAAATCATTTATAAAACCTGCATGTATTCTCATCCCAAAAATATTAGATTTTAAAAGTGGGACTATAACTCACTTTCACAGATTTTTACTTCGTCGGGAAGTAAGACTTGGCCACTGGTTGATTCACGAACCTATAACAATATATACATATATATCAAAGTATGTTCAAAATATATTTACAACACTTTTAATATATTTTGATGTTTTAAGTTTATTAAGTCAGCTGTCCTCGTTAGTAACCTACAACTAGTTGTCCACAATTAGATGTACAGAAATAAATCGATAAATATTATCTTGAATCAATCCACGACCCAGTGTATACGTATCTCAGTATTGATCACAACTCAAACTATATATATTTTAGAATCAACCTCAACCCTGTATAGCTAACTCCAACATTCACATATAGAGTGTCTATGGTTGTTCTGAAATATATATATAGATGTGTCGACATGATAGGTCGAAACATTGTATACGTGTCTATGGTATCTCAAGATTACATAATATACAATACAAGTTGATTAAGTTATGGTTGGAATAGATTTGTTATCAAATTTCATGTAGCTAAAATGAGAAAAATTATCCAATCTTGTTTTACCCATTACTTCTTCATTTTAAATCCATTTTGAGTGAATCAAATTGCTATGGTTTCATATTGAACTCTATTTTATGAATCTAAACAGAAAAAGTATAGGTTTATAGTCGGAAAAATAAGTTACAAGTCATTTTTGTAAAGGTAGTCATTTCAGTCGAAAGAACGACGTCTAGATGACCATTTTAGAAAACATACTTCCACTTTGAGTTTAATCATAATTTTTGGATATAGTTTCATGTTCATAATAAAAATCATTTTCTTAGAATAACAACTTTTAAATCAAAGTTTATCATAGTTTTTAATTAACTAACCCAAAACAGCCCGCGGTGTTACTACGACGGCGTAAATCCGGTTTTACGGTGTTTTTCGTGTTTCCAGGTTTTAAATCATTAAGTTGGCATATCATATAGATATAGAACATGTGTTTAGTTGATTTTAAAATTCAATTTAGAAGGATTAACTTTTGTTTGCGAACAAGTTTAGAATTAACTAAACTATGTTCTAGTGATTACAAGTTTAAACCTTCGAATAAGATAGCTTTATATGTATGAATCGAATGATGTTATGAACATCATTACTACCTTAAGTTCCTTGGATAAACCTACTGGAAAATAGAAAAATGGATCTAGCTTCAACGGATCCTTGGATGGCTCGAAGTTCTTGAAGCAGAATCATGACACGAAAACAAGTTCAAGTAAGATCATCATTTGAAATAAGATTGTTATAGTTATAGAAATTGAACCAAAGTTTGAATATGATTATTACCTTGTATTAGGATGATAACCTACTGTAAGAAATAAAGATTTCTTGAGGTTGGATGATCACCTTACAAGATTGGAAGTGAGCTAGCAAACTTGAAAGTATTCTTGATTTTATGTAACTAGAACTTGTAAAATATATGAAGAACACTTAGAACTTGAAGATAGAACTTGAGAGAGATCAATTAGATGAAGAAAATTGAAGAATGAAAGTGTTTGTAGGTGTTTTTGGTCGTTGGTATATGGATTAGATATAAAGGATATGTAATTTTGTTTTCATGTAAATAAGTCATGAATGATTACTCATATTTTTGTAATTTTATGAGATATTTCATGCTAGTTGCCAAATGATGGTTCCCACATGTGTTAGGTGACTCACATGGGCTGCTAAGAGCTGATCATTGGAGTGTATATACCAATAGTACATACATCTAAAAGCTGTGTATTGTACGAGTACGAATACGGGTGCATACGAGTAGAATTGTTGATGAAACTGAACGAGGATGTAATTGTAAGCATTTTTGTTAAGTAGAAGTATTTTGATAAGTGTCTTGAAGTCTTTCAAAAGTGTATGAATACATATTAAAACACTACATGAATATACATTTTAACTGAGTCGTTAAGTCATCGTTAGTCGTTACATGTAAATGTTGTTTTGAAACCTTTAGGTTAACGATCTTGTTGAATGTTGTTAACCCATTGTTTATTATAACAAATGAGATGTTAAATTATTATATTATCATGATATTATGATATATAATATATCTTAGTATGATGTATATACAGTTAAATGTCGTTACAACGATAATCGTTACATATATGTCTCGTTTCGAAATCATTAAGTTAGTAGTCTTATTTTTACATATGTATTTCATTGTTAATACACTTAATAATATATTTAATTATCATTTAACATAATTAACCAAGTGTATCAATATCTTAATATGATTCATATGTACCTAGTAAGACGTTGTTATAACGATAATCGTTATATATATCGTTTTCGAGTTTCTTAAATTAATAGTCTCATTTTTATGTATATAGCTCATTGTTAAAATACCTAATGAGATACATACTTATAATAAAAACATGTTAACTATATATATAACCATATATATGTCATCGTATAGTTTTTACAAGTTTTAACGTTCGTGAATCACCGGTCAACTTGGGTGGTCAATTGTCTATATGAAACATATTTCAATTAATCAAGTCTTAACAAGTTTGATTGCTTAACATGTTGGAAACATTTAATCATGTAAATATCAATCTCAATTAATATATATAAACATGGAAAAAGTTCGGGTCACTACAGTACCTACCCGTTAAATAAATTTCGTCCCGAAATTTTAAGCTGTTGAAGGTGTTGACGAATCTTCTGGAAATAGATGCGGGTATTTCTTCTTCATCTGATCTTCACGCTCCCAGGTGAACTCGGGTCCTCTACGAGCATTCCATCGAACCTTAACAATTGGTATCTTATTTTGCTTAAGTCTTTTAACCTCACGATCCATTATTTCGACGGGTTCTTCGATGAATTGAAGTTTTTCGTTGATTTGGATTTCATCTAACGGAATAGTGAGATCTTCTTTAGCAAAACATTTCTTCAAATTCGAGACGTGGAAAGTGTTATGTACAGCCGCGAGTTGTTGAGGTAACTCAAGTCGGTAAGCTACTGGTCCGACACGATCAATAATCTTGAATGGTCCAATATACCTTGGATTTAATTTCCCTCGTTTACCAAATCGAACAACGCCTTTCCAAGGTGCAACTTTAAGCATGACCATCTCTCCAATTTCAAATTCTATATCTTTTCTTTTAATGTCAGCGTAGCTCTTTTGTCGACTTTGGGCGGTTTTCAACCTTTGTTGAATTTGGATGATCTTCTCGGTAGTTTCTTGTATAATCTCCGGACCCGTAATCTGTCTATCCCCCACTTCACTCCAACAAATCGGAGACCTGCACTTTCTACCATAAAGTGCTTCAAACGGCGCCATCTCAATGCTTGAATGGTAGCTGTTGTTGTAGGAAAATTCTGCTAACGGTAGATGTCGATCCCAACTGTTTCCGAAATCAATAACACATGCTCGTAGCATGTCTTCAAGAGTTTGTATCGTCCTTTCGCTCTATCCATCAGTTTGTGGATGATAGGCAGTACTCATGTCTAGACGAGTTCCTAATGCTTGCTGTAATGTCTGCCAGAATCTTGAAATAAATCTGCCATCCCTATCAGAGATAATAGAGATTGGTATTCCATGTCTGGAGACGACTTCCTTCAAATACAGTCGTGCTAACTTCTCCATCTTGTCATCTTCTCTTATTGGCAGGAAGTGTGCTGATTTGGTGAGACGATCAACTATTACCCAAATAGTATCAAAACCACTTGCAGTCCTTGGCAATTTAGTGATGAAATCCATGGTAATGTTTTCCCATTTCCATTCCGGGATTTCGGGTTGTTGAAGTAGACCTGATGGTTTCTGATGCTCAGCTTTGACCTTAGAACACGTCAAACATTCTCCTACGTATTTAGCAACATCGGCTTTCATACCCGGCCACCAAAAATGTTTCTTGAGATCCTTGTACATCTTCCCCGTTCCAGGATGTATTGAGTATCTGGTTTTATGAGCTTCTCTAAGTACCATTTCTCTCATATCTCCAAATTTTGGTACCCAAATCCTTTCATCCCTATACCGAGTTCCGTCTTCCCGAATATTAAGATGCTTCTCCGATCCTTTGGGTATTTCATCCTTTAAATTTCCCTCTTTTAAAACTCCTTGTTGCGCCTCCTTTATTTGAGTAGTAAGGTTATTATGAATCATTATATTCATAGATTTTACTCGAATGGGTTCTCTGTCCTTCCTGCTCAAGGCATCGGCTACCACATTTGCCTTTCCCGGGTGGTAACGAATCTCAAAGTCGTAATCATTCAATAATTCAATCCACCTACGCTGCCTCATATTCAGTTGTTTCTGATTAAATATGTGTTGAAGACTTTTGTGGTCGGTATATATAATACTTTTGACCCCATATAAGTAGTGCCTCCAAGTCTTTAATGCAAAAACAACCGCGCCTAATTCCAAATAATGCGTCGTATAATTTTGTTCGTGAATCTTCAATTGTCTAGACGCATAAGCAATCACCTTCGTTCGTTGCATTAATACACAACCGAGACCTTGCTTTGATGCGTCACAATAAATCACAAAATCATCATTCCCTTCAGGCAATGACAATATAGGTGCTGTAGTTAGCTTTTTCTTCAATAACTGAAACGCTTTCTCTTGTTCATCATTCCATTCAAATTTCTTCCCTTTATGCGTTAATGCAGTCAAGGGTTTTGCTATTCTGGAAAAGTCTTGGATGAACCTTCTGTAGTAACCAGCTAGTCCTAAAAACTGGCGTATGTGTTTCGGAGTTTTCGGGGTTTCCCACTTTTCAACAGTTTCTATCTTTGCCGGATCCACCTTAATACCTTCTTTGTTCACTATGTGACCGAGGAATTGAACTTCTTCCAACCAAAATGCACACTTTGAAAACTTAGCGTACAATTCTTCCTTCCTCAATACTTCTAACACCTTTCTCAAATGTTCACCGTGTTCTTGGTCATTCTTTGAGTAAATAAGTATGTCATCAATGAAAACAATGACAAACTTGTCAAGGTATGGTCCACACACTCGGTTCATAAGGTCCATGAACACAGCTGGTGCATTAGTTAAACCAAATGGCATGACCATAAACTCGTAATGACCGTAACGTGTTCTGAAAGCAGTCTTTGGAATATCATCTTCTTTCACCCGCATTTGATGATACCCGGAACGTAAGTCAATCTTTGAATAAACAGACGAGCCTTGTAGTTGATCAAATAAGTCGTCGATTCTCGGTAGTGGGTAGCGGTTCTTGATGGTAAGTTTGTTCAACTCTCGGTAGTCGATACACAACCTGAATGTACCATCTTTCTTCTTGACAAACAAAACAGGAGCTCCCCACGGTGATGTGCTTGGTCGAATGAAACCACGCTCTAAAAGTTCTTGTAATTGGCTTTGCAGTTCTTTCATCTCGCTGGGTGCGAGTCTGTAAGGAGCACGAGCTATTGGTACAGCTCCTGGTACAAGATCTATTTGAAATTCAACGGATCGATGTGGGGGTAATCCCGGTAATTCTTTCGGAAATACATCGGGAAATTCTTTTGCAATGGGAACATCATTGATGCTCTTTTCTTCAGTTTGTACTTTCTCAACGTGTGCTAGAACAGCATAGCAACCTTTTCTTATTAGTTTTTGTGCCTTCAAATTACTAATAAGATGTAGCTTCGTGTTGCCCTTTTCTCCGTACACCATTAAGGGTTTTCCTTTTTCTCGTATAATGCGAATTGCATTTTTGTAACAGACGATCTCTGCTTTCACTTCTTTCAACCAGTCCATACCGATTATCACATCAAAACTCCCTAACTCTACTGGTATCAAATCAATCTTAAATGTTTCGCTAACCAGTTTAATTTCTCGATTCCGACATATATTATCTGCTGAAATTAATTTACCATTTGCTAATTCGAGTAAAAATTTACTATCCAAAGGCGTCAATGGACAACTTAATTTAGCACAAAAATCTCTACTCATATAGCTTCTATCCGCACCCGAATCAAATAAAACGTAAGCAGATTTATTGTCAATAAGAAACGTACCCGTAACAAGCTCCGGGTCTTCCTGTGCCTCTGCCGCATTAATATTGAAAACTCTTCTGCGGCCTTGTCCATTCGTGTTCTCCTGGTTCGGGCAATTTCTAATAATGTGGCCCGGTTTTCCACATTTATAACAAACTACATTGGCATAACTTGCTCTGACACTACTTGCTCCGCCATTACTCGTTCCGACACCATTTGTTCCTTTCGTTCTATTAACCCCTGGTCCGTAGACCTCACACTTCGCCGCGCTATGACCATTTCTTTTACACTTGTTGCAAAATTTGGTGCAGAACCCCGAGTGATACTTTTCACACCTTTGGCATAGCTGCTTCTGATTGTTGTTGTTGTTGCGGTTATTATTGTTATTGGGATGATTGTTGTAGTTGCTGTTGCTGTTGTTGTTGTTGTTGTTGTTGTTGGGCCGTTTGTTGTAGTTGCGATTGATGTTGCGATTGTTGGGATAATTGTTGCGATTATTGTTGTAATTACTGTTGTTGTTGTATTGGTGATTCTTATCACCGTTTTCCTCCAACTTTCTTTTGACTTGCTTCACATTGGCCTCTTCAGCAGTCTGTTCTTTAATTCTTTCTTCAATCTGGTTCACTAGTTTGTGAGCCATTCTACATGCCTGTTGTATAGAGGCGGGCTCGTGTGAACTTATATCTTCTTGGATTCTTTCCGGTAATCCTTTCACAAATGCGTCGATCTTCTCTTCCTCATCTTCGAATGCTCCCGGACACAATAGGCACAATTCTGTGAATCGTCTTTCGTACGTGGTAATATCAAATCCTTGGGTTCATAACCCTCTAAGTTCTGTCTTGAGCTTATTGACCTCGGTTCTGGGACGGTACTTCTCGTTCATCAAGTGCTTGAATGCTGACCACGGTAGTGCGTACGCATCGTCTTGTCCCACTTGCTCTAGATAGGTATTCCACCATGTTAACGCAGAACCTATGAAGGTATGCGTAGCGTACTTCACTTTGTCCTCTTCAGTACACTTACTTATGGCAAACACCGATTCGACCTTCTCGGTCCACCGTTTCAATCCGATCGGTCCTTCGGTTCCATCAAATTCCAAAGGTTTGCAGGCAGTGAATTCTTTGTAGGTGCATCCTACACGATTTCCTGTACTGCTAGATCCAAGGTTATTGTTGGTATGTAGCGCAGCCTATACTGCGGCTATGTTTGAAGCTAGAAAAGTACGAAATTCCTCTTCATTCATATTCACGGTGTGTCGAGTAGTCGATGCCATTTCCTTCAAAATAGTCAAATGGAACAAGTTAATCATACAGAATATTAAGAGTAGTTAATAGTATTTTGTAGCATAATATGAACTCATTTATAAAAGCTTTTTCTTCATATTAGCGTTTTATAAGTTTAAATTCGGGTAGTACCTACCCGTTAAGTTCATACTTAGTAGCTAATATACAATTCAACTACTACAATTCTATATGAAAAACTGATTATAATAATATTTCGCGTTCAAACTTTTATACAATATTTTACAAACTTACAATACCGCTTATTTTACATATAGCATGAAATATAGCACACAATAACTTTGATACAAGATAGTTGTGAAGATAATTCTAGCTAGTACACAAGTCGTTCAGCAAAGGCAATAAAGACACGTAATTCATACGTCCAGAAACAAGTCATGCATTCTGGTTTTACTAGGACTACTTCCCATCCTTGGTCTTGTGGAACATAACCGTTATGGCCGTTGATAAGACAGCGTGTTGTAACGTCGTCAAAGGGACGAGGGTTACGTAATGTCCAACAGTCCCGTAATAATCTAAAAACCTCATTTCTTACCCCAATTACCGACTCCGTCACTTGTGGAAACGTTTTGTTTAATAGTTGTAGCCCGATGTTCTTGTTCTCACTTTGGTGAGAAGCGAACATTACTAATCCGTAAGCATAACATGCTTCTTTATGTTGCATGTTAGCCGCTTTTTCTAAATCACGAAGTCCAATATTCGGATATATTGAGTCAAAATAATTTCTTAACCCGTTGCGTAAAATAGCATTTGGGTTCCCCGCAATATATGCGTCAAAGTAAACACATCGTAACTTATGGGTTTCCCAATGTGATATCCCCCATCTTTCAAACGAAAGTCTCTTATAAACCAAGACATTCTTGGAACGTTCTTCGAATGTCTTACAAACTGATCTCGCCTTAAATAGTTGTGCCGAGGAATTCTGGCCGACTCTAGACAAGATTTCATCAATCATGTCTCCGGGTAGGTCTCTTAAAATATTGGGTTGTCTATCCATTTTGTGTTTTTAAACTGTAAAATAAACAAGAGTTAGATTCATAAAAAAAATACTTATTAATACAAGCAATTTTTACATATATCATAAAGCATAAGAACACTATATTACATATATTACACCACACGAATACAACTATCTTATTCGGACTCGCTCGTTTCTTCTTCTTCGGTTTTGGTTCGTTTTGCCAAGTTTCTAGGGATATATGATGTTCCCCTAATACTAACTGTCGTTTTCCACAACGGTTTAGAAAAACCTGGTGGTTTAGAGGTTCCCAGGTCATTGTTACAACTTAAGGACTTCGGGGGTTAACGATACATATAAAGTTCATCGGGATTGGAATTAGATTTCTCTATTTTTATGCCCTTCCCCTTATTATTTTCTTTTGCCTTTTTAAATTCAGTTGGGGTAATTTCTATAACATCATCGGAATTCTCGTCGGAATCCGATTCATCGGAGAATTGGTAATCCTCCCAATATTTTGCTTCCTTGGCGGAAACACCATTGACCATAATTAACCTTGGTCGGTTGGTTGAGGATTTTATTTTACTTAACCGTTTTATTATTTCCCCCACCGGTTCTATTTCTTCATCCGGTTCCGATTCTTCTTCCGGTTCTGATTCTTCTTCCGATTCTTCTTCGGGAACTTGTGAATCAGTCCACGAATCATTCCAATTTACATTTGACTCTTCATTATTATTAGGTGAGTCAATGGGACTTGTTCTAGAGGTAGACATCTATCACATAATATCAAACGCGTTAAGAGATTAATATATCACATAATATTCACATGTTAAAAATATATAGTTTCCAACAAAATTTGTTAAGCAATCATTTTTCAAGTAAACACGGTCGAAGTCCAGACTCACTAATGCATCCTAACAAACTCGATAAGACATACTAATGCAAAATTCTAGTTCTCTAAGACCAACGCTCTGATACCAACTGAAATGTCCCGTTCTTATTGATTAAAAACGTTCCATATTAATTGATTTCGTTGCGAGGTTTTGACCTCTATATGAGACGTTTTTCAAAGACTGCATTCATTTTAAAACAAACCATAACCTTTATTTCATCAATAAAGGTTTAAAAAGCTTTACTTAGATTATCAAATAATGATAATCTAAAATATCCTGTTTACACACGACCATTACATAATGGTTTAAAATACAAATATGTTACAACAAAATAAGTTTCTTGAATGCAGTTTTTACACAATATCATACAAGCATAGACTCCAAATCTCGTCCTTATTTAAGTATGCGACAGCGGAAGCTCTTAATAATCACCTGAGAATAAACATGCTTAAAACGTCAACAAAAATGTTGGTGAGTTATAGGTTTAACCTATATATATCAAATTATAATAATAGACCACAAGATTTCATATTTCAATACACATCCCATACATAGAGATAAAAATCATTCATATGGTGAACACCTGGTAACCGACATTAACAAGATGCATATATAAGAATATCCCCATCATTCCGGGACACCCTTCGGATATGATATAAATTTCGAAGTACTAAAGCATCCGGTACTTTGGATGGGGCTTGTTGGGCCCGATAGATCTATCTTTAGGATTCGCGTCAATTAGGGTGTCTGTTCCCTAATTCTTAGATTACCAGACTTAATAAAAAGGGGCATATTCGATTTCGATAATTCAACCATAGAATGTAGTTTCACGTACTTGTGTCTATTTTGTAAATCATTTATAAAACCTGCATGTATTCTCATCCCAAAAATATTAGATTTTAAAAGTGGGACTATAACTCACTTTCACAGATTTTTACTTCGTCGGGAAGTAAGACTTGGCCACTGGTTGATTCACGAACCTATAACAATATATACATATATATCAAAGTATGTTCAAAATATATTTACAACACTTTTAATATATTTTGATGTTTTAAGTTTATTAAGTCAGCTGTCCTCGTTAGTAACCTACAACTAGTTGTCCACAATTAGATGTACAGAAATAAATCGATAAATATTATCTTGAATCAATCCACGACCCAGTGTATACGTATCTCAGTATTGATCACAACTCAAACTATATATATTTTGGAATCAACCTCAACCCTGTATAGCTAACTCCAACATTCACATATAGAGTGTCTATGGTTGTTCCGAAATATATATAGATGTGTCGACATGATAGGTCGAAACATTGTATACGTGTCTATGGTATCTCAAGATTACATAATATACAATACAAGTTGATTAAGTTATGGTTGGAATAGATTTGTTACCAAATTTCACGTAGCTAAAATGAGAAAAATTATCCAATCTTGTTTTAACCATAACTTCTTCATTTTAAATCCGTTTTGAGTGAATCAAATTGCTATGGTTTCATATTGAACTCTATTTTATGAATCTAAACAGAAAAAGTATAGGTTTATAGTCAGAAAAATAAGTTACAAGTCGTTTTTGTAAAGGTAGTCATTTCAGTCGAAAGAACGACGTCTAGATGACCATTTTAGAAAACATACTTCCACTTTGAGTTTAACCATAATTTTTGGATATAGTTTCATGTTCATAATAAAAATCATTTTCTCAGAATAACAACTTTTAAATCAAAGTTTATCATAGTTTTTAATTAACTAACCCAAAACAGCCCGCGGTGTTACTACGACGGCGTAAATCCGGTTTTACGGTGTTTTTCGTGTTTCCAGGTTTTAAATCATTAAGTTAGCATATCATATAGATATAGAACATGTTTTTAGTTGATTTTAAAATTCAATTTAGAAGGATTAACTTTTGTTTGCGAACAAGTTTAGAATTAACTAAACTATGTTCTAGTGATTACAAGTTTAAACCTTCGAATAAGATAGCTTTATATGTATGAATCGAATGATGTTATGAACATCATTACTACCTTAAGTTCCTTGGATAAACCTACTGGAAAATAGAAAAATGGATCTAGCTTCAACGGATCCTTGGATGGCTCGAAGTTCTTGAAGCAGAATCATGACACGAAAACAAGTTCAAGTAAGATCATCACTTGAAATAAGATTGTTATAGTTATAGAAATTGAACCAAAGTTTGAATATGATTATTACCTTGTATTAGGATGATAACCTACTGTAAGAAACAAAGATTTATTGAGGTTGGATGATCACCTTACAAGATTGGAAGTGAGCTAGCAAACTTGAAAGTATTCTTGATTTTATGTAACTAGAACTTGTAAAATATATGAAGAACACTTAGAACTTGAAGATAGAACTTGAGAGAGATCAATTAGATGAAGAAAATTGAAGAATGAAAGTGTTTGTAGGTGTTTTTGGTCGTTGGTATATGGATTAGATATAAAGGATATGTAATTTTGTTTTCATGTAAATAAGTCATGAATGATTACTCATATTTTTGTAATTTTATGAGATATTTCATGCTAGTTGCCAAATGATGGTTCCCACATGTGTTAGGTGACTCACATGGGCTGCTAAGAGCTGATCATTGGAGTGTATATACCAATAGTACATACATCTAAAAGCTGTGTATTGTACGAGTACGAATACGGGTGCATACGAGTAGAATTGTTGATGAAACTGAACGAGGATGTAATTGTAAGCATTTTTGTTAAGTAGAAGTATTTTGATAAGTGTCTTGAAGTCTTTCAAAAGTGTATGAATACATATTAAAACACTACATGAATATACATTTTAACTGAGTCGTTAAGTCATCGTTAGTCGTTACATGTAAATGTTGTTTTGAAACCTTTAGGTTAACGATCTTGTTGAATGTTGTTAACCCATTGTTTATTATAACAAATGAGATGTTAAATTATTATATTATCATGATATTATGATATATAATATATCTTAGTATGATGTATATACAGTTAAATGTCGTTACAACGATAATCGTTACATATATGTCTCGTTTCGAAATCATTAAGTTAGTAGTCTTATTTTTACATATGTATTTCATTGTTAATACACTTAATAATATATTTACTTATCATTTAACATAATTAACCAAGTGTATCAATATCTTAATATGATTCATATGTACCTAGTAAGACGTTGTTATAACGATAATCGTTATATATATCGTTTTCGAGTTTCTTAAATTAATAGTCTCATTTTTATGTATATAGCTCATTGTTAAAATACCTAATGAGATACATACTTATAATAAAAACATGTTAACTATATATATAACCATATATATGTCATCGTATAGTTTTTACAAGTTTTAACGTTCGTGAATCACCGGTCAACTTGGGTGGTCAATTGTCTATATGAAACATATTTCAATTAATCAAGTCTTAACAAGTTTGATTGCTTAATATGTTGGAAACATTTAATCATGTAAATATCAATCTCAATTAATATATATAAACATGGAAAAAGTTCGGGTCACTACACCATTAATAGCCCATAGTCTAATTTCCACAAGTGTCGTTCTTTTGTCCAAACCCCAATTATGGTACAAAGCCCAATTACCCAATTTTAGTAATTATCCCAACATCATGATTACTTTGGATTAAATAAGCATAATAATAACTTAGCTACGAGACATTAAATTAAAAAGGTTGAACATAACTTACAATGATTAAAAATAGCGTAGCGTTGCACGGACAGAATTTCAACTTACACCCTTACAACATTCGCTAACATACCCTTATTATTAGGATTAAAATTAAAATTAAAATTAAAATATAAATTATAAATATAAATATTACGTATAGATAGATGGATGGATATATATTGATATATAAATTCGTCGAACTGCGTTGGCTTTTATAGGCATTTTCATTTTTTGGGGCTCCGCGAGTCGCGGTTCTTTTAGCCTTCGAACTCCGCAAGTCGCGGAGTTCATTTTTACATCTCATTCAGCCTTGGCTCTTTGTTTACCGACGATTTTAAATAATAATATAATATATATATAATTTTTAAGAATTATTTATATATTATATTATATTCATGTGCATAGTTGACTTGTAATTTTTAGTCCGTTGCGTCGAGCGTTGAGAGTTGACTCTGGTCCTGGTTCCGGATTTTCGAACGTCATTGCGTACAATTTAATATCTTGTACTTTGCGTTTTGAATCTTGTACTCTTGTAATTTTGAGACGTTTCTCATCAATAATTGGAACCTCTTTGATTGTATTTTGTAATTTTGAGCTTTTTGGTCGTTTGCGTCTTCAATTCGTCGAATCTATCTTTTATCTTCACCTTTTAATATTTAAACGAATATCACTTGTAAATAGAACAATTGCAACTAAAAGCTTGTCTTTCTTGGGGAATAATGCTATGAAATATATGTTCGTTTTTAGCATTATCAAATATTCCCACACTTGAGCGTTGCTTGTCCTCAAGCAATATAGTCTTGAAATACTAGAATCACTTCTTTATTCTTCACACTTTGTACATCAGTGATTTCTTTACGACGGTATAAACAATGGTAGTAACGTTGTGGTTTACAGTCCCATATGACTATAAAAATTTAGATCCTTTAAGGAAATTGGATCTTTATGAAAACATTTGATCTTTTGAAAATTAAATCTAGCTTTTACCCTAGATAAGTTTTCCGGAATAACCCTTCACCGGTGTTTGCAAAATATTTTTGTGGGTTTGGTGGGTTTCAGATTTAAAAATTTTAGCTCAAAACTTATGGTTTTGTGTCACCCACTTGCTAACCTTGTATTTGGAAAGTAACACGTCCAGTTTACTTGTCCCGTATATTACCTTTCGGTAAACTACCGTCCGGTTGTAAAGGAAAGCGTTGAACAAGCAACTGTTAAGGCAATGTCCCCTGACATGCTTTTAATTTTGGTCTATAACGTGTCGGACGCAATTACTATCCTTTGTAGGAGAAATAGTAAAGCTCACCCTTATAATTTTCCGGTCTGGCACAAGGTCCTGTCTTTGAACATGCTATGCAACCACCATTCTTACGGTTGACACCCGATTTAGTTCAGGTGACCTAATGAATTCCAGGTGAATTCCTAGGATTTTACGTTCAATGGTAATGAACGCATTGAAAATGGGTTTTTAGAAAACAAATCGGTTTGTAATTTTGATCAAAATATTTTCTCGTTCAGGCTCGAGTTTAGATATCATTGAATTCCATGAGTTTGTAATTCTCAATCTTTAAGGTCAATCTCAAGGATTGAGTAATATCAGGCTTAAAAGATGATTTTTGATCTTTTAAGGAGATTATCCTTTCTAGGGATCTGATTCATTAGTCTTATCCAGCTAATTTGCACGGTGCCTCCCCATTGTACGAGATAAATCCTTCTCATGGTTAGGATAAATCTGACCACATGGCGACCCTGTTTAATGCTGAGGTCCGTGGATTTCCTGCTGATTTTAGTGATGACTTTTCTAGATTTTTCGTCAACCTACAGCTGGTCTGAACGACAACTTCTTGTCCTAAATCAAGAAGCGCGTTTCTTTTTCGGAAGACTTTACTTCCTTTTAATGATGGAATTGATTCATCGTGTTGATCCATCTCTTCTTTTCTTTCATCGGGTAAAACAGTTTAGTTTAGTCCAAAGCAAAAGTATTTTCAGTTATTTGTTACAGAAATATGTGACATATGTTTAAAATATCTTGGTAAATTTTCTCACACTTGGCTTTTATTTTCCTTTTTATTGTCCTCTATTCCATTTTAAATGAATTTTAACATTTTGGTTTGTTTCTCAATTTATGTCCTTTCCGAGGTAACAATAATTTCGGTGTTAAAACCTAGTTTTATCGTTCATAAATATGTATAAACATGATTTTGAGTTCATTTAATTGAAAATTTTGAAAAATTTTACTAGAATTGGGTAGTCAGTATATAAGACTGGGGCTGTTCTTTATTATCAGAGAGCACTAGATTCTAATACAACTGCTACTTTACTATTATTTCTAATGGTAACCAAGTGTATAAAGTAAAAATTTTAAAATCCGAAAGAATTTAACCCCTTCTCACACTTAAGATCTTGCAATGCCCTCATTTGCAAGAAATTAGTAACAATTTAAATTATTGAGGGTGATTAGCGTAGAAATGATTAAATTTTACCAAAGTTTCCAAACATATTTGTGTTTGTGTTGAATGATAAATGGTGCACATCATTTGTTCATTCCGTCTTGTTGTTATTTCACATATATTTTGCATCTTGTCGTCAAAATTAGTTGCTTTTGCTGAACTTAATGTCAGTCTTTGAAAATGCGTTGTTTTACCCTGTTGTGTACATAAGATAAACTGCAAACATATATACATATTTTTGAAGTTTGGTATATTACCCCACATTCAAAAATTATTAAAATCTAATAATAAAAGTTAGAAAATTATAAAAACTATTACAATATTAACATAAGTATTAAATGTATCAACATTACAAATTATAAAATAAATAAAACTAAGTAGACTAGGGATGATACTGATACCAGTAGGGGTTCCATGCATAACCATAGGTGTTATAAAATGCTTCGGCTGGGTTATACGTAGGATACGGTGGTTGGATCTCTATAGACCAGGGAGGAAATACGGGCGATGGAGTAGGAATATAGTTTCTACCTATTTGTTGGCAATAAGCTATGATTTGGTTTTGATGAACTTGCCAATCTTCAAATGCTCGATGTCTAGCATTTTCGTACTCTTGTGAAGCTATAAACCTTTGCATTTCTGTCATTTCATTTCCCCCTCCCACATTACCTGGCTGTTGGTTTCTCTCAACCTGTGGATGTCTACCATTATATCGTACTGCGGCGTTATTTCGCCTCTTCAAAACCTTCGCACCATGGTATACATTTAAACCTATTGTATCGCGGGGTTCTGGTTCTTCGATTAGTAATCCCCCCCGACTTATATCCACACCGAGATATTCAGCAATCAAAGTAATAAATATACCACCTCCTATTATGCTATGCGGTCTCATCCCCCTAACCATAGCTGATAAATAATAACCCACACAATATGGTATACTTACCGCGCTTTGTGGGTCTCGAATACACCTGTGGTAAAACAAATCCTGTTCATTTACCTTTTCCTTATTCTTACCTCTTTGTGTAATCGAATTAGCTAAAAATCTATGAATTACTCTTAACTCTGCTCTATCTATATCCAAATAAGAGTAATTTCCCCCTTTGAATCGGTGATGGCTAGTCATTTGACTCCATACACCATGTGTATCAAAATTCTCATCTATCTTCCTACCGTTCAATATCAACCCTCTACAATCGGCAGATGCTAACTCCTCAGGCGTATATATACGTAAAGCCTGAGCCATGTCTAGTAAAGACATGTGGTGCATCGAACCTCCTAACAAAAATCTAATAAAAGATCGATTGGTTAAACTAGCTACCCGATCATTTAATTCTATACTACACAACAATTCTTCACACCATACTTTATATACAGGTCTACGCATGTTGAATAACCGTACCCAATCGTTAAAAGTAGAATTACCATACCTCTGTGCAAGTAATTCCCTAATTGGCCCGGCCAATTCTACAGCTTCTAATGGTCCCCATTCTATGACCCTAGGTACTTCAACAGCTTTAGAATGAAGAGTATGCAAACCCCTTTGGTATTTTGGATAATCTATCCAAAGTCTGTCAAATCTCAGGTTCGGGTACAAATCTTCCAAGTGCATATCAGAAAATGTCATGACTGGATGAGGTATATCTTGTTTGTAGTAGTTATCCACCTCCTGTTGTTCCGTATTCTCAGCAGGAGCATTGCGAGCTTGGAATGAAGATTCACCCCTTTCAGTCTGCAAAACACATCAAACACAATTTTTGTGCATCCAAATATGCATTAGTGTCAGCAAAATCATCAATCAAAATAATTACAATGACATGTTTAATTTATATCAAACTTAAGCTCATTTTCATATTTTCATCAAATCTACACTTTTTCAAATAAGCATATACGAAAATGTTCGCCAAGTTTATAAGCATTCAACTCAAATAACATGTCAAAATAATCATCACTAGCAATTAAACAAGTTTCAAATGGCATTATCTCTTAAAAATCAAGTTCATGAATTTTAGACTTGAAAAAGTCCACTTTAATTCTCAAAATCATGTTTAGGCTCAATGTTTGGATCATTTAACTACCTAAACATGTTACACTACTTAATTTAGCAACAATTCATGACAAAAATCGGCCATAACCTGTTTATATCAAAAAGCCCCAAATTGCTCAAGAACACAAACCCTAGATTACTCAAAATTTGAAGTTTAAGGCTTCTAATCATGTTAAATTGCTTCAATCTAGGTTATACAAGCATAATACATAAGCAATTTAAGCATAATTACACTAAAAAGCATCAAAATCGAATTGGGTATAAAATTGCTCAAGAACACCAATTTTCGGATTAAATGGTGTTTAGGTGTAGAAATTTACCATTTTTCTTGAGTAATTCCTTGATAGCATCCTTCTTAACATGATTTTAGTAAAAGATTTGATGATTAACGGTGAAAAATTGTGAATTTGGGAGTGTTTTCTCGGGTTTTTTCGGGTTTTATTTCGCAGTATTTTTGTGGTGTGGTGTGTGGACTGATCAGTTTACGTTTTTATTTTTTTCTGGGTTTTGGTCCCTCCGCGAGTCGCGGTGTTTGACCCTTCAAACTCCGCGAGTCGCGGATTTTGTATTTTTTTTTTTTTAACATCTTATACTAATTAAAACAATTAAGTAATTAATTTTAAAATTTTGTTTCCCTTGTTATTTAGGACGAGGTCGTTTCGGATCGATGTCCTAGTCCGTCCTTCGACAAAATTTTAAAATTTGTCTTTTTGTAGTGATTGTTTTAAAAGCTAAGATTTTTGGGTTTTTTTAATGTTTTTGGCATACTTTAATTCAATAAGATTAAAAATAATGATAATAAAAGTTCTCGTCCCTCCCACGGATACAGCAATTTCGGTTCAAAGACCTAGTCTTCAACTTACGACGAATTTTAAAAATCATATTTTTAACTTAACGAAATAAAGTAAATTTTTGTTTTTAAATTCACACCAACTTAAATTTAAAAATGCATAAAATTAAAAATTTACACCAAACTTTATATTATATTTTTATTTTTATACATACAAACTTATATTAAAAATATTAATTTTTCAAATATTGACAAACTTAAATATATTGATTTTACAGAGTTCACAATATTAATTTAAGATTTATATATTAATTTTAAAATGGTAAAAATAAAATTAAAAATATTTTTGGCTTTTAATCCCACTTTAATCAATCAAATATTATCAAAAATATGCGCCCCTCTTTTCAGTAAAGTAATTTCGGTTCCATAACCTAATTTAACTCATGACGAATTTTTGAAATATTTTGGGTTGATTGATTAAAGATAATTATACCTTAAGAATAAACGTTAAATTTCGCAGTGATGTAATAAATTTTTGAATGATATCAATAATTTCGGTAGCCAAACCTAATTTTATTCAATACCAATTTAATACTTTATAGCAAACAAATTAGCGTTTATTATCAAAAGGTTAAAAATAAAAATAAAAATAAAAATAAAAAACTGTACAGACTTACCTGTGAGATAGTATTCTTAGTTATACGATATATCTCATTCATAAGATAGTCGGTTTAATTAATTTTCCATGGCTACATAGGCGTAACCTCGAGCATTCAGTGTTTTTTCTTCTAAACATATGAACGGTCCGTCTCTGCATAAAGTAACAAATTCGGTATTTGAATAGGTTTGATTATTTGAACATTTACCTCCATGTGACCATTTTCCGCATTTGTGACATCTTTCTAGGTGTCGTGCTCTTCTTTTCACTGCGGATTTTGATTTTCCTTTACCAAATTGTAACTTATTATCTTCGCATCTGGATTCTTTTCTTACTCCGTCCAATCTTTCTCTGATTACTGATACTATTTCACTCGGAAGTGTGTCATTATTACGTTTAGTGATCAAAGCGTGTAGCATTAGACCATGGTTTAGTTCACAGGCAGTCTTCATTTCGTAAAAACCTAAAAAAAATAAAAATTCAGAATGGGGGGAGAAGACTAGTTCTTTAGGGTCTGCTAGGGAAAGACCATTCGGGTTCCATTTTCGAGAACTACACGAAAACAGACAATCTAACTTTAACAGAAATACATATTATCCTTTAAAGACTTGATTCTCCCCACACTTAGTTAGCTGTGGTAACGAAATTGTGATTAACTTCATTGTCAAATTCCATCGGACTATCTATGTAGTGTTTAACTCTGTGACCATTAACTTTAAATTCAATCCCATTTGAATTTATTAATTCTACTTTTCCGTATGGGAAAACTCTTTTGACTATGAATGGTCCAGACCATCTTGATTTCAATTTTCCAGGAAATAGCTTGAATTGTGAATTGAAAAGAAGAACTCTGTCTCCTTCTTTAAATTCTTTTAAACTTCTGATTCTTTTATCATGCCATTTCTTCATTCTTTCCTTATAGATTAATGAATTTTCGTATGCTTCATGTCTTAATTCTTCTAATTCATTTAGTTAACTTAATCGTAGACGTCCAGCTTCATGTATATCAAGATTACATGTCTTCAAAGCCCAAAATGCTTTGTGTTCAATTTCTACAGGAAGATGACATGCTTTTCCGTAGACGAGTTTAAAAGGTGTGGTTCCAATTGGAGTTTTGTAGGCTGTTCTAAAAGCCCAGAGTGCTTCCTCCAATTTAATGGACCATTCCTTCAGATTTGATCCTACGATTTTCTCTAGAATAAGTTTTAAAGCTCGGTTGGTATTTTCAACTTGTCTACTTGTTTGTGGATGATATGCGGTGGAGATTTTATGAGTTACTCCATATCTTTTAAGAACTTTCTCAAGTTGATTATTACAGAAATGAGTTCCCCGATCACTTATTAAAGCTTTCGGTGTTCCAAACCTTGCAAAAAGACGTTTTAAAAAGTTGACTACAACTCGTGCATCATTAGTTGGGAGAGCTTGTGTTTCCGCCCATTTAGATACATAATCAATGGCTACGAGAATATAGAGATTATTATGAGATTTTGGAAATGGACCCATAAAGTCAATACCCCAAATGTCAAATACTTCACATACTTGGATGACATTTTGTGGCATTTCATCACGTTGACTTATTTTTCCGGCCCTTTGACGTGCATCACAGGATTTGCAAAGAAGGTGTGCGTCTTTGTAAATTGTAGGCCAATAGAATCCAGCTTCATAAACTTTTCTTGCTGTTAGTTGAGGCCCATAATGCCCTCCTGTTGGTCCTGTGTGACAATGGTTTAAAATTTTACTAGCTTCATCTCCGAATACACATCGGCGTATTATTCCATCTGGACAACTTTTAAATAGATGTGGATCTTCCCAAAAATAGTGTTTTATATCACTAAAGAATTTCTTTCGTTTTTGGTACGATAATCCTTTTTCAAGGAATCCACATACTAAGTAGTTTGCATAGTCTGCAAACCATGGAATTTCATTATAATCTATCTTCAATAGATATTCATCAAGAAAGTTGTCTTGTATGGCCGATTCATTTAGAACTTCTAATTCGGGATTTTCAAGACGAGAAAGATGATCAGCGGCGAGATTTTCTGCTCCTCTTTTATCTTGAATTTCAATATCGAACTCTTGTAAGAGTAAGATCCAACGGATTAATCTTGGTTTAGCATCTTGTTTCGAAAATAGGTATCTAAGAGCAGAATGGTCGGTATAGACCACCGTTTTTGCTAGAACGAGATATGATCGAAATTTGTCAAAAGCAAAGACAATAGCAAGGAGTTCTTTTTCAGTAGTTGTGTAATTTATTTGTGCTACTTGTAACGTCTTACTAGCATAATATATAGGTTGAAATCTTTTTTCAATCCTTTGTCCTAAAACGGCTCCCATTGCAAAATCACTTGCATCGCACATTAGTTCAAATGGTAGATTCCAATTTGGTGTTATCATTATCGGCGCATTAGTGAGTTTTTCTTTAAGAATATTAAAAGATTTGATACATTCATCTGAAAAGATGAATGGAGCATCCTTTTCTAGGAGTTTATTCATAGGAGTGGCAATTTTAGAAAAATCTTTTATGAAACGTCGGTAAAAACCGGCATGCCCTAGAAAACTCCTAACTCCTCTAACATTGGTGGGATGTGGAAGTTTAGCAATTACATCTACTTTAGCTCTATCCACTTCAATTCCTTCCTTCGAAATTTTATGACCAAGAACGATGCCTTCTTTAACCATGAAATGGCATTTCTCCCAATTAAGAACTAGATTTGATTGTTTGAATCTAATCAGCATTCGTTCAAGATTAGCTAGACATATTTCAAATGTATCACCGAAGACTGAAAAGTCATCCATGAAAACTTCCATGCATTCTTCTATCATGTCGTGAAAAATCGCCATCATACACCTTTGAAAGGTTGCAGGGGCGTTGCAAAGTCCAAATGGCATGAGTTTGTAAGCAAAAGTACCATAAGGGCACGTGAACGTGGTTTTCTCTTGATCTTCGGGTGCTATTGGAATTTGAAAATATCCGGAAAATCCATCAAGAAAACAATAATAACTATTTCCGGCTAATCTTTCCAACATTTGATCAATGAAAGGTAAGGGAAAGTGATCTTTTCTGGTGGCGTCATTTAATTTTCTATAATCAATACATACACGCCATCCTGTTACAGTCCTAGTAGGAATAAGCTCATTTTTTTCATTTGTAATGACAGTCATGCCACCCTTCTTAGGCACGCATTGAACTGGGCTTACCCATGGACTATCAGAAATTGGATATATTAAACCTGCATCTAGCAGTTTAATAATTTCTTTCTTAACTACATCTTGCATATTAGGATTTAGTCTTCGTTGGCGTTGCACATATGTTTTATGACCTTCTTCCATAAGGATTTTATGTGTGCAATACGAAGGACTTATTCCTTTAATATCATGAATCTTCCATGCAATAGCTGGTTTATGAGCTTTCAACACAGAAATGAGTTGTGATTTCTCATTTTCAGTAAGAGAAACGATATTATTACAGGTAATTCAGATTCACCATGTAAATAAGCGTATTCCAAATGGTTTGGAAGTGGCTTTAACTCTAATTTCGAAAGTTCTTCTATCGATGATTTATATCGATATCTGTCTTCTTCTTTTAGCATTTGAATTTCTTCTGTTGTTGGTTCATATCCATTAGCTATAAGTGTAGCTAACATTTCAGCTTCATCAATTGGTTCATTACCTTCTCCTAAAGAACATTCTCCTGTTCCTTGTAATTCTGGAAATTCTTCTAACAATTCTGCATGTGAGTCTATAGTTTGAATATAATAACATGTATCATCTGCAGATTGCGGTTGTTGCATTGCTCTATCAACTGAAAAGGTAACACTTTCGTCCTCTATACTTAGGGTCAATTTCTTACCGAACACGTCTATCATTGCTTTAGCCGTGTTTAAGAATGGTCTTCCTAATATGAGAGGAACTTAAGAATCTTCTTCCATGTCCAGAACAACAAAATCTACTGGAAATACTAAAGTACCAACTTTAACTAGCATGTTCTCCATTATCCCTCTAGGATATTTTATTGATCTATCGGCTAGTTGTATACTTATTCTTGTTGGTTTCAATTCTCCAAGGTCTAGTTTAGCGTATAGTGAATACGGCATTAGATTTATACTAGCACCTAAGTCTGCTAATGCTTCTATTGAACTAAGACTACTCAGAAAACATGGAATTGTGAAACTTCCTGGATCAGATAGTTTTTCTGGTATTTTATTCAACAGCACTGCTGAACAATTAGCATTCATAGTAACAGCCGAGAGTTCTTCCATTTTCTTTCTATTTGAGATTAGATCTTTCAAGAATTTAGCATATCTAGGCATTCCTGAAATTACATCAATGAAAGGAAGATTTACATTTATCTGTTTAAACATATCCAAGAATTTGGATTGCTCGGCTTCAAGTTTCTCTTTCTTCATTTTACTCGAGTAAGGAAGTGGTGGTTGGTATGGTTTAACATAAGGTTTATCCTTAGCTGTGTTATCTTCATTAACCTTTTCAATTACCGGTTCTTTTTCCTTATCTTGTTCAGGTTGTGGTTCTTATGGAGTAGGAATAGCTTCATCAGAATTTACAGGTATTTCAGGTGGCTTAAGTGTTGTACCACTTCTTGTGGTAATGGCTTTAGCTGTTTCATTCCGGGGGTTTGCATTTGTATCACTAGGTAAACTTCCCGGTTTTCTTTCACCTATTAACCTTGCTAGGTTACTTACTTCTTGTTTCAGATTTTGAATAGAAGCTTGTTGATTTCTAAATGCTTGAGCATTTTGTTCATTAGTTTGTTTCTGAGATGTGAAAAACTGCGTTTGAGTTTCAACTAGCTTCGTCATCATATCTTCTAAATTCGGCTTTTTATCATCGGGTTGTGGTTTGTTTTGAAAATTAGGTCTATGCTGGTTGTAAGTATTGTTAGATACTTGTTGATTGCTAGGACCTTGTTGGTTGTTGTATGGAACATTTCTGTTATAATTCTGGTTTTGATTGTAGATCGGTCTTGGCGGTTGATAATTATTCTGATAATTATTTCCAGGCCTTTGGTTTATGTATGAAATATTCTCTCTTTGTTCTATTGTTAATTCAATACTGAGACAATCTTTTGTCAAATGTGGTCCTCCACACTGCTCACAACTAATTCGTATTGAGTGTATATCTTTAGTCATCTTTTCCATTCGTCTCTCGACAGCATCTATCTTTGCGGAAATGGAATCTAAGTCATGGCTAGAATCGGCTCTAGCTGCTTTAGATGATCTAACGATATCTTTTTCTTGGTGCCACTCATGTGAGTGGGAAGTAGTGTTATCAATAATTTTATAAGCATCAGTTTCGGTTTTCTTCATAATAGAACCACCAGCTGCTATATCTATGTCTTTCCTTGTAGTGATGTCGCATCCTTGGTAGAATATTTGTACTATTTGACAGGTGTCTAAACCATGTTGCGGACATCCTCTTAATAACTTTCCAAATCTTATCCACGCCTCATATAGAGTTCCATTTGGCTTCTGTGTGAACGTAACAATTTCTCCTTGAAGTCTTACGGCTTTAGATGCCGGAAAGAGTTGTTTAAGAAATTTTTCAACTAAAACGTCCCATGTATCAATCGCCCCTTCAGGTAACGATTCCAACCAATCTTTGGCTTCTCCCTTTAAAGTCCAGGGAAATAACATGAGATATATCTGTTCATCCTCAACTTCTCTTATTTTAAATAGAGTGCAGATCCTATTAAAGGTACGAAGATGTTCATTTGAATCTTCCTTCGGCGCACCACTAAATTGGCATTGATTAGTCACCATGTGTAGAATTTGTCCTTTGATTTCATAATCTGGCGCATTAATGTCAGGATGAGTAATTGCGTGACCTTGGCCAGTGCGTTTAGCTCTCATTCGGTCTTCCATACTTAAAGGTTCCAGATTCTCCATAATTGAATTTGTTGAATCCGAATCACTAGAGGATTCTGATTTAATGGTTTGTTCCTCAACAATCTCTGTTTGAATGATTGGTGGTTCCGGAGGAAAATTTAATGGTTCAGGATCTATAAATCGTCCCTGAATATTCTCCGGATTCTCAATTGTGAGGTCGGGTTCAAAAAATGGATTATCGGAAATTTGAATTGGAGTACTTGGTCGACTGGATGACGATTCTAAAGAAAAATCAACGGCGGTAATATTTGCTAAATGTCTTGATCTAGTTACAGGTGGTGAACATACAAAAGGTGGTGAACGTCTTGCTCGGTGCATTCACTGAATATCCTATTAGTTTTTTAAAAAGGAAAGAAAAATTATATAAGTTATCCAATTAATAGACTTTTCTGATTTTTCTCACGTTTCGAATAGCCAAAAGATGCATCAGAGGGGCAGGATTCGTTTGATCTCAATATAATTGAGGACAGTTTGGCTCCAATAACCCGGTCCACGTACAAATCCAACTATTACTACGAACCAGAAAATTTTGATGTATATCAATTTAACCACTTAAAATAAATTTTTGTAATTTTAAGAAATTTAGATAAGAAGTAGAATAAAAAAAATCTATGTCCTAAAAACTAGAATAGCGAGAAATAAGAAAGAAAAAGAGCGTGTCGGAAAAAGATCGAAAAATAAAAATAAGAAAGAAAAAGAGTGACTTATAGAACTTAAAAACACTCGACTAACCCAACCTTATTACTATCACTAACTTAAAATTATAATCGCAAATTGAGATTACTAATTGGAATGATAATTGATACATAGGTAAAAGGCGTCTAAAAATATTAAAGCTTACAAGAAAAACTATATCCCAAATGGCAATAACTTAAAAAGAAACTAAAACTTAAAAAGGCGTCGCAAAATTCTAAAGCACCTAAATCTTAGTCTAAAGAAAAAGCACTTAAGGGATTTTACGGCAAAGCCTAAAAATCTAGAAATAAAAATATAACTATGGCAAAAACTAAGTTTAAAACTAAAAACTAGCGAAAAATACAAATATTACGCTAAAACAATTAAAAAGGGACAAAATATAAAAATATACTAAAAGTTGTGAAAATTACAATTTTTATAAAAATATTATTTTTATATTATTTAATTTATAAAACTATTAATTTTATAAACTAATTAAACTAATTAAAATTTAAAATACAAATTATTTTAAAAATTTAAAACTAATTATAATAATTAAGTAATTAGGGCTAATAATAATAATAAATAATAATTACACCGTAATAAATGTTGTTAGAGTTTCTGTGTGGCCCGTGTCAGACGGCTCCACGAGTTGCGGTGCTCGAAGCTGGAAACTCCGCGAGTCGCGGGGTTTCAAATTTCAGATTAGGAGCTTTCGTTTGACAGGTTTATATTTTGTTTTATTTTTTTTATTTTTCTGTTTAAATTTTCTGTTTTAATAAATATATAAAATATTTATATAAATTAAATAAAAACTTATGTTTTAAAAACTAAAATAAAAATAGAAATACTTTATAATTTTAAAAAAATCTTAAAAATAGATTTATATATATATATATATTTTTTCGGTTTTTAATTTTTTAATTTTTTAAATTTTAAAAAGTATATATTTTACAAAAACTAATTAAAACTTAATAAGAAATTTTTTTTTTTTTTTATATTAGCGTTGCGCTTCCGGCTTTTAAGCTAGATGATCCCCGGCAGTGGCGCCAAAAATACTTGATGTTATGCTAGGTGTATAAAAAATAGCTATTAAATTTTACAAGGAAATACTATTAAATACGATACAATTTTACACAAGATATTTATTTATTTAGAGAATGGATATACTTAAACCTTGCTACAACACTTATAGGCAGTGTACCTAATCGTACAGTAGTGTAGTTTTTAGTAAGTCCGGTTCGTTCCACAGGGAAAATCTTTTAATCAAAGCTAAACGCTATATTAGTTTAATTTTATAAAAATACAAATATATATATATATATATATATATATATATATATATATATATATATATATATATATATATATATATATAAGTAATATTATTATTATAAAGGGGGGTTTTTACCGTTTAATGACCGGTTTGTCGATTTTAAAACTTTAGTCGCAGTTAAAATAAAATGTAAAATATTAAATAAATAAAAGACTTAATTTAAAGCATAAAGTAAATAACGATAATGAAATTGTGAATAATAAAAGTGCGATAAAATAAATTTGCGATAATTAAAAAGTACGATAATTAAACGTGCAATTAAATACAATAACAATAAAAATGTGATAATTAGAAGTGCAATTAAATATAAAATAAAGGAAATTAAATATGAAATAAAATAATTATGCTTATTTAAACTTCCGTAATCATGATGTTTGACGTGTTGATTTTAGTTTTATGCCCATGGGTTAATTGTCCTTTGTCCTGGATTATTTAATATGTCCGTCTGGTTTTTGTCCATAACAGTCCATCAGTCATAAATATAAAGTGCGAGTGTCCTCGTCAAATTATTCTTATACTCGAAGTCAAATATTCCAACTAATTGGGGACTTAAACTGTAACAAGATTTTAATACTTTGTTTAATAATTACACCAGGATGTCGACTTAGTGTAACCCAAGGTTTTAATACTTTGTTATCAATTATGCCAAGTGTCCTTGTACATAATTTCACCCCTGTTTTAATAATTCTAGTGACTATTAATCCATTCCCGTGTCCGGTTAAATGAACGATTATTCATACATATAAATACCCCGCCCATCGTGTCCGATCGAGTGTAAATGGTTATTTATAGGGACGCCCAATTGTAAATCTTTATATTAAAATTAACAAACTATCATTTAGTTAAACAAATATAAAGCCCATTAATAGCCCATAGTCTAATTTCCACAAGTGTCGTTCTTTTATCCAAACCTCAATTATGGTACAAAGCCCAATTACCCAATTTTAGTAATTATCCCAACATCATGATTACTTCGGATTAAATAAGCATAATAATAACTTAGCTACGAGACATTAAATTAAAAATGTTGAACATAACTTACAATGATTAAAAATAGTGTAGCGTTACACGGACAGAATTTCGACTTACACCCTTACAACATTCGCTAACATACCCTTATTATTAGGATTAAAATTAAAATTAAAATATAAATTATAAATATAAATATTACGTATAGATAGATGGATGGATATATATTGATATATAAATTCGTCGAACTGCGTTGGCTTTTATAGGCATTTTCATTTTTTGGGGCTCCGCGAGTCGCGGTTCTTTTAGCCTTCGAACTCCGCAAGTCGCGGAGTTCGTTTTTACAGCTCATTCAGCCTTGGCTCTTTGTTTGCCGATGATTTTAAATAATAATATAATATACATATATAATTTTTAAGAATTATTTATATATTATATTATATTCATGTGCATAGTTGACTTGTAATTTTTAGTCCGTTGCGTCGAGCATTGAGAGTTGACTCTGGTCCTGGTTCCGGATTTTTGAACGTCCTTGCGTACAATTTAATATCTTGTACTTTGCGTTTTGAATCTTGTACTCTTGTAATTTTGAGACGTTTCTTATCAATAATTGGAACCTCTTTGATTGTATTTTGTACTTTTGAGCTTTTTGGTCGTTTGCGTCTTCAATTCGTCGAATCTGTCTTTTGTCTTCACCTTTTAATATTTAAACGAATATCACTTGTAAATAGAACAATTGCAACTAAAAGCTTGTCTTTCTTGGGGAATAATGCTATGAAATATATGTTCGTTTTTAGTATTATCATCCATTTTCGCGAAGAATACCGATCTCGACGGTTATAACCATGGTTATCATTTTGGCCTTGAAATCTATCATTGCGCGGGTAACCACCGCCGCCATTTCGCCGCGGATAACCAGAACTGCGGTAATTATCGTCGTTGCCATCGCGATAAGAATCATTGTCATCCCGCCAACTTTTGTCCTCACCCCATCCACATGCAGGGGTTATAGTACTATCTTCTCCACCTCGAAGATAATCATATGTCTCTTGTTGGACTTTAGCAAAAGTTGGCGGGACATCTCTTCGCAGTCTTCGCACAAGCGTTGGATGTCGTTGTGGATTAATAGCATGCAAAAATTCAGAAATTTTTTGATCTTCATTCAGACTTGGTATCTTCTGGAACTCGTAAATGTATCGCATAAGTAATGTGTTCAAAGTTTCCTTATTACCCTGCTTAATATCATGACATTCTATATGTGTCTTCTTCTGCTGTAAGCCTGTAAAAGATTCTGAAAATGCAACAAAAATTTATCACGAAGATCAGTGAAGCCAATGATACTGCGATCTTGCAGGCTATGGAACCACTCCATAGCGGATCCTTGCAAGGCCATAGGAAATACCCTACACGCAACCGGTTCATCCCAATTATAGGTGCTTACCACCCCTTCAGATCGCTGCAAAAAGTCCAAGGGGTCAGTTAACCCTGAATAAACTCCCAACGTCGCTGGCATAATAGGCGGTGTAACAATTGGATAATCAGAAATATGCTGGAAAAACTTGTCTGCAGCAGTGGTAATTTCAGTGGCCTTTTTTGTGCGAGTATCAGTATTGTCCGCGCAAAACTTGGCGATCATATCTTGCAAAAAATTCAGTTGTTCAAACTTATGTTGCATTGACTTAGGCGCAATGCTTCTAAAAGCATCCGCTAAAAAATGTTGAGCACTTTCTCTGCGAACAGCATCAGATGCTTCACCCTCATCCTCATGACGAGGGAAAGGTGTTGGTGGTTGCCTTCATTTAACATGTGGAATTTTTACAAATTCCTCTGCATTGTCCGAATCATCAGAAAACTCACTTTCTTCTCTTGGCGCTTTCGCAGTCTTCGAATTATAAACAGAATTTAGAATAACACGTTCATCCGCACCATCGCTATCACTATCGCGATGATCAATGACTAAGCGATCAGCCTATGATCCAGAATCATTCAACGGCCATAAGTAAGTTCGCGGTACGCGAGATTCGTGACAATATTTTCTAGCTTGTTCAATAGCCATGCCAAGTAATTTGTCTGCTTTTCCAGCCAAAATCTTTAATCGCTTGCCATCAGCGACAGTTTCTTCACGATGTTGCTGCAAATTCCTGCGCGCGACCATTTTTTCAGCAGCAACCTTTAGTTGCGAATGAACGTTAACAGGATTGCCACTAGGCGCTTTAGCTAGCGATTCTTTCCTTGAACTACCCGCGATAGTATTAACGTTTGCCTGCGTACTACTTGACAAGGCATTTTGCGAATCATTAACTAACGCATCAGCATTGATGGAACTTCCTGTTTGTTTCATGTTAGCTGCCATATTCAACGATCAAATCAGCTAATACGCTTCAGTGACTTCCTGTAAATCATCATAACAATACACGATTTAAATTAAACCAAGCAATTGATTGTTTGACAACACAAAACAAAGAATTTCAAGTTTAATTCATAAAACGTGTCCCATGGATGGCGCCAATTGATCAATCCTATATCAAGTTATCACTTAATTAAGGATTGAGTGCAATAATAAGATGGAAGATGGGATGTTTGATGATTATTTTGGACCCTGATGATCGTCTTTCACTTTAACAACCAAGTGATTAACCACCCCGACCCGGTCTTGATTGTCAATTAGCATAATTCACCTTAGCGCAATGTAGAAATCCCTTGGGCAAAATCACAAGTGAAAATCACAAAGGCTGGAGCAAATGGCAGAGAATCAACAACCTATAAATGAGAGGCCATGCTCTCTATTTATAGTATTCAAAATATCCGCGGTCTGCGGATTGCTTAACTATCCGCGGAAACTTAGCGGATTAAACAGCAGTCTTTTATTAAGGCGGAAACATAACCGCTATACTTATTTACAGCGGATATTTCACACCTTTTTATTATAGTTCGCGTAACTTCTACTTTTGACCTTTAGCCAATAAAATATACATATACAATGCTATGTATATGATCACTTACAAAATTTGGTGGAGATGGTCCAAATCCTTTACGGTTTGATTCTGCATATGGGTCTGTTTGGTTGCTGCTCATTTGGTTCATTCATTCCATTTATCTCGTCATCGGGTATGTTAGAGGGTTTGCTGTTGTTGCCGGCGTAGTTGACTTTGTTGACTTCGAAAAATAGGCATCGGGTTAGGTGTTCTTGGGTTGCCTGGTGAATGGTTTGGATAAGCAGTTTCTGAGTGAAGTTGCGAGGTTGGATACATGTTCGGGGTTATGTGTATGTTTTAGGCTTAGGTTTGGTGGTTTGTTTATACTCAATTTCAATTGTAATTTCAATAACGCTCGTTTGTACAGTTTTTAAGTATTGCAATACGATCCGCATTATGTAGATCCACCGAATCTTTAATCTATTATATATATAGCTATAAAGTTTCAACCAACCAACAACAATATAATATGAATGGTTATTGTATTTCTATTATCATTCTTTTTCCATTTCCATTCTTATTTCCGTTCACAAACCAAGCACAAATAAATTGTCAATTTATTTTTCCCTTAATTTGGTGTGGGTGACTGATGAATACTTTTAATTATTAAAAAAAGAAACGAGAAATATATACATACTAGTTTATAACCCGCAATTTTGCGGGTTCTTAAAATAAAAGATTATGAAATTCATTTTGAGAAATATTATAAATATATCGGAATGAATAATCATTGACAAATAAAAAAGATAAATATAATAAAATATAATTTATAATTTTATAAAAGTACTTACACAATAAATCACACAATTAATTAACATGACTACAATACAATACAATACAATACAATACAATACAATACAATACAATACAAAAATTTTAATCTTGTTAGTTTTACACCGACACAATGTTTCGCTTTTCTCTCATCTCGTGGCCCTAGGTGGCCGGTAACGGCATAATCCCGTCGGAAGTTTCAAAATTTCAACCCTTTCACCACCGTATGCTTCCACCGCTTCCCTCTTTCTATTCCTTTTTTTCAATTTTACTCTCCTTCCTTAACTTCTCTTTTGATTCTTTCACCAATTTTCATATCTTCACTTATTTGCCCTACCTTTAATTATTTACTGTATTTTGCATTTTAACTTCAGATTGAATCTAAATTTTTTTGATGAGCCCTTGTTTAGCTTTCATTCTTGCCATAAACCTTTTCGATTCCGTCTACATTCCACCCCTAGACCCCAACTGTACCCTTAAAAAAAAAATTCAGTGTTTTTTTTCTTTGAAATTTTCTTTTCATCAATCAATTAGATAGATGGGTGATTCTATTTTTATTGGAAGATTGGAAGGGATTTCACATAATATGCTAGAAGACACTTTCGGTAAGTTTGGGCCGATTAAGGAAATAAAGTCGTGGTCGTTTTGGAGATTTGCATTTATTACCTATGAACAAATTGCTCATGCTTCTTTGGCGATTCAATAGATGAACGGTTCTATTGTCTTCGGAAAACCTATCTTTGTTGGACGGCCATGTCGGCGGAGTGGTGGGAATTCTACCCGTGGCGTTCACTCACGATCTTGTGTGTCAATTACATCAAATCGGGCCTTGTTGATAAGATGGATCGGTGTGTGCTCATGGTTGATTCTACGCCTCTTGTGGAGGCCAAGGTTAAAGAGTTCCTTCTTAATTGTAATGTGCGTATTTCGACTTTCAGAAAGATGGACACGTTTGCTGGGGTTGTCGAATGTGTCGATTTGGTGTCGTATTCCAAGGTTCTTGCGATGGGTTCGGGGTCCGATTTCGAGATGGTGGTTCCTTTCTCTCCGAAGGCTAACGAGTTTTTTAGGTTCGTTTGGGTTGAATTACGAGGTTTTCCGGTCAAATATGTATCCGATGAGAATATTAAGAAAGTTGCTAGCAGTGTGGGTACGGTGGTGAAGGTGGCTCAACCCTCGTCTGATTTATCAAACATTGGATCTTCGTTTGCTTTTATTGAAACTACTTGTGTTAAGCATCTTCATGAGCTTGTCCCGGTGGCGTTAATCTCTGATTCACTTGCTAAAGGACATATTTGGGTTAACGAGCTCTCCGACACTTCGGTTGTGGAGAGAATACAGATTCTTTCTTTTTCTTGTGACTTTGTGCAGGAATTAAACGCTTCTGTTTTGATGGATGTACATTCGAGTGACCTTCCAGGAGCTACGGGAGTCTGTTTCGGATCCTCTGTTTTTCATGGTGTTGGTCGGCATGTTGACACAGCTGTAATGGTTGATACGGATGTGTCGTCGAGTCCTGTGGTTCAGTCCGAGCACTTTGCTCGATGTGATGGCAATTTTGTGTTTGGAAATTTTGAAGTTGGAAGTTCTTCTCGGGTGAATACGGGTCCTCATACGGGTGGCAAGAACATTGGGGGTAAATCTATTGATTGTGCAGGTTTGGGTTTGGATCGGTCTCCCTCGGTTACATTTTCTGTAGACAAGGTTCAAGCGGCTTTAGATTCTCATGGTTTTCGCAGTCGCAAAAGGGCTCGTTGTTTTAGTTTAGGGAATGATGATGTGGTTTCAGAGAATTACAAAATGGATAATGGGGTTTGTGGTTCGGATCGTGTTCCTGATTTTCTGGAGGTGAATGGTGTTTCTGATGTTCATCCGGTTTGCAACCTGGTGGTGGAGGATGATGGTTGTCCTCAGGTCGATTCGGGTCTAAATAAACAGGCACCGGAGATGGGTCGGGATGCAGGTGTAGTTTTGGGGAGTCTTGATGGGACTGGGCCTGGGTTGTTGGGCCCAGATGAAGGTAAGACATCGGGTTTGACTAATAGTTTTTTTGAGGAGGTGGCGAAAGATCTTGAAGGATGTATTAGGGTGGAAGGTAAACTGCTTAATTCGAAGGCGCTTCCGAAACGTATAGTGAGGAAGGGGTTCAAGGTTAAGAAAAAAGGTTCTATAAAAGGTTAACGTGTAGGTTTATAAAGTTTTTTGGTTTCTTAGTTCTTTAATGTTAGCATGTTAGGTTCTTGTAGTGGTTGTTTAGTCTTGTGCGGGCCTCGGTGCCTCGTTTTGTATCTTTGTTGCGGGTTTTCATCTTTTTGATGAAGCTCGAGTTTTATAAAGTTATAGTTTTTTGCCAAAAAAAAAAAAAAAATTTTCAATACAATACAATGCTTTAATAATGAAAAGCCCTAATGGTGACATGCAAGAGTACAAGAGCCCAAAGCCAAAACATATGCATATGCATATATACGAACAAGCTTTATGTTGTATGGAGTATGGACAGGGGACAATTGGAGATTGTTGGCTGGTACATGTCACAAAACTAAAGCTTAAATAAGGAAAAAGAAACATATAGTATTATTTGTACAATTAATTAACTACTATCCCACTCCCAACTAAGCTTCACCTACTCCTTAATTAGTGGACATTATCTTAATTTAACACTAATTAATTACTGATGATTTGTACAATTTTTTAAAAAAAGCCAAACATATAATGCAATACTTAAAAACTGTACAAACGAGACACCAAGGAAGGTGTCGAAGCAGCTCAAAAATACATCACGAGTAAAAATCATACAACCTGTGATCTAAACAATTATTTACAGTGAACAAAATTGGGACAAGGCAAGATTATTTAACCCATAAACTATGAGCCAATCGATCAGTCAATACTATCACGATATGATGTAGTTAGTTTGAGTTGTTTATTATATTTGTATATATATGTATGAAAGATAACCCGAAATATCTAGCGATTATTAAAAAAATGTCCTTTTCGCGTATAGTTAGTTACATTGTGTTCGTAAATTTATTTCGAGTTGAACGGTGATGTCAGAAAATTTAACTTGCGGCGGGCGAGAAGATACGACCCGTTAAAAATTTTGGGTGGAGTTTATTTAAGTTGTGACAACCCGGAAATTTTTGACCAAATTTAAACTTAATCTTTAAATGATTTCGACACGAGAAGCAAAGCCTATTTGATTGAATCTCAAAATTTTTGAACTGTTTATATGGATTTAGTTAATCCTTGACTATGCCCGATGATTCACGAACAATTGTGTGTAAATAAATATGTGAAATATATATATATATATATATATATATATATATATATATATATATATATATATATATATATATATATATATATATATATATATATATATATATATATATATATATATATATATATATATATATCAAAATAAATATATAAGTATTACATAAGTAATGAAATGTAAAGTTAATATATTATTTGAAATTACAAGTTAGAATATAAATAATATATCAATATTATTATTATTACTTTCATTATTATTACTAATTACTAATGATAATATTGATATTAATATTTGTATTATTAATATTATTAATTTGAATATGAGATATAAATATATATATATATATATATATATATATATATATATATATATATATAAAATTTGATATGTATAAGTGGTTATATTATTATTATCAATATTATTATTATCAATAATAATATTAATATTATTATAACTAATTTTATTAGTATCATTAATAATAAGTATTATTATCATTATTATTACTCTTATTAATATTGTTGTTATTATTATTATTATTATTATTATTATTATTATTATTATTATTATTATTATTATTATTATTATTATTATTAAAATTATGATTATTATTATTATTATTGTAATTAAGTATTAGTAAGTAATGTCATTATTGATAATATTATTATTAAATATTAATAATGTGTTTATCATTAATAATATTATCATTTAAGTATTATTATCATTATTATTTCTATTGTTACTTTTATTATTTGTTTCATAGATATTAGATATTAAAATTTGTATAATTAATGTTATTATGATTTATTATATACTTATTATACAGATATATATATATATATATATATATATATATATATATATATAAATATATATATATAGAATACAGAATTATATATATAAATACATATACAAATATTATATATATATATATATATATATATATATATATATATATATATATATATATATATATATATATATATATATATATATATATATATAATTACGGTATATACATAAATAAATAAATATAAGAAAAATACGTAATTCAGTTTTAAATCGTTGTCTAAGCTGTGTAAATTGTCTACTGGATTTAGCAACTCGATCCAGTTATCATGAACACAAACAAAATCCGTTAGAGGTCGACTTCACTTTTTATTTTTTTATTATTTTTTCGTACTGATCGAATATTTGGTGTCGAGCAATCCAAGCTACAAAACAAAGGTAAATGAGTCAATTGCGTTATAATAATATCTGTTAACCTCTATATAATACACCACTAATGTAATTCAAATTAAAACAACAAAAATCAAATTTAATTATGAAGAAACCTGCACGATATCTCTGTTTTGCTTCCATTTTTCAATTTGAAAGATTTGGAAATAAATTTCAAAATGTGTTAATGCAGTATTGTTAGAAATAGTTCGTTTAAACTAACTGCAAAGTTTCAAGTTTCAATTTTTCCTATCAAATTCTAATTTTGGAGTCAAAGTTGATTTTCAAAAAGTCAAACATTATGTTCATCGAAAAATTTGAATCCGTTTGGATGTTTTAAGTTAAATTGAATGTTCAGAAAGTTTCTAATAACGATTTGGTACATTTTTCATATAGGAATCGTTGTCTATAACAGCCTCTAATTTCGAAATCGATTTTTAGTTCAAAATGTGTTCTTCGCGTTCTTTTCTTTCAAACAGCAGCTGTTGTAAATTTTTTTGTTTTAATTAATTCAAAAACCCCACGACCGGTCAATTTTAGTTAAATACCAAGTCTTAATTCGAATTTATAAATCACGATCATGTTTGATTTAAAACTTTGGCCAATTAAATTGTGAGGAAGAAGGAAGAAAGGAAACAGAAGCAATATGGGTTAAATTGTAACGACTCGTCAAAATCGCTATTGACGCGGCACGTTAATCATTGATTCCACAGTGAGGTTTTGACCTCTATATGATACGTTTTGATAAAATATTGCATTCATTAAAATAAGTGACTTTCTAAACTTAGAAAGTTATAAACATGTGGGCGAGTGCTTAGGTATAAGCAAAATCCCAAAATACATAAGTCTTTAATTTACAGGTTGACATCACAGTCCAATTATTTATTACACAACGCAGTTTTATTTTGAATGCAATAAACTTTGTACAAAGCATGAGAGACTCCATGCAGGCAACAAGCACATCACAGAGGAAGCAGTCTAAGGACCTGAGAATAAAACATGCTAAAAAGTCAACACGAATGTTGGTGAGTTATAGGTTTTATTGCTCGAGTCATAAACATATATAAAGATAGACCACAAGATTTCATCAAAAGTTTATCAATAGATTCTACGTAACAGAGCACCCTGGTAACTAAACTTAACGCTATAGTGATAATTACCCCATTCGTTTTAATACACGCAAACCAACGTGTCTTAAACTTAAATAACATACGTCCGTTAAAAAGCTAGCGCTCTAGCTCGGACGGGGATGTCAAGCCCTATGGATCCATATACAATTATTCGTGCCCACCAGTCCATATCCTATGTACTGGCAGCTACTAGTTACCAAAGCTAAGGGATTTTCGGTTTAACTCAGTGTAGAATTTAGTATGTACTTGTGTCTTATTGCGTTAAAATAAATTGCATGTATTCTCAGCCCAAAAATATTTAAAGTATTTAAAAAGGGAGACTATAAACTCACAGTTCAATATTGAGACTCAATATTGTAGGCAAATTGCATAGACGTAATGACGGTAGACGACTGTATGGTTGGCCTTGGATTCAAGAACAATACTCCAAACAATACCCAATATTTCCTTAGCTTAAAGCGGTTTGAAACCCGAATTAAAACACCCTCGAATATACTTTATTATTATTAACTTAAATTAAAATTATAATTATAATTATAAATTTAAATTTAAATTACAGAAGAAAATATGTTGTGAAGTATATCGTCGAACAAACTGGCCTTTTTATAGTACTTTTCCATTTACTGTAGCTCATGCGATCGCATGAGTTTTCAGTGTTTTTGCCATGCGATCGCATGGCCGCCTTTTCCGATTTTGTTTGCTAGTTCGTCAACATCAAATAGTGTACTGTAGCAATAGTGTTACTGTAGCAATTCACTGTAGCAAGTCGTTTCACTGTAGCACTGTAGCAAAGTCGTTTTCACTGTAGCACTGTAGCAAAATACGGTTCACTGTAGCAAATAGTGTTTTTACTGTAGCAAATAGTGTTTTACTGTAGCAAAGTCATTTTTACTGTAGCAAATTGTGTTTTACTGTAGGAAAGTTTTACTTGTACATCTTATAATATATATATATATATACATACATATAATTGTTCATGAATCGTCGAGAGTAGTCAAAGGTAATTTTATATATGAAACAGTTCTAAAATTTTTGAGACTCAATCTAACAGACTTTGTTTAACGTGTCAAAATAATAAATCGTATAGAGAATTGGTTTAAATAAGTCGAAATTTTTCGGGTCATTACAGTAGCTCCCCGTTAAAGAAAATTTCGTCCCGAAATTTTGAGTAGTACCTATTTTATGAGTGATATCAGTGAACAAATGTGGATACTTTTGCTTCATTTGATCTTCACGTTCCCAAGTAAACTCGGGTCCTCGTCTAGCATTCCAACGAACCCTAACTATCGGTATTTTGCTTTGTTTAAATTGTTTGACCTCACGGTCCATGATTTCAACAGGTTCTTCGATAAAATGGAGTTTATCATTGATTCGTATTTCGTCAAGAGGAATTACGACATCCTCTTCAGCTAAACATTTCTTTAAATTTGACACGTGAAATGTGTCGTGAACACTATTAATTTCTTGCGGTAGCTTTAATCGATAATCAACTGCTCCAATTCTTTCGGTGATTTCAAAGGGTCCTATGTACCTAGGACTTAGCTTTCCACGTTTACCAAATCGTACAACGCCTTTCCAGGGTGACACTTTCAACATGACTTTGTCGCCCACTTGAAATTCTAACGGTTTTCTTCTTACATCAGCATAACTCTTTTGGCGACTCATGGCCGTTTTCAATCGCTGTTGTATTTGAATGATCTTGTCGGTGGTTTCATGAATAATTTCTGGTCCAGTAAGTTGTCTTTCTCCTACTTCACTCCAACAGATAGGAGATCTGCACTTTCTACCATAAAGTGCTTCAAATGGCGCTGCGTTGATGCTCGTATGATAGCTGTTATTGTATGAAAATTCTGCCAACGGTAAGTGTCGATCCCAACTGGTTCCAAAGTTAATCACGCATGCCCGTAACATGTCTTCCAATGTTTGTATTGTTCTTTCACTTTGACCATCTGTCTGTGGGTGATAAGTGGTGCTCATATCTAATCGAGTTCCCAATGCTTTTTGTAATGACTGCCAGAAACGTGATGTGAATCGGGTGTCGCGATCAGATATGATAGAGATAGGTACACCATGCCTGGAAACTACTTCCTTCAAATATAGGCGTGCTAATTTCTCCATACTGTCTGTCTCCTTTATTGGTAGAAAGTGAGCTGATTTAGTTAGACGATCAACTATCACCCAAATAGTATCATGACTACTTGCAGTCCTTGGCAATTTCGTAATGAAATCCATGGTTATTCTTTCCCATTTCCACTACGGAATTTTCGGTTGTTGCAGTAATCCTGACGGCTTTTGGTGCTCAGCTTTGACTTTTGCACACGTCAAACATTTACTTACATAAGTAGCAATTTCTGTCTTCATATTAGGCCACCAATAGAACTTCTTGAGATCGTGATACATTTTCCCATTTCCTGGATGAATTGAGTACCTCGTTTTGTGTGCTTCATCCAGTACTAGTTGCCTTAGGTTACCATATTTTGGTACCCATATCCTACCACCAAAATACAGGGTTCCATCGGCTTTTACTTCAAGTTGTTTTTCTAATCCTTTGCTCATTTCACCTTTTTCGTTTTCTTCTTTTAAAGCTTCTAACTGTGCTGCTTGAATTTGCTTTGTGAGATCGGTACGAATTGTAATGTTCAAAGCTCGGACCCTAAGAGGTTTTACTCTTTCTTTTCGACTTAGGGCATCAGCTACAACATTAGCCTTTCCGGGGTGGTAATGGATTTCACAATCGTAATCGTTTAACAACTCTACCCAGCGATGTTGCCTTATATTGAGTTGTTTTTGATCAAAAATATGCTGAAGACTCTTATGGTCAGTGTACACTGTACACTTGGTGCCATATAGATAGTGTCTCCATATTTTGAGTGAAAAAACTACTGCTCCAAGTTCTAAATCGTGCATCGTATAATTCTTTTCATGAATTTTTAGTTGTCGTGAGGCATATGCGATAACTTTTGTGCGTTGAATTAATACACATCCTAAACCTTGGTGCGAAGTGTCACAATAGATCACGAAATCATCATTTCCTTCTGGTAATGACAAAATGGGTGCTGACGTTAACTTCTTCTTTAATAACTGGAATGAGGATTCCTGTTCCGTAGACCAATCATATTTCTTTCCCTTTTGAGTCAATGCAGTTAAGGATTTGGTGATTCTAGAGAAATCTTGAATGAATCTTCGGTAGTAACCAGCAGGAACTAAGAATTGGCGGATTTGTGTTGGAGTCTTCGGTGTTTCCCATTTACTAATGGCTTCAATCTTGGCAGGGTCAACTTTAATTCCATGTTTACTGACAACATGGCCCAAAAATTGTACTTCTTGTAACCAGAAATCACACTTCGAAAATTTTGCGTACAATTCTTCTTTCTTGAGTATCTCTAGTACCAGTCTTAAGTGTTGCTCATGTTCTTCCTTGTTCTTCGAGTAAATCAATATGTCGTCGATAAAAACAATGACAAATTTTTCTAAATACGGTCTACAGATGCGATTCATTAGATCCATCAATACTGCTGGAGCATTAGTTAATCCAAAAGGCATGACTAGAAACTCATAGTGACCGTAACGGGTTCTGAACGCAGTTTTAGGAACATCTTCTTCCTTCACTCTCTGCTGATGATATCCGGAGCGTAGATCAATTTTAGAATAAACACTTGATCCTTGCAATTGATCAAACAAATCATCAATCCTCGGTAATGGGTACCGATTCTTGATCATTAATTTGTTTAATTCTCGGTAATCTATGCACATTCTCATAGATCCATCCTTCTTCTTGACGAACAGAATAGGAGCACCCCAAGGTGAAAAACTGGGACGAATAAATCCACAGTCCGATAATTCTTGCAACTGGTCTTGTAATTCTTGCATTTCTGAAGGTACAAGTCTATATGGGGATCGGGCTACAGGTGCAGCTCCTGGTATGAGATCAATCTAGAATTCTACACATCTGTGTGGAGGTAGCCTCGGTAATTCTTCTGGAAATACTCTGGGATATTCTCTTACAACCGGCATGTTATCAATGCTTCTTTCTTCAGTATCAATCTTCTTTACGTGTGCCAGAATAGCATAACAACCTTTTCTTATAAGTTTCTGGGCCTTCATACAGCTGATAAGGTTCAGCTTCGAGTTGCTTTTCTCCCCATAAATCATTAATGACGTTTTATCCTTTCGAGAGATGCGGATCGCTTTCTCAGCGCAAACAACTTCCGCTCTTGTTTTGGACATCCAGTCCATGCCAACGATTAAGTCAAAACTTCCTAATTCTACGGGTATCAAATCGATTTTGAAGGTTTCACCAGCGAGATTTATTTCACAACCATGGCAAATTTTATCGGCTTTTATTAGTTTACCATTAGCTAATTCAATAGTATATTTATCGTCTAGGGGTAATGATGCACATTTTAGTTTAGAACTGAAGTCTTTACACATATAACTTCTATCAGCACCCGTATCAAACATAATAGAAGCTAGTTGATTATTAACGGTAAACGTACCCGTGACAAGATTAGGATCCTCACGTGCTTCACTGGTACTAACATTAAATGCCCTCCCACGTGCGGGTTCTTTGTTCTTCTCCTTATCAGGGCATTGATTTATAAAGTGACCAGACTTCCCGCATCCAAAACATTTCTTGACATCGGTCGATTTTATCTTTACTTCAGAAACGGTGGCATAACAATCTTTCGCCACATGTCCTTTCTTGTTGCACTTATCACAGACCACTTGGCAATAACCTGTATGATGTGTGTAACATCTTTTGCAGAACGGATGGGGTCCCTTATAGTTTGGACTTGCAGTTGCCCCATCTTGTTTACCTTTAAAAGTTTCTTGTTTCTTCAGGTGAGTACTTTTGCCCTTATAGTCTTCCCATTTCCTCTTTCCTTCAGTTGTCTTGACTTCGGTAATTGGTGCCTTAATCGAAATCTCTGTGATCTGGTCCATGAGTTGGTGTGCCATTGTCATGGCTTCCTGCATCGTATTCAGTTTGGACGATGTAACATTTCCTTTGATATTGATCGATAAACCGTCAATATACATTTCTATCTTTCGTTTCTCGTTTGGCACCAATTCGGGACACAACAAGGCTAGTTCCATGAAGCGCTTTTCATAGTTATTGAGATTCACACCGATAACCTTCAGATTACATAACTCAGATTCTATTTTTCTAATCTCGTTTCAAGGACAGTACTCCTCGATTAGCATCTTTTTCAGTTCTTCCCAAGAGATATCATATGTCGTATATATTCCTTCTGCTTTAGCATAATTGTTCCACCAAGTAAGCGCACCGTCTTGCAACGTGCACGAAGCATACTTTGACTTGTCTCCACTCGCACAATTACTGATTTTGAAAATGGACTCCATCTTTTCAAACCATCGGGTTAGACCGACCGGTCCCTCGGTTCCACTAAACGTCTGTGGTTTGCATCCTTGAAAAGTTTTGTATGAGCATCCGTTTTGTGAGTTTGTGTTTACGGCTGCTGCTTTGGCTGCTGCTTCGGCTGTTGCTTTTGCTGCCTCAGCTGCAGCAATTCTTTCATTCACACGTTTCTCGACTAGTTCCTCAAACTCAGCATCCGACATTTGAGACATGTTTCTTCAATAAATACAACAGAGATAATTTAATCATATAGAATATTATAGGTAAAATGAGTTGTCAATAGTTAATCGTAGCATATTAATAATATGAACCAATTATTATAAAAGCTTTTTCTTCTTATTAGCATTTTATAATTATTTCTAGGGTATTACCTACCCGTTAAGTTCATACATAATAGCTAGTACAAGGAATTAACTACTAAAATCCTAATAATATTCCACTATGAAAAATTATAGCGATTTACTACGTTATTATGTAATAATAATAATAAATAGTAATAATACAAATAATCATTCCATGCATTTATTATTAATAAACCAAAATAATACAATACCATACAATACCGATATTTTACATATGCTTATTTTACATAACAAGATAGAGTAGCACACATAAGCAATAGAATAGCGCATGGAAGATTTATGGTTGCGAGGTCGTTTATTCAGAACTATCAGTAACTTCTTCCCATTTGGTTCTCTCTGCCAATTGTTTGTGTGCACATGGTCCGACAGACATTCTGGCAGTGTATTTAATTTTTGGTTGGGGTTTTGAGGTACCCGTTGCCTCAGTGGGTTTAATACAATAAGGGTGGTTACGGATTGAATGGTCCTGTTCCTTTTTAATAATTAAGGACATTTTATTATTGTGGTTGTTTTTATTATCTATAGCAAGTTGGAATTTCTCCTTAGTGACTTCTTTTATTTCATTAGCGAAATCCTCTTCTTCACTGATCTCGTCTGATGACGAACTATCTGAGTCATGTGTAGGAGAATATGATGACGAACTGTCTGCATCATGTGTACGAGAATATGTACCGGTGGTCATGAACCGAAATTTGCCAGGCGTAATCAGCACAACCCGCCCGTCGGCGGTGTATCTAGCCCAATGTCCATTTTCGTGTAGAAATGGACGATCCTCGTTTACTCCAAGGATCATGGGTCCATGCTAACGATACTGTGGCTCCGGAAAACTAGAGCTGGGTGGAGCTGGAACCTCCTCTGGGTTTACCGGGAGTTGGGATTCCCCGGCTAACATAATTTCTTCTTTAATAGGTATTGGAACGCCCTTTTCAGTTGTGGATATAATACATTCAGTGTCCGATTCCGAGTCGTACAAAATGATAGGATTAGAAGAAGTCATCTATCACATAATTGAAACAACAATTACGTTAGCATATAAATATATTACATATAATGTTTTTGACCAAATGATAAGCAAAAATCAGTAAAAACAGATATGGTCATAGTCCAGACTCACTAATGCATCCTAACAATTACCAGTTAAACACACTAATATAATTTCTGGTTCCCTATGACCTCAAGCTCTGATACCAACTGTAACGACCCGTCAAAATCGCTATTGACGCGGCACGTTAATCATTGATTCCACAGTGAGGTTTTGACCTCTATATGATACGTTTTGATAAAATATTGCATTCATTAAAATAAGTGACTTTCTAAATATAGAAAGTAATAAACATGTGGGCGAGTGCTTAGGTATAAGCAAAACCCCAAAATACATAAGTCTTTAATTTACAGGTTGACATCACAGTCCAATTATTTATTACACAACGCAGTTTTATTTTGAATGCAATAAACTTTGTACAAAGCATGAGAGACTCCATGCAGGCAACAATCACATCACAGCGAAAACAGTCTAAGGACCTGAGAATAAAACATGCTAAAAAGTCAACACGAATGTTGGTGAGTTATAGGTTTAATTGCTCGAGTCATAAACATATATAAAGATAGACCACAAGATTTCATCAAAAGTTTGTCAATAGATTCTATGTAACAGAGTACCCTGGTAACTAAACTTAACGCTATAGTGATAATTACCCCATTCGTTTTAATACACGCAAACCAACGTGTCTTAAACTTAAATAACATACGTCCGTTAAAAGGCTAGCGCTCTAGCTCGGACGGGGATGTCAAGCCCTATGGATCCATATACAATTATTCGCGCCCACCAGTCCATATCCTATGTACTGGCAGCTACTAGTTACCAAAACTAAGGGATTTTCGGTTTAACTCAGTGTAGAATTTAGTATGTACTTGTGTCTTATTGCGTTTAAAATAAATTGCATGTATTCTCAGCCCAAAAATATTTAAAGTATTTAAAAAGGGAGACTATAAACTCAAAGTTCAATATTGAGACTCAATATTGTAGGCAAATTGAGTAGACGTAATGACGGTAGATGACTGTATGGTTGGCCTTGGATTCAAGAACAATACCCCAAACAATACCCAATATTTCCTTAGCTTAAAGCGGTTTGAAACCCGAATTAAAACACCCTCGAATATACTTTATTATTGTTAACTTAAATTAAAATTATAATTATAATTATAAATTTAAATTTAAATTACAGAAGAAAATATGATGTGAAGTATATCGTCGAACAAACTGGCCTTTTTATAGTACTTTTCCATTTACTGTAGCTCATGCGATCGCATGAGTTTTCAGTGTTTTTGCCATGCGATCGCATGACTGCCTTTTCCGATTTTGTTTGCTAGTTCGTCGACATTAAATAGTGTTTACTGTAGCAAATAGTGTGTTATTGTAGTAAATAGTGTGTACTGTAGCAAGTCGTTTTCACTGTAGCAAAATACGGTTTCACTGTAGCAAATATTGTTTTACTGTAGCAAATAGTGTTTTACTGTAGCAAAGTCATTTTTACTGTAGCAAATAGTGTTTTACTGTAGGAAAGTCGTTTTTACTTGTACATCTTATAATATATATATATATATATATATATATATATATATATATATATATATATATATATATATATATATATATATATACATATATATATATACATACATACATACATACATACATACATATAATTGTTCATGAATCGTCGAGAGTAGTCAAAGGTAATTTTATATATGAAACAGTTCTAAAATTTTTGAGACTCAATCTAACAGACTTTGTTTAACGTGTCAAAATAATAAATCGTATAGAGAATTGGTTTAAATAAGTCAAAATTTTCCGGGTCATTACATAAATAAAATAGGATACCAGCTATATCAGATAAGCAGAAAACAGATGGATGGTTTGGGTTTGGTTCGGGTTAGCAAGAGGTCACGTGTTCGAGTCCGGTTCGGGACATTTTTTTTAAAGGCTTTATGAGGTTCGTGAATCCAAGGACAACCCTCCATTGTTCAGTTTCGTTGTATGAATATTTTTACTACAAAATATTGGATCGTGAGTTCATTTGATTCCCTTTTACTCTTTATATTTTTGGGACTGAGAATACATGAGCTGTTTTTACAACTGTTTTATTAAATGTCTTTGAAATCTATATTTTTGGACTGAGAATACATGAGATGCTTTTATAAACGTTTGACGAGATAGACACAAGCAAAACATTCCTCGAATGAATTATTATACAAACAGAAGTTCTGTTGATTATTATTGAATTAGTTGGACGTTATAATTGCCACTAATTGATGTGAATATTTCCCCTTGATTATTATAGCTTGGTAACCTAAGAATTAGGAAACGGGTATGGCCCCTAATTCACGCGAATCCTAAAGGTAGCTACCGGGTTTAACACCCCCACCCAGAATGTTCACTAGACGGAAGAGCTAGTGGGCGTGGTATTTAGTACTTCGAGGTTTATATATTTATTACAGACTGAAAGTTCTGTTTATTTTGGGGATATTTATGATGCGCATTAAATGCTAAGGTCGGTTACCAAGCCAAGCAAAGAAAGTAAAGTTAATGTTATATATCGAGAGAATGATTTTATACACAGGTTATGTGTATGTTATTTTGTACACGAGATATGTGTGCGGTTACTAAGATTTATGAAAAATGGTTTCGTACACGAGAAAGGTGTACTGTATTTAAAAGATATCGCATGTACATTACATGTGGGTATAGGATTAGGGCTCATTTGTACCATGCACATTTAAATCTTGTGGTCTATCAAAATGATGAATTTTATTGTTTATGATAAACCTATGAACTCACCAACCTTTTGGTTGACACTTATAAAACATGTTTATTCTCAGGTATTAAAGAAATCTTCCGCTGTGCATTTGCTCATTTTAGAGATACTACTTGGAGTCATTCATGACATATTTCAAAAGACGTTGCATTCGAGTTGTTGAGTTCAACAAGATTATTATTAAGTCATTGATAGTTTGATATATTATGAAATGGTATGCATGCCTGTCAACTTTCGATGAAATGAAAGTTTGTCTTCTAAAAACGAATGCAATGTTTATAAAATGTATCATATAGAGGTCAAATACCTCGCAATGAAATCAATTATTATGTAACGTTTATAATCGATATGAACGGGGCATTTCATAAGTTTATTCATAAAATAATAATTTAACGGTTTTTACCCCTAAAAAGTTGACATATTAGACATTCTTTAGGGGGGGTTTTATAACTTGGTTGGTTGTTGTCGTTTGGAAAACGGCTGGAGCCAAAAATGACCACATTTCCCACGCTTTTTATAATATAAAGGAATTAATTATTAAATATAATCTACGTAAATTTATGTTTATCAAAGGTGGAAAAATGCATTAAACACCTCATATATTATTCTTATTACTACTTTTTTTTATGATACTAGTATGTATAAACTCATAGGTATACACCGAGTAGATATGAATGTGGGAAATACAGAGTTTTTCCTCGTAGGCTAGGTTTACATCAAGGATTAGCCCTTATCTCAAACCTTTTTGCTTTGCTCCTTGACGAATTGTCTTGAGGGATTCAAGAGATCATACCATTGTGCTTGATCTTTGTTGATGATATAGTACTAGTTGCATAATCTTAAGAACTAAATATAGGACATGAGTTATTGAGGAGGCCTTAGAACGAAATAGTTTGTGGATTAGCAGACAGAAAACGGAATATCGTAGGTACAATTTTGACAGGAACAAAGATGATCATAGGGATGGAGAAAACATTCACATTGAAAGTCATGTCTTACACCTGCAAGATTCTTTTAGATACCTAGGATCGATGTTCCACAAGTCGGAGAGGACTGGTGATGAAGTGATCCACCGTATAAAAGTATGATAGTTAAAGTGGATAGCAGCAACAGGGGTCATGTAAGATAAGAAAGTACCTTTTAAATTGAAGTGGAGATCCTTCAGGGTGGCAATTAGACCATCTATGTTATACGGATCAGAGCGTTGACCAATGACGAAGGTTCAAGAGTGGATAATGGATGTGGTCGAGATGAGGATTCTTAGGTGGACGTGTGGTAAAATCATGTTGCATATAATTCCAAATGGAGTTTTTAGGCAGAACTTTGGGATTCTGAAGCATCATCAACAAGATGAGAGAAGGTCGACTTAGATGGTTTGGCCATGTTAGGAGAGGCTACTACCTACAACACTTGTGAGGAGAGTTGGGGCCCTTACGGTTGATGGTGTTAGGAGAAAAGACAAACCTAGGCATAAGTGAGAGGATAAAAATTAAGCTCCACATGAGCGAGTTTTCTTTAACGGAGGACGTGACTTCTGATCGGAATTTGTAGAGAACTAGTATTAAAGTTGATGAGTAAGGTGTACTAAATGTTAGATTGTGCATTTTGTCTCGTATTGACCTTTCTTATATAATATTTTCGATGTTCTTATATGATTATTATGCGTGTGTATGTATGTGTATGTATGGCTCTAGTTATTGAGTCGACAGCAATCGTCGATTTATTGGCGACTTGACTGACTCTTAGAGCCTAAAGTAAATTTCAGACAAGATTTAAAACCCATGGAAATTTGATTTTACCATTTTCATGGCGTCTCAATTTTATTTTATTTTTTAAATTTTTTTTTCCTACTTATTGTGAAATGTCCCGTTCTTATTGATTAAAAACGTTCCATATTAATTGATTTCGTTGCGAGGTTTTGACCTCTATATGAGACGTTTTTCAAAGACTGCATTCATTTTTAAAACAAACCATAACCTTTATTTCATAAATAAAGGTTTAAAAAGCTTTACGTATATTATCAAATAATGATAATCTAAAATATCATGTTTACACACGACCATTACATAATGGTTTACAATACAAATATGTTACATCGAAATCAGTTTCTTGAATGCAGTTTTTACACAATATCATACAAACATGGACTCCAAATCTTGTCCTTATTTTAGTATGCAACAGCGGAAGCTCTTAATATTCACCTGAGAATAAACATGCTTTAAACGTCAACAAAAATGTTGGTGAGTTATAGGTTTAACCTATATATATCAAATCGTAACAATAGACCACAAGATTTCATATTTCAATACACATCCCATACATAGAGATAAAAATCATTCATATGGTGAACACCTGGTAACCGACATTAACAAGATGCATATATAAGAATATCCCCATCATTCCGGGACACCCTTCGGATATGATATAAATTTCGAAGTACTAAAGCATCCGGTACTTTGGATGGGGTTTGTTAGGCCCAATAGATCTATCTTTAGGATTCGCGTCAATTAGGGTGTCTGTTCCCTAATTCTTAGATTACCAGACTTAATAAAAAGGGGCATATTCGATTTCGATAATTCAACCATAGAATGTAGTTTCACGTACTTGTGTCTATTTTGTAAATTATTTATAAAACCTGCATGTATTCTCATCCCAAAAATATTAGATTTTAAAAGTGGGACTATAACTCACTTTCACAGATTTTTACTTCGTCGGGAAGTAAGACTTGGCCACTGGTTGATTCACGAACCTATAACAATATATACATATATATCAAAGTATGATCAAAATATAATTACAAACATTTTTATTATGTTTTAAAGATTTGAGTGTATTAAGTCATCTGTCCTCGTTATTAACCTACAACTAGTTGTCCACAGTTAGATGTACAGAGATAAATCGATAAATATTATCTTGAATCAATCCACGACCCAGTGTATACGTATCTCAGTATTGATCACAACTCAAACTATATATATTTTGGAATCAACCTCAACCCTGTATAGCTAACTCCAACATTCACATATAGAGTGTCTATGGTTGTTCCGAAATATATATAGATGTGTCGACATGATAGGTCGAAACATTGTATACGTGTCTATGGTATCTCAAGATTACATAATATACAATACAAGTTGATTAAGTTATGGTTGGAATAGATTTGTTACCAATTTTCACGTAGCTAAAATGAGAAAAATTATCCAATCTTGTTTTACCCATAACTTCTTCATTTTAAATCCGTTTTGAGTGAATCAAATTGCTATGGTTTCATATTGAACTCTATTTTATGAATCTAAACAGAAAAGTATAGGTTTATAGTCGGAAAAATAAGTTACAAGTCGTTTTTGTAAAGGTAGTCATTTCAGTCGAAAGAACGACGTCTACATGACCATTTTAGAAAACATACTTCCACTTTGAGTTTAATCATAATTTTTGGATATAGTTTCATGTTCATAATAAAAATCATTTTCTCAGAATAACAACTTTAAAATCAAAGTTTATCATAGTTTTTAATTAACTAACCCAAAACAGCCAGCGGTGTTACTACGACGGCGTAAATCCGGTTTTACGGTGTTTTTCGTGTTTCCAGGTTTTAAATCATTAAGTTAGCATATCATATAGATATAGAACATGTGTTTAGTTGATTTTAAAAGTCAAGTTAGAAGGATTAACTTTTGTTTGCGAACAAGTTTAGAATTAACTAAACTATATTCTAGTGATTACAAGTTTAAACCTTCGAATAAGATAGCTTTATATGTATGAATCGAATGATGTTATGAACATCATTACTAACTTAAGTTCCTTGGATAAACCTACTGGAAAAGAGAAAAATGGATCTAGCTTCAATGGATCCTTGGATGGCTCGAAGTTCTTGAAGCAGAATCATGACACGAAAACAAGTTCAAGTAAGATCATCACTTGAAATAAGATTGTTATAGTTATAGAAATTGAACCAAAGTTTGAATATGATTATTACCTTGTATTAGAATGATAACCTACTGTAAGAAACAAAGATTTCTTGAGGTTGGATGATCACCTTACAAGATTGGAAGTGAGCTAGCAAACTTGAAAGTATTCTTGATTTTATGAAACTAGAACTTTTGGAATTTATGAAGAACACTTAGAACTTGAAGATAGAACTTGAGAGAGATCAATTAGATGAAGAAAATTGAAGAATGAAAGTGTTTGTAGGTGTTTTTGGTCGTTGGTGTATGGATTAGATATAAAGGATATGTAATTTTGTTTTCATGTAAATAAGTCATGAATGATTACTCATATTTTTGTAATTTTATGAGATATTTCATGCTAGTTGCCAAATGATGGTTCCCACATGTGTTAGGTGACTCACATGGGCTGCTAAGAGCTGATAATTGGAGTGTATATACCAATAGTACATACATCTAAAAGCTGTGTATTGTACGAGTACGAATACGGGTGCATACGAGTAGAATTGTTGATGAAACTGAACGAGGATGTAATTGTAAGCATTTTTGTTAAGTAGAAGTATTTTGATAAGTGTATTGAAGTCTTTCAAAAGTGTATAAATACATATTAAAACACTACATGTATATACATTTTAACTGAGTCGTTAAGTCATCGTTAGTCGTTACATGTAAGTTTTGTTTTGAGACCTTTAGGTTAACGATCTTGTTAAATGTTGTTAACCCAATGTTTATAATATCAAATGAGATTTTAAATTATTATATTATCATGATATTATCATGTATGAATATCTCTTAATATGATATATATACATTAAATGTCTTTACAACGATAATCGTTGCATATATGTCTCGTTTAAAAATCATTAAGTTAGTAGTCTTGTTTTTACATATGTAGTTCATTGTTAATATACTTAATGATATGTTTACTTATCATAGTATCATGTTAACTATATATATATCCATATATATGTCATCATATAGTTTTTACAAGTTTTAACGTTCGTGAATCACCGGTCAACTTGGGTGGTCAATTGTCTATATGAAACATATTTCAATTAATCAAGTCTTAACAAGTTTGATTGCTTAACATGTTGGAAACATTTAATCATGTAAATATCAATCTCAATTAATATATATAAACATGGAAAAGTTCGGGTCACTACAGTACCTACCCGTTAAATAAATTTCGTCCCGAAATTTTAAGCTGTTGAAGGTGTTGACGAATCTTCTGGAAATAGATGCGGGTATTTCTTCTTCATCTGATCTTCATGCTCCCAGGTGAACTCGGGTCCTCTACGAGCATTCCATCGAACCTTAACAATTGGTATCTTGTTTTGCTTAAGTCTTTTAACCTCACGGTCCATTATTTCGACGGGTTCTTCGATGAATTGAAGTTTTTCGTTGATTTGGATTTCATCTAACGGAATAGTGAGATCTTCTTTAGCAAAACATTTCTTTAAATTCGAGACGTGGAAAGTGTTATGTACAGCCGCGAGTTGTTGAGGTAACTCTAGTCGGTAAGCTACTGGTCCGATACGATCAATAATCTTGAATGGTCCAATATACCTTGGATTTAATTTCCCTCGTTTACCAAATCGAACAACGCCTTTCCAAGGTGCAACTTTAAGCATGACCATCTCTCCAATTTCAAATTCTATATCTTTTCTTTTAATGTCAGCGTAGCTCTTTTGTCGACTTTGGGCGGTTTTCAACCGTTGTTGAATTTGGATGATCTTCTCGGTAGTTTCTTGTATAATCTCCGGACCTGTAATCTGTCTATCCCCCACTTCACTCCAAAAAATCGGAGACCTGCACTTTCTACCATAAAGTGCTTCAAACGGCGCCATCTCAATGCTTGAATGGTAGCTGTTGTTGTAGGAAAATTCTGCTAACGGTAGATGTCGATCCCAACTGTTTCCGAAATCAATAACACATGCTCGTAGCATGACTTCAAGCGTTTGTATCGTCCTTTCGCTCTGCCCATCAGTTTGTGGATGATAGGCAGTACTCATGTCTAGACGAGTTCCTAATGCTTGCTGTAATGTCTGCCAGAATCTTGAAATAAATCTGCCATCCCTATCAGAGATAATAGAGATTGGTATTCCATGTCTGGAGATGACTTCCTTCAAATACAGTCGTGCTAACTTCTCCATCTTGTCATCTTCTCTTATTGGCAAGAAGTGTGCTGATTTGGTGAGACGGTCAACTATTACCCAAATAGTATCAAAACCACTTGCAGTCCTTGGCAATTTAGTGATGAAATCCATGGTAATGTTTTCCCATTTCCATTCCGGGATTTCGGGTTGTTGAAGTAGACCTGATGGTTTCTGATGCTCAGCTTTGACCTTAGAACATGTCAAACATTCTCCTACGTATTTAGCAACATCGGCTTTCATACCCGGCCACCAAAAATGTTTCTTGAGATCCTTGTACATCTTCCCCGTTCCAGGATGTATTGAGTATCTGGTTTTATGAGCTTCTCTAAGTACCATTTCTCTCATATTTCCAAATTTTGGTACCCAAATCCTTTCAGCCCTATACCGGGTTCCGTCTTCCCGAATATTAAGATGCTTCTCCGATCCTTTGGGTATTTCATCCTTTAAATTTCCCTCTTTTAAAACTCCTTGTTGCGCCTCCTTTATTTGAGTAGTAAGGTTATTATGAATCATTATATTCATAGATTTTACTCGAATGGGTTCTCTGTCCTTCCTGCTCAAGGCATCGGCAACCACATTTGCCTTCCCCGGGTGGTAACGAATCTCAAAGTCGTAATCATTCAATAATTCAATCCACCTACGCTGCCTCATATTCAGTTGTTTCTGATTAAATATGTGTTGAAGACTTTTGTGGTCGGTATATATAATACTTTTGACCCCATATAAGTAGTGCCTCCAAGTCTTTAATGCAAAAACAACAGCGCCTAATTCCAAATCATGCGTCGTATAATTTTGTTCGTGAATCTTTAATTGTCTAGACGCATAAGCAATCACCTTCGTTCGTTGCATTAATACACAACAGAGACCTTGCTTTGATGCATCACAATAAATCACAAAATCATCATTCCCTTCAGGCAATGACAATATAGGTGCCGTAGTTAGCTTTTTCTTTAATAACTGAAATGCTTTCTCTTGTTCATCATTCCATTCAAATTTCTTCCCTTTATGCGTTAATGCAGTCAAGGGTTTTGCTATTCTGGAAAAGTCTTGGATGAACCTTCTGTAGTAACCAGCTAGTCCTAAAAACTGGCGTATGTGTTTCGGAGTTTTCGGGGTTTCCCACTTTTCAACAGTTTCTATCTTTGCCGGATCCACCTTAATACCTTCTTTGTTCACTATGTGACCGAGGAATTGAACTTCTTCCAACCAAAATGCACACTTTGAAAACTTAGCGTACAATTCTTCCTTCCTCAATACTTCTAACACCTTTCTCAAATGTTCACCGTGTTCTTGGTCATTCTTTGAGTAAATAAGTATGTCATCAATGAAAACAATGACAAACTTGTCAAGGTATGGTCCACACACTCGGTTCATAAGGTCCATGAACACAGCTGGTGCATTAGTTAAACCAAACGGCATGACCATAAACTCGTAATGACCGTAACGTGTTCTGAAAGCAGTCTTTGGAATATCATCTTCTTTCACCCGCATTTGATGATACCCGGAACGTAAGTCAATCTTTGAATAAACAGACGAGCCTTGTAGTTGATCAAATAAGTCATCGATTCTCGGTAGTGGGTAGCGGTTCTTGATGGTAAGTTTGTTCAACTCTCGGTAGTCGATACACAACCTGAATGTACCATCTTTCTTCTTGACAAACAAAACAGGAGCTCCCCATGGTGATGTGCTTGGTCGAATGAAACCACGCTCTAAAAGTGCTTGTAATTGGCTTTGTAGTTCTTTCATCTCGCTGGGTGCGAGTCTGTAAGGAGCACGAGCTATTGGTGCAGCTCCTGGTACAAGATCTATTTGAAATTCAACGGATCGATGTGGGGGTAATCCCGGTAATTCTTTCGGAAATACATCAGGAAATTCTTTTGCGACGGGAACATCATTGATGCTCTTTTCTTCAGTTTGTACTTTCTCGACGTGTGCTAGAACAGCATAGCAACCTTTTCTTATTAGTTTTTGTGCCTTCAAATTACTAATAAGATGTAGCTTCGTGTTGCCCTTTTCTCCGTACACCATTAAGGGTTTTCCTTTTTCTCGTATAATGCGAATTGCATTTTTGTAACAAACGATCTCCGCTTTCACTTCTTTCAACCAGTCCATACCGATTATCACATCAAAACTCCCTAACTCTACTGGTATCAAATCAATCTTAAATGTTTCGCTAACCAGTTTAATTTCTCGATTCCGACATATATTATCTGCTGAAATTAATTTACCATTTGCTAATTCGAGTAAAAATTTACTATCCAAAGGCGTCAATGGACAACTTAATTTAGCACAAAAATCTCTACTCATATAGCTTCTATCCGCACCCGAATCAAATAAAACGTAAGCAGATTTATTGTCAATAAGAAACGTACCCGTAACAAGCTCCGGGTCTTCCTGTGCCTCTGCCGCATTAATATTGAAAACTCTTCCACGGCCTTGTCCATTCGTGTTCTCTTGGTTCGGGCAATTTCTAATAATGTGGCCCGGTTTTCCACATTTATAACAAACTACATTGGCATAACTTGCTCCGACACTACTTGCTCCGCCATTACTCGTTCCGACACCATTTGTTCCTTTCGTTCTATTAACCCCTGGTCCGTAGACCTCACACTTCGCCGCGCTATGACCATTTCTTTTACACTTGTTGCAAAATTTGGTGCAGAACCCCGAGTGATTCTTTTCACACCTTTGGCATAGCTGCTTCTGATTGTTGTTGTTGTTGCGGTTATTATTGATGTTGGGATGATTGTTGTAGTTGCTGTTGTTGTTGTTGTTGGGCCGTTTGTTGTAGTTGCGATTGATGTTGCGATTGTTGGGATAATTGTTGCCATTATTGTTGTAATTGCTGTTGTTGTTGTATTGGTGATTCTTATCACCGTTTTCCTCCCACTTTCTTTTGACTTGCTTCACATTGGCCTCTTCAGCAGTCTGTTCTTTAATTCTTTCTTCAATTTGGTTCACGAGTTTGTGAGCCATTCTACATGCCTGTTGTATGGAGGCGGGCTCGTGTGAACTTATATCTTCTTGGATTCTTTCCGGTAATCCTTTCACAAACGCGTCGATCTTCTCTTCCTCATCTTCGAATGCTCCCGGACACAATAGGCACAATTCTGTGAATCGTCTTTCGTACGTGGTAATATCAAATCCTTGGGTTCGTAACCCTCTAAGTTCTGTCTTGAGCTTATTGACCTCGGTTCTGGGACGGTACTTCTCGTTCATCAAGTGCTTGAATGCTGACCACGGTAGTGCGTACGCATCGTCTTGTCCCACTTGCTCTAGATAGGTATTCCACCATGTTAACGCAGAACCTGTGAAGGTATGCGTAGCGTACTTTACTTTGTCCTCTTCAGTACACTTACTTATGGCAAACACCGATTCGACCTTCTCGGTCCACCGTTTCAATCCGATCGGTCCTTCGGTTCCATCAAATTCCAAAGGTTTGCAGGCAGTGAATTCTTTGTAGGTGCATCCTACACGATTTCCTGTACTGCTAGATCCAAGGTTATTGTTGGTATGTAGCGCAGCCTGTACTGCGGCTATGTTTGAAGCTAGAAAAGTACGGAATTCCTCTTCATTCATATTCACGGTGTGTCGAGTAGTCGGTGCCATTTCCTTCAAAATAGTTAAATGGAACAAGTTAATAATACAGAATATTAAGAGTAGTTAATAGTATTTCGTAGCATAATATGAACTCATTTATAAAAGCTTTTTCTTCATATTAGCGTTTTATAAGTTTAAATTCGGGTAGTACCTACCCGTTAAGTTCATACTTAGTAGCTAATATACAATTCAACTACTACAATTCTATATGAAAAACTGATTATAATAATATTTCGCGTTCAAACTTTTATACAATATTTTACAAACTTACAATACCGCTTATTTTACATAAAGCATGAAATATAGCACACAATAACTTTGATACAAGATAGTTGTGAAGATAATTCTAGCTAGTACACAAGTCGTTCAGCAAAGGCAATAAAGACACGTAATTCATACGTCCAGAAACAAGTCATGCATTCTGGTTTTACTAGGACTACTTCCCATCCTTGGTCTAGTGCAACATAACCGTTATGGCCGTTGATAAGACAGCGTGTTGTAACGTCGTCAAAGGGACGAGGGTTACGTAATGTCCAACAGTCCCGTAATAATCTAAAAACCTCATTTCTTACCCCAATTACCGACTCCGTCACTTGTGGAAACGTTTTGTTTAATAGTTGTAGCCCGATGTTCTTGTTCTCACTTTGGTGAGAAGCGAACATTACTAATCCGTAAGCATAACATGCTTCTTTATGTTGCATGTTAGCCGCTTTTTCTAAATCACGAAGTCCAATATTCGGATATATTGAGTCAAAATAATTTCTTAACCCGTTGCGTAAAATAGCATTTGGGTTCCCCGCAATATATGCGTCAAAGTAAACACATCGTAACTTATGGGTTTCCCAATGTGATATCCCCCATCTTTCAAACAAAAGTCTCTTATAAACCAAGACATTCTTGGAACGTTCTTCGAATGTCTTACAAACTGATCTCGCCTTAAATAGTTGTGCCGAGGAATTCTGGCCGACTCTAGACAAGATTTCATCAATCATGTCTCCGGGTAGGTCTCTTAAAATATTGGGTTGTCTATCCATTTTGTGTTTTTATACTGTAAAATAGACAAGAGTTAGATTCATAAAAAAAAATATACTTATTAATACAAGCAATTTTTACATATATCATAAAGCATAAGCACACTATATTACATATATTACACCACACGAATACAACTATCTTATTCCGACTCGCTTGTTTCTTCTTCTTCGGTTTTGGTTCGTTTTGTCAAGTTTCTAGGGATATATGATGTTCCCCTAATACGAGCCGTCGTGATCCACATTGGTTTAGAAAAACCTGGTGGTTTAGAGGTTCCCGGGTCATTGTTACAACTTAAGGACTTCGGGGGTTGACGATACATATAAAGTTCATCGGGGTTGGAATTAGATTTCTCTATTTTTATGCCCTTTCCCTTATTATTTTCTTTTGCCTTTTTAAATTCAGTTGGGGTAATTTCTATAACATCATCGGAATTCTCGTCGGAATCCGATTCATCGGAGAATTGGTAATCCTCCCAATATTTTGCTTCCTTGGCGGAAACACCATTGACCATAATTAACCTTGGTCGGTTGGTTGAGGATTTTATTTTACTTAACCGTTTTATTATTTCCCCCACCGGTTCTATTTCTTCATCCGGTTCCGATTCTTCTTCCGGTTCCGATTCTTCTTCCGGTTCCGACTCTTCTTCCGGTTCCTCTTCGGGAACTTGTGAATCAGTCCACGAATCATTCCAATTTACATTTGACTCTTCATTATTATTAGGTGAGTCAATGGGACTTGTTCTAGAGGTAGACATCTATCACATAATATCAAACGCGTTAAGAGATTAATATATCACATAATATTCACATGTTAAAAATATATAGTTTCCAACAAAATTTGTTAAGCAATCATTTTTCAAGTAAACACGGTCGAAGTCCAGACTCACTAATGCATCCTAACAAACTCGATAAGACACACTAATGAAAAATTCTGGTTCTCTAAGACCAACGCTCGGATACCAACTGAAATGTCCCGTTCTTATTGATTAAAAACGTTCCATATTAATTGATTTTGTTGCGAGGTTTTGACCTCTATATGAGACGTTTTTCAAAGACTGCATTCATTTTTAAAACAAACCATAACCTTTATTTCATAAATAAAGGTTTAAAAAGCTTTACGTAGATTATCAAATAATGATAATCTAAAATATCATGTTTACACACGACCATTACATAATGGTTTACAATACAAATATGTTACATCAAAATCAGTTTCTTGAATGCAGTTTTTACACAATATCATACAAACATGGACTCCAAATCTTGTCCTTATTTTAGTATGCAACAGCGGAAGCTCTTAATATTCACCTGAGAATAAACATGCTTTAAACGTCAACAAAAATGTTGGTGAGTTATAGGTTTAACCTATATATATCAAATCGTAACAATAGACCACAAGATTTCATATTTCAATACACATCCCATACATAGAGATAAAAATCATTCATATGGTGAACACCTGGTAACCGACATTAACAAGATGCATATATAAGAATATCCCCATCATTCCGGGACACCCTTCGGATATGATATAAATTTCGAAGTACTAAAGCATCCGGTACTTTGATTGGGGTTTGTTAGGCCCAATAGATCTATCTTTAGGATTCACGTCAATTAGGGTGTCTGTTCCCTAATTCTTAGATTATCAGACTTAATAAAAAGGGGCATATTCGATTTCGATAATTCAACCATAGAATGTAGTTTCACGTACTTGTGTCTATTTTGTAAATTATTTATAAAACCTGCATGTATTCTCATCCCAAAAATATTAGATTTTAAAAGTGGGACTATAACTCACTTTCACAGATTTTTACTTCGTCGGGAAGTAAGACTTGGCCACTGGTTGATTCACGAACCTATAACAATATATACATATATATCAAAGTATGATCAAAATATAATTACAAACATTTTTATTATGTTTTAAAGATTTGAGTGTATTAAGTCATCTGTCCTCGTTATTAACCTACAACTAGTTGTCCACAGTTAGATGTACAGAGATAAATCGATAAATATTATCTTGAATCAATCCACGACCCAGTGTATACGTATCTCAGTATTGATCACAACTCAAACTATATATATTTTGGAATCAACCTCAACCCTGTATAGCTAACTCCAACATTCACATATAGAGTGTCTATGGTTGTTCCGAAATATATATAGATGTGTCGACATGATAGGTCGAAACATTGTATACGTGTCTATGGTATCTCAAGATTACATAATATACAATACAAGTTGATTAAGTTATGGTTGGAATAGATTTGTTACCAATTTTCACGTAGCTAAAATGAGAAAAATTATCCAATCTTGTTTTACCCATAACTTCTTCATTTTAAATCCGTTTTGAGTGAATCAAATTGCTATGGTTTCATATTGAACTCTATTTTATGAATCTAAACAGAAAAGTATAGGTTTATAGTCGGAAAAATAAGTTACAAGTTATTTTTGTAAAGGTAGTCAATTCAGTCGAAAGAACGACGTCTAGATGACCATTTTAGAAAACATACTTCCACTTTGAGTTTAATCATAATTTTTGGATATAGTTTCATGTTCATAATAAAAATCATTTTCTCAGAATAACAACTTTAAAATCAAAGTTTATCATAGTTTTTAATTAACTAACCCAAAACAGCCCGCGGTGTTACTACGACGGCGTAAATCCGGTTTTACGGTGTTTTTCGTGTTTCCAGGTTTTAAATCATTAAGTTAGCATATCATATAGATATAGAACATGTGTTTAGTTGATTTTAAAAGTCAAGTTAGAAGGATTAACTTTTGTTTGCGAACAAGTTTAGAATTAACTAAACTATGTTCTAGTGATTACAAGTTTAAACCTTCGAATAAGATAGCTTTATATGTATGAATCGAATGATGTTATGAACATCATTACTACCTTAAGTTCCTTGGATAAACCTACTGGAAAAGAGAAAAATGGATCTAGCTTCAATGGATCCTTGGATGGCTCGAAGTTCTTGAAGCAGAATCATGACACGAAAACAAGTTCAAGTAAGATCATCACTTGAAATAAGATTGTTATAGTTATAGAAATTGAACCAAAGTTTGAATATGATTATTACCTTGTATTAGAATGATAACCTACTGTAAGAAACAAAGATTTCTTGAGGTTGGATGATCACCTTACAAGATTGGAAGTGAGCTAGCAAACTTGAAAGTATTCTTGATTTTATGAAACTAGAACTTTTGGAATTTATGAAGAACACTTAGAACTTGAAGATAGAACTTGAGAGAGATCAATTAGATGAAGAAAATTGAAGAATGAAAGTGTTTGTAGGTGTTTTTGGTCGTTGGTGTATGGATTAGATATAAAGGATATGTAATTTTGTTTTCATGTAAATAAGTCATGAATGATTACTCATATTTTTGTAATTTTATGAGATATTTCATGCTAGTTGCCAAATGATGGTTCCCACATGTGTTAGGTGACTCACATGGGCTGCTAAGAGCTGATAATTGGAGTGTATATACCAATAGTACATACATCTAAAAGCTGTGTATTGTACGAGTACGAATACGGGTGCATACGAGTAGAATTGTTGATGAAACTGAACGAGGATGTAATTGTAAGCATTTTTGTTAAGTAGAAGTATTTTGATAAGTGTATTGAAGTCTTTCAAAAGTGTATAAATACATATTAAAACACTACATGTATATACATTTTAACTGAGTCGTTAAGTCATCGTTAGTCGTTACATGTAAGTTTTGTTTTGAGACCTTTAGGTTAACGATCTTGTTAAATGTTGTTAACCCAATGTTTATAATATCAAATGAGATTTTAAATTATTATATTATCATGATATTATCATGTATGAATATCTCTTAATATGATATATATACATTAAATGTCTTTACAACGATAATCGTTACATATATGTCTCGTTTAAAAATCATTAAGTTAGTAGTCTTGTTTTTACATATGTAGTTCATTGTTAATATACTTAATGATATGTTTACTTATCATAGTATCATGTTAACTATATATATATCCATATATATGTCATCATATAGTTTTTACAAGTTTTAACGTTCGTGAATCACCGGTCAACTTGGGTGGTCAATTGTCTATATGAAACATATTTCAATTAATCAAGTCTTAACAAGTTTGATTGCTTAACATGTTGGAAACATTTAATCATGTAAATATCAATCTCAATTAATATATATAAACATGGAAAAGTTCGGGTCACTACATATTGGCCGGAGGTCCACTCGGAAGCAATCTCTCTATCCGTCGAATAAAGAGAGGGATGACTTTCTCTACTTTTGAGAGTGTTTTCACTCTGGGTAGAGAAATAACTTGTCTTTATTCTCGGATAGGGGAAGGATTGTCTACATCTCACCTCCCGCATACACCACTTATGTGGTATTGGGTTTTTTTGTTATTGTTGTTGTTGTTGTTGTTGTTGTTGTTGTTGTTGTATGTATGTATGTATGTATGTATGTATGTATGTGTATGTAGGTACGTATGTGTACGTAGGTATGTAGGGGTGTGTGTGTGTATGCATGTTTATGTATTGATGTATGTTTTTGTATGTATGTATGTATGTGTGTATGTATGTGATCAAACCAAAATCGTTAAGTGTAAATGGATTTTGGGTTTGAGTGCTTAATTTGGAAAAAAGAGTAGGTTGATTGTTTTAACTCCAATAATTGTGCAAACCCCGATTTGGAATCTGGATTCCAAGGGCGTAAAACAACCAATTGGATTAACCTTATTCGATCGGAATCGAATAAGTTAATATCTTAGCGTGGATTAACTCGGATGGTGATCGGAGCACCGATCGGAATTAAATTAACGACTGGAGTGACGTTGTCGCCATTGATTTTGGCAGAATAACGTTTATGCATCCAATGTTGTTCAAATGAAGGATTTCACTTGTGTATTTATAGATGTTATGGAGGGAATGATGACGTGGCACATGTCCCTTTCATGGTTGTAACGAACTTTGCCAATCCCGAGGGGCGACATGGCACCTGTCCCTTTCATGGGAATAACAGATCCTAACGAACTTCCCTAGATTTGCGGGCTGACATGGCATGCGACATGCATGCTTGTTTGCTCCGTGACCAAGTGGTCATTCCGGGACAGGGTGCCTACCTCGTGACAATGCGCTCTGTTCCGGGACAACGCGCTTGTCCCGGGAGTACCTTCATGTCAGTTTGAAAGAACGAGACGGTGGTATTGGTGAGTTAATTCCGGTTAAGGCATCACGGTGCTCTCAGTCTAGCCGGGTGGGTCTCTCCTAAATACTTGCCAAGTGTTTCTTCACGGTCATGATTATGATGACTGGTTTTGCAGTGCCTGGTTATGATTATATCGACCGGTTGTGTGATACCGGTTGCGTGTATGTCATCCAGGTTCTTAGCTTTGCCATTTGTCCATCATGATGGAATATCCGGGAAGACGTCAGACGGATGACGAGAAAAGGAGTTGGCAATCCGGGACGCGTAGTGCCGGGCATAGTTTTTGCCGAAATGCTTGCCTATTTTGAGACAGATCATTTTGCGTATCATTAGTATGCATGTATGTTTATATATTTATGTCTATGTATGTATGTATATATGTTTTGTATATATGTATGTTTATGTATGTATGTATGTGTATGTATGTATGTATGTATGTATGTATGTATGTTTATTATATGTGTTTAAATATGTCTATTGTTCCTTCAGTGTAGCATTTCTTATATTTTGTTGAGCTCCGTATAGCTCATTCAGGTACATATCGATTTTTTATTTTTTATTTTTTATTTAATTATAGGCTAGATGTCCTTTCTAAAAGTAATCTCTATGTCCTTGAATATAGAGATGAATGACTTTCGCTTCCGGTGCGTGGAGAATTCTTTCGCTACATGTGGACGATGAAACAATTTTCTTTCTATTCTAGTGTTGAGGAAAGATTGTTTGCATCCACCTCTCTTATAACCCGCATGTATGAAATTGAGTATTGTTGTTATTGTTTTTGTATGGTTATAAACTATTTTCTTCTCTTTTTACTTTCAGTTCGAGATATAAATAGAATTATGAATGAATATGAAATATGTAGATTAAAATTTTGAATTAAACTATGTTGTTCACCGTAAAATAGTTGTCCCCGCTTGATCACAAAGTTACTTCAAATCAAAGTATCATTCAAGTAAGTAATGGTTGCGGCATCACCTTCTTTGTACTTTTACACCAAATTCCTGGAATTTTTTTTTGTAAAAGTTAATTGGGATTCACCTTATCTAAAACTTAACTTTTCATCATAAAAGTATAATGTTTATCCATAAATGACAGGTGATTCAATGCTTAACATTCAAATATTATTATTATTATTATTATTATTATTATTATTATTATTATTATTATTATTATTATTATTATTATTATTATTATTATTATTATTTGATAAAACAATGATTAGTATTAAAATTAGTAAACCTTTAATTAATAAATGAAAGAACCTTTAAACCAATACAACTAATCAAACCTTCATCAATATTATGTCCGTTTGATAATTTATTTGGTATCCAAACGAAACCTTCATTAATATTACGTCCGTTTGATAATTTATTTGGTATGTAATAAATAGCTACAAATTAGCTTTTGAAAATAAGTAAAGCTTAAAAATTGAAAATTACTAAAAACTCTTTTGTTGTATCATTGACATATTATATTTTTATTATTTTAAATCAACTAACTGTTAAAAGCTTATAACTTCAGCTAGTTACCAGACACTAATTAAAACTTCAACTTTATAAGTCGAAAGATAAGCTACAATTTCAAACTACAAATTCATCTTCAACTTTTAACTGTAGCAAGTTTTTTTAAACACTAGAATTATGACGGTAAAGGCTAATTACCTACTTCTTTCCCCATATACATATACATACATCAACAATCTAAATTCGTTCCAAAATTTAAAAATTGTATGTAATTGTTGATCAATGAATATTAATAAATGTTAAAGTGTTGATGTATTGGTGTATTGGTGATGACTTGACTTGTCACAATTAAATATTAAATATAGTTATTGTAACATTTAGTTATTGCTTTTAAAAGCTTATCAGATACAACAGGAAAATAAAGAAATGATTGCCAACAAAGTTATGATGAAAGTGTAGATTTAAAGAATTCATCTTCTTATTGAAAAATATATTATTAATCATAATCTATAATTAGATATGCAGCTAAGAACAATGTCTAGCTCTCACTTGTAAACATCTTCGGTGAAGTATTATTTTCATAAAATTCGTTTTCAAGTTTAGATCTTTCCTTTTAGTAAATGAAACACATGATTAATATAATGGTACTTTGGTTTTAGCTAATTAATTAATTAATTAATACTCCGTATAATATATAGTAATCCATCCATTGTGGATAAACCGAAACTCTTTGGATGAAATTTATTTAATTTGGTATTGACGTGTTGTGTGTGATATAATTGGTGCATTTGTTCTTCGATACACCTGTATATATATAAGACGTACGCTTTGGTTGCATGCATATATACTCTCCAAACGAGGATCATTAATTCGTATCTTTGCTTTCTTTTACAGGTTGTCACAAGACTCCAACATAATATCCTGCTTGAGATGGTGACCTTTTTATTTAAATAACAAAAATTGTAACTTTTTTTTATTTCGAAAAACATAATATTATAAATAAATACAATAATAAAAAGAGATCTGATGATTTAGGACGTTACATGACGTGTTACAACTTGCAGATAAATCTAATGTTCCACATCAACTTGACCTTGAATGAGATTACCAACTATAACTATAAGTCTATAACAAGTCAACTAAACGACCAACCAAATCAATGACAAGAAGCTATTGCTTCCGTGTTGTAACCGCCGCCGAGACTATCGAATCTTAAAAAAAAAAAGTCCCACCTGAATCGAAGTCTGCAACTGCGAACCTCAATCCACGAGCCCACACACCAAACCGTATTATCCCCAAACTGAAAAGTCTGTAACCAAATCGCTCGTCGGGCAACCCAAGAACACCCGCCTCAAGACCGCAATCAAAAACTCAGAACATAACCCCAATGGCCAGCAGATCCAAGCAAACCCCAAACTGCGATCAACCCAAAAACCCTAACCTGTCAAAATACCCAACGGACGGTCGGGAAGCAACCGAGATAAACACTCGAGATCTCCAATTTATTGGCGCTTAACAACCCTAAATTCGTTAAGGCGGCAACAACACCGGCCCGTTCCGACCCCAAACCGTTGACGAGGAAGATGGAACGAGACAGATCCGACCAAACACAAAGCAAAAGGAAAACGAACCTCGAGTCCACCAAGCCATATAACCCCACAAAAGTCAATGACCTTGACCCATCCAAACAAAGGCCATAACAACCACCTGTCCCAACCCGTGAAACCAGCCCAACCCAAGGTGGGTCATTCCAAGGCCAAAATCCGGCCAAAATGTCGGAACTCCGGTGAAAACCATCCAAACGCAGCAAACTCGAAGGAGGTGAGTAAAGGATGAAGAAAAGTCGGCATTTTCGAGAAAAAATAAGGAAATAAAAAAGACCACCGCTACATGTACCATCGGAGAAGAACAAAGAACCCATCACAAAACACCAACGATGCTTCAAACAGCCACAGAACATCACATGTTGTAACACCCCAGATTTTCAGTGAAGGAACGAAGCTCCTGTATGAAGAACGACGTTCCAAAGGAAGGAACGATGTTCCAAATGCTGGAACGGCGTTCCAAAACCAAGAACGACGTTGCGAATTAAGGAATGTGGTAAAAGTTGAACAAAACGTTTTTAGAGCCGTTTGAGGAACGGCGTTCCTTTAAGTGGAACGACGTTCTCATTTTATGTGTAATTGGAACGACGTTTCGTTGTCTGGAACGGTGTTCCTGTTGCAGATCTGTGATTTTGAACCCGTTTTAAGGGTTCTAAATGAGGGGCAATTGGGTCTTTTACTTGTGGACGAGCTTAAGGCCGGTGAACTGATCTCAAAACTCATTCACATTTCATTTCACCTTCACAAACACTCTCATCTATCCTAGAGTGAGAAAGTTTCACTTAGAGAGAGAAAGCTTAGATTGAGGACAAAGGAGCTTGATTCTGCGAGAGTTAAATTTGTTCATCTCGTTCCTAGCTACATTTTGGTAGTGGTGGTAAATCTTAGGGTTTTAACTTGCATGTTCTTGAGAAAACCCATCTAACTCACAAATGGGTGTTTGACTCACAAATGGGTGTTTGAAGCTAGTTGTGGGTATTGTTGACCCTTGTTGGTGAGTTTTGGGTTAGAAAACGTTTTGGCTATGTTAGGGCTTGCAATTTGGGTATAATCACTAGGATTAGTGATTATGTTGGTGTTAGAACCCAAATGGGTGTGTTTGGAAGTTTGATTTTGGGTGTAAACCCAATTTGGGTCAAAATGAGTCTTTTGGTTGAAATGGGTCATGAAATGCTTCTAGCACTTGACCATAAGTTGTGTTTTGGTGAGTTTGAGCCAAAATCACTAGCCATTAGTGATTTGAGGTATTGGGGTCGTGTTTGACCTAGTTGATGGTTAGGTGCAATTTGGGTCAAATTTGCACTTGAGGGTTTTTGGGTCAAGCTACTAGTGTTTATATCTTTATGTTGTGTTTGATGCTAGGTGACTTGCTTTTGGATCAATCTTGAAGTCCTAGCTTGGTTGTGACTCATCTAAGTGTTCAAGGTGAGTGGAGTATTTATATGTGTGTATATATAAATTGTTTACTTGCGGGGTTTAGTGGCGAGTATTATCCGGTTATGATGGATTTACTCTTTGTTGGTCACTCGATGCAAAGTGGTGGGTGATGTCCTTAAGGGTTCAATCTTTGTTGGCCACGTTGTGTTTGGGGAAAGTGGTGAGTGTTGACTATATACAAATCCACTCTTTGTTGGCCACTTGTGAGGATGTGGTAATTGTCACCTTTTGGGTTCGCTTTTTGTTGGCCACATTCGGGTGTATATGATAGTGCCATCCGAGAGGCGCTTTTGTTGGCCATATACATGGGTTGATGGTGTTATTCATTTGATGACTAACACATTTGGGTATGGTTAACCATATGTAGTGTGTTTGTAGTGCATCGTGTTATATTATTTTTTTATGCGATTAACATGCTAGCTTGTGTTCTAATTGTGTTTATATGTGTTAGTGATGCTATCTTGTATGCGGTTATGCGTAAGATGTGCAAGTAAGTGGTTTATGTATGTATGCATATAAGTATTGCACTCACTAAGCATTGTAGCTTACTCCCTCGTTGTTTATCTTTTTATAGATTGTGGCACTTCAAAGGACAAGGGTAAGGGATTAGCTTAGCTCGCGTGTTGGTGGTCTTGGAAAGACACTTTTGGTAATGGTCCCGACGGTCATGCTCACTTTTGGGTCATTTTGTTTAAATGGGTCATGTTAAACATTGGTTAAATTATAGGACTTGAGTTCCCGATCTTGTGAACTTGTAACTTGACGTATTTTGAAATTAGTTTAACACATGAGTATTTTACAAGTCATTTAAAATCGGTTTGGGGTCGGTTCAAGTGGTATCAAAGCATGACCTAAGAGATCTAGGTTACATTGGGATGGGAACCTAGACTTAGGTTGAATTGGCGTTTTATGCATGACTTGTCGGGTTACGGGACCACGGGGTTAATGTGGACACTCTAGTGTATGCATTTGTTACTTATGTATATTTGATTAACATCGAGTGAGATGGTCGTTGTATCAAGGAGTATGATAGAATGCGCAAGTATATTAATGATTGGCCGCCATTGGTACTGTTGCACGTCGTGTCAAACAAATGAAGTACGACGAGCGTCAAGCGAGATGGTGTTGTAAGTGTGTATGGCATGTCTTTTATTGTGGTCTAACCTATTATATACTTTAGAATGAGGACAAGAACCGGAGTGGATCCTGAGGTTCCAAGTAATGAGGTTGATAATAATGATGACGATTTAACGGACAAGATTGAGGTCGCGCTTGAGAGTTATTCCTCGGTGTTTACCGGGAAGGTTAAGGAGTTTCTTCAAGAGACGATTTGTAACGACCCGGAAATTTCCGCTCAAATTTAAACCTAAAACTCTATATGTTTCCGACACGATAAGCAAAATCTGTCATGTTGAGTCTAGAAAGTTTGAAATCTATATTTAGGTAATCAAGTACCATTCGACCATGCCTGACGATTCACGAACAACGATGATAAATAGATATATCATATATAGATGTGTATTATATATAAAAATTTATAATATTTCAATTTATGTAAATAATCGTGTATTAATATTAAATTGTTATATTAACATTATTAGTATTATCATTAATAATTATTATTAATATTATTACTAATATAAGAAGTATTGTAATTGTTCAAAATTGTTAAAATTATTATAATACAACTTAATATTATTATTAATATTATTAGTAATATAGAGAGTATTATAATTATTATTAATGTTAATATATCAATAATTACTTATTATTAATATTAAGTAGAGAATAGATAATTACATGTAATATGCTCTGTTATGTATCACGAGTCTTACATTTTCTTTGCTGTCTCACAAAGTCATGAAAGGAAAGTAGATTATTACTGTGCAAATGATTTATCTTGCGTTCACTATACTTAATTGGTTTATTTCACTAACTAAAAATATATACACAAAATATCTATCTATCTAAGTCAAACAAAATCGAATATGTTTGTTGTTTATTTATCGACATCCCATTCCAAATCAACTATTAAATCACTTTTTAGACATCTCAATCAACCCACATGTGGTTGTCTGATTCATATTAGGATTCTTATTTCCACCTTTCAATCTATACATACACGTACATAATTGTGCATAAAAGACATAAAGTTAATCAACCATCACCACCACCTTCTACAACACCATCTCACTTCCACTCTCAAATCTCATCCATCTTCTACCACCTCATTGATTGCCGAGAGTTACCAACCAAATAAACCCTCACCTGCTACTTCAAACAAATACCTTCATCATTTATCTTTGCTATCAATCGGTTCACCACTATTACTCATCATCGAATCAAATAACCACCACCAGCCATAAAATTCATAAATCATCGACCATTATTGTTGCTATGTGCTGCAGCTACTGATTCTTTTTCGAACCATAATAAACCGAAACCCACTAGGGTTTTACTATTAATCGAATAAAACTTGTTGTGACTGTTTTGTGTTCAATCAAACCACCACCCATGATCACAAACATCTATTAAACTATTGTTTGATTCTTTTCTGTCAAGCAACCTAAAAACTGAACCAACACTATTACCATGGTATTCTTGTCACCTGTTACCATTGTTACTATATATTTCTGTTTCTTAGTTGAACCTGTCATCACTTGCTTTCTGATTCCCGTTACCGGTCCAATCACTTTTGGTTGAACACCATTATTTTTTGTAGCGACCCCGACAAATCGTCAAGTGACGGCGTCGACTACGTGGGTCCCATTACCTGGTCATAAGTCTTTATGACAATGTTTGACCAAAATATGTCACCCTCATTTCAAAATAAAGATTGTTTTCAAAGTTTACAAGAATTGTTCAACCAAAAGTTAAGTTACAAGGTTATAAGTACATTTGAAATCTAGGCGACACGGTTTAAAGTAAAGTCAAAAGACGCTCCAAGTAATGCATGTATACTCGACATCCAATGCAAGTATCAAATAGTGAGCGAAAGCATGTATCACATATCGTGCAAGACCTGAGAAAAACATAGAAATCTGTCAACGAAAACGTTGGTGAAATCATAGGTTTAAGTAAGTAAGTGAGTAAAAGTAAGTAAGTCGAACCACAAGGTTTGCAAAGTTGAAATAATAGTAATACATTCTAAAAGTTAATATTCACGAGCACCCAATTATCAAAGCTTAACATTCCATCCATTGTATACCCCATCCATAGTGCTAGAACAAACACTGATTCTCGAAAATATATTTCATCCGTAGACGGTAGCGAACCGTCAAAGATGAGGGTTGTCAAACCCATATGGCCATATAACATAAGTTCTCGCTTACACCCGTCAAGTGTAACTAATGATAATCGAATTGAGGCTTTTTGTTCTAAACTCGTATGTAGAATGTTTGTTTTCCCGTTCTTGTGTTCACTTAGTTCAAAAGAATCGTTTATGTTTTCTCATCCCAAATATAAGTTCAAAAAGAGTAAAAGTGGGACTATGATCTCACCTTTGATTGCAAGAGTGAAATAGTACTTCAACAAGTAAACGTGCAAAGAACAATGCTAGTCTCGACCTAAACAATTAGGTTGTATCAATAACGATAGTCACGAAGGGTCAAAGATGTTCAATTAGTCCTATGGCTCAATACGACTCGATTAATATAGCATGTGAAGCAAATTGTCAAGTTTCATGCAAGATACAAGTATAAAAGCATGTTAGGAAGATTGCATAATTAATTGGTTAAGTTTGACAAAAAGTCAAACTTGGTCGGGTCAAAGTCAACGAAAAAGTCAACATGTTCGGGTCGGGTCCCGGACAAATTTTCCATGCTAATTATTCATATACAAGTATATTAAAACAAGTTTCATGTGAATCGGAGGTCGGTAGCTAGTCAAACATTTCACGTTAAAAGGGACATGGAGGTCAGAATCTGTCCAGGCCATTTGGCGCGCCGCGCGGGGTAGGGTGCGCGCCGCGCGACCTGTAGTTCAGCTATTTTTCTGTCTTTCAAACTATGCACGAGCCAAAACCAATTCTAACACAACTCTTGACCCGCAAACACTTATAACGCCTATCATACATCGTTGGAAAGGTATTTTGACGAGGAATGCAACTAAACACATATCATCAATCAAACTTCCACTTATAACAACCAAAAACCACAATTAAACATTCATAATCAAAGTTCAAGTTCCAAAAACGCATTTTATGATTCGGGCAACCAATTTACATGTATGTTATGCCGTTTCGAAGGTAATCAAACACACATTGCAACAAAACACTTAACAACAATATCTCATAGCATTTGACGCATCAAAAGTTCATGTAAAGCTCATCAAACCCTAATCCAAGTTCACAAAATCATTAATCATGTTCTTGGAGTTTCCTTAATCAACCTATACATCAAAACGAAGCTAATGATACTAGTAACACTTTTTAAAACATGCACTTTAACAATCTAACAACATTTGATCATCCAAAATCAAGGATTTAGCAAGTAATTTTCATATTGAACTAGTTACACCAAAAACAACGAATCGAGCATACAAATTACATACACGACATCACAATGAGCCATAGACACTAATTAACAACTTTATAACTCAAAAATCTCAAGAACACATAAAATTAGTGATTTTAGAAAGTTACCCAAATGAGATGAAGTTGGTATCAAATTGAAGAGGATGAAGAGAGGATTCCAAATATGTATTTTGTTTTGGTTGAAGCTTCCAAATCCGAATTTAGATGATGATTCTTTGTAGTGGTGTTTGAGAGAAAATTGGAAAGTATAGAAAGAAAATGGAAATGAAAATGAAAAGGAAAATGGGGAGGTGGGTGTTGACTAGTCAAGCTAGTCACATCTTTGCTCCAATGGCGAAACTAGTCCCTCGCGTTCGGTTGCGGGTGCGTGAATTGACCAAACGAATTATTTTAAATTACACGGAAGTACGGGAGATATTAAAAATCCGATAACGAGAATATTTAAAATGTTACTTAACAAAGGATACGAATCTAGATATGAAGGGTATTATTTAAAAAGAAAAAGACGGGCGTTAAAATAATTTAACGGAAAAATGCGGGATGTTACATTATCCACACCTCAAAAGAAATTTCGTCCCGAAATTTAGTTGGAAAAATAATAATCGATGCCTCTCACTCGAGACCGGAGATGTCAATGCTATGAATAAGTGAAGGTACGTCCTTGAGTGTTCTCATGAATTTGGATTTTTACGTTCCCCGGTTTCAACTGGTTTTCCTATGAAGAGAAGTTTGTCTTCAATAGTTGGTGCATTTAGAAGAATTGCACGTTCCTGTTCCGCAGGACACGTTTCTATGTTTGTTACACGAAATGTAAGGTAAACGGAAACTTAATTGAGTCGGAAGTTCTAAACGGTAGGAAGCGGTTCCAATACGCCCCAAGGTTTCAAAAGGTTCAATATTGCGGCTATAGCCTTTCTCGATTTCCCAAAATGGATTACACCTTTCCAAGGTGCGGTTTCTCAATATTACGCGGTTACACACTGGGATTTGTGAGGTTTTCATCTAAGTTTGGTATAACTCTTTTGGCGACTACAGATCGTCTCGAGCCCTCCTCGGATTTGAATGATTTCAATTGTTGTTTCTTGATGGAGTTCAGATTTCGGTGGTTGATGCTTTGGTTAAATGAACAGGGGTATGACATTAGCGGTCATATAGGGTTTCGGAAAGTGCGCGTGAACACACGAGTGGTAACTACTGTTGTAAGAGTGATCTACTAAAGGTGACAATACGAGTTTGTGACATGTCTTTCCAAGACGTAAATCGTTCGTTTGCTCGGTTCGTCAGTTTGTGGGTGGTACGCGGTACTCATGTCTAAGCGGGTTCCCAAGGTTCCTTGTAAAACTAGAAGTGAAACGAGTATTTCGATACGGAATAATTGACAAAGATACACCGTATTGGAATAGAATCTCTTAAGATACGTTTGAACAAGTTAGTTAGGGTTCGAAAAATGTTCGTTAGGACTATTCACCCTCGTGGCGAATACTTATGTAATATGAGGAGTTTCTCTATCCATGGAGAAATGTTACAAGGAGTTTCTTTAAACGGAAATGCGAACGGTAAAGATAGTAGTGAAATGAGGACTTAGAATAGGATGAGTTTACATCTCGAGGTTGCCATAACGTGCCTCTAGTTGTCAAAAGTTGAAGTCTGAAAGAGAAACGAGGTAGTACACGTAGTTGTATAGTTCGGGGTTGAATAATAGTTGACCGATTATCAGAAACACAAGGGCGTTAAGTCAAAGAACAGTGAAGTATCGTTGGATTGTGTGCTATCTTAAATTCCAGTAATATCAGACGGTGACGGTGAAATAACAGAGGTATGTAGTGTGGTACGTGATGACGAGAAGATTGATCGGATCCACAATTTAGTATTCGAATTCTTCGTGTAAAATAACGAATTTTAGTTATGTTGATTTTTGAGTCGAGAGAGTATGCCTTTCGGCGTTCAAATAGAAATATTTCCATGTTCGAGTTCCATCTGTTGCTATACGATTTTAACTAGAAATGTTGGTGTGAAGAATCACGCTCAAGGTTCGAACACGGAGAGGTTTAGAGTTTTCCTTAGTGAGTTAACGAGTTTAAAAGTCGTGTGACACCGTGTGATACCATTCTGTAACACCCCAGCTTAACATGACCACAATATTGTCCGCTTTGCCCGCAGGCGCACGGCTTTTTCTTGGCGATAACACACGAGAAAAGTCAGAAATGAATCTTCGGTAACAACCGGTGAGATCTAATATTTTTACGAATATAAGTCTGAGTTGGGAGAGTTTCCTGATTACATGTGGCTTGATTTCGAGATTGATTGTAATGCCTTGACCATTAACATCATGGTCTAGAAAATTGGACTTCGTTCAACAGAAATTCTCACTCGGAGAATTTGGTATAGAGTTGCTCTTTTCTCAAAAGTTCGAGCTTAAGATGGTGATGTTGTTCGTTTTCCTTCTTTACTTGAATAAGTTAAGATGTCATCTATAAATACGATAACAGATTAGTCTATATGAATTTGCATACGCGGTTCAAGAGGTTTATGGATACGGGCGAGCCCTAAATAAATCAAACGGTACTAAGAGAGATTTACAACTAGCGTTGCGAGTTCGGAAAGTGGCTTAGGAGACATCGTCTCACTTAACCCCCAATTGATGATAACCGGAACGGAGGTCGATTTGGAACATACGGGATTCGTGCAAATAATCATGAGGTCATGGATGCGAGGGAGAGGGTATCGGTTTCCAACCGAAAATTTCTTAGTTCACAACAATGTATACATAAATGTAGGGCAACAATTTCTCCTTAATGAATAGGTTTTGAGTTCCTTAGTTCTATTGGTGTCGAGTTCAATTTCTTAACGTATATCCTCCGATAATATTTATAGGCACACAATATTTTTCCGTTGGTCGCTTAAATCGCCTAAATAGTATCTAGGGGAAAAGATGGAAGGTAATGAGTACAAGTCAAAGTCTCGGTTGTAAAACGTCTAGCGGTAATCGAATCGAACAAGTATGAAGTATACGGTTTGTTGTGAAGAAACGTACCCGTGACTAGTCCATCGTCGTCTCGGGCATCCTAGGTGTCGATGTTGAAAGTTCAATGGCGTGCGTTGAGGTTGATTTCTTCTTTGGGCACACATTCCTAAAATGACCCAGTTGGCCACACTCAAAGCATGCACCCGTCCTGTGTGCGTTGGGCACCCTTCGAGCGACGGTAACGGTACCCTTACAGACATGGGCCACATGGCCACTTCTTTGACACTTGACGCAAAATGGTTTGCCACATTCACCAAAATGATGTTTGCGACACTTGTTACAGTGAGGTAGGGTTCCGGCATACCCCTTCTTGCCGCCGGGGGTGAAAGGCTTCTTGGAGATGTTGTTATTGTTGTGGTTGCTTGGTTGCGAGGCTTCCCATTTTCTTTTGTTGTTACCCGGGTGGTTCTCGACCATTCGTACCGGTGCTTCCATTTCATTCACCGTTTCTAAAGTTTGGTGGGCCTTTGTTAAAGCCTCTTGTAGGTTAGTGGGTTGGGATGCCATTACCCCGTGTTGAATGCTCTTAGGGAGGCCATCCATGTAAAGTTCGACTCTTAGGGATTCGGGAGTCATGAGATTTGGACACATTGAGACTAGTTCGGTAAACCGTTGATTATAAGCTCCGAGGTCATTCCTGACCGTTCTTAAATTCCTTAGACCCTGTTCGAGCCTTCGAGTTTCGTCGCGCAGAAAATATTCGGTGATCATTCTCTCTCTTAATTCGGTCCATGAGAGTGTGTGGGCTTCATCGATACCCACCGATTGTACGTACTTGTTCCACCATGAAAGAGCAATGCCGGTGAAAGTGAGGGTGGAAAACTTGACCTTATCTTGGTCTCGACAACCGCTTGTGTTAAAAACGGTCTCCATTTGTTCAAACCATCGGGTGAGAACAACCGGTCCTCCGGTTCCATCGAAAGTGGGAGGGTTGTACTTCATGAAGTTCTTGTAGGAGCAACCTTCGCTTGAATTACCGGCTCCACGATTGGTGTTGTTGGAAAAGTGATCGGCCACGGCCGTACCCACGGCGGTGGTTATCATTCGTTGAAGAGCTTGTTCGAGAGTTTCGAGAGGGGTATTGTGTTGACCTTGGTGAGCCATTGTTCCTTCAAGACACAAGAATATCGTTGATTAGTATTCTTAACAATACTAACCGTGATATGGAATAAGGATATAGAGAAAATTTTTCCTTGACTCGCCTTAAATTCTTTATGTCATAATGTCGGAACGTCCATGTGAATCACCGTAATATAATCCCGGAAATTATATTACCCTGATTCTCATGTGCATTTAACATTACTTCATAAAGTCAAGGTGGCGCGTCAACAAAATTTATCAACGTAAGATCAAGATCGAATACGAGTTAGATATGATAGAAGAGTTCGAGTATAAATGCACAAATAGTCAAGTAATTCCTACTTCAGTCTATATGCCGGTTGTAGTCTAGATTCACCTATGTACCCTATGACTCGGGGTGAACACAAATGAACTCTAAATCCCTACAACCAAGGCTCTGATACCACTTGTAGCGACCCCGACAAATCGTCAAGTGACGGCGTCGACTACGTGGGTCCCATTACCTGGTCATAAGTCTTTATGACAATGTTTGACCAAAATATGTCACCCTCATTTCAAAATAAAGATTGTTTTCAAAGTTTACAAGAATTGTTCAACCAAAAGTTAAGTTACAAGGTTATAAGTACATTTGAAATCTAGGCGACACGGTTTAAAGTAAAGTCAAAAGACGCTCCAAGTAATGCATGTATACTCGACATCCAATGCAAGTATCAAATAGTGAGCGGAAGCATGTATCACATATCGTGCAAGACCTGAGAAAAACATAGAAATCTGTCAACGAAAACGTTGGTGAAATCATAGGTTTAAGTAAGTAAGTGAGTAAAAGTAAGTAAGTCGAACCACAAGGTTTGCAAAGTTGAAATAATAGTAATACATTCTAAAAGTTAATATTCACGAGCACCCAATTATCAAAGCTTAACATTCCATCCATTGTATACCCCATCCATAGTGCTAGAACAAACACTGATTCTCAAAAATATATTTCATCCGTAGACGGTAGCGAACCGTCAAAGATGAGGGTTGTCAAACCCATATGGCCATATAACATAAGTTCTCGCTTACACCCGTCAAGTGTAACTAATGATAATCGAATTGAGGCTTTTTGTTCTAAACTCGTATGTAGAATGTTTGTTTTCCCGTTCTTGTGTTCACTTAGTTCAAAAGAATCGTTTATGTTTTCTCATCCCAAATATAAGTTCAAAAAGAGTAAAAGTGGGACTATGATCTCACCTTTGATTGCAAGAGTGAAATAGTACTTCAACAAGTAAACGTGCAAAGAACAATGCTAGTCTCGACCTAAACAATTAGGTTGTATCAATAACGATAGTCACGAAGGGTCAAAGATGTTCAATTAGTCCTATGGCTCAATACGACTCGATTAATATAGCATGTGAAGCAAATTGTCAAGTTTCATGCAAGATACAAGTATAAAAGCATGTTAGGAAGATTGCATAATTAATTGGTTAAGTTTGACAAAAAGTCAAACTTGGTCGGGTCAAAGTCAACGAAAAAGTCAACATGTTCGGGTCGGGTCCCGGACAAATTTTCCATGCTAATTATTCATATACAAGTATATTAAAACAAGTTTCATGTGAATCGGAGGTCGGTAGCTAGTCAAACATTTCACGTTAAAAGGGACATGGAGGTCAGAATCTGTCCAGGCCATTTGGCGCGCCGCGCGGGGTAGGGTGCGCGCCGCGCGACCTGTAGTTCAGCTATTTTTCTGTCTTTCAAACTATGCACGAGCCAAAACCAATTCTAACACAACTCTTGACCCGCAAACACTTATAACGCCTATCATACATCGTTGGAAAGGTATTTTGACGAGGAATGCAACTAAACACATATCATCAATCAAACTTCCACTTATAACAACCAAAAACCACAATTAAACATTCATAATCAAAGTTCAAGTTCCAAAAACGCATTTTATGATTCGGGCAACCAATTTACATGTATGTTATGCCGTTTCGAAGGTAATCAAACACACATTGCAACAAAACACTTAACAACAATATCTCATAGCATTTGACGCATCAAAAGTTCATGTAAAGCTCATCAAACCCTAATCCAAGTTCACAAAATCATTAATCATGTTCTTGGAGTTTCCTTAATCAACCTATACATCAAAACGAAGCTAATGATACTAGTAACACTTTTTAAAACATGCACTTTAACAATCTAACAACATTTGATCATCCAAAATCAAGGATTTAGCAAGTAATTTTCATATTGAACTAGTTACACCAAAAACAACGAATCGAGCATACAAATTACATACACGACATCACAATGAGCCATAGACACTAATTAACAACTTTATAACTCAAAAATCTCAAGAACACATAAAATTAGTGATTTTAGAAAGTTACCCAAATGAGATGAAGTTGGTATCAAATTGAAGAGGATGAAGAGAGGATTCCAAATATGTATTTTGTTTTGGTTGAAGCTTCCAAATCCGAATTTAGATGATGATTCTTTGTAGTGGTGTTTGAGAGAAAATTGGAAAGTATAGAAAGAAAATGGAAATGAAAATGAAAAGGAAAATGGGGAGGTGGGTGTTGACTAGTCAAGCTAGTCACATCTTTGCTCCAATGGCGAAACTAGTCCCTCGCGTTCGGTTGCGGGTGCGTGAATTGACCAAACGAATTATTTTAAATTACACGGAAGTACGGGAGATATTAAAAATCCGATAACGAGAATATTTAAAATGTTACTTAACAAAGGATACGAATCTAGATATGAAGGGTATTATTTAAAAAGAAAAAGACGGGCGTTAAAATAATTTAACGGAAAAATGCGGGATGTTACATTTTTCTATAAACCACAACCCATCGGGAACCTCTATCACCGATCACCTTCATCAAACCAATATCACCTTCATCAAATCACCCCAACCCGTCTCTCTCTCCCTCTCTATCGTGGCAAGAAACATCTTCTGCAACCCATCGTATTATCACTCACCCATGATCAACTCAATCATCTCCACCCGTCACCTATTGCAATGATTGTTTTCCTGCTTTCAATCCCACTTCCTGTTAATAGTAGCGACACACAAGAGGAAGAAGATGATTCTGTTTAAAAAAAAACAAATTAAATTAAAATTATAATAAATAAGTAATATAACGAAAAAAGATGAAACAAAACCGTCGGCTGCTTATTTATCTATTTTATTCCGTGTTTTAAAAAAAAAAAAAGAAAGGGATGGTATACAGCTGGCTAGTTGGTCGAACTCCTTTTTCCATCGAGTAATTCAAATTTAAATGGATTATTGAACCTTGAACTTTTGGATTGGCTTTATTCTTGGATTAGTGATATGAAGTGGGCCGAACCCCATTTAGATTGCTGGACCGTAAATCTTTTAATGTGATCTGGGCCGAATTCTTGTTGGACCTGGGCGTGTTAAGTGATACCTGATGATGATATGTATGAAGATGAAGTAGAAACGGGTTCTTATATAAATTAAACCATACTATAACAGATAAATGAAAACAGTTAAATGGTTAGGGTGTTTGTGTCTTAAACGAGAGGTCACGGGTTCGAGTCCTGTTTGCAGCATATCTTTTTACACAAAGCTATTAAGGGTATACCACTTTCATTTCTTTTCTTTATTATTATTATTATTATTATTATTATTATTATTATTATTATTGTTCTTATTAGTAAGACTATTAAAAATTTACATTTATAACACTTTATAATTATTAGTAATATTATTATTTCCAGTAATAATAACATTTGTATTATTATTATTATTATTATTATTATTATTATTATTATTATTATTATTATTATTATTATTATTATTATTATTATTATTATTATTATTATTATTATTATTATTATTATTATTATTATTGTTATTACTAGAAGCTTCATTATTTGAATTAACATGGTTACTAAGATATTTATTAAAAACTATTTTATTACAATCATTATTATTGATATTAGTGTTAAATTTTTTTTAGTACTATCATTATATATATTTTAAATATTATTATAACTTTTATCTTGCAAACAAAAGATTATCTGTAAAAAAAATATATATATATATATATGTATATATATATTTAAAACATATAAAATGAATATATAATGAAAAATATAAGTTAATAATATAAAATTCTATATCACTAAGAATATATGTATATTTGTTCAAATGCAATCATATGTATTAATATAAATACATAATTAATATAGGTTCGTGAATCCGAGGCCAACCCTACATTTGTTCAATGATGTTATACGTATTTTTACTACAAAATACAGTATGGTGAGTATATAGTCCCACTTTTAAACTCTAAATATTTCGGGATGAGAATACATGTATTTTATGTTTTACGTTATGGACACAAGTAACTGAAAAATATATTCTACGTTGAGTTGTACCACTGGCATACTTCCCTGTAGCTTGGTAACTAATATTTACAGCGGTATTGTAAACGCGAATCCTGTTGATAGATCTATCGGGCCTGACAACCCCAACCGGACTGGACGACCAGTATTCAACGGTTGCACAGTACTTCGTTTCATGACTATACTTGGTACAGTGTAGTAAGATTTCATAATAAAGGGAATATGCGACTTGATTAAATGTTAAGTATGGTTACCAAGTGCTCAACCACTTAGAATATTTTTATTAAAATGTTTATACATGAAATCTTGTGGTCCATTGTTATAACGCTGCTAGCATCAAACCTATATATCTCACCAACTTTATGTTGACTTTTTAAAGCATGTTATTCTCAGGTACGAATTAAGTCTTCCGCTATGCATTTGCTCATACTAAAGACATTACTTGGAGTTGATCATCGCAATGGAACCAGATATTGATGATTTCGTCCAGGGGGACTTGGACGGGGTTTGACAGAATGGTATCAGAGCGTTGGTCTTAGCGAACCAGGCCTTGCATTAGTGTGTCTAACTGGTAGTTGTTAGGATACATTAGTGAGTCTAGACTTTGACCGTGTCTGCATGTTAAAAGTTTTGCTTATCATTTCTAGTCGGAAACCATCTGCTTATTATCCTTAGGAAATTGTCTGCCTATCATTCTCCAGTCTAGACACGTTCTACTGCATTTAGTGCATTGATAGTGTATAGACGAAATTCATATCTTAGCGCATCTGTAGACTTGCCTGATATATGCCATAGGTTCCTCTATAGTCTACAAAATCTTTAGTACCATAAATATGGATTTAGAATATCATTCTATTTACGAAAATCGTTTCACATCGAGATCCATTCCATTCATCGATTTTCTCTTGGCGATGAACCTGAAAGCACTTACCGGCGAACCTGTTCGAGAAACCTTTTTCTTTGTCATTTCTAGATTATCTCGTCACAATTATATACTATTCCATATTTCGAATCTTATTCATCCGCTCGCTTCAATCGTCGATCATCCCGACATAATATAAGAAGTTAACGAACTACATGCTCGAGTAATGGCTTTGGAGAATCTAGTGCGGAAGTTACAAGCACCAACAGCATAATCCGTACCACCATCATCAACGCCGACAATACTCTTATCACCCTCCACCACAACCGCGTCGTAAACTTCAACATCACAACCTGTACCTCGGATATCAACCTCACATGCCTCAATATCACCATCTGTACTTCGAGCATGATCTCCGTTCTATATATCGTTCTACATCAATTATCTTCGCTCTACGTATCGTTCTACCTCATTTATCTTCGTTCAACAAGGCGATTATATAATCTCTAATGTTTTAGAGAATATGTAATTTAGTATTAACGATAAATCAAATGAGTTTAATACCTTATTGACTCATTAAATTCATGATTACATCCGATGAAATTGTAATTAAAAATTCTTTCGTACAAACTGTTAATGATGAAAATATTTTAACGGGTGGGTAGTACCCGAGGAATATTTAGAATTCACATTAATAAGTTACACTGTACATTCTTCGAATCTGATTCAACGATCATTTACTATCCTATTTACAACTACCAATACACGTATCCGTTCACCACAGAATAACCATTTCTATTCAAATTTCATATTCGGATTTTGACCTATCAGAATCCAACAAGTGGCATAAAGAAGAAAACATTGGACAAAATAAAATTTGTTAGAAACAGACGAGTTAAATAAATTGAAATATTGTTAGGAATCCACGCTAACTGTTCCTAGCTAACTGTTCCCGGCTAACATTTAATTTATTGCAATTTACATTCTCGCAATTTTATTTATCGTCATTTAATTTCTGTTATTTACTTTTACGCACTTTAAATAACGGGACACGTATACAAGGTTTCGACTTATCATATTGACCCATCTATATATATATTTCGGAACAACCATAGACACTCTATATGTGAAGGTGGGAGTTGGCTATACAGGGTCGGAGTTGATTCCAAAATATATATATACTTTGAGTTGTGATCGACACTGAGACCGGTACACGGGTCACGATACGTATTATTTAATTCGAATATTATATATTAAATTATATATGAATATATTGGATCATTGGACAATTAGACTGCTAACTTTGGACAATTAAAATGAATTAAAATATTGATTATAACATATGAAACTAAACTAATCTTCAAGTTTGCCACTTGATTCTATCTTAAACCTCATTCGAATCTTGACAATTACAATTCGCGTTCAAATCTTTCATGATTCTTGAAAACCCCTCAATTGAGAGGATGAACCAACCGCATTTCATCTACGGAAGAAAAGATTTATGCTCCTGTAAAACTCTCGGAGACTGAGTCAACGTTTAACACGCAGCAGTGTTAATTTCTTTAGTGTTATTATTACCCAAAATAACTTTGCAATCCCTTTCCAAATTAGCCAATTTTGTCACAGCTCCAGCAAGTTAACTTCGACTTCTCAGAAAGATCTGTTAACTTTGAGAATGCTGACGAAGCAGCATGTTGTAGATGGTCTTAATGGCCAAAAGTTGATGATAAAAGAAGGCAGTGTTAGGAACGCTCGATAAAGAAATTGGAACTGAAAAATTGAATTGAGCACACCCTGAAGGAAACAAAGAACAAATACAAGGATCAAACCCTATATTCAAAGAATCCAGATGATTATGTATCTGATGTAATCTTTAGCGAACACCTTGCTTCCGAATCTAAACCCTTACGGGTAAATCTTCATCATCATCCTTTGATATTAGAAATTCCAAGATATTATCGTATCTTTCATTGAAAATATCTTCAATACTTCTGAAGATATCTTCAAAATATCCTCGTCCAATATTAATCATCTCTCCGCTCCATCTGTACTACATCATAAAAGAAACTATTTTAGTTTCTAAAATTTGAAACCTTCAAGTTTAAAGTATGAATGCTTTTGAAGTAGTGTTGGGAACTGATACATGAATTAGTATAATATAATGAAACTTGATCAACTTCATTATATTACAGTAAGTCATGTTGAGTTTCTAATGGAATGTGATGATTCACAGTACCGTCATCATGTGCCATGTTACACGGCTCTTACATTCTGTCCAATTCCCAAACGTATTAGGAATATATCATCTTGATAGTTCTATTCTTCCAGGGTATTCTGGTAATTTAACGAATCAAAATCATACCAATATCATTTCTTTCTAAAGAGCATTAGCTATGTTCATCTCCAATCACATATCTACGAATTCTGGACCATTACAAAAGATACTTAGTTAAAGAGGAGGAGAAGAAAAAGAATGAAGCTCCGAAATAAGAATTATAGTAAAAATTGCAGCAATTAGGAGAGAATATTAACTATGGATGACAATGATTATATAAGACAGAAATAGGAACTTCGAAGTATAAAGGAAAATATAAAACCCAACAACCACCCAGAAATTATAAACCATGTATATCGATACAGATAGCAATATAGAGACACGGGAGAACTAGAAACACAATAGACACAAGAGTATAGTAGAAGTAAATAGATTCTTCTGGTGATAGATGAAAAAGAAGAATAACAGATGTGAAAATTAGTAAAATATCAAGGATCAGAATGGGGTAGAGCATATTGGGGAGTGTCTTAAAATAGGAGAAAGAGTAGAAGAAGCGAGTTGTGGAAAATAAGGGAACGAAGGAGTAGATATATAGTGAAAAATCCGACAGAGAAATCGAAACAGATTGCCGCATTAAAACAAAGAAGATCCTGATCGCCGAAGAACTAAATCTTATTACGTAAGATTTCCTTTAAAATCCATAGAATCTATAAATCAATTCTAAACACGTCATTGGTAAAAACAAGTATATTTTTACTCATCTCACTCTTTTGTGATAGCTTCACTCGTGCGCCTTACATAATCGAATCGTTTTATCTAAATCTCTCAATAATGATAAAACTTCATTTTTACCTCATATTTGTCATGAAAACATTCCTATTGTTATTTATGACAACCTCTACCAAATTTCGAGGACGAAATTTCTTTAACGGGTGGGTACTGTAACGACCCGGAAATTTCCGCTCAAATTTAAACCTAAAACTCTATATGTTTCCGACACGATAAGCAAAATCTGTCATGTTGAGTCTAGAAAGTTTGAAATCTATATTTAGGTAATCAAGTACCATTCGACCATGCCTGACGATTCACGAACAACGATGATAAATAGATATATCATATATAGATGTGTATTATATATATAAATTTATAATATTTCAATTTATGTAAATAATCGTGTATTAATATTAAATTGTTATATTAACATTATTAGTATTATCATTAATAATTATTATTAATATTATTACTAATATAAGAAGTATTGTAATTGTTCAAAATTGTTAAAATTATTATAATACAACTTAATATTATTATTAATATTATTAGTAATATAGAGAGTATTATAATTATTATTAATGTTAATATATCAATAATTACTTATTATTAATATTAAGTAGAGAATAGATAATTACATGTAATATGCTCTGTTATGTATCACGAGTCTTACATTTTCTTTGCTGTCTCACAAAGTCATGAAAGGAAAGTAGATTATTACTGTACAAATGATTTATCTTGCGTTCACTATACTTAATTGGTTTATTTCACTAACTAAAAATATATACACAAAATATCTATCTATCTAAGTCAAACAAAATCGAATATGTTTGTTGTTTATTTATCGACATCCCATTCCAAATCAACTATTAAATCACTTTTTAAACATCTCAATCAACCCACATGTGGTTGTCTGATTCATATTAGGATTCTTATTTCCACCTTTCAATCTATACATACACGTACATAATTGTGCATAAAAGACATAAAGTTAATCAACCATCACCACCACCTTCTACAACACCATCTCACTTCCACTCTCAAATCTCATCCATCTTCTACCACCTCATTGATTGCCGAGAGTTACCAACCAAATAAACCCTCACCTGCTACTTCAAACAAATACCTTCATCATTTATCTTTGCTATCAATCGGTTCACCACTATTACTCATCATCGAATCAAATAACCACCACCAGCCATAAAATTCATAAATCATCGACCATTATTATTGCTATGTGCTGCAGCTACTGATTCTTTTTCGAACCATAATAAACCGAAACCCACTAGGGTTTTACTATTAATCGAATAACACTTGTTGTGACTGTTTTGTGTTCAATCAAACCACCACCCATGATCACAAACATCTATTAAACTATTGTTTGATTCTTTTCTGTCAAGCAACCTAAAAACTGAACCAACACTATTACCATGGTATTCTTGTCACCTGTTACCATTGTTACTATATATTTCTGTTTCTTAGTTGAACCTGTCATCACTTGCTTTCTGATTCCCGTTACCGGTCCAATCACTTTTGGTTGAACACCATTATTTTTCTATAAACCACAACCCATCGGGAACCTCTATCACCGATCACCTTCATCAAACCAATATCACCTTCATCAAATCACCCCAACCCGTCTCTCTCTCCCTCTCTATCGTGGCAAGAAACATCTTCTGCAACCCATCGTATTATCACTCACCCATGATCAACTCAATCATCTCCACCCGTCACCTATTGCAACGATTGTTTTCCTGCTTTCAATCCCACTTCCTGTTAACAGTAGCGACACACAAGAGGAAGAAGATGATTCTATTTAAAAAAAAAAAATTAAATTAAAATTATAATAAATAAGTAATATAACGAAAAGAGATGAAACAAAACCGTCGGCTGCTTATTTATCTATTTTATTCCGTGTTTTAAAAAAAAAAAAGAAGAAAGGGATGGCATACAGCTGGCTAGTTGGTCGAACTCCTTTTTCCATCGAGTAATTCAAATTTAAATGGATTATTGAACCTTGAACTTTTGGATTGGCTTTATTCTTGGATTAGTGATATGAAGTGGGCCGAACCCCATTTAGATTGCTGGACCGTAAATCTTTTAATGTGATCTGGGCCGAATTCTTGTTGGACCTGGGCGTGTTAAGTGATACCTGATGATGATATGTATGAAGATGAAGTAGAAACGGGTTCTTATATAAATTAAACCATACTATAACAGATAAATGAAAACAGTTAAATGGTTAGGGTGTTTGTGTCTTAAACGAGAGGTCACGGGTTCGAGTCCTGTTTGCAGCATATCTTTTTACACAAAGCTATTAAGGGTATACCACTTTCATTTCTTTTCTTTATTATTATTATTATTATTATTATTGTTCTTATTAGTAAGACTATTAAAAATTTACATTTATAACACTTTATAATTATTAGTAATATTATTATTTCCAGTACTAATAACATTTGTATTATTATTATTATTATTATTATTATTATTATTATTATTATTATTATTATTATTATTATTATTGTTATTACTAGAAGCTTCATTATTTGAATTAACATGGTTACTAAGATATTTATTAAAAACTATTTTATTACAATCATTATTATTGATATTAGTGTTAAAATTTTTTTAGTACTATCATTATATATATTTTAAATATTATTATAACTTTTATCTTGCAAACAAAAGATTATCTGTAAAAAAAAATATATATATGTATATATATATTTAAAACATATAAAATGAATATATAATGAAAAATATAAGTTAATAATATAAAATTCTATATCACTAAGAATATATGTATATTTGTTCAAATGCAATCATATGTATTAATATAAATACATAATTAATATAGGTTCGTGAATCCGAGGCCAACCCTACATTTGTTCAATGATGTTATACGTATTTTTACTACAAAATACAGTATGGTGAGTATATAGTCCCACTTTTAAACTCTAAATATTTCGGGATGAGAATACATGTATTTTATGTTTTACGTTATGGACACAAGTAACTGAAAAATATATTCTACGTTGAGTTGTACCACTGGCATACTTCCCTGTAGCTTGGTAACTAATATTTACAGCGGTATTGTAAACGCGAATCCTGTTGATAGATCTATCGGGCCTGACAACCCCAACCGGACTGGACGACCAGTATTCAACGGTTGCACAGTACTTCGTTTCGTGACTATACTTGGTACAGTGTAGTAAGATTTCATAATAAAGGGAATATGCGACTTGATTAAATGTTAAGTATGGTTACCAAGTGCTCAACCACTTAGAATATTTTTATTAAAATGTTTATACATGAAATCTTGTGGTCCATTGTTATAACGCTGCTAGCATCAAACCTATATATCTCACCAACTTTATGTTGACTTTTTAAAGCATGTTATTCTCAGGTACGAATTAAGTCTTCCGCTATGCATTTGCTCATACTAAAGACATTACTTGGAGTTGATCATCGCAATGGAACCAGATATTGATGATTTCGTCCAGGGGGACTTGGACGGGGTTTGACACGATTGAGGAACAAATAACCGATCTCATTCGAGATCAAATAAGTGTGTTTGTTAGGGAAGAGTTTGCTAAGAGGTTTTCGAAGCCTCGAGGGGAAGAGGGGCCGCTTAACCATGAGGTTCCCGACAACGCGAATGGAAGGGGGTTTAGTTACAAAGACTTTAAGTTAACTAAGTGATAAGGCTAAAAAGGAACATATATTTCATAGCAATATCCCTCCTAAATAATAGGTTTTCATATGTAATTGTATTATATTTTCATTGTAATTGTTTAAATAAATAAGTGCGAAGACAAAAGGCGAAAACGAAGATTTGAAGACACAAACGTCCAAAAAGCTTAAATGTACAAGATACAATTCAAAAGGTTCAATTTATTGATGAAAAACATCTAAAAATGACAAGAGTACAAGTTACAAAACGCAAAGTACAAGATATTAAATTGTACGCAAGGACGTTCGAAAATTCGGAACCGGTACCCGAGCCAACTATCAACGCCCGACGCAATGGACCAAAAATTACAAGTCTACTATGCACAAGAATATAATATAATATATAAATAATTATATTAATTTTTTATATTTTATATTTATATATAAAATATGTCGACAAGCAAGGTTCCAAAATTATGTGAGCTGGATTTTCAAACTCCACGACTCGCGGAGTTTGCAGGCTTAAAACTCCACGACTCGCGGAGCTGCAAAAATCAGAAATACCTATAAAAGGCCATGCATTCTGCCGAGTTTAAAAATATAAAAAATAATAATAATAATACTCTGTAATAAATAAATAAATATATATATATAATATATATAGTATAGGGTAGTTTTATATTAGATTAGTTCGGGTTATGTAAAGGTTATTTTACGGGTTTTAAAGTCGGAGCTCTGTCCGTGTAACACTACGCGATAAATAATCAATGTAAGCTATGTTCTCCTTTTTAAATAAATGTCTCATACTTAAGTTATTATTATGCTTATTTGAGCCAAAGTAATCATGATGTTGGACTAAATATTAAAGACGGGGTAATTGGGCTTTGTACCTTAATTGGGGTTTGGACAAAAGAACGACACTTGTGGAAATTAGACTATGGGCTATTAATGGGCTTTATATTTGTTTAACTAAATGATAGTTTGTTAATTTTAATATAAAGATTTACAATTGGACGTCCCTATAAATAACCATATACACTCGATCGGACACGATGGGCGGGATATTTATATGTACGAATAATCGTTCATTTAACCGGATACGGGAATGGATTAATAGTCTATGGAATTATTAAAACAGGGGTGAAATTATGTACAAGGACACTTGGCATAATTGATAACAAAGTATTAAAACCTTGGGTTACACGCAGTCGATATCCTGGTGTAATTATTAAACAAAGTATTAAAACCTTGTTACAGTTTAAGTCCCCAATTAGTTGGAATATTTTACTTCGGGTATAAGGATAATTTGACGAGGACACTCGCACTTTAAATTTATGACCGATGGACTGTTATGGACAAAAACCAGATGGACATATTAAATAATCCAGGACAAAGGACAATTAACCCATGGGCATTAAATTAAAATCAACACGTCAACCATCATGGTTACGGAAGTTTAAATAAGCATAATATATTTTATTTCATATTTCATCGTACTTTTATTTACTCGCTATTTTATTTAACGTCATTTATTTATTGTCATTTATTTTTCGCTACTTTAATTATCGTCATTTATATTTTGCATTAGGTTTTAATTGTAACTTAAAATATAAAATCGACAAACCAGTCATTAAACGGTAAACCCCCTTTTATATATTATCAATATAATATATTTTGTACAAATATAATTGTTTAAAAATATAGTGTGTAATAAGCCCGCTCCCTGTGGAACGAACCGGACTTACTAAAAACTATACTACTCTACGATTAGGTACACTTCCTATAGTGTTGTAGCAAGGTTTAGGTATATCCATTTTGTAAATAAATAATTAAAACTTGTGTAATATTTCGTCGTATTTCGTATTTAAATTAATACTATTTCGTACACCCCGCTGCACACATCAAGTTTTTGGCGCCGCTGCGGGGACTCGGCGAAACTCTATATTTTTAATTTATTTTTGTATAAATATATTTATATATATTTTTAGAAAAATAATATAAAATTATATAAAAAAAACGAAAATGCAAACTCCGCGACTTGCGAAATTTTAGGGCACGTGGCAACGCGACTCGCGGAGCCGCCCTGACGCGCTGACAGAAACCCTATTTTCGCTTTAATTACGGAGTAATATTATTTATTATTATTTTTAAACCCTAATTACTTTATTAGTTTAATATAATTAGTTTTAATTTTTAATTAAATTGTATTTTAAATTTTAATTAGTTTTATTTATATATATAAATTAATACTTTTATAAAATAAATATATAAAAATAATATTTTTATAAATAAATAATTTTATCAAAATTTAAGCTTATTTTTATTTTTGTATCTTTTTAATCGGTTAATCGTAATATTTGTATTTTTATCGTTCATATCTAGTTTTAAGCTTAGTATTTTGCCGTAGCTTATTTTTATTTCTAGATTTTTAGGCTTTGCCGTAAAATCCCTTAAGTGCTTATTCCTTAGACTAAGATTTAGGTGTTTTAGAGTTTTGCGATGCCATTTTTTCGCGCTATCTTTCTTATTTTTATTTTTCGACGTTTTTCGACGCGCACTCTTTTTCTTTCTTATTTCTCGACACGCTAGTTTTTAGGACTTAGAAATTTTCTCTATTTCTTCTCTAAAATTTCAAAACGAAAAATTATTTTAAGCGGTTAAATTGATAGACATCCAAATTTTCGGCTTCGTAGTAATAGTTGGATTTGTTAGTGGCGGAGTTGTGAGCTTCCGATTTAAAGGGTTCTGGCTCCCTGCTGCATCTATTGGCTATTCGAAACGTGGGCAAAAGTAGAAAAGTCTATTAATTGGACAACTTATATAAGTTTTTCTATTTTTATAACTAATAGGATAATTAAAATTTGGTAATAAGCGCATTATGAAAAGTCTCGAAGATATTTTGGAAACTCTTTATGAAATACAAAATCAATACTCTCAACCAAGTGTTGATGACAATTCGATCAGTCAATCTTGGATCACGAATGACGAAACAATAACTGGTTGTGAAATCTATGGAGATTATCACTCAACATGGGAATGTTACTATTACGTTCCTATGGAAAATTACGCACCCACGGAACCTGAATGGAATGATTATGAAGAATACAATTTAAATTGGGATTATTCCCAAGAATATTTCCAAACTCAATAACCAGTAGACGAGAAAAATTGCGTGTCTGAAAATTTATTAGACAATATGAAAATCAAACTCGAAGAACTCAATGCTCAAAATGAACAAATGAGAGAGTTTGTAAACCGGCAAGCTGAAACTCTATCAGACTACACACCTGTTGATCTGAGGAGTATTGTGCAAGAAAATCTCATATCATCAAATTTTGATGAATTCGAGAGCTCCGAAATCACCAACTATCCCGATGATACTTTTTATTCAGCTTTACCAATTTCACAACATATCGACACATTAGCCTCTACCGACGAAATCATCGACCAGTCAATGAATGAAGAAGAAGTAAGGGTGACAAATTGGTACTCTTGGAAAAACGATAACGTTGAAAATTTTACCCCCGAGACCAAAATAGTGGGACCGATAAGTACCGTTAATGAAGAAGAATCTACTTCGATCCCAAAATTCACTATTCCACAACTTTCCAACCCAATATTCTCAATAGACGAGTCATCTACCAAAGATGAACTACGAGCTGTAATAGATAATGACACCTCGGATTTCACCCAATTGGGTAATAGAGGTGAAAACTTTGATCCCGAGAATAAAAGGAAGGAAATGCTAGGAATTGTCCACCCTATAATATATATGTCGGTGTATATCGATCCATTTGACCAAGAACCAGAAAAGAGACATATCCATTCACTAAAAGCTACACTTAAAAAAGAATTAAGTAGTGACGATCGGGTGGTTCTAAACTTTAAACCCATTTATATATTTTATACCACCCGAGATGTAAATAACTGGCTCACTATTCTAATTCGTGGAACTCATTCTACCGACTTCACATGTTGTCAGCTAAGTGTGGGGAAGTCTAACCCCACTTAACGTTAAATTAGGGGTTCGGGTTAGTGCATAACTCATTAATAAAAATGCATGATAAGTTAGGATAAAAGACGCATTTTCAAATATTAACAAACAGTTCAGAAAAGCAACCGTTTTTGAAGAAAAACATTTGTGATAAAACAAGAAGGAATGAACGATGAGGCGCGCCATCTATCATTCAACGAGCTTTGAAATTACAAACTGGGTATTTTCAATCACTTTTCTACACTAATCACCCTCATGAATTTATAATTATAGTCTGATTTCATGCAAATGAGGGCATTGCATGATCTCAAGTGTGGGGAAGGGTTATAAATTCTCTCGGGTCTATTCTTGGCTTATTTTCTAAATTTTGTGAAAATTTTAAAAAATTTTCAACTAAATGAATTCAAAATCATGTTTATACATATTTATGAACGATGAAAACTAGGTGTTAATACCGAAATTATCGTTACCTCGAAAAGGACATAAATTGAGAAACAACTAAAACGCTTGAATTTATTTATTTAAGATATAAAAAGACGCATGAAAAAAGCCAAGTGTGGGGAGAATGTACCAAGTTATTCAATTAAAAACTATCTATCACATGTTTCTGTAAAGTTTATTGCAGATGCTTTTGTTTTGGACTAAATTAACTATTTTACCCGATGAAAGAAAAGAAAAGATGGATCTACAAGATAAATCAATTTCATCATTAAAAGGAAGTAAAGTCTTCCGAAAAAGACACGCGCTTCTTGATTTAGGTCAAGAAGTTGTCGTCCAGACCAGCTGTAGGTTGACGAAAAATCTAGAAAAGTCATCTCTAAAATCAGCAGGAAATCCACGGACCTCAGCATCAAACAGGGTCGCCAAGTGGTTAGATTTATCCTAACCATGAGAAGGATTTATCTCGTACAATGGGGGGTACCGTGCAAATTAGCTTGATAAGACTAGTGAATCAGATCCCCAGAAAGGATAATCTCCTTAAAGATTAAAAATCAGCTTTTAAGCCTGATATTACTCAATCCTTGAGATTGACCTTAAAGATTGAGAATTACAAACTCATGAAATTTAATGATATCTAAACTCGAGCTTGAACAAGAAAATATTTTGATCAAAATTAAAACCGATTTGTTTTCTGAAAACCTATTTTCAATGCGTTCATTACCATTGAACGTAAAATCCTAGAAATTCACCTGGAATTCATTAGGTCACCTGAACCAAATTGGGTGTCAACCGTAAGAACGGTGGTTGCATAGCATGGTCGGAGACAGGACCTTGTGCCAGAACGAAAAAATTATAGGATGATCTTACTATTGCTCCTACAAAGGATAGTACTAGCATCCGACACGTTTATAGACCATAATCAAAAGCAACTCACGGGACATTGCCTTAACAGTTGCTTGTTCATCGCTTTCCTTTACAACCGAACGGTAGTTTACCGAAAGGTAATATACGGAGCAAGTAAACTGGATGTGTTGCTTTCCTAATACAAGGATAGCAAGTGGGTGACACAAAACCATAAGTTTTGAGCTAAAATTTTCAAATCTGAAACCCACAAAACCCACAAAAATATTTTGCAACACCGGTGAAGGGTTATTCCGGAAAACTTATCTAGGGTAAAAGCTAGATTAAATTTTCAAAAAGATCAAATGTTTTCATAAAGATCCAATTTCCTTAAGGATCTACATTTTCATAGTCATGTGGGACTGTAAACCGCCTTTCAAATGTGCACTTTGCTTTGGAAACCGAAAGTAAATCGGCTATTTGATTGCAAGTGTCGTTGACCTAAACCCGAGGCAACTGTGGATGACACACCCACCTTTAACCATCGTTACTATCATTGTCTATACCGCTATATCAAAATCACTGATGTACAAAGTGTGAGAATAAAAAAATGATTCGAGTGAAGTGTGATTTTATTTCAAGTTATGTATTGCTTGAGGACAAGCAACATTTAAGTGTGGGGATATTTGATTAGGCTAAAAAGGAACATATATTTCATAGCAATATCCCTCCTAAATAATAGGTTTATATATTTAATTGTATTATATTTTCATTGTAATTGTTTAAATAAATAAGTGCGAAGACAAAAGGCGAAAACGAAGATTTGAAGACACAAACGTCCAAAAAGCTCAAATGTACAAGATACAATTCAAAAGGTTCAATTTATTGATGAAAAACGTCTAAAAATGACAAGAGTACAAGTTACAAAACGCAAAGTACAAGATATTAAATTGTACGCAAGGACGTTCGAAAATTCGGAACCGGTACCCGAGCCAACTATCAACGCCCGACGCAATGGACCAAAAATTACAAGTCTACTATGCACAAGAATATAATATAATATATAAATAATTATATTAATTATTTATATTTTATATTTATATATAAAATATGTCGACAAGCAAGGTTCCAAAATTATGTGAGCTGGATTTTCAAACTCCACGACTCGCGGAGTTTGCAGGCGTAAAACTCCACGACTCGCGGAGCTGCAAAAATTAGAAATGCCTATAAAAGGCCATGCATTCTGCCGAGTTTAAAAATATAAAAAAATAATAATAATAATACTCTGTAATAAATATATATATATATATATATATATATATATATAGTATAGGGTAGTTTTATATTAGATTAGTTCGGGTTATGTAAAGGTTATTTTACGGGTTTTAAAGTCGGAGCTCTATCCGTGTAACACTACGCGATAAATAATCAATGTAAGCTATGTTCTCCTTTTTAAATTAATGTCTCGTACTTAAGTTATTATTACGCTTATTTGAGCCAAAGTAATCATGATGTTGGACTAAATATTAAAGACGGGGTAATTGGGCTTTGTACCTTAATTGGGGTTTGGACAAAAGAACGACACTTGTGGAAATTAGACAATGGGCTATTAATGGGCTTTATATTTGTTTAACTAAATGATAGTTTGTTAATTTTGATATAAAGATTTACAATTGGACGTCCCTATAAATAACCATATACACTAGATCGGACAAGATGGGCGGGATATTTATATGTACGAATAATCGTTCATTTAACCGGACACGGGAATGGATTAATAGTCTATGGAATTATTAAAACAGGGGTGAAATTATGTACAAGGACACTTGGCATAATTGATAACAAAGTATTAAAACCTTGGGTTACACGCAGTCGATATCCTGGTGTAATTATTAAACAAAGTATTAAAACCTTGTTACAGTTTAAGTCCCCAATTAGTTGGAATATTTGACTTCGGGTATAAGGATAATTTGACGAGGACACTCGCACTTTAAATTTATGACCGATGGACTGTTATGGACAAAAACCAGACGGACATATTAAATAATCCAGGACAAAGGACAATTAACCCATGAGCATAAAATTAAAATCAACACGTCAACCATCATGGTTACGGAAGTTTAAATAAGCATAATATATTTTATTTCATATTTCATCGTACTTTTATTTACTCGCTATTTTATTTAACGTCATTTATTTATTGTCATTTATTTTTCGCTACTTTAATTATCGTCATTTATATTTTGCATTAGGTTTTAATTGTAACTTAAAATATAAAATCGACAAATCAGTCATTAAACGGTAAACTCCCTTTTATATATTATCAATATAATATATTTTGTACAAATATAATTGTTTAAAAATATAGTGTGTAATAAGCCCGCTCCCTGTGGAACGAACTGGACTTACTAAAAACTATACTACTCTATGATTAGGTACACTGCCTATAGTGTTGTAGCAAGGTTTAGGTATATCCATTTTGTAAATAAATAATTAAAACTTGTGTAATATTTTGTCGTATTTCGTATTTAAATTAATACTATTTCGTACACCCCGCTGCACACATCACTAAGCCGCCGCTCTTTGAAGGGAATTCCGACCCTCTCAAAAGCACTAGGTGGATCTCCGATGTTGAAGGATGTTTTCGGGTAAGTGAATGCCCACCCGATAAAAAGATAAGGCTTTTTACAAGCTTATTGAGGGGTGCGGCAAAGACGTAGTTGGATGATAAGATCCTTGTGATGGGTGAAGAGTCGTTTGTGAGTTTGTCTTTAAAAGATTTCAAGACCGAGTTCTTTAAGGAGTATCGCACTCAAGCCGATCACACCTGAATCTGGAATGAGTTGCGAAGTTTACAACAGGGGTCTATGGACCTAAACACTCTTAAGGCTATATTTCTTGCTAAAGTGCGGTTTTGCCACGAGTACTCCGGGAATGTTCGCATGTTGATGGAGGATTATCATAAGGCCTTGAATGATGATTTTTGGGCGAAGATTAGCCTTGATCATGTTAAGACATTTGCTGAGTTGTTTGATGTGGCGAAAGGTTTTGAATCTGATGCCCCGAAAGCTAATGATGTTACTACAAGAAAGAGAAAGTTTGAGGCGAATTGTGCACCGAGTAAGAAGGCAAAAAGTAGGTCCTAAAGTGCGGGAAGTGTGAAGAAGGGAGGTTCCGGGGGTTATGTCCCTAATTGTTGTACTTGTGGGCAAACGGGTCACATGTCCCGGGATTGCCCCAGCCTGTCCTCTAAAAGTAAGATAACTTATTTCAATTGCCATAAAGAGGGTCACCGGATGTCCAAGTGTCCCGATTTGACTACAGGTGATAAAGGTTATGACAACACAACGCGTTTGGAAAAGGCAACGGGGCCCATGAGGGGCCGAAATTTCTTGATGACTACCGATGATGCTAAGAAGTCTAACGAAGTGGTTTTAGGTACTTTCCTGGTTAACTCTAAACCCGCTAAGATGCTATTTGATAGTGGTGCCGATATGTCGTGTGTTTATTTAAAATACGCAGCTACTTTAGATTGTCCCTTATGTGATCTTGACTCTCTGTCACAAGTCGAGATCGCTGATGGTAGGTTCTCGGTTGCTAATGGGGTATATAGAAATTGTGTTATTGACTTTGGGAAGTTTGATATTGACTTAGTTCCTATTACTTTGGGCGAATTTGATGTCGTTGTGGGTATGGATTGGCTTGATCATAATAGAGATAATCTTGCGTGTCATGAGAAATTTGTAAGGGTAAGATCCCCAAGTGGGGGAGAGCTAATCGTGTACGGTGAATCTCGAAGACGTCACGTACCTATTTGCACTTATGTTCGGGCGCGTCCACTTGTGTCTAGTGGAGGCATGGCTAATCTAGCCCATGTGGTTGATACTCGGGATGAGCCACATTCCATTAAATCTATTCTTGTTGTTAATGAATTCGAAGACATTTTTCCTGATGAATTACCGGGTGTTCCGCCGGTAAGGCAAGTGGAGTTTCGCATTGAGTTGGTTCTGGGGGCTAACCCCATTGCCAAAACTCCTTATCGTTTGGCACCAACTGAAATTCATGAGTTGTTAAATCAAACCTGTAACGACCCGTCAAAATCGCCATTGACGGCGCCGTTAACTTAGGTCCCGTTACGTGGTCATAGTCCCTAAATGAGACGCATTTGACCAAAATTATGTCGCATTCATTTGAAACATGTATGACTTGCAAAGTTTTAAGTTACCAAACGGTTCGACAATAAGTTTAAGTTTATAAAAGTTATAAAGTATAAATGAAATGACTTGCGACATAATATATGCTATAAATAGTGTAAGTATGTATGCTTTAAGTTGAATCCAAAGGTGCTATCACTAGCGTATGCATGTATGCTTGACTCCAAGCAAGAAATCAAAGTATGCGGAAGCAAGTATCAAGTAGCCAAGTATGAACCTGAGAAACATATAGAAAACTGTCAACGAAAAACGTTGGTGAAATCATAGGTGTAATTGTAAAAGTATGTTTTTGAACCACAAGATTTAGTATAAGGTGATTATCTAAATCGTTTACATTCCAAAATTGTTTGTATCACGAGCACCCAATTACCAAGGCTTAACTGAATAGTACCTTTGCGTCATAGTGTTAGAACCTATACTATATCCCGAAAATTTGTTTCATTCATCCGAATGAGGGTTCGTTAAACCCGTATGGCCACACAACATAAGCTCTCGCTTACACCCTACAAGTGTAACTAATGATAATTGGACTTGAGGATTTTTGTTCTAACTCGTACGTGGAATATTTGTTTTCATACTTGTGTTCAACGTATAAAAGTATAAATATGTTTCTCATCCCATGTTTTAAAGGTATAAAAGTTGTTGAAAAGATGGGACTATGATCTCACCGTGGTTGCATGCCAAAGTACTTGTAATTAAATGTTGTGCAAATGAAAGTTTCTTAGCCTTGACTTAAACAAATAAGTTGTATCAATTACGGGTTACGACACACGGTCGGGCGAAATGTGTTCAATTAGTCCCATGGCTCGTTACGACTCGATTATATAGCATGTGAGCTAAATTGTCATGTTTCATGCAAGATACAAGTATAAAAGCAAGTTAGAACGATTGCATAAGTATTTGGTTAGGTTTGACTAAAAGCCAACTTTGGTCGAGTCAAAGTCAACGAAAAAGTCAACACGTTCGGGTCGGGTCTCGGACTATTTTTCTTAGCTAACTAATCATATATAAGCACGTTCGAACAAGTTACACGTTAATCGGAGTTGCGTTTAAGTGAGAAAGAATTTGTGAAAAGCAAGACACAAGTGATTTGGGCCTGGGGGAGTGCGCGGTGCGCGCATGAGTGCGCGGCGCGCAGTACTGCTGGAACCCGGTCAGGTACCATCCCAGGGGTTGAGCATCTGCACCTTTATATTGCGCGGCGCGCTCAAGGTTGCGTGGCGCGCTCTACTACACGAAAAATGCTGTTTGCTGAATTTTGTTAAATGTCGAACCAAACTTTACCAAAACACATTTTATGGTCAATAAACATGTGAAACGCATATTTTATATCGTTGGAAAGCTATTTTAACAAGAAAAACAACTAAGAACATATCATCAATCAAAACTAGGATTTACAACAAATAAATCCACACCGAAAGATCATTGAATGTTCATTATCAAAGTTTGAAGTTCGTAAAACGAATTTCATGATTCGTGAACTTACTACACACACATAATATGCCTATTCGTAGGTAATTACGCATACAATACAACTAAACACTTACCAACAACATTGCAAAGCATTTGATGCATCAAAAGTTCGTTTTAAAATCTATCAAACCCTAACCAAGAATCAAAAATCAAATATCATGTTAATGTGGGATTTTCATGTCATCCAACATATCACATCGAAGCATATGAAGTAACTAACTCCTTGAATACACAAATATTAACATCTAAACACATTTCATCATCTAAAATCAAAGATTTGACAAACCCATTTCAAGTGTTCATGCTAGTTACTCAAAACAATCAAATCGAGCAAACCATTTACATATACAACAACTTAGTGAGCCATAGACACTAATTAACACCATTTCAAGTCTATAAAATGAATTTAGAGAAATCTAGAGTTTTAGAAACCTTACCCCAAGTAGTGAAATTAGTATAAATGTGTAGAAGATGATGAGACGATTCCAAATGTACCAAATGTTTTGATGTTAGCTTCTTGATTTGGATTTAGATGATGAATTAGTGATGAAGATGAAAAGGATGAAAGTTTAGAAGTAAAAGTTGAGAGAAAAATGGAAAAGAAAAAGAAAAGAAAATGAATGGTGGGGAGGGAGGTGGTTGACTAGTCAACCACTAGTTACATCTTTGCCCACTTGACAACATTAGTCCCTCGAGTTTAAAAGCGGGTGCGTGAATTAACCAAACGAATTATTTTAAATACGCAAGAGTATACGAGAAAATGTTGTAATTAAATAACGGAAATATTAAGAACGTTAGTTAACGGAAGGTACGAATTTAGATAACGAAAGATATTATCTATAAAAAAAACGGCGTTAAAATAAATTAACGGGAAAAGGCGGGTTGTTACATTACCTACACCTTAAAAGAAATTTTGTCCCGAAATTTAGTTGGAAGTAGTAGTTGTTGTTTCTTCCTAGATACCTTGCATTGCTAATTCTACGAATAAGTGAAGGTACTTCTTTCTATTTGATCTTGTCTTTCCCACGTGAACTCGGGTCCTCTTTTGGTATTCCAACGAACTTTGACAATCGAGATTTTACGTTGTTTTAAAGTTTGGTTTCACGATCCATAATTTCAACCGATTCTCCTATGAAGTGGAGTTTATCATCGATAGTGAGCTCATCGAAAGGAATAACAAGCTCTTGTTCGGCAAGACACTTCCTTAAGTTTGATACATGAGGTGTAGGATGAACAAGATTTAATTGAGTTGGGAGTTCGAAACGGTAAGCAACGGGTCCAATACGCTCCAAGATTTCAAAAGGATCAAAATATCGCGGATTTAGCGTTCTATGTTTTCTGAAACGGATTACACCTTTCCGAGGTGCGATTTTTAATATTACGCGGTCACCCACTAGGAATTCGAGAGGCTTACGTCTGACATCAGCATAGCGGCGATTACGGGCCGTCTTGGGTCTTTCTTGGATATTAACGATCTTAACGGTTATTTCATGAATGAGTTCGGGTCCGGTGGTTTGCTTGTCACCTACTTCGGTCCAACGAATAGGAGAACGACATTTGCGGCCATATAAAGTTTCGAAAAGGTGTGGCGTTAATACTCGAATGATAACTATCGTTGTAAGAGGAATAAATTAAAGGCAACAATACAAGTACGTGATATGTTTTTCAAGGTTTGAATCGTATGTTTGCTTGGTCCGTCGATTTGTGGATGGTACGCGGTACTCATGTTTAAACGTGTTCCCAAGGCTTCTTGTAATGCACTCCAAAATCTAGAATTGAAACGAGCATCTCGATCCGAAATAAACGACAATGGCACACCATGTCGAGATAGAATTTTCTATAATGTATAGTTGTACAAGTTTTTCCCATCTTGTCGATTTCTGAAAAACGTTTGCTAGAACAAGATTCTTATCGGTTTCTGAAAACGTTTGTTAGGACTATTCACCCTCGAGGCGAATACTAGTATAACGTGAAGAGTCTCTCTCTCCATTGAGAATTTAGATAAAAATTTCCTTACACGGATGTATGAGTGTAATGCGAGAGGAGTTTTCGCCTCGATGTGAGCATATCAGGCATGTTGTAGTTCGTCGATAAAACTTGTGCGAAAACGAGATAGTGTACACGTGTAACATATGTTTTGAAGTTGAAAGAATTAGTCATTTATTCAGAAGCATCAATATGGTTTGGAAAATAGCCAAAGGTGTGTCCTTGGTATGGTTGTTATCAATATTCACGGAGTTTTCGGATGTTCAAAACAAAAATATAAAGTCATGTACATGGCACATGGTGGTGACTAGGTTGATCGAGTCCAATCACCATCACGTGTCATTAGAACTTTGGTATGACTTACTATAATATAACTACGTTGATCGAGTGTCGTTATATTACACTAACTCATACCTCCATTCCCACATCACTCCATAAAATCAAGTTCGTGTAATCGTGAAGATTTAAAATGAACAAAGTGTAACAACGTCTCTAACGTGAATCGTATTTAATCGAAAGAATTAGTGCAACTCTGAAGATGCGTTTCCCGAGGGAAGTGTATAACTGGTTGTTCATGTCAATGCGGTTCAAGTCGAACAATAATGTCTTTAGGTACGAAAAGAGTAACGAAATATGATAACGAGTAGTACGCAACCGTAGTGATAAGCAGTGATGACGATACTCATCAAGAGTAGTGGTGGTAGTAACAAGAAGTGGTAGATAGTGAAGATCACCGGTGTAACATCGGTAGTGGTTAATGATTTCCATAGTGGTGGAAACTTTATAGTACTCGTGGATAGTAAGCTGGGACGGTGGTAAATAACAACATGGGAGACAAAGTTCCCGAACTAGTATAACTAATGAAGTCGTCGTCATCCTTACGGGTATGAATCTTGAATTTACGTGTGTTACCAGAAAGTGGCAGAATACGGATTCGTATGACGAGAGTTAGGTACAATTAAGAATTTCACCTAAGAAAGATTCAAGTATATAATGCACAAGTAGTCAAGTAAGTGCTATCTATAGCAAATGCAAGTCAGAATGCAATGTTAACTATCCGGTTGTAGTCTAGATTCACTAATGCGTCCTAACGACTCTGTCAGACACACTAATGCACATCCTAGATCCCTACAACCAACGCTCTGATACCATCTGTAACGACCCGTCAAAATTGCCATTGATGGAGCCGTTAACTTAGGTCTCGTTACGTGGTCATAGTCCCTAAAAGAGACGCGTTTGACCAAATTATGTCGCATTCATATGAAACATGTATGACTTGCAAAGTTTTAAGTTACCTGATGTTAAAGCGAAGGGGTACAAAATAGTAGTATTTTTACAAGGAAATACTATTAAATACGATACAATTTTACACAAGATATTTATTTATTTATAGAATGGATATACCTAAACCTTGCTACAACACTTATAGGCAGTGTACCTAATTGTATAGTAGTGTAGTTTTTAGTAAGTCCGGTTCGTTCCACAGGGATCTTAGCCAAGTTTAACGCTATAATTTTAAAACTATATTTGTAAATATATAAATATATAAGTAGTATTATTATTATAAAAGGGGGTTTTTACCGTTTAATGACCGGTTTGTCGATTTTAAAACTTTAGTCGCAGTTAAAACCTAATGTAAAATATTAAAAATAAATATAACTTAATTTTAAGCGTAAAGTAAATAATGATAATGAAATTGCGATAAAAGTGCGATAAAATAAAATTGCGATAATTAAAAAGTACGATAAATAAAATGACAATAAATTTAAGTGCGATAATTAAAATTGCAATTAAATATGAAATAAAGGAATTATGCTTATTTAAACTTCCGTAATCATGATGTTTGACGTGTTGATTTTTAGTTTATTACCATGAGTTAATTGTCCTTTGTCCTGGATTATTCAATATGTCCGTCTGGTTTTTGTCCATAACAGTCCATCAGTCATAAATATAAAGTGCGAGTGTCCTCGTCAAATTATCCTTATATTCGAAGTTAAATATTCCAACTAATTGGGGACTTAAACTATAATTACACCAAGTGTCCTTGTATATAATTCACCCCTGTTTTAATAAGTCCATTGACTATTAATCCATTCCCGTGTCCAGTTAAATGAACGATTATTAGTACTTATAAATATCTCGCCCATCGTGTCCGATCGAGTGTATATGGTTATTTATAGGTACGTCCAATTGTAAATCTTTATATTAAATTAACAAACTATCATTTAATTAAACAAATATAAAGCCCATCAATAGCCCATAGTCTAATTTCCACAAGTGTCGTTCTTTTGTCCAAACCCTAATTATGGTACAAAGCCCAATTACCCAATTTTAATATTTTAGCCCAACATCATGATTACTTCGGCTTAAATAAGCATAATAATAACTTAGCTACGAGACATTAATTTAAAAAGATTGAACATAACTTACAATGATTAATAATAGCGTAGCGTTACACGGACAGAATTTCGACTTACACCCTTACAACATTTGCTAACATACCCTTATTATTAAAATTAAAATTAAAATTATAATATATATATATATATATATATATATATATATATATATATATATATATATATATATATATATATATATATATATATATACGTTTGAGAGATGGAGAAAGAAAAAGATGTGTTTATTTTGGCCAAAACACGCGAAATTTATAGATGTGACCAGCATATTGGGGTCATGCGACCGCATGACATTTGTTCTTCCTGGCCATGCGATCGCATGGCCAGCTGGTTCCAGTCACATGGTTTTGTTTTCTTGTTTTGCCGACGTTTTAATAAATAATATAATATATAAATAATTTTAAGAATTATTTATATATTATATTATATTTATGTACATAGTTGACTTGTAATTTTTGTTCCGTTGCGTCGCGCGTTGAGAGTTGACTTTGGTCCCGGTTCCAGATTTTCGAACGTCCTTGCGTACAATTTAATATCTTGTATTTTGCGTTTTGCGTCTTGTACTCTTGTAATTTTGAGATGTTTCTTATCAATAATTGGAACCACTTTGATTGTAATTTGTACTTTTTAGCTTTTTGGTCGTTTGCGTCTTCAATTCGTCGAATCTGTCTTTTGTCTTCACCTTTTATTATTTAAACGAATATCACTTGTAAATAGAACAATTACAACTAAAAGCTTGTCTTTCTTGAGGGATAATGCTATGAAATATATGTTTGTTTTTAGCATTATCATTACCAAACAATTTAACAATAAGTTTAAGTTTACAAAAGTTATAAAGTATAAATGAAATGACTTGCGACATAATATAATGTCACACCCCCCAAAATGGACCAGGGGTAATTGTGACCAATCATATCATAACACAGTTGTATAAACGAGAACGACTCTATATGAGACTTTTTAAATAAAACCTTTGTTAATAAAACAGTGGAAGCAGTAATACATGTTTACATTATTATTAAAACGTAAAATAAATGTATATGAACAAAAATATAATATGCGATGTGGACTCCATGCAAGCATCAAATCTATCATCACAAAGTTGCAAACAGCTAGCTCAATCATCACCTGAGACAAAACATGCTTAAAGTGTCAACCAAAAAGGTTGAGTGAAATTCACAGGTTTATAAATAATATCCAAAGTTTTAGACCACAAGATTTAGTTTAAAGTTGATTGATATAGAAATATCAATCTAAAAGTGTTGCTGCATTTTGTAATTACGCTACTAAACAAGTTTACCCTATGACACCTTGTACTGTCAGTGTCGTGGAATCATTATAATGTAACCAAAGACCAACGGTCGAATGGTTAGAGACGTTACTCTCAATAGGCCTACTCACAATAATTAAGTTTGCATTTAAACGTAGCAATTGACGATATTACGGTAGGGATTTAGCATGAATCAAAGCATGACAGCATAGTTAACAATTTAGTACTTGTGTCTAAGTGTAAAACAGTTATAAATCAAGCATGTGTCTCACCCCAAAAGTTGTAAAACAGTTATGAAACAGTAAAAAGTGGGGCTATGAAGTTCACCTTAGTAGCACACGAAAGAATTGAACGGAAGGACGTGACCGAGATCTCAACCTAGAGATAGAACGTATGATCAGACATTGCCTAACAGACAATAGTATATAGTACTATATTGATAGTAATGGTTCACTAAAGAATTTCCATTTTCTGAAGGTTAATATTTATGGAAAGTTTCCACTTATAGTAATTTTTCAATTTTAGAAAGTTCGGGTTAATCTTTAGCAAGATGTTGTACAACTCTACTCAAACTTCGTTGCTATCAAATAAGTCAGGAATGACCAGATGTAACCGGGGGCCCAGGATTCTTGACCAGAATCTAAGTCATGGCATTCGAGATCCACAAGCTTACCCATAAATGGCAACCTAGACATCATTCACTTACGACCGTGAATAGCGATGAAGTTCACATGAATTATACATTATCTTTGATTAACCTTCACTTTAGGTGTATACACACAACGAATTATTAATGTACTTAATAATTATATATGTGATAATATAACCTAAGTTTTATTTAATATTTAGTTATTATACCTTAGTATGTCTTATATATATTAAATATAATTACTTTTAAATAAATACCTAAATTACTTCAAAAATAATAGTGTTTTATTAATCGAACATTATTCAAAAATGTCTAAATAATAAATTAAATATCTAAAAATTACATACATAATTTTTATAGTCTTAGTTAATCATATAGATTAGTATAAAAATTTAAGAAAACGTTTTTATTATATTTTTGTATTTATTTTTGTTTTTACCCTTAATGTATTCACAAAACAATTTTAATTCTACGTAATTACTAAATAAACCCAAATAATTATTTTTATAATTTTTATAAGTTTCTATCAGTCTAATAACCTGTAGAAAAATATTTAAAAAAATATTTTTTTACTATTTTATATTTATTCTTAATTTACCTTCAAATTACATAATAATAGAGTTTAATTATATAATAAATACCAATTCGACCCAAGTAATTATTTTTATAATTTTTCAGATCTATATAAGTTTTAAAAACTCAGAAAAAAATTATATATATTTTATTTTTGGTTAAAAGTATTTATTACGAATTTTACATTTTTTTACGTTTAAACACTACATAATTCGTATTTAATTATAAATAATATTCCATAAATTATCAAAATTATTTTTATGCATCATAATACTTATAATACTAATTATAACATATAAACATAATTAATTTCGAATTTTACAAAGAATATACAATAAATATAAATATAAATGACAATATTGAAAAAAATTAATAAAAATAGAAAGTACCTCAAATTTTCTTCAAGGTTTTGAGAGAATAACTTAAGTTTTTGTGTTTGGCAAGAAAAAATGAATGAGGAGCCATATATTTATAGGTAAAAAAATGGTAGGTGAAAAGAAAAAAAAATAATAAAATAAAGGTGCCAATTTTGACAAAATAATAAAAACATGTTAAAAATGTTTTTAATAAGTTTTTGTTTTTGAAAATATTTAGTCAAAATTCATGGGCTCATTATTTAATTTATAAAAAAAATCTTATTTATTTTTATTTTTATTTTTTTTATAAGCTAAAAATATATATATAATGATTAAAATAACTTATCATTTAATTAATAATTATGTTACATATAGTTTTAAATATAATACGCATTAATATTAACTAAATTTATTTTATATAATTAGTGTAAACTTTAGTTAACAGAACGTGTGGACTAAAAATAAATATTTGATCAACGTCGAATTTAATTATATATTACGTATGGATAACAACTCTATAGTCAAATTAGTCAATTCAGGCATGGAAATATGAGGGTTGTTATAGTACCTACCCGTTAAAAGAAATTTCGTCCCGAAATTTTGTTGTTGCCATTAATCGGTGTTGTTCGTACATAGACGAGGATATTTACGTTTTATTTGGTTTTCACGTTCCCAGGTATGCTCGGGGCCTTGCGTGAATTCCAACGGATAGAATATTGTTCTGTTTCAAGAATTAAAATCATACAAACCATAATATCTACAAGTTCTTCTACGAAGTGCATTTTATTATTAATGCGGAGATCATTCAAAATGATGATGGTATAAAAGTCATTTTAGTAAATTGGATATATAAAATGTGTTATGAATAATATCGAGCTCATTTAAACCTTGAGCGTTTATGCCACAACGCTAGGGTAGACAAAATAGAAAGGAGTTCATGAAAATCATAGTCGTGAAATTTGATAGAGATTGTCATTCTTTACAACAAGAATGATGCATATGAGTTGAAAATATTGTTTTATCAACATTGGGTAATATAGATAAAACGATTCGATTATAGGAAGAGTATAAATGAAGTTATCTTAAAAGTTTGAAATAAGGAAATATCAGTTTGCCTTAACTTTTGACATAATTAAAGGTGATTTCCGGAATTCAAGGGATTTAAAGGAAATCTTTATAATCTGTATAAGATTTGATTCTCCGATAATTAAGGAAATTAAAATTGCCTTGATTGTTGTGTCTAGAATTTTGCTATAAATTAGCTTCTTTTGTTTCATTATCTTCACCACTTCTATACTTTCTTTCTCGATTCATACTTCCAAAAATTGTGAAAATGCTCCATCCAGTTCTTATCCTGGATATTTTGCTGACTATCGTTTCTGTCATTCTTCTTTTTCATTTACCCCAAGAGGAATCTGTTTACTTCTACAATTACCTTGGGGTTATAGTGTTTTTAATTCTCCCGTGTCTTTATGTTGCTATACGCATTGATATACACGGTTTGTAAGTTCCGTGTTGTTATCAGGCTTTATATTTTCCCTTATATGTCGGAGCTCTATGCTCTTGTTTTTCCTTCCCGACTTCAAGTCAAGCGAATAATAGTCTAGAATTCGTAGGTATGGAGTTTCAAATGATCATAATATACAAAGCAGAAGGAAAGGTAATAGCACGATTTGATTTGTCAAATTACTAGAATTACTAAGGATAGAACTATCAAGAATATATGTTCTTGATATGTTCAGAGGTTAAGTAGAATGTAAAAGTCATGTAACATGGCAAATGATGATTATAAAGTCTATGAATCATCATCTTCCATTAAAAATTTAGCATGACTTACTGTAATATAATCACGTTGGCCTGACATCATTATATTATACTAACTCATGCTTCAATTCCCAACACTACCTCAAATCATTCAAAATTTAAACTTGTATGTTATAGAAATATAGAAACTAAAACAGTTTCCTTTATTATGTAACACATAAAGTGCGAAGTGATAAATAATTTCGGACAAGAGTAGTTATGAATGTATCTTCAGAAATATGGAGGATATTTATAACGAAAGATACGATGATATCTTAGAATTTTCTAAGATCAAATGATAACGAGAAAAATTCTTCTGTAAGGATTTAGAATGCGTAAGGAGATCTTTTGTGATTTTCATCAGAAATCGAATCATCTAGATTCTTTGATTACAGGTTTAATCCTTGTGATTTGTCCACGGTCTCCTTCATGGTTTGCTCAATCCGTTTTTCAGCACTAAATTTTCTATCGAGCGTTCCCAATACCCCATTCTTTATCATCAAACTCCTGGCCATTTAGGCCATCTACAATTTTGCTGTTTCCTCTGCATTTAATGCAGCCATATTTGAATCGTCGGTTATCAATCTGAGATGGTTTCAAGAAATTTAGTTTTTAGATGATTGAACGCTGATTGTGATCGTCAAGATTCAAAGGATGTTTTCAAAAATTTTGAATTTGAAGTGTTTAAGCCTAAGATGCATCCATCAATGGATCTAACAGTTGACGAAGAAATGTTTGTGATTTTCAAAAGTAAGGAATGGTAAGTGTGGTGGTTTTATGTGATAATTCATCATAGAATACGAATGAATATAATTCATGAATGTAGTGATCTTTAAGAAGATAACACTTGCTAAAGTTTTACTTAAGTTCCGATATGTCAAAATCAGAATATGTATTTGAATTTGTATGAAAATGGTTGTTCTTTAGTGAACAGATACATATGTGGATGTAAGTAGTATAGTTAATGACTGTTGAATCAGAATTGAAGAATGTACGGTGTAACATATTAATGTGAGATATAAATATTTCTCGGGTATTACCTACCCGTTAAAATATTTTCACCGTCAACAGTTTGTACAACAGAATATTTAATTACAATCTTTATGAAAATATACGTACATATATATTTTCTTTCAGATGTAATCATGAATTTAATGAGTTAATATAATTTAATACTCATTTGATTTACGGTTGAAATGAGAATTAATAATCTCCAAAACCTTAGAGATTTAATAATTGTCGCGAAATATTTCGCTAATGAAGTTATGAATCAATACTTCATCGTTCATTGTTATTGATATATCTCGGTATATGATGTTGGTGCTCGTGGATTTCTTGTGAAATTCACAAGGCACGAATAATGTTTTCTAGAAAGTTTTGAGTACATCGAAAATGGAAGTGTAAAATCAAACATGTATTTGAATAATACACTTGATTTATTATGAAAATGGAGTTTAGTGTGCTGAAGCAGTGATTAACGATTGTTAAGTCATTAATGAAGGATGTACATCATAGCATATTAGTGATATGAATTAACCGAGTAGTATTTACTAGTTAAGATTCACACGTAATAGCTTAGTACGAAAATATTTATTATTGTTCCAAACCATATATATATATAAAGTATACATATATAATTCTTCAGGAAGAATGAGTCAATACATCTTAACTCATTATTACTAATATTACTTGGTATCTATGGGGAGTATGATGTTAATGTTTGAGGTACTGAGTGTGATGTTGAGGCGTAGAATGCAGATGTTGTTGTTGGTGAAGCTGATGCTGTTGGCGGTGATGCTGATGGTACTGGTGGTGCTGGTTATGCTGCTGGTGCTGCTGCTGGTGCTCGTAGGTTTTGCACCATATTTTCCAAAGCCACTACTCGAGCGGGAAGCTCGTTGACTTCTTCTATTATTACGGGATGATTGGCGGTTCGGACAAGGGGATGAATAAGATCTGAAATTCTAGATATTATATATTCGTGACGGGATATCCTGGAAATGAGGGTGAAAATAGTGTTCCGAACGGGTTCGCCGGTAAGTGCTTCAGGTTCTTCGCCAATAGGGCAATGTGGTGGGTGAAAAGGATCACCTTCTTCACTTCTCCATTGATTAAGTAGACTACGAACCCACCCCCAATTCATCCAGAAAAGGTGATGACTAATTGGTTGGTTCATTCCGGTTACGCTGCCATTAGAGCTTGAGGAGTTCAAGGAATCAAGTGAGAAATCCATATTATCTGATCAGAATAAGGGTTTTTGTTATAAGATGAGTGTTGAATATTGAATGATATATTTGTCTTCTTGATATACGTATATATAGCAAAAAGATTTCCGTAATTTACGGAGGAAATTTAGAAAAAGTGTTAGACAAAGTCTATTAAGATAGATATGATAAGATATAATAAGATATGATGTGTCTATACTCCAATAATAGCAGTATGACGTGTCGAGATCATAAAATGATAAGTATGTAATCTGATAATCTTTCGATTAAAGACTTTCAATTCGTAATGGCCTATTCAGGTCTACGGCTTGAGCTATAGGATCCTTTAAATCGATAATCCAAACCCTTCTATTCTAGAGTTTCGTAGACGCCATCCGTCAAGAAAATTCAATGATAAAAAAATAACGAGAAATCAAAGATTTAAAAGTAATGAATATGAGTAGTGATGACATTATAATGTCTTTGAGATAACTCAATGACATTTTCTGGTTCACAAACCGATGCATAAAGGCATAAAGCATATAGGTACGTGATATAACAAGGAGGTTATATACGTTTGAGTATGAATAGTAACAAATATAGGAGTTTTAAAAATCATGGATAACATTTCATGTAATACATATGTAATACACAAAACTATGATAGATGACATAGGAATGTCGAGAACGGTGTCGCATTTAAATGTGGTGGCGGAATTGAATAGTACTTAGGAAAGTGAGCAGAGTTCTTAGATTGGCTCGGCATTCTAAGATAAGTAAAGTTTCTAAAGTATAGTGTAGCATTTAACAGTTTAAGGCAACAATTAAAGGCACTATAGTCAAGGAAAGTTGTAGTCCTACATTGCTAAGGTACCTAATTGTATAAGGCACACATAAAATGCAATCCTGGTTCTCTACATCAGCCTGCTCTGATACCAATCTGTCACACCCCCCAAAATGGACCAGGGGTAATTGTGACCAATCATATCATAACATAGTTGTATAAACGAGAACGACTCTATATGAGACTTTTTAAATAAAACCTTTGTTAATAAAACAGCGGAAGCAATAATACATGTTTACATTATTATTAAAACGTAAAATTAATGTTTATGAACTAAAATATAATATGCGATGTGGACCCCATGCAAGCATCAAATCTATCATCACAAAGTTGCAAACAGCTAGCTCAATCATCACCTGAGACACAACATGCTTAAAGTGTCAACCAAAAAGGTTGAGTGAAATTCACAGGTTTATAAATAATATCCAAAGTTTTAGACCACAAGAATTAGTTTAAAGTTGATTGATATAGAAATATCAATCTAAAAGTGTTGCTGCATTTTGTAATATCGCTACTAAACAAGTTTACCCTATGACACCTTGTACTGTCAGTGTCGTGGAATCATTATTATGTAACCAAAGACCAACGATCGAATGGTTAGAGACGTTACTCTCAATAGGCCTACTCACAATAATTAAGTTTGCATTTAAACGTAGCAATTGACGATATTACGGTAGGGATTTAGCATGAATCAAAGCATGACAGCATAGTTAACAATTTAGTACTTGTGTCTAAGTGTAAAACAGTTATAAAGCAAGCATGTGTCTCACCCCAAAAGTTGTAAAACAGTTATGAAACAGTAAAAAGTGGGGCTATGAAGTTCACCTTAGTAGCACACGAAAGAATTGAACGGAAGGACGTGACCGAGATCTCAACCTAGAGATAGAACGTATGATCAGACGTTGCCTAACAGACAATAGTATATAGTACTATATTGATAGTAATGGTTCACTAAAGAATTTCCATTTTCGGAAGGTTACTATTTATGGAAAGTTTCCACTTATAGTAATTTTTCAATTTTAGAAAGTTCGGGTTAATCTTTAGTAAGATGTTGTACAACTCTACTCAAACTTCGTTGCTATCAAATAACTCAGGAATGACCAGATGTAACCGGGGGCCCAGAATTCTTGACCAGAATCTAAGTCATGGCATTCGAGATCCACAAGCTTACTCATAAATGGCAACCTAGACATCATTCACTTACGACCGTGAGTAGCGATGAAGTTCACATGAATTATACATTATCTTTGATTAACCTTCATTTTAGGTGTATACACACAACGAATTATTAATGTACTTAATAATTATATATGTGATAATATAACCTAAGTTTTATTTAATATTTAGTTATTATACCTTAGTATGTCTTATATATATTAAATATAATTACTTTTAAATAAATACCTAAATTACTTCAAAAATAATAGTGTTTTATTAATCGAACATTATTCAAAAATGTCTAAATAATAAATTAAATATCTAAAAATTACATACATAATTTTTATAGTCTTAGTTAATCATATAGATTAGTAGAAAAATTTAAGAAAACATTTTTATTATATTTTTGTATTTATTTTTTGTTTTTACCCTTAATGTATTCACAAAACAATTTTAATTCTATGTAATTACTAAATAAACCCAAATAATTATTTTTATAATTTTTATAAGTTTCTATCAGTCTAATAACCTGTAGAAAAATATTTAAAAAAATATTTTTTATTATTTTATATTTATTCTTAATTTACCTTCAAATTACATAATAATAGAGTTTAATTATATAATAAATACCAATTCGACTCAAGTAATTATTTTTATAATTTTTTTCAGATCTATATAAGTTTTAAAAACTCAAAAAAAAATTATATATATTTTATTTTTGGTTAAAAGTATTTATTACGAATTTTACATTGTTTTTACGTTTAAACACTACATAATTCGTATTTAATTATAAATAATATTCCATAAATTATCAAAATTATTTTTATGCATCATAACACTTATAATACTAATTATAACATATAAACATAATTAATTTCGAATTTTACAAAGAATATACAATAAATATAAATATAAATGACAATATTAAAAAAATTAATAAAAATAGAAAGTACCTCAAATTTTCTTCAAAGTTTTGAGAGAATAACTTAAGTTTTTGTGTTTGGCAAGAAAAAAATAAATGAGGAGCCATGTATTTATAGGTAAAAAAATGGTTGGTGAAAAGAAAAAAAATAATAAAATAAAGGTGCCAATTTTGACAAAATAATAAAAACATGTTAAAAATGTTTTTAATAAGTTTTTGTTTTTGAAAATATTTAGTCAAAATTCATGGGCTCATTATTTAATTTATAAAAAAAATCTTATTTCTTTTTATTTTTATTTTTTTATAAGCTAAAAATATATATATAATGATTAAAATAACTTATCATTTAATTAATAATTATGTTACATATAGTTTTAAATATAATACGCATTAATATTAACTAAAGTTATTTTATATAATTAGTGTAAACTTTAGTTAACAGAACGTGTCGACTAAAAATAAATATTTGATTAACGTCGAATTTAATTATATATTACGTATGGATAACAACTCTATAGTCAAATTAGTCAATTCAGGCATGGAAATATGAGGGTTGTTATATATAAGTTGAAAATCACGAATGCTATAAATAGCGTAAGTATGTATGCTTTAAGTTGAATCCAAAGGTGCTATCACTAGCGTATGCATGTATGCTTGACTCCAAGCAAGAAATTAAAGTATGCGGAAGCAAGTATCAAGTAGCCAAGTATGAACCTGAGAAACATATAGAAAACTGTCAACGAAAAACGTTGGTGAAATCATAGGTGTAATTGTAAAAGTATGTTTTTGAACCACAAGATTTAGTATAAGGTGATTATCCAAATCGTTTACATTCCAAAAGTTGTTGTTTGTATCACGAGCACCCAATTACCAAGGCTTAACTGAATAGTACCTATGCATCATAGTGTTAGAACCTACACTATATCCCGAAAATACATTTCATTCATCCGAATGAGGGTTCGTCAAACCCGTATAGCCACACAACATAAGTTCTCGCTTACACCCTACAAGTGTAACTAATGATAATTGAACTTGAGGATTTTTGTTCTAACTCGTACGTGGAATGTTTGTTTTCGTACTTGTGTTCAACGTATAAAAGTATAAACCGTATATGTTTCTCATCCCATGATTTAAAAGTATAAATGTTGTTGAAAAGATGGGACTATGATCTCACCGTGGTTGCATGCCAAAGTCTTTGTAATTAAATGTTGTGCAAATGAAAGTTGCTTAGCCTTGACCTAAACAAATAAGTTGTATCAATTATGGGTTACGACACAAGGTTGGGCGAAATGTGTTCAATTAGTCATATGGCTCGTTACGACTCAATTATATAGCATGTGAGTCAAATTGTCATGTTTCATACAAGATACAAATATAAAAGCAAGTTAGAATGATTGCATAAGTATTTGGTTAGGTTTGACTAAAAACCAACTTTGGTCGAGTCAAAGTCAACAAAAAGTCAACACGTTCGGGTCAGGTCTCGGACTATTTTTTTGAGCTAATTAATCATATATAAGCATGTTAAAACAAGTTACACGGTAATTGGAGTTGTGGTTAAGCGGGAAAGAATTTGTGAAAAGCAGGACACAAGTGATTTGGGCCTGGGGGAGTGCGCAGCGCGCAGTACTGCGTGGAACCCGGTCAGGTACCATCTCAGGGGTTGAGCATCTGCACCTTTACATTTGCGCGGCACGCTCAATGTTGCGCGGCGCGCTCTACTACACGAAAAATGCTGTTTGCTGAATTAGGTTTAAGTCTCGAACCAAACTTCACCCAAACACATTTTATGGTCAATAAACATGTGAAACGCATATTTTATATCGTTGGAAAGCTATTTTAACAAGGAAACAACTAAGAACATATCATCAATCAAAACTAGCATTTACAACAAATAAATCCACACCGAAAGATCATTGAATGTTCATTATCAAAGTTTCAAGTTCGTAAAACGCATTTCATGATTCGTGAACTTACTACACACATATGATATGCCGATTTGTAGGTAATTACGCATACAATACAACTAAACACTTACCAACAACATTGCAAAGAATTTGATGCATCAAAAGTTCGCTTTAAAATCTATCAAACCCTAACCAAGAATCACAAAATCAAATATCATGTTAATGTGAGATTTTCATGTCATCCAACATATCAAATCGAAGTATATCAAGTAACTAACTCCTTGAATACACAAACATTAACATCTAAACACATTTCATCATCTAAAATCAAAGATTTGACAAACCCATTTCAAGTGTTCATGCTAGTTACTCAAAATAACCAAATCGAGCAAACCATTTACATATACAACAACCTATTGAGCCATAGACACTAATTAACATCATTTCAAGTCTATAAAATGAATTTATAGAAATGTAGAGTTTTAAAAAGATTACCCCAAGTAGTGAAATTAGTATCAATGTGTAGAAGATGATGAGAGGATTCCAAATGTACCAATTGTTTTGATGTTAGCTTCTTGATTTTGGATTTAGATGATGAATTAGTGATGAAGATGAAAAGGATGAAAGTTTAGAAGTAAAAGTTGAGAGAAAAATGGAAAAGAAAAAGAAAAGATAATGAATGGTGGGGAGGGAGGTGGTTGACTAGTCAACCACTAGTTACATCTTTGCCCGCTTGACAACATTAGTCCCTCGAGTTTGAAAGCGGGTGCGTGAATTAACCAAACGAATTATTTTAAATACGCAAGAGTATATGAGAAAATGTTGTAATTAAATAATGGAAATATTAAGAACGTTAGTTAACGGAAGTTACGAATTTAGATAACGAAAGATATTATCTAATAAAAACGGCGTTAAAATAAATTAACGGGAAAAGGCGGGTTGTTACAAAACCCAAGAGTTAATCCGACTGAGTAGCTCGCCATGGGGTGCTCCGGTCTTGTTCTTAAAGAAGAAGGACGGTAGTATGTGTATGTGCATTGATTACCGTGAGCTCAATAAAGTGACGATCAAAAATCGTTATCCGTTACCTAGGATTGATGATTTATTTGATCAACTTCAAGGTGCGTGTTATTTCTTCTAAGATTGATTTGTGATCCGGTTATCATCAAATGCAGATCCGAGAGGAAGATATTAAGAAGACGGTGTTTCGAACGCGAGATGGGCATTTTGAGTTTGTAGTGATGCCTTTTGGTCTTACGAATCTTCCCGCGGCATTCATGGACCTTATAAACTGAGTGTGCCAACCTATGTTGGACAAGTCGGTAATTGTGTTCATCGATGACATACTCATTTACTCGAAGATTATGAAGGAACATGAACATCATTTGCGTGAGTTGTTGAAGATGTTGCGTAAGGAGAAGTTGTATTCGAAATTCTCCAAGTGTGAATTTTGGTTAAGGGAAGTGCAATTCCTTGGTCATATTGTGAATCATGAGGGGGTTTAAGTGGATCCTAGGAAGATAGATGCGGTTAAGAGTTGGGAACGACCGACTACACCTACGAAAGTCTGAAGTTTTCTCGGATTGGCCGGTTATTATCGTCAGTTTATTCAAGGTTTTTTCGAGATTGCTTCATCCTTAACAAAGCTAACTTGGAAAATTGTGAAGTTCAAATGGGGTGATGAGCAAGAAATGGTATTTCAATTATTGATGAGCAAATTGTAACAAGCTCCGGTGTTAGTGTTACCGAAGGGGTGGAAGACATGGTGGTGTATTGTGATGCCTCGATAAGTGGGCTCGGTTGTGTTCTTATGCAAAGGGGTAAAGTTATCGCTTATGCCTCGAGACAACTAAAAGAGCACGAGAAGAACTACCCGACTCATGATCTTGAGTTGGCAGCGGTGGTTCATGCGTTGAAAATTTGGCGCCATTATCTTTATGGTGTTAAGTGTACGATTTATTTGGATCATAATTAAAAGTACTTCTTCGATCAACACGATTTAAATACTCAGCGAGATGGTTGGATTTGTTGAAGGACTTATGATCTTGAGATACTTTACCACTCGGGTAAAGCTAATGTAGTTGCGGATGCGTTAAGGCAGAAGAACCAAGTTCCGAGCTTACAAGTAAAGTCGTTGCGAACGGTTCTTTCAAATGATTTTCTCGAGAAACTCGGTGAGGTTCAAATTGAGGCGTTTGTTAATTTCAAGCGCGAAGAACGAATTCATGGACAAACGGAGTCGATTGTGTAGTGACCCGAACTTTTCCATGTTTATATATATATTAAATGAAATTATTATTTACATGATTAAGTGTTTCCAACATATTAAGCAATCAAACTTGTTAAGACTTGATTAATTGAAATAGGTTTCATATAGACAATTGACCACCCAAGTTGACCGGTGATTCACGAACGTTAAAACTTGTAAAAACTATATGATGACATATATATGGTTATATATATAGTTAATATGATATTATGATAAGTAAACATATCATTAAGTATATTAATAATGAACTACATATGTAAAAACAAGACTACTAACTTAATGATTTTGAAACGAGACATATATGTAACGATTATCGTTGTAACAACATTTAATGTATATATATCATATTAAGAGATATTCGTACATCATAATATCATGATAATATAATAATTTAAAATCTTATTTGATATTATAAACATTGGGTTAACAACATTTAACAAGATCGTTAACCTAAAGGTTTCAAAACAACACTTACATGTAACGACTAACGATGACTTAACGACTCAGTTAAAATGTATATACATGTAGTGTTTTAATATATATTCATACACTTTTGAAAGACTTCAATAAACTTATCAAAATACTTCTACTTAACAAAAATGCTTACAATTACATCCTCGTTCAGTTTCATCAACAATTCTACTCGTATGCACCCGTATTCGTACTCGTACAATACACAGCTTTTAGATGTAGGTACTATTGGTATATACACTCCAATGATCAGCTCTTAGCAGCCCATGTGAGTCACCTAACACATGTGGGAACCATCATTTGGCAACTAGCATGAAATATCTCATAAAATTACAAAAATATGAGTAATCATTCATGACTTATTTACATGAAAACAAAATTACATATCCTTTATATCTAATCCATACACCAACGACCAAAAACACCTACAAACACTTTCATTCTTCAATTTTCTTCATCTAATTGATCTCTCTCAAGTTCTATCTTCAAGTTCTAAGTGTTCTTCATAAATTCTACAAGTTCTAGTTTCATAAAATCAAGAATACTTCCAAGTTTACTAGCTTACTTCCAATCTTGTAGAGTGATCATCCAACCTCAAGAAATATTTCTTATTTACAGTAAGATATCTTTATAATACAAGGTAATACTCATATTCAAACTTTGATTCAATTTCTATAACTATAACAATCTTATTTCGAGTAAAAATCTTACTTGAACTGTTTTCGTGTCATGATTCTGCTTCAAGAACTTTCAAGCCATCCAAGGATCCTTTGAAGCTAGATCCATTTTTCTCATTTCCAGTAGCTTTATCCAGAAAACTTGAGGTAGTAATGATGTTCATAATATCATTCGATTCATACATATAAAGCTATCTTATTCGAAGGTTTAAACTTGTAATCACTAGAACATAGTTTAGTTAATTCTAAACTTGTTCGCAAACAAAAGTTAATCCTTCTAACTTGACTTTTAAAATCAACTAAACACATGTTCTATATCTATATGATATGCTAACTTAATGATTTAAAACCTGGAAACACAAAAAATACCGTAAAACCGAATTTACGCCGTCGTAGTAACATCGCGGGCTGTTTTGGGTTAGTTAATTAAAAACTATGATAAAATTTGATTTAAAAGTTGTTCTTCTGGGAAAATGATTTTTCTTATGAACATGAAACTATATCCAAAAATCATGGTTAAACTCAAAGTGGAAGTATGTTTTCTAAAATGGTCATCTAGACGTCGTTCTTTCGACTGAAATGACTACCTTTACAAAAACGACTTGTAACTTATATTTCCGACTATAAACCTATATTTTTTCTGTTTATATTCATAAAATATAGTTCAATATGAAACCATAGCAATTTGATTCACTCAAAACGGATTTAAAATGAAAAAGTTATGGGTAAAACAAGATTGGATAATTTTTCTTGTTGTAGCAACGTGAAAATTGGTAACAAATCTATATTAATCATATCCTAGCTAACTTATATTGTATTATACATGTATTCTAATATATTATGTAATCTTGGGATACCATAGACACGTATGCAAATGTTTTGACATATCATATCGACCCATGTGTATATATTATTTGGAACAAAAATAGACACTCTATATGCAGTAATGTGGGAGTTAGCTATACAGGGTTGAGGTTGATTCCAAAAATATATATACTTTGAGTTGTGATCTAGCCTGAGACGTGTATACACTGGGTCGTGGATTGATTCAAGATAATATATATCAATTTTTTTCTGTACATCTAACGTTGGACAACTAGTTGTAGGTTACTAACGAGGACAGCTGACTTAATAAACTTAAAACTTCAAAATGTATTAAAAGTGTTGTAAATATATTTTGAATATACTTTGATATATATGTACATATTTGTTATAGGTTCGTGAATCAACCAGTGGCCAAGTCTTACTTCCCGACGAAGTAAAAATCTGTGAAAGTGAGTTATAGTCCCACTTTTAAAATCTAATATTTTTGGGATGAGAATACATGCAGGTTTTATAAATGATTTACAAAATAGACACAAGTACGTGAAACTACATTCTATGGTTGAATTATCGAAATCGAATATGCCCCTTTTTATTAAGTCTAGTAATCTAAGAATTAGGGAACAGACACCCTAATTGACGCGAATCCTAAAGATAGATCTATTGGGCCTAACAAATCCCATCCAAAGTACCGGATGCTTTAGTACTTCGAAATTTATATCATATTCGAAGGGTGTCCCGGAATGATGGGGATATTCTTATATATGCATCTTGTTAATGTCGGTTACTAGGTGTTCACCATATGAATACTTTTTATCTCTATGTATGGGATGTATATTGAAATATGAAATCTTGTGGTCTATTGTTACGATTTGATATATATAGGTTAAACCTATAACTCACCAACATTTTTGTTGACGTTTAAAGCATGTTTATTCTCAGGTGAATATTAAGAGCTTCCGCTGTTGCATACTAAAATAAGGACAAGATTTGGAGTCCATGTTTGTATGATATTATGTAAAAACTGCATTCAAGAAACATATGTCGATGTATTATATTTCTATTGTAAACCATTATGTAATGGTCGTGTGTAAACAGTATATTTTAGATTATCATTATTTGATAATCTACGTAATGCTTTTGAAACCTTTATTGATAAAATAAAGGTTATGGTTGTTTTAAAAATGAATGCAGTCTTTGAAAAACGTCTCATATAGAGGTCAAAACCTCGCAACGAAATCAATTAATATGGAACATTTATAATCAATATGAACGGGACATTTCGGATTGTCCTAGGCCCGCATGGGTTGTTGTGTTTTCAGGGTCGGGTGTGGGTGCCAAAATTGGGTGGTCACCGTATGGTGCTACTCGATGAGGCGCACAAATCGAAATATTCTATTCATCCGGGTGCTACAAAGATGTATCTTGATTTGAAGAAGGAGTATTGGTGGCCCGGTATGAAGCGTGATTTGGTTAAGTATGTTGTTCAATGTGTTACTTGCTTACAACTTAAGGCCGAGTATCAAAAGCCTTATGGTATGGTTCAACCGTTAGAGGTCCCAAAGAAGAAGTGGGAGCATCTTACCATGGATTTTAGCACTAAATTTCCAAAAACGGCGAGAACGCAATATGATACAATTTGGGTGATCGTTGATCGATTGGCGAAAAGCGCCTTGTTTCTTCCTATACGCTAGGCGATTTCGTCAGAGGCGGTGGTAAGGTTGTTCATAAAGGAAGTGATTTCGAGACAGGGGGTACTGGTGTCTATCATTTTGGATTGAGATACACGTTTTACTTTTCGATTTTGGGGTAAGTTTCATAGTGAAATGGGTACTCAAATGAAATTGAGCACCGCCTATCATCCTCAAACGGACGGTCAAAGTGAAAGGACCATTCAAACCTTGGAGGATATGCTTCAGGCGTGTGTGATAGATTTTGGTGGGAGTTAGGATGAACATTTGCCATTGGTGGAGTTCTCTTACAATAATAGCTACCATGCTAGTATTGGAATGCCACCGTATGAGATGCTCTATGGATGGAAATGCCGAACCCCAAATTGTTAGGGCGAGGTGGTTCAAAAGGAAGTTGGTGGTACCGAGGTGGTTCTTGAGACGAACCAAAAGATTGATGTGATTCGTGCTCACCTCAAAGCGGCACAAGATCGACAAAAGTCGTGTGCGGATAAGCGTAGGCGACCGATAGAATTTAATGAAGGTAATATGGTGATGCCTAAGGGTCGCCATGGAAGGATGTGATTAGGTTCTAAAAGCAGGGGAAACTTTCTCCTCGATTTATCTGACCTTTTAAAGTATTGGCACGTGTTGGTGAAGTTGCCTATCATTTAAAGTTACCCGAAGAGCTTGCGAGAATCCATAACACATTTTATGTTTCCTATCTTCGCAAGTGTCTTGCATATGACTCGATGTGGGTACCGTTAAATGAGATTACTCTAAACAACAAACTAGAGTATGTAGAAGATCCGGTTGCTATTCTTGATGAGAAGGTTAAAGAGATTCAGAATAAGAGAATTCGGACTTATAAGCTACAATGGCGTCACCGAAAGGGGTCCGAGTGTACTTGGGAATCTGAGGATTTTGTGCTGGAAAATCTGCCTTCGTTACATGCTTCTTGGGTCGTGGGGACGCGAACCGGTCTAAGTGGGGGAGAGTTGTAACACCCAGATTTTCAGTGAAGGAACGAAGTTCCTGTATGAGGAACGACGTTCCAAATACTGGAACGGCGTTCCAAAACCAAGAACGACATTGTGAATTAAGGAAAGTGGGAAAAGTTGAACAGAACTTTTTTGGAGCCGTTTGAGGAACGGCGTTCCTTTAAGTGGAACGACGTTCTCATTTTACGTGTAAGTGGAACGACGTTCCGTTGTCTGGAATGACGTTCCTGTTGCAGATCTGTGATTTTGAACCCGTTTTAAGGGTTCTAAATGAGGGGCAATTGGGTCTTTTACTTGTGGACGAGCTTAAGGCTGGTGAACTGATCTCAAAGCTCATTCACATTTCATTTCACATCCACAAACACTCTCATCTCTCCTAGAGTGAGAAAGCTTCACTTGGAGAGAGAGAAAGCTTAGATTGAGGAAGAAGGGGCTTGATTCTCTCTAAAGTGTGAGAGTTAAAGTTGTTCATCCAGTTCTTAGCTACGTTTTGGTAGTGGTGGTAAGTCTTAACTACGAATTTCTTTCAATTTGATGTTAGGGTTTGAACTTGCATGTTCTTGAGAAAACTCATCTGGCTTACAAATGGGTGTTTGAAGCTAGTTGTGGGTATTGTTGACCCTTGTTGGTGAGTTTTGAGTTGAAAAACGTTTTGGCTATGTTATGGTTTGCAATTTGAGAATAATCACTAGGAAAAGTGATTATGTTGGTGTTGGAACCCAAATGGGTGTGTTTGGAAGTTTGATTTTGGGTGTAAACCCAATTTGGGTCAAAATGAGTCATTTGATTGAAATGGGTCATGAAATTCTTCTAGCACGTGGCCATAAGTTGTGTTTGGTGAGTTTGAGCCAAAATCACTAGCCATTAGTGATTTGAGGTATTGGGGTCTTGTTTGACCTAGTTGATGGTTAGGTGCAATTTGGGTCAAATTTGCACTTGGGGGTTTTTGGGTCAAGCTACTAGTGTTTATAGCTTGAACTTGAGTTTGATGCTACCTGACTTGCTTTTGGATCAATCTTCAAGTCCTAGCTTGGTTGTGACTCATCTAAGTGTTCAAGGTGAGTAGAGTATTTATATGTGTGTATATATAAATTGTTTTCTTGCGGGGTTTAGTGGCGAGTACTATCCGGTTGTGATGGATTTACTCTTTGTTGGCCACTAGATTCAAAGTGGTGAGTGATGTCCTTAAGGGTTCACTCTTTGTTGGCCACGTTGCATTTGGGGAAAGTGGTGAGTATTGATTATATAGAAATCCACACTTTGTTGGCCACTTGTGAGGATGTGGTAAGTGTCACCTTTTGAGTTCGCTTTTTGTTGGTCACATTCGGGTGTCTATGGTAGTGCCATCCGGGAGGCACTTTTGTTGGCCGTATACATGGGTTGATGGTGTTATTCATTTGATGACTAACACATTTGGGTATGGTTAACCATATGTAGTGTGTTTGTAGTGTACCGTGTTATATTGTTTTATGCGATTAACATTCTAGCATGTGTTCAGAATTGTGTTTATATGCGTTAGTGATGTTATCTTGTATGCGGTTATGTGTAAGATGCGCAAGTAAGTGGTTTATGTATGTATGCATATAAGTATTGCACTCACTAAGCATTGTAGCTTACTCCCTCGTTGTTTATCTTTTTATAGATTGTGGCACTTCGAAGGACAAGGGTAAGGGATTGGCTTAGCTCACATGTTGGTGGTCTTAGAAAGACGCTTTTGGTAATGGTCCCGACGGTCATGCTCACTTTTGGGTCACTTTGGTTAAACGGGTCATGTTAAACATTGGTTAAAATATGGGACTTGGGTTCCTGATGTTGTGAACTTGTAACTTGACGTATTTTGAAATTAGTTTAACACATGAGTAAGTTATGGTGATCCAAAACTGGTGTTGTAGCGATTATTATTATAAACGGTAAAAAAAAAGTGTGATATTTTTTACAAGTCATTTAATAAATCGATTTGGGGTCGTGTCACATATGCTCGTCACCTGTAGCACTCAAAAACACCGCCGGAGTGGGTCTTCGATAAGCAAGGAAAATAGGAAATCAATCGAAATCGACCCACACATCACCGAGGAAGCTGGACAGACAGGAAAAATCCCTCAAAATCCATCCATCGCATAATGCAAAAGGCATTCGCCGACTGCAACGAAGAGAGAACGAGGGAGATTCGCCGGAAAATCAGGAAAACTCACCGGTCGAAGAAGGTAAAGGGAACAGGTAATAGATCGAGAAGAGGAGATAAGAAAATCAGTAAAACAGGAAACAACCGAACCTCCGGCGAGATGCGGAAGGCCGGAACGACGCCAAAAAAGTAAGTGTAGTGGTGGGTTTTAACAAATATTGTAAGTAATGAGTAATAACTTAGACACTTTATTATATATATATATATATATATATATATATATATATATATATATATATATATATATATATATATATATATATATATATATATATATAAACGAGTAGGAAAGTGTCTGTGCGCTCATCAGTGTTACATTTGAACTTGTCTCACGAGCTCTAAATCCTAATTTTTTTCTAAACTTTATTCTAAGCCTTATAAAATAAGTACCTCTCCATACACAAAAGACACCTTATTTTGCTAAACACCTCATAAGCCACGCCTCTCTATGGCAACTACAATCTCTTACGATCATCTAGAATTTTTACCGACACTTCGTGCAGGGGGTTTTATCCAGACCAATTTGAACAACTTTGTGGTGTGTTCAAACAATTTTATGCTCTACATTTTTTCGTTCTACAATTTCTGAATTCGAACAATTTGAAGTGAATTCAAACACAAATATTACACTTTGTTCAAACAATTTGTATTCTACACTTTGTTCTACACTTCTTGAGTTCGAACAAAAATTGACATATTCGAACAAAAATTGTGTAACGACCCGTCAAAATCGCTATTGACGCGGCACGTTAATCATTGATTCCACAGTGAGGTTTTGACATCTATATGATACGTTTTGATAAAATATTGCATTCATTAAAATAAGTGACTTTCTAAACATAGAAAGTTATAAACATGTGGGCGAGTGCTTAGGTATAAGCAAAACCCCGAAATACATAAGTCTTTAATTTACAGGTTGACATCTCAGTCCAATTATTTATTACACAACGCAGTTTTATTTTGAATGCAATAAACTTTGTACAAAGCATGAGAGACTCCATGCAGGCAACAAGCACATCACAGCGGAAGCATTCTAAGGACCTGAGAATAAAACATGCTAAAAAGTCAACACGAATGTTGGTGAGTTATAGGTTTAATTGCTCGAGTCATAAACATATATAAAGATAGACCACAAGATTTCTTCAAAAGTTTATCAAAAGATTCTACGTAACAGAGCACCCTGGTAACTAAACTTAACGCTATAATGATAATTACCCCATTCGTTTTAATACACGCAAACCAACGTGTCTTAAACTCAAATAACATACGTCCGTTAAAAGGCTAGCGCTCTAGCTCGGACGGGGATGTCAAGCCCTATGGATCCATATACAATTATTCGCGCCCACCAGTCCATATCCTATGTACTGGCAGCTACTAGTTACCAAAGCTAAGGGATTTTCGGTTTAACTCAGTGTAGAATTTAGTATGTACTTGTGTCTTATCGAGTTTAAAATAAATTGCATGTATTCTCAGCCCAAAAATATTTAAAGTATTTAAAAAGGGAGACTATAAACTCACGATTCAATATTGAGACTCAATATTGTAGGCAAATTGCGTAGACGTAATGATGGTAGACGACTGTATGGTTGGCCTTGGATTCAAGAACAATACCCCGAACAATACCCAATATATCCTTATTTTAAAACGGTTTGAAACCCGAATTAAAAATACCCTCGAATATACTTTATTATTATTAAACTTAAAATTAAAATTATAATTAAAATTATAAATATAAATTTTAAATACAGAATAAGAATGAATTGAGAAAAATCGCCGAACAAAACTGACCTTTTATAGTACTTTTCGATTTACTATAGCTCATGCGATCGCATGAGTTTTCAGTGTTTTTGCCATGCGATCGCATGGCCGCCTTTTCTGTTTTTGTTTGCTAGTTCGTCGACATCAAATAGTGTACTGTAGCAAATAGTGTACTGTAGCAAATAGTGTTTACTGTAGCAAATAGTGTGTTAATGTAGCAAATAGTGTACTGTAGCAAATCACTGTAGCAAATAGTGTTTTCACTGTAGCACTGTAGCAAAATACGATTTCACTGTAGCAAATAGTGTTTTACTGTAGCAAAGTCGTTTTTACAGTAACAATTAGTGTTTTACTGGTACATCTTATAATATATATATATATATATATATATATATATATATATATATATATATATATATATATATATATATATATATATATATATATATAATCATATAGAGAATTGGTTTAAATTAGTCGAAATTTTTCGGGTCATCATAAATTGCCTAATTCGAACAACAACAAAAAATTCCTTATTCTACAGTTTATGAAGTTTAACCACTTTGACTGAATTCGAACAAAAAATTAAAATTTTTGTGCACCCATAGTTATGATGTTTGGTTCTCATCTGATCTTCACATATATATATATTACTCCCTCTGTCCCAAATCTATTATCTACAGACATAAAATACACAGTTTAAAAAAAGTGACTGTCACGTGTACTTTTTGTTACTTTTAAGTCTTACCTCCTTATTTTTTACCTATTTTTTGTCTTACATGTATAAAGTAAGACTATACAGAAATTTTGTTCACATTATTCTTAAACATTTATAGAATAAAAAATTAATTGAAACATCTCGAAACAAATAATACACTATAGAATTGATACAAAGTAATACAGTAGTAAAATATACTCCTTCCGTTCCAATTCTATTGTTCATTATTTCTTTTTGGGATGTCCCAAATTAATTTCCACTTTCATAAATGTGGTAAAAAATAATGTGGTAAAGTTGTGTTGTGCACATACTTTATACATGTAAGGCAAAAATATAGATAAAAAATAAGGAGTAAAACTGGAAAGTTAACAGAAAAGTACATGTGTCATGTACTTTTTATTAAACTGTGTATTTTTGTCTGGAGACAATAAATTTGGAACGAGAGTAATAAATTACTGTATATCCCGTAATATATACGGAGTAATTAGTACGGAGTATTTATTTAATATTTATTTAATATTTAATTTAATATTATTAATACTTTTATATATATATATATATATATATATATATATATATACTTACATACTAAAAGAGGCGCCTACTTACTAAAAGAGGCGCCTACTTTCGTAGTTTCAGTTATACCGAGTTGTCGTTTTGAGTTTGCGTTCACATTACAACCGGCCCCTCAACTTTGGCTATACTTACACAACGGCCCCTGAATTTTAAACTTTTTCAGGGATAAAAAGTGTAAATATATAATTTTATTAAAATAAAAGAAATTAATTTCACCCGAATTTATAACGGGCCCTATCTTCTCGCTCGGTGCGAGTTAAATTTTTCCGAGACTACCGTTCAACTCGAAAAAAAACTCACGAACCCAACGGGACTAATTATACGCGAAACGGGACACTTCTCAAAAAACGCTAAACACAACGACAGTCCGTATCTTTCCGCTCGCCGCAAGTTAAATTTTTTCGACATTAGCGTCATACTCGAAATAATTTTATGAACAAAACGATAAAAAGTACGTTTGAAACGAACACTTTTTAAAAACCGCTAAAAACAACGACAGCCCGTATCTTCGTGCTCGCCGCGAGTAATATTTTTTCGCCAGCACCGTCAGACTCAGAATAATTTTATCAACAAAACGAAACTAACTACGTTCGAACCGGACAGATTTTAAAAAACAGTAAAGACGACAACACCAACAACGGCGCTTAACACATGGACCGTTTTCCATTATGTAAATACATAAAGCTACGTTAAATATGAATACGTATGCCGAAACCCCCGCCGCATCGCGTGGGCAGGACCGGACTAGCTATATTTATTAGTGAACAAATGACAATCTGATGACATGCAACCCTTATTGAATACATCAACATACCACTCATGGTTTTGTCATATATGTGGTAACCTCAACCGCACATAGTATTCCAAGCTATATTCATTTTTTATAAACTTTTATAAATGAATTTTATATTTATCATTTTTTTAAGCGAAGAAACCCTCCTATGAACGAGCACATTGGCTCCCTCATAGAAGGTAAAACCTCGGGTAATCAAGCCCCCGAGCGCGAGACCTGGTACCGGGTGAATTTCGCATTGTGCGCACCCTCTAGTCACACTCCCTTTTTGAACAATTTGGCATAGCCATGAATTAAACCTGGGTGGTGTGCTTCATTGGACAACTCGATGGTCACTCAGGCAAGCCTGGATGGTTTTATATTTATCGTTAACACCTAAAATAATACATTTTATTATATAATTAAATTAAATAATTACTACTATGTAATTTTTAATTATTACGTATAACAATATACAGGGCCGGTTCCAGAATTTAACTACATTAGAACGGGGTGGGAAGAAAAGCTCTTAGACCATTTCATATCCTAACCTCTTTTAACTAAACATTTCTCCTCTATATCGGTGCTAATCAACATCAACTTTAACATTCTTTTAACTCAATTAACCTCACATATCTTTCACTAAATATTACTGTACAACAATTATACCTCTAAAATAAAACACGTACATTTTATTAAATACATAGTACAACCACAAATACATTTGGTCCCACAAGCTAAACGTCAAACTACGCCACTCCTTTGGCTGGTGTTTGCTTTGACTTTGCACTACCTATCTTAGTTAAGTGTTGGCTTCAAACTACTTAACCAGCGAAGATAAGAAGTGCTTTCAAGTGCGAATAATATAAGTTATTAAAAAAACCTTTTGACTTACTAGGATGATAGTTGAATTGATTTTTTTTTAACTTTTGATTGTTGTTTGTATATTGTGCCTCGCCTTCGCTACTTTATTTGTGTTTTTCTAGTTGATTTGTCTCTCAAATCACCCATTATGTCTATGTGTATATATATACACACACACACACACATATATAAAATGGCTCTAACATCTTTCTTTACCATGATCACAATGGGATCTGCTGTAATATCCAGGATCCATACCGCAATAGATGCAATGGGATCTGATGCGATTGTAGTCTCAAATCGCGTAATGTATGATAAGAAAGATTTTTACTTTATAGGTGACTAAAACTTTATTTCACAATTCGATGTTGGACGAAGTGTTACATTGACCCCCCGAAAACTCTGTGCTTTGAGTGGTCGATCCGGTTGCTCCCTTTTGAGCCGCTGGTGACATTTTTATTTATATTTATATTTATATTTATATTTATATACATGTTAAAAGACAACTTTGTTTATAATATTCTTTCTTTTCTAAATATAGATTGAATTTTTAATTAGAAACTCAGCAAGAAAAATACTGTAAACCGGTGGTAACAACCAATCGCTGCCACTGTAGGTTTCATCCGGTTTGTTTGGTCAAACCCAAGTTGATGGCTTTCTAGAAAGCTAAACAAATACTCCGTAGTATTTATTTATTTATAAACAAAAACGCCCTACCCTTCAACAATACCCAAACCGGTTTCTGATTTATTTATTATTTTTCAACTTACTAATTAAATACTGTATAACAAAACAAGGGCATGCCACAGGTTTTAAGTATATCTATCATATATACATGTGATTTAGTACTTTTTGATTTTGTGATTTAGTACTTGTTGATTTACTGCATATTATTATAATCCTTATGTTTATCCACTTTAGTTCTGTTTTTTCCTTCTTCTTTTTGGGAAGAGAAAAAAAAAAAAAAAAAAACTAGAACTATTATTTAACTAATTTTTTAATTAAATTAATTACAGAAAAAACTTTTTCTGAAGTTTGTTTATTGTGATAACCAAATTGACCCACCACATGCCAATAAGGATAGCGCATAATGCTATGAAAATCAGAAAAAAAAATTCGTAATCAAAAATTATTTAATTAAACACATCAAAAAAAAAAGAATGACCTTACATCGATGAGTCCGTATGGACCCATCGCATCACCATCAATGACCTTTCTAAATTCACTAACCGAGAAAGAACCATATGAAGTAAAAGAACGTGTCAACTTGTCCAGCATGTCATCGAACGTAATGTGAAGTAAAAGAGACAAAGGATCAGATATCTGATGTTGCTTAGTACCTGCTCTGATTGTGCGACGCCAATACCAACTCCAACACCCATTCAATCTACGATCAACAACATGATAATATCTATTACTCGTTACTAAAACATAAAAATTACTTTTCTGACTAAAACATAAAATCTGCGAATAGTTATTTTGGTTACGTCACTATGATGTCATACTGACATCATTATTTACTCTTTTTTAGATTTACAATTTACAAAATAAAAACAACTATAAGCAAAACACTTGACACCACCACCATCACTTACCATCATCAGCCACCATCAGCTACCTTTAACCACCATCACCGACCATCGTTAACCACCATCACCAACCGTCATTAATCGCAGTCATCTACCAAATGAAAAATCTTTATAGATCCAACTAACAACCTAGAATCGAAATCAATATTCACTAAATCGCCATGTGTAACTTAAAAATAAACAATAGCTATGAACCATATTTGTACATAAAAGAAGGCAAAAAAAAAAAGTAATAACAGATACAAAGTATAATAAAAAAAAAATAAACAAACAAAAACCAGGTCAATCTAGTGGCGGTTTGCATAGATTTGGGACTCAGAAACCACCATCGTCGGTCTCTATCGGATCATCACACCACCAATGTCGTCGTCATTCGTGCACCACCACTACCACCAGTAAGAATGCCGGACACCACCACCACTTACGTCTTTTAACGACGAAAACCATTAGATCTGTGAGTAGATCTGATATGGCTCGAGATCCAGGGTTCATATTCGTTAGTTTCAAGGGTGAACAACCGAGGGAAGTGATCTTTGAGAGGAGTATCTGAACACCAACAATTCAACCAAAACTGAAGTATTGTCTCCATTGCCTATTTTAATAGAAATTGATGAGGCTGCAGCAAAATGAAAATTATGCAAAGTTACCAACAAAAGATTAATGATTTCTCACTTACCAATAGTTGATAATCTTATAGCAAGCAGTTCACCGTCTGGTTGAGCATCATGGATGGCTAGAACAATCTGAAATGTCCCGTTCTTATTGATTAAAAACGTTCCATATTAATTGATTTCGTTGCGAGGTTTTGACCTCTATATGAGACGTTTTTCAAAGACTGCATTCATTTTAAAACAAACCATAACCTTTATTTCATCAATAAAGGTTTAAAAAGCTTTACGTAGATTATCAAATAATGATAATCTAAAATATCCTGTTTACACACGACCATTACATAATGGTTTACAATACAAATATGTTACAACAAAAAAAGTTTCTTGAATGCCGTTTTTTACACAATATCATACAAGCATGGACTCCAAATCTCGTCCTTATTTAAGTATGCGATAGCGGAAGCTCTTAATAATCACCTGAGAATAAACATGCTTAAAACGTCAACAAAAATATTGGTGAGTTATAGGTTTAACCTATATATATCAAATCATAATAATAGACCACAAGATTTCATATTTCAATACACATCCCATACATAGAGATAAAAATCATTCATATGGTGAACACCTGGTAACCGACATTAACAAGATGCATATATAAGAATATCCCCATCATTCCGGGACACCCTTCGGATATGATATAAATTTCGAAGTACTAAAGCATCCGATACTTTGGAAGGGGTTTGTTAGGCCCAATAGATCTATCTTTAGGATTCGCGTCAATTAGGGTGTCTGTTCCCTAATTCTTAGATTACCAGACTTAATAAAAAGGGGCATATTCGATTTCGATAATTCAACCATAGAATGTAGTTTCACGTACTTGTGTCTATTTTGTAAATCATTTATAAAACCTGCATGTATTCTCATCCCAAAAATATTAGATTTTAAAAGTGGGACTATAACTCACTTTCACAGATTTTTACTTCGTCGGAAAGTAAGACTTGGCCACTGGTTGATTCACGAACCTATAACAATATATACATATATATCAAAGTATGTTCAAAATATATTTACAACACTTTTAATATATTTTGATGTTTTAAGTTTATTAAGTCAGCTGTCCTCGTTAGTAACCTACAACTAGTTGTCCACAGTTAGATGTACAGAAATAAATCGATAAATATTATCTTGAATCAATCCACGACCCAGTGTATACGTATCTCAGTATTGATCACAACTCAAACTATATATATTTTGGAATCAACCTCAACCCTGTATAGCTAACTCCAACATTCACATATAGAGTGTCTATGGTTGTTCCGAAATATATATAGATGTGTCGACATGATAGGTCGAAACATTGTATACGTGTCTATGGTATCTCAAGATTACATAATATACAATACAAGTTGATTAAGTTATGGTTGGAATAGATTTGTTACCAATTTTCACGTAGCTAAAATGAAAAAAATTATCCAATCTTGTTTTACCCATAACTTCTTCATTTTAAATCCGTTTTGAGTGAATCAAATTGCTATGGTTTCACATTGAACTCTATTTTATGAATCCAAACAGAAAAAGTATAGGTTTATAGTCGGAAAAATAAGTTACAAGTCGTTTTTGTAAAGGTAGTCATTTCAGTCGAAAGAACGACGTCTAGATGACCATTTTAGAAAACATACTTCCACTTTGAGTTTAACCATAATTTTTGGATATAGTTTCATGTTCATAATAAAAATCATTTTTTCAGAATAACAACTTTTAAATCAAAGTTTATCATAGTTTTTAATTAACTAACCCAAAACAGCCCGCGGTGTTACTACGACGTCGTAAATCCGGTTTTACGGTGTTTTTCGTGTTTCCAGGTTTTAAATCATTAAGTTAGCATATCATATAGATATTGAACATGTGTTTAGTTGATTTTAAAAGTCAAGTTAGAAGGATTAACTTTTGTTTGCGAACAAGTTTAGAATTAACTAAACTATGTTCTAGTGATTACAAGTTTAAACCTTCGAATAAGATAGCTTTATATGTATGAATCGAATGATGTTATGAACATCATTACTACCTTAAGTTCCTTGGATAAACCTACTGGAAAAGAGAAAAATGGATCTAGCTTCAACGGATCCTTGGATGGCTCGAAGTTCTTGAAGCAGAATCATGACACGAAAACAAGTTCAAGTAAGATCATCACTTGAAATAAGATTGTTATAGTTATAGAAATTGAACCAAAGTTTGAATATGATTATTACCTTGTATTAGAATGATAATCTACTGTAAGAAATAAAGATTTCTTGAGGTTGGATGATCACCTTACAAGATTGGAAGTGAGCTAGCAAACTTGAAAGTATTCTTGATTTTATGTAACTAGAACTTGTAGAATATATGAAGAACACTTAGAACTTGAAGATAGAACTTGAGAGAGATCAATTAGATGAAGAAAATTGAAGAATGAAAGTGTTTATAGGTGTTTTTGGTCGTTGGTGTATGGATTAGATATAAAGGATATGTGATTTTGTTTTCATGTAAATAAGTCATGAATGATTACTCATATTTTTGTAATTTTATGAGATATTTCATGCTAGTTGCCAAATGATGGTTCCCACATGTGTTAGGTGACTCACATGGGCTGCTAAGAGCTGATCATTAGAGTGTATATACCAATAGTACATACATCTAAAAGCTGTGTATTGTACGAGTACAAATACGGGTGCATACGAGTAGAATTGTTGATGAAACTGAACGAGGATGTAATTGTAAGCATTTTTGTTAAGTAGAAGTATTTTGATAAGTGTATTGAAGTCTTTCAAAAGTGTATGAATACATATTAAAACACTACATGTATATACATTTTAACTGAGTCGTTAAGTCATCGTTAGTCGTTACATGTAAATGTTGTTTTGAAACCTTTAGGTTAACGATCTTGTTGAATGTTGTTAACCCATTGTTTATTATAACAAATGAGATGTTAAATTGTTATATTATCATGATATTATGATATATAATATATCTTAGTATGATGTATATACAGTTAAATGTCGTTACAACGATAATCGTTACATATATGTCTCGTTTCGAAATCATTAAGTTAGTAGTCTTATTTTTACATATGTATTTCATTGTTAATACACTTAATAATATATTTACTTATCATTTAACATAATTAACCAAGTGTATCAATATCTTAATATGATTCATATGTACCTAGTAAGACGTTGTTATAACGATAATCGTTATATATATCGTTTTCGAGTTTCTTAAATTAATAGTCTCATTTTTATGTATATAGCTCATTGTTAAAATACCTAATGAGATACATACTTATAATAAAATCATGTTAACTATATATATAACCATATATATGTCATCGTATAGTTTTTACAAGTTTTAACGTTCGTGAATCACCGGTCAACTTGGGTGGTCAATTGTCTATATGAAACCTATTTCAATTAATCAAGTCTTAACAAGTTTGATTGCTTAACATGTTGGAAACACTTAATCATGTAAATAACAATTTCATTTAATATATATATAAACATGGAAAAGTTCGGGTCACTACAATCTTGACCCATAACCAATCTTTATAAGTCACATATTTTCACCTCCATTTATTAAATAAGGGCGTTATAAGAGAATCAAGACTAATAACCCCGAGACTGTTAAACGACCATCGAGTCGGCCGCAAGAGATGCACGAGTCGATTGTCCATCACACCTCAAAAGACTATCGCCCTTCATAAGATAAAGTAGTGGATTAGCGGGTATCTCTGGATTTCAACTAAAACCATGGTGAGAGATATTAGTTAGTCACGACTAGGGATGGCAATGGATCAGATATGGATCGGATGAAGCAGGTTAATGGATATTAATTAGATATTAAAATATGTTATAATATTTTCTAATATGCGATGAAAACAAAAACTTAGTATAGAAAAATACATATAACATGACATAATCAAAATATATCCACAAGAATGTGTAATCATTGTCGGAGATAGAACACATTGTTGAATTTACTATTAAACATAGATTATGAGAATTAAATATGTAATATGTTCTTTTATTTATTATATATACATGTTTTATTGTAATATATCATGGTTATTTCATTAAAAGGCTGAAAGAAAAATCTAATTCTAACGGTAAATGCATTTGAAATAGTAAATATGTAAGAATTTTATATTTATGTATTTGTATATGTATTTCGGACGTTAATAGATATATTCATGGATGAAACTTTTCATTCATGTCCATTTAGGTTCATACATATCCATATCCATATCAATATCTATATCCATTTAGGTTCAACCATATACATCACGAATTGGGTGAATCGGTTGGATATCCGCTTGACCGGGTGGCTATTGTCATTACTAGTCACAACTTTATGGTTATAAATGACCAATATTTTCTTTCTCTAACCGATGTGGGATGTGGGTGTTACAAACTCCCCCACTTGAATTCTTGACGTCCTCGTCAGGCCGAAACATAATCAATACCCAAGATCCATACCTCATGAAATGCACGAGCATTGTGCCCGTCATACCCACGAGGACACCCATGAGATGTACGAACCAGGTGTTCGTCACACCTCGAGAGGCCTATGTATTTGATACAATAAGAAACGGCCGTCGAGTTGGTCCCGAGAGATGCACGGGCCGAGTGCCATCACACCTCGAGAGACTATCGCCGCTCATAAGATAAAGTAGTGGACTAGCGGGTATCTCCAGGTTTCAACCAAAACCATGGAGAGAGATATTAGTTAATCACTACTTTATGCTTATAAAGGACCACTATTTTGTTTCTCTGTCCGATGTGAAATGGGGGTGTTACATGCCACATTTTTCTTTACTTTTACAAATCACATATCATTTCACCCAATGTATTTTCGATCTTCGTTAGTGTCGCCCCAAAGAAAATTTGAGCCAATAGCTTCCAAAATTTTTAATAACAACTTTAGGCGCCTTAAAGATGAGAAGTAGTAAGTACCGAGAGCTCTTGGATCCGATTTAATCAAGGTTAATCGGTAACCATAAAATAGAAGATTCACTTTCCAACTCACAAGAAGCGATTCTACCTTTTAATAAGAGGGTCCCAACTTGAAATTAACTTCATATTTGAACCAACATGAATGTCAAGGTAAATAAAAAGGGAACTTAGTCAGTTGACACCCAAAACTGTATGCCATTCTCTTAATTTCATCATCATTAATTCTAATACCAAGGAGACTATATTTTTGAACATTTTGCAATCCAGACGCCTGATAAAAGAAGCTCGGGATATAAATCAGGTTTTGAACATTAATATCACTCCATTCCCCTACAAAAAGAGCATCATCCGTGAAAAAACTATGCGACAACATGACCCTTTACTTTTTATCCGCTTTCTTGTTATACATGCATAAAGTAAAGATATAAAGAACTTTGCCTTATTATTCTTACATATTTATAGAAGTGGACAATTATTTTGGAATATCAACAAAAGGAATAACAGACAATCAATATGGAACGAATGGAGTATTATATAGTGAAAGAATTTAGTGATAATATATATTTTTTTAGAACGGTAATTTTTGCATCAGCGGATCATTTATGTCAAGGACCCTCATCATTTGCATGTAACACGTACGGTCAAGCGGAAACCCGAACACGATTGACGGTACCCGGGAACACCTCCATACGGGCAGTGTCCAGGTAGAGGTCCGTGAACGAATCCGGTAAAACTTTCCAGCCATGCTTATTTTAATGAGACACATTCTCTCACGAAGAGAATTAAATTGGTGACCTCAACTCAGGCATCCCACGTAATTTGGGGGTGAACTTGAGAATTAATTGTGTGTACAAAGATTCAAACTCACATCTCCCTTGTGAGAAGAATGCGTCAATCCACTACACCACAACCACAATGTAACACCGGCCATTTATTTTTAAACACAGCGGAAGACTTTTATATTAAAATCACAACATTACATACATCACAGCATAAATCCACATAATTAAGTTTAAGTTTACACGACGGTGTTACTTATTACAAAATACAAGTTGCAAAAGTCCACATCAGAGTTCACACGTCCAACATGTCTTCAACACTAGCACCCGTCCAGACTAGCAGAACTTAAACCTGCAAGGGTGGAAATGTGGGGGATTAGCATAACGCTAAGTGAATGGAATCTATCTAACAGATATCGCATAAGCGCCACACATGCAAACAATATCACTAACATGCTAACAACTAACTAACATACAACATAAAGAAAAAATCACAGTAGCATGACATGCTACTTAAACTCTATCCGGAGATAGACCCACTCACCGATTACCAACTACAGCTAAGTTATCTTACTTCTGGGCTTCTTCCTTGTTCTTATCACCTGAGAACAACACAAACGAAGTCAATATACATATATTAATCAATATTATAACCAAATCATACTATAAACTAGGTCATAACATCATTTCACAAGTCCACAACGTAACTCCATTCACTATTGTCAAACAAGTACGTGGAAAACGGGACACACACGCCAAAACCTATTTTTCCGCCCCAAAAATAGTTTGATCCAGCTTCTTAAAAGTTAATCATTGAAAAGTACTCTTCAATACAATTCCAACGATATTTGATTCATCAAAAACGGAGTTACGGTTTGAAAGTTATGACCAAAACAAATTTCTCAAAATGCTGAAAAGACACACTACCCAACTCGGTAGTGTGTGTCATAGACACTCGACCGAGTGTGTAGACACACGGCCGAATGAGTAGAGACACTCGAACGACTGTCTTTTCAAAAGACACACTACCGAGTGTGTAGACACACAGCCCACTTCAAAAGACACTCGACCGATTGTGTACACATTCGGCCCACTTCCAAAAGATACTCGACCGAGTGTGTTCTTGAGCTGCTGAAAATTGGAAAAGTGACGGGTTTGAGCCAAAAATCACCAAATCTCGACCATATACTCGTTTTAAACCTTAAAACTCATCACATCTTGTTTATAAAACCTTTTGGGACATAAACCGACAAACATTACATCAAAACAACAGCAAATTAAGCAATTTTGACCCAAAATCACACTTTTGTAAAACCTAGCACAAAAACTCCATTTTTACACAAATTCAAACATGGAAACACATGATTCTTACCTTGTTTGAATTAGTAAAACACAAAGAATCGATTTCTAACACAAATTAGACTTCAAATCGAGATTTGGAGAATTAGGGTTCAAGAGGTGAAGAAATTAGGTACGGGAGTGATTTTGGGAATTTTCTAGAGAGAGAGAGAAGAACATGGGAGAAATAAAGCAGCCTATACACTTATTTGGGGTTAAAACCCCATACCCCACAACATACAGGTATTTATAAGTTATCTAAAATCTTTCGTACCTCGTTAGGCGGCCCTAACGGAGTCCAAATTAAATAAACAAACCTGTTCTGTGACTCTTGTCACAAACTGGTCTTAACTAAATAATAAAATAACACAATTCACATAATTAAAAATAAAAGCCTATAAAACATATAATAAAATCCTAAAGGCAAAATAGTCCACTTACAACTAGCCCAGGTTTCAGTCTGTTATAAATCCACCCCCCTTAAAGAGATTCCGTCCTCGGAATCTAGTCTTGATCAAACAAATGAGGGTAGCGAGTTCTCATCAACTCTTCTATTTCCCACGTAAGATTAGAACCCAAATTGTGTTTCCACTCAATCAATACCATCGGTATCTCTTTCTTTCTCAACTTAGTCACCTTTCGGTCAACTACACGGACCGGCTCTTCCACTAATTTCTTATTCAAATCGACCCTTAAATCTTCTAAAGGAAGAAGTTGCATTTCATCGACGACTTTACACTTACGAAGATAACTCACGTTGAATGTATTATGAATACCGGCTAACTCTGGCGGAAGATCTAACACTACAGTCTGATCATTCAACACTTCATTGATCGGAAAAGGACCAATAAATCTCGGTGCTAACTTACCACGTTTACCGAATCTGATAACCCCTTTCCACGGCGAAACTTTTAGATACACTCCATCACCCACATTAAAGGTTACCGGATGTCTACGCGGATTAGCATACATTTTCTGCCTATCTCTAGCAGCTTTCAACTTTTCTCTCGCTATTGCAACTTTTTCGGCTGTCATTTGAACAATTTCGGGACCTGCAAACTGCTTCTTCCCGGCTTCTAACCAACAAGTTGGAGTTCTGCAACGACGATCGTATAACATTTCATAGGGTAGCATCCCTATACTCGAATGATATGAATTATTATACGCGAATTCGATCAACGGCAAATGTGTATCCCACGAACCACCGTATTCTAACACACAAGCCCTTAACATATCCTCCAAAGTCTGTATCATTCTTTCACTCTGACCGTCTGTCTGAGGATGATAAGCTGTACTTAAATTCACACGTGTACCCAGATTCTGTTGAAGACTATTCCAAAAATTTGACACAAATATGGAATCTCTGTCTGAAACGATCGATAATGGCACACCATGTCGACTAACTATCTCTTTCATGTACAATTCGGCTAACTCACTTAACGAAGCTGTTTCACGAGTAGCAAGAAAATGAGCACTTTTAGTAAGACGATCCACTATTACCCAAATCATATCATGTCTTTTCTGAGTTCGCGGTAATTTGGTCACAAAATCCATCGTTATATGTTCCCATTTCCACTCTGGAATCTGTAACTGACGTAACGAACCATAAGGTTTCTGATGTTCTGCCTTCACTTGAGCACAAATATGACACTTTTCGACATATCGAGCGATATCAGTTTTCATTGTCGGCCACCAATACACTATTTTCAAATCATGATACATTTTATTGCTGCCTGGATGGACTGTCAGTCTGGATTTATGCGCTTCTGTCAAGATTAATTCACTCAAGTCTCCTAGCATAGGCACCCAAACACGGTCATGAAAGGTTTTAAGTCCACGTGAGTCATCGGCTAGGTCAAATTTTCGTTTAGTCATAAGTTCAGATTTAACATGTTCATCTTCCAAAGCAATGGCTTGAACAGTTTTCAATTGGTCAATCAAATCTGAAGTTATACTCAAACGTAGGAATTTAACATTCTCACTAGACTTTTTGCGACTTAAAGCATCTGCAACGACGTTTACTTTACCCAGATGGTATTTAATTTCACAATCATAATCTTTGATCAACTCTTGTCATCGTCTCTGTCGCATATTCATTTCTTTCTGTGAGAAGATATACTGCAAACTCTTTTGATCTGTACAAATAACACAATGGGTTCCATACAAATAGTGTCTCCACAGTTTCAAAGCAAACACTATTGCAGCCATTTCAAGATCATGCACTGGATAATTCTTCTCATGAATTTTCAACTGTCGCGAGGCGTAAGCGATTACTTTATCTCTTTGCATTAATACACAACCCAACCCAGCATATGATGCATCACAGTATACCACGAAGTCATCTGAACCTTCTGGTAAAGCTAACACTGGTGCATGACACAGTAGCTGTTTCAAAATTTGAAAAACCTTTTCCTGTTCATCAGTCCATCGAAAGGCTACATCTTTACGAGTCAACTTAGTCAACAGACCTGCTATTTTAGAAGAATCTTTGATAAACCTGCGATAATAACCAACCAATCCCAGAAAAATCTTAATCTCAGTTGGAGTATTCGGAGAATTCCAATTCATTAACGCTTCTATCTTTATCGGATCAACCTTTATACCTTCGGCACAAATAACATGACCCAAAAACTGCACTTCACGTAACCAAAATTCACATTTTAAAAATTTTGCAAATAGTTGCTCACGTTTCAAAAAGTTCAAAACCTGTCTCAAATGTTCAGCATGTTCACTCTCTGTCTTTGAATACACTAGTATATCGTCTGTAAACACGATCACGAACTTATCTAAGAATGGACGACACACTCTATTCATTAGATCCATAAAGACTGCTGGCACATTCGTCAACCCAAACGGCATGACAAGAAATTCATAATGACCATACCTTGTTCTGAACGCTGTTTTTGGTATATCTGATTCAGAAACCCGAACCTGGTGATATCCGGATCTTAAGTCTATCTTAGAAAAGAATGAAGCACCCTGTAACTGATCGAACAAATCGTCTATTCGAGGTAATGGATACTTATTCTTCACTGTTATTTTGTTCAATTCACGATAATCAATACACATACGCATTGACCCATTTTTCTTTTTAACAAACAATACCGGAGCACCCCACGGTGAAGAACTCGGTCGGATAAACCCACGATCTAATAACTCTTGAATCTATGACATCATTTCACGGATTTCAGACGGCGCTAATCGGTATGGAGCTTTTGCCACTGGTGTTGTTCCAGGAACCAACTCAATCTTATATTCGACTTCCCTTGAAATGCCCCGTTCATATCGATTATAAACGATTCACAATAGTTGATTACATCGCAAGGTACTTGACCTCTATATGCTACAATTTACAAACATTGCATTCGTTTTTAAAAGACAAACTTTCATCACATCGAAAGTTGACGGTATGCACACCATTTCATAATATATCCAACTATAAATGACTTAATAATATTCTTGATGAACTCGACGACTCGAATGCAACGTCTTTTGGAAATATGCCATGAATGACTCCAAGTAATATCTTTAAAATGAGCAAATGCACAGCGGAAGATTTCTTTCATACCTGAGAATAAACATGCTTTCAAGTGTCAACCAAAAAGTTGGTCAGTTCATTAGTTTATCGTAATCAATCATTTCCATAATTTTAATAGACCACAAGATTTCCTTTATTCAATAATCATACACTCGCAAGTGTTTAAAAATCATTCATATGGATTGAACACCTGGTAACCGACATTAACATCATGCATATAGAATATCCCCAAAACAGAAATCCATCTGTATAATATAAACTCGAAGTACTAAAGCATACCATTTTCCAGTATGGGGGGAGTTAGTGCCCGTAGATCTACCTTTAGGATTCGCGTTAATTAGGGTGTCTGTTCCCTAATTCTTAGGCTACCAAGCTAAAAGGGTGATATTCGATTCGATAATCCAACCATAGAATGTAATTTTCGAGTACTTGTGTCTATTTCGTAAAGCATTTATAAAAACAGCGCATGTATTCTCAGTCTCAAAAATATATACTGCAAAAGCATTTAAAAAGGGAGCAAATGAAACTCACCATACTGTATTTTGTAGTAAAAATACATATGATGATATTGAACAACTGCACAATGTAGGGTTGGCCTCGGATTCACGAACCTATATCAAGTATATATATTAACACATATAATAGAAATCTCATAATCTCATTTATTAATTATATAAATTTTTATATATTTGTAGTTATATAGAATTTATTCTAAATTTCATTTAAAAATATATACTTTATTTATATACATTATATCTTATGTTTTGTCTGTTCATTTTGTAAAAATAATTAGTATATTTATATTTAGTTATATATATATATATATATATATATATATATATATATATATATATATATATATATATATATATATATATATATATATATATATATATATATATGATTAGTATTAGATTTAAAATTTCAAAGTTTACTATAGGTAAGTATTTATATAAAAATGTTAATATGTTTGATATATTTATTTATATGAAATATTAATATAATTCGAGTATAAGTATATTCTATGTACAAGATTTTTATCTGTTAAAAATGATAGTTTTGATATTAATGATAGTAGTAATAATAATAAAAGTGATAACAATAATAAAAATGATAATTTTAATATTTTTAATAATAAAAATGATAATAACAATGGTAGTAATAATAATAACTATAATAACTATAAAAATAATAATTTTTCTAATAATGGTAATAATAATGATATTAATACTAATAATACTTATTTTAATAATAATAATGATATTAATGATAATAATACTTTATAATACCTAAGGCTAATATTTATTAATGATACACTTATTAACGATAATAATATTAATCATATAACAACAATAATTAATAATAATAACAATAATAATAATAATAATAATAATAATAATAATAATAATAATAATAATAATAATAATAATAATAATAATAATAATAATAGTAATAACAATAATAATAATAATAATAATAATCATAATAATAATAAATGATATATGATAATAATAATAATATCAACAATACTAATAATAATAATAATAAAGGTGATAATAATTCTACCTCAAAGAATAGGTTTTTTTGTTTTAAAAAAAAAAAAACTGCCAGAGTTAGGCTTGAACCCGCGACCTCCAGTACAAACAACAATCCTCCCAACCGCTCGACCATTTCTGTTTTTCTGAATATTTAACCATTTGTATTTTATTTGAACCTCAACTGTTTCATCTTCTTTTTCTCTTCTTCTCAAATTAAATTCGACAGAAGTGATATTAAAATCAATAAATCATAAATTTTGTTTTAAGACTTTTATCTGCTATATAAACGACATATTTTAGGTTCTATAATCAAATTAAAACAGATAAAGAACAAAAATATTTCAATTACAGAACCCATTCTTTACATATTCATCTTCTTCTTAATTCTTACGACTGGAATTTCTTAATCAAACTAATGATTACAAAATTAAAAATGGTTTTAGAATTTATAAATAACCAGAAACGATAAGAATTTGATTTGAATTAATTTAAACAGAAAAAAATAAAAGAAATAGCTGGACAGAATGAAAAAAACGCGTTCATGAACTTATAATTGCTTTTCGAATTTAAGAGTGTTTTAGACAAAAGTTTCAACATGAAAAAGGTTTATAATTGTGCTGAGAAACTTTATGAACCTTCAATTAATTCTGATACATCAAACAGGATTCGAATTTTACGATGAACAATAAGTTTGACTTTTTCAAAAAATAAGTTTGACTCGATAATTCGAACTCGATAGGATGAAGTGGATTATGAAAATTTGCAGATAGTTTTAGAAGGAGATTTCAAACACAACTGCATTTATAGATTTTGGAATTGATTTGAAATTCGAGGTATTGCATAAAAGTGTAACGAACAGAGCAGGTGCTGTTCTTCTTCTTGTTTTTTTTTTGTTTTTTAAATCGCATTTGAGGAAGATTGGATAGTTGATGTGTTGCGAGGTGTATACGAAATAGTTATAATTTTATTACAAAATACTATTAAATACGATACAATTTTACACAAGTTATTTATTTATTTATGGAGTGGATATACCTAAACCTTTCTACAACACTTATAGGCAGTGTACCTAATCGTAAAGTAGTGTAGTTTTTAGTAAGTCCAGTTCGTTCCGCAGGGAGCTACCCAAGTTTAACGCTATATTTTTTTACAACTATATTTATATAAAATATATATAATTAAATATAGTAATATTATTATAAAAGGGGGTTTTTACCGTTTAATGACCGGTTTGTCGATTTTATATTTTAAGCGTAAAGATAAATGACGATAATATAAATGACAGAATTTAAATTGCGATAAAGTAAATTGCAGTAATTAAAATGACAGTAAATAAAGGTACGATGAAATATGAAATAAAAGTATTATGCTTATTTAAACTTCCGTAATCATGATGTTTGACGTTTTGATTAATTGTTACCCGGGTTAATTGTCCTTTATCCTGGTTTATTTGATACCTATCTGGTTTTTGTCCATAATAGTCCATCGGTCATAATTATAAAATGCTCGTCAAATTAACCTTATTCCCGAAGTCAAATATTCCAACTAATTAGGGATTCAAACTGTAACAAGGTTTTAATACTTTGTTTAATGATTACACCAGGTTATCGACTGCGTATAATCCAAGGTTTTATTACTTTGTTAACAATTACACCAATTATCCTTGTATGTAATCCACCCCTGTTTTAATGTGATATGAATATTAATTTACCCACTTGATCAGAATGAATAATCAATTACCCAACCAGAATAATTAATTAAATGATCGTAAAAGATGTCGTATAAACGTCACTAAATAGAACATACATAATCATTTTAATAATTATTAGATTAACTAATTTGAAGATAGGCTCGACAGATTCTAATGAGTTGTCATTCGATTAGACAATACCCCCTATCTATTAATAGTTAATAGTCCAATGTCCACAAGTGTCGGTCTTTTGTCCAAACCTTAATTATGGTACAAAATCTAATAACCCAATCTTAATTTTTAGTCCAACATCACGATTACTTTGGTTTAAATAAGCATAATAATAACTTAGTTACGAGACATTAATTTAAAAAGGAAGAACATAGCTTACAGTGATTATTTATCGCTTAGCGTTACCCAGAAAGATTTCCGACTTAAAACCCGTAAAACATTTCTTACAATAACCCAATTATTATTAAACTTAAATTAAAATTAAAATTATAAATATAAATTTATATTACAGGTGAAGAGAAGAGAAAAAGATGTAAGAGTACTCCATTCGTCCGAAAAACTGACTTTTTATAGAATGTGGCCCGCTACAGTAACTCATGCGGTCGCATGAGTTTTGTGCCTTCTGGTCATGCGATCGCATGGCCGTCATTTCCTGGTCACATACTTTTTGGCTCCTAGCTTGTCGACATATTTATTTAATATATATAATATATCTATAATTTTATATAATTATATATATTATATTATATTCATGTGCATAGTTGATTTGTAATTTTAGCTCCATTGCGTCGCGCGTTGATAGTTGGCTCAGGTCCCGGTTCCGGATTTTCGAACGTCCTTTCGTACGCTTTAATATCTTGTACTTTGCGTTTTGCGTCTTGTACTCTTGTAAATTTTGAGACGTTTCTTATCAATAATTTGAACCACTTGGATTGTACTTTGTACTTTTGAGCTTTTTGGTCATTTGCGTCTTCAAATCGTCGTTTTCTTCTTTTGTCTTCGCACTTATTTATTTAAACGATTATTACATAAAAATAGAACAATAGTAACTAAAAGCTTTACATATTGGAAGGATATTGTGCCTAAATATATGTTCATTTGGAGCACTATCAAATATCCCCACACTTGAACGTTGCTTGTCCTCAAGCAATACAGAACTTGAAATAAAATCACACTTCACTCGAATCACTTTTTTTTATTCTCACACTTTATACATCAGTGATTTTGATACAGCGGTATAAACAATGATAGTAACGATGTGGTTTACAGTCCCACATGACTATTAAAAATTTAGATCCTTTAAGGAAATTGGATCTTTATGAAAACATTTGATCTTTTGAAAATTTATTCTAGCTTTTACCCTAGATAAGTTTTCCGAAATAACCTTTCACCGGTGTTTGCAAATTGTTTTTGTGGGTTTGGGTTTCAGATTTGAAAATTTTAGTTCAAAACTTATGTTTTGTGTCACCCACTTACTAACCATGTATTGGAAAAGCAACACGTCCAGTATACTTGCTCCGTATATTACCTTTCGGTAAACTACCGTCCGGTTGTAAAGGAAAGCGTTGAACAAGCAACTATTAAGGCAATGTCCCGTGACATGCTTTTTATTATGGTCTATATCGTGTCGGATGCAATTACTATCCTTTGTAGGAGCAATAGTAAAGATCACCCTTTAGTTTTTTTTTTAGTCTGGCACAAGGTCCTGTCTTTGACCATGCTATACAACCACCGTTCTTACGGTTGACACCCGATTTAGTTCAGGTGACCTAATGAATTCCGGGTGAATTCATAGGATTTTACGTTCAATGGTAATGAACGCATTGAAAATGGGTTTTTAGAAAACAAATCGGTTTTAATTTGATCAAAAGATTTTCTCGTTTAAGCTCGAGTTTAGATATCATCGAATTTCATGAGTTTGTAATTCTCAATCTTTAAGGTCAATCTCAAGGATTGAGTAATATCAGTCTTAAAAGCTGATTTTTAATCTTTAAGGAGATTATCCTTTCTGGGGGTCTGATTCATTAGTCTTATCAAGCTAATTTGCACGGCGCCCTCCCCATTTTACAAGACAGATCCACTCATGGTTAGGATAAGTCTGACCACTTGGCGACCCTGTTTGATGCTGAGGTCCGTGGATTTCCTGCTGATTTTAGAGATAACTTTTCTAGATTTTTCGTCAACCTACAGCTGGTCTGGACGACAACTTCTTGACCTAAATCAAGAAGCGTGTGTCTTTTTCGGAAGACTTTACTTCCTTTTAATGATGGAATTGATTCATCATGTAGATCCATCTTTCTTTCAAATATATATTACAGTAAATTAGGTAAAACTGATTAAAATCGTCCAAAGCAAAAGTACCTGTAATAATCTGTACCAAATATGTGATATGTGTTTTAAAGAAATTGGTAAATTCTTCCCACACTTAGCTTTTATTTATTTTTTTTCTTTGCCTTTTTATTCTCCTCTATTCAATTTTAAATGAATTCTAACGTTTTGGGTTGTTTCTCCATTTATGTTCTCTCCGAGGTAACAATAATTTCGGCATTAACACCTAGTTTTATCGTTCATAAATATGTATAAACATGATTTTGAATTCATTTAGTTGAAAATTTTTCAAATTTTTACAAAATTTGGCAATTAAACTAAGTGTAAACCCGAGAGAATTTATAACCCTTCCCCACACTTGAGATCATGCAATGCCCTCATTTGCATGAAATCAGACTATAATTATAAATTCATGAGGGTGATTAGTATAGAAAAGTGATTAAAAATACCGAGTTTGTAATTACTAAGGTCGTCAAATGATAGATGGCGCGCCTCATCGTTCATTCCTTTTGTTGTAATTTCACATATGTTTTGCGTCTTATCGTCAAAATTAGTAGCTTTTTGCTGAACTTTAATGTCAGTCTTTGAAAATGAGCTATTTTACCCTGTTTTGTACATAAGATAAACTACAAACATATATATATATATATATATATATATATATATATATATATATATATATATATATATATATATATATATATATATATATACCTTTATTTATTAAAACAATTTAAATGAATAATTTATTTCTATATATATATATATATATATATATATATATATATATATATATATATATATAAACCTTTATTTATTAAAACAATTTAAATGAATAATTTTTTTTTTAAAATTTTGTTTCCTTTTACTTTAGGTAGTTTCGGTATGTTTACCTAGTCCGTCCCTCGACAAAATTTAAAATTTGTCGTTTTTAAAGCGATTGTTTTAAAAGCAAAGATTTTTTGGGTTTTTTAATTTTTTTGGTATATTTTAGATCAATAAAATTAAAAATAATGATAACAAAATTTTTTGCCCCGCCCTCGGGTAAAGCAATTTCGGTTTCATGACCTAGTCTTCAACTTACGATGAATTTTAGAAATTATTTTTTAAACTTAATGAAATAAAGTAAATTTTTGTTTTTTAAAATCACACAAAAATTAAATTGAAAAAGCGTATTAATTTCATACAAAACCTACAAAACAAAAATTCAGAATGGGGGGAGAAAACTAGTTCTTTAGTGTCTGCTAGTGGAAAAGACCAATCGGATTCCATTCTCGGAACTACACGAGAACAGAACAACTAACTCTAGACATCGTTTTCTTTTTAGAACATTTGAATCTCCCCACACTTAGGTAGTTGTGGTGTCGAAATTGTGATTAACTTCATCGTCAATTTCTTTTGGACCATAATCAACTTGCATATCTGTGACTTTTGCTTTAAGCCATTGGTCGGATTCTTGTGTAATATCCACAAATTCAACTAGTTTTTCCTTTTCTTTAGGCGATAGATTGGATACTAACCGGTTACACAACTTAAAGTTCCCCTTAGTTCTAGCATCGCGAATCCGTTTAATAAGTTTCTTCATTGAACTGTTAATAACGGGGTCATTTAATTTCGTATCAACAACGGGGTTCTTTGTTATCAGGTCATCATTAGGTGTTACTTCATCTTCCCCACACTTAGGCATTTTATTATTGTTAAGCACTACCGTTGGAGTTGGTAAAACAATATGGTTCTTACCAATCGTTTTTGTTGGTTCAACGGTTTTAGTTGGTGGAGATTTAGACTTTTGACTCACAAAGGTGATCAATTTTTCATCATTACTAAGTGTCATTCTACCTTCTCTTACATCAAATAACACCCCGGTGGACCCTAAGAATGGTCGAACTAAAATTAGAAGAACGTTTGAGTCCTCTTCTATGTCAATGACAATAAATTTGACTAGAAAGGTTAAATTACCTACTTGAACGGGTAGGTTGTCAGCAATTCCAACTGGGTGCTTAATGGTTTGATCAAAGATTCGAACACTCATTTCCGTTGGACTTAACTCACCTACTCCTAATCTCTTATATAATGAAAGAGGCATAACACTCACACTCGCACCTAAATCTACTAGTGCATCATACATGACACAATCACTAAGTAGACAAGGAACAATAAATTCACCCGGATCACCCAACCTGGGTGGAGGTTTTGGTGGAACTGTCTTCACCGGGTTTACTTTTACGGTTTTTATTTCTTGCACTTTCTTATTCTTCTTCTTCTTTCCAGAGGTATCACAAACTTTATTACCTATCACTTGCTCATACTCAACTCCTTTTCTTGAAAACGGGATGGGTGGTCTGTATTGTAGTGACCCGAACTTTTCCATGTTTATATATATTAATTGAGATTGATATTTACATGATTAAATGTTTCCAACATGTTAAGCAATCAAACTTGTTAAGACTTGATTAATTGAAATATGTTTCATATAGACAATTGACCACCCAAGTTGATCGGTGATTCACGAACGTTAAAACTTGTAAAAACTATATGATGACATATATATGGATATATATATATATAGTTAACATGATACTATGATAAGAAAACATATCATAAAGTATATTAACAATGAACTACATATGTAAAAACAAGACTACTAACTTAATGATTTTTAAACGAGACATATATGTAACGATTATCGTTGTAAAGACATTTAATGTATATATATCATATTAAGAGATATTCATACATGATAATATCATGATAATATAATAATTTAAAATCTCATTTGATATTATAAACATTGAGTTAACAACATTTAACAAGATCGTTAACCTAAAGGTTTCAAAACAACACTTACATGTAACGACTAACGATGACTTAACGACTCAGTTAAAATGTATATACATGTAGTGTTTTAATATGTATTTATACACTTTTGAAAGACTTCAATACACTTATCAAAATACTTCTACTTAACAAAAATGCTTACAATTACATCCTCGTTCAGTTTCATCAACAATTCTACTCGTATGCACCCGTATTCGTACTCGTACAATACACAGCTTTTAGATGTATGTACTATTGGTATATACACTCCAATGATCAGCTCTTAGCAGCCCATGTGAGTCACCTAACACATGTGGGAACCATCATTTGGCAACTAGCATGAAATATCTCATAAAATTACAAAAATATGAGTAATCATTCATGACTTATTTACATGAAAACAAAATTACATATCCTTTATATCTAATCCATACACCAACGACCAAAAACACCTACAAACACTTTCATTCTTCAATTTTCTTCATCTAATTGATCTCTCTCAAGTTCTATCTTCAAGTTCTAAGTGTTCTTCATAAATTCCAAAAGTTCTAGTTTCATAAAATCAAGAATACTTTCAAGTTTGCTAGCTCACTTCCAATCTTGTAAGGTGATCATCCAACCTCAAGAAATCTTTGTTTCTTACAGTAGGTTATCATTCTAATACAAGGTAATAATCATATTCAAACTTTGGTTCAATTTCTATAACTATAACAATCTTATTTCAAGTGATGATCTTACTTGAACTTGTTTTCGTGTCATGATTCTGCTTCAAGAACTTCGAGCCATCCAAGGATCCATTGAAGCTAGATCCATTTTTCTCTTTTCCAGTAGGTTTATCCAAGGAAATTAAGGTAGTAATGATGTTCATAACATCATTCGATTCATACATATAAAGCTATCTTATTCGAAGGTTTAAACTTGTAATCACTAGAACATAGTTTAGTTAATTCTAAACTTGTTCGCAAACAAAAGTTAATCCTTCTAACTTGACTTTTAAAATCAACTAAACACATGTTCTATATCTATATGATATGCTAACTTAATGATTTAAAACCTGGAAACACGAAAAACACCGTAAAACCGGATTTACGCCGTCGTAGTAACACCGCGGGCTGTTTTGGGTTAGTTAATTAAAAACTATGATAAACTTTGATTTAAAAGTTGTTATTCTGAGAAAATGATTTTTATTATGAACATGAAACTATATCCAAAAATTATGGTTAAACTCAAAGTGGAAGTATGTTTTCTAAAATGGTCATCTAGACGTCGTTCTTTCGACTGAAATGACTACCTTTACAAAAACGACTTGTAACTTATTTTTCCGACTATAAACCTATACTTTTTCTGTTTAGATTCATAAAATAGAGTTCAATATGAAATCATAGCAATTTGATTCACTCAAAACGGATTTAAAATGAAGAAGTTATGGGTAAAACAAGATTGGATAATTTTTCTCATTTTAGCTACGTGAAAATTGGTAACAAATCTATTCCAACCATAGCTTAATCAACTTGTATTGTATATTATGTAATCTTGAGATACCATAGACACGTATACAATGTTTCGACCTATCATGTCGACACATCTATATATATTTCGGAACAACCATAGACACTCTATATGTGAATGTTGGAGTTAGCTATACAGGGTTGAGGTTGATTCCAAAATATATATAGTTTGAGTTGTGATCAATACTGAGATACGTATACACTGGGTCGTGGATTGATTCAAGATAATATTTATCGATTTATTTCTGTACATCTAACTGTGGACAACTAGTTATAGGTTACTAACGAGGACAGCTGACTTAATAAACTTAAAACATCAAAATATATTAAAAGTGTTGTAAATATATTTTGAACATACTTTAATATATATGTATATATTGTTATAGGTTCGTGAATCAACAGTGGCCAAGTCTTACTTCCCGACGAAGTAAAAATCTGTGAAAGTGAGTTATAGTCCCACTTTTAAAATCTAATATTTTTGGGATGAGAATACATGCAGGTTTTATAAATGATTTACAAAATAGACACAAGTACGTGAAATTACATTCTATGGTTGAATTATCAAAATCGAATATGCCCCTTTTTATTAAGTCTGGTAATCTAAGAATTAGGGAACAGACACCCTAATTGACGCGAATCCTAAAGATAGATCTATTGGGCCTAACAAACCCCATCCAAAGTACCGGATGCTTTAGTACTTCGAAATTTATATCATATCCGAAGGGTGTCCCGGAATGATGGGGATATTCTTATATATGCATCTTGTTATTGTCGGTTACCAGGTGTTCACCATATGAATGATTTTTATCTCTATGTATGGGATGTGTATTGAAATATGAAATCTTGTGGTCTATTATTATGATTTGATATATATAGGTTAAACCTATAACTCACCAACATTTTTGTTGACGTTTTAAGCATGTTTATTCTCAGGTGATTATTAAGAGCTTCCGCTGTCGCATACTTAAATAAGGACGAGATTTGGAGTCCATGCTTGTATGATATTGTGTAAAAAAAACTGCATTCAAGAAACTTATTTTGTTGTAACATATTTGTATTGTAAACCATTATGTAATGGTCGCGTGTAAACAGGATATTTTAGATTATCATTATTTGATAATCTACGTAAAGCTTTTTAAAACCTTTATCTATGAAATAAAGGTTATGGTTTGTTTTAAAAATGAATGCAGTCTTTGAAAAATGTCTCATATAGAGGTCAAAACCTCGCAACGAAATCAATTAATATGGAACGTTTTTAATCAATAAGAACGGGACATTTCAGTTGGTATCCGAGCGTTGGTCTTAGAGAACCAGAAAATTTGCATTAGTGTGTCTTATCGAGTTTGTTAGGATGCATTAGTGAGTCTGGACTTCGACCGTGTTTTCTTTAAAAATGATTGCTTAACATTTTTGTTGGAAACTATATATTTTTAACATATGAATATTATGTGATATATTAATCTCTTAACGTGTTTGATATTATGTGATAGATGTCTACCTCTAGAACAAGTCCCATTGACTCACCTAATAATAATGAAGAGTCAAATGTAAATTGGAATGATTTGTGGACTGATTCACAAGTTCCCGAAGAGGAACCGGAAGAAGAGTCGGAACCGGAAGAAGAATCGGAACCGGAAGAAGAATCGGAACCGGATGAAGAAATAGAACCGGTGGGGGAAATAATAAAACGGTTAAGTAAAAGAAAATCCTCAACCAACCGACCAAAGTTAATTATGGTCAATGGTGTTTCCGCCAAGGAAGCAAAATATTGGGAGGATTACCAATTCTCCGATGAATCGGATTCCGACGAGAATTCCGATGATGTTATAGAAATTACCCCAACTGAATTTAAAAAGGCAAAAGAAAATAATAAGGGAAAGGGCATAAAAATAGAGAAATCTAATTCCAACCCCGATGAACTTTATATGTATCGTCAACCCCCGAAGTCCTTAAGTTGTAACAATGACCCGGGAACCTCTAAACCACCAGGTTTTTCTAAACCAATGTGGACAACGACGGCTCGTATTAGGGGAACATCATATATCCCTAGAAACTTGGCAAAACGAACCAAAACCGAAGAATAAGAAACGAGCGAGTCGGAATAAGATAGTTGTATTCGTGTGGTGTAATATATGTAATATAGTGTTCTTATTCTTTATGATATATGTAAAAATTGCTTGTATTAATAAGTATTTTTTTTATGAAACTAACTCTTGTCTATTTTACAGTTTAAAAACACAAAATGGATAGACAACCCAATATTTTAAGAGACCTACCCGGAGACATGATTGATGAAATCTTGTCTAGAGTCGGCCAGAATTCTTCGGCACAACTATTTAAGGCGAGATCAGTTTGTAAGACATTCGAAGAACGTTCCAAGAATGTCTTGGTTTATAAGAGACTTTCGTTTGAAAGATGGGGGATATCACATTGGGAAACCCATAAGTTACGATGTGTTTACTTTGACGCATATATTGCGGGGAACCCAAATGCTATTTTACGCAACGGGTTAAGAAATTATTTTGACTCAATATATCCGAATATTGGACTTCGTGATTTAGAAAAAGCGGCTAACATGCAACATAAAGAAGCATGTTATGCTTACGGATTAGTAATGTTCGCTTCTCACCAAAGTGAGAACAAGAACATCGGGCTACAACTATTAAACAAAACGTTTCCACAAGTGACGGAGTCGGTAATTGGGGTAAGAAATGAGGTTTTTAGATTATTACGGGACTGTTGGACATTACGTAACCCTCGTCCCTTTGATGACGTTACAACACGCTGTCTTATCAACGGCCATAACGGTTATGTTGCACAAGACCAAGGATGGGAAGTAGTCCTAGTAAAACCAGAATGCATGACTTGTTTCTGGACGTATGAATTACGTGTCTTTATTGCCTTTGCCGAACGACTTGTGTACTAGCTAGAATTGTCTTCACAACTATCTTGTATCAAAGTTATTGTGTGCTATATTTCATGCTTTATGTAAAATAAGCGGTATTGTAAGTTTGTAAAATATTGTATAAAAGTTTGAACGCGAAATATTATTACAATAAGTTTTTCATATAGAATTGTAGTAGTTGAATTGTATATTAGCTACTAAGTATGAACTTAACGGGTAGGTACTACCCGAATTTAAACTTATAAAACGCTAATATGAAGAAAAAGCTTTTATAAATGAGTTCATATTATGCTACGAAATACTATTAACTACTCTTAATATTCTGTATGATTAACTTGTTCCATTTAACTATTTTGAAGGAAATGGCACCGACTACTCGACACACCGTGAATATGAATGAAGAGGAATTCCGTACTTTTCTAGCTTCAAACATAGCCGCAGTACAGGCTGCGCTACATACCAACAATAACCTTGGATCTAGCAGTACAGGAAATCGTGTAGGATGCACCTACAAAGAATTCACTGCCTGCAAACCTTTGGAATTTGATGGAACCGAAGGACCGATCGGATTGAAACGGTGGACCGAGAAGGTTGAATCGGTGTTTGCCATAAGTAAGTGTACTGAAGAGGACAAAGTGAAGTACGCTACGCATACCTTCACAGGTTCTGCGTTAACATGGTGGAATACCTATCTAGAGCAAGTGGGACAAGATGATGCGTACGCACTACCGTGGTCAGCATTCAAGCACTTGATGAACGAGAAGTACCGTCCCAGAACCGAGGTCAATAAGCTCAAGACAGAACTTAGAGGGTTACGAACCCAAGGATTTGATATTACCACGTACGAAAGACGATTCACAGAATTGTGCCTATTGTGTCCGGGAGCATTCGAAGATGAGGAAGAGAAGATCGACGCGTTTGTGAAAGGATTACCGGAAAGAATCCAAGAAGATATAAGTTCACACGAGCCCGCCTCCATACAACAGGCATGTAGAATGGCTCACAAACTAGTGAACCAGATTGAAGAAAGAATTAAAGAACAGACTGCTGAAGAGGCCAATGTGAAGCAAGTCAAAAGAAAGTGGGAGGAAAACGGTGATAAGAATCACCAATACAACAACAACAGTAATTACAACAATAATCGCAACAATTATCCCAACAATCGCAACATCAATCGCAACTACAACAAACGGCCCAACAACAACAACAACAACAACAACAACAACAGCAACTACAACAATCATCCCAACAACAATAATAACCGCAACAACAACAACAATCAGAAGCAGCTATGCCAAAGGTGTGAAAAGAATCACTCGGGGTTCTGCACCAAATTTTGCAACAAGTGTAAAAGAAATGGTCATAGCGCGGCGAAGTGTGAGGTCTACGGACCAGGGGCTAATAGAACGAAAGGAACAAATGGTGTCGGAACGAGTAATGGCGGAGCAAGTAGTGTCGGAGCAAGTTATGCCAATGTAGTTTGTTATAAATGTGGAAAACCAGGCCACATTATTAGAAATTGCCCGAACCAGGAGAACACGAATGGACAAGGCCGTGGAAGAGTTTTCAATATTAATGCGATAGAGGCACAGGAAGACCCGGAGCTTGTTACGGGTACGTTTCTTATTGACAATAAATCTGCTTACGTTTTATTTGATTCGGGTGCGGATAGAAGCTATATGAGTAGAGATTTTTGTGCTAAATTAAGTTGTCCATTGACGCCTTTGGATAGTAAATTTTTACTCGAATTAGCAAATGGTAAATTAATTTCAGCAGATAATATATGTCGGAATCGAGAAATTAAACTGGTTAGCGAAACATTTAAGATTGATTTGATACCAGTAGAGTTAGGGAGTTTTGATGTGATAATCGGTATGGACTGGTTGAAAGAAGTGAAAGCGGAGATCGTTTGTTACAAAAATGCAATTCGCATTATACGAGAAAAAGGAAAACCCTTAATGGTGTATGGAGAAAAGGGCAACACGAAGCTACATCTTATTAGTAATTTGAAGGCACAAAAACTAATAAGAAAAGGTTGCTATGCTGTTCTAGCACACGTCGAGAAAGTACAAACTGAAGAAAAGAGCATCAATGATGTTCCCATTGCAAAAGAATTTCCCGATGTATTTCCGAAAGAATTACCGGGATTACCCCCACATCGATCCGTTGAATTTCAAATAGATCTTGTACCAGGAGCTGCACCAATAGCTCGTGCTCCTTACAGACTCGCACCCAGCGAGATGAAAGAACTGCAAAGCCAATTACAAGAACTTTTAGAGCGTGGTTTCATTCGACCAAGCACATCACCGTGGGGAGCTCCTGTTTTGTTTGTCAAGAAGAAAGATGGTACATTCAGGTTGTGTATCGACTACCGAGAGTTGAACAAACTTACCATCAAGAACCGCTACCCACTACCGAGAATCGACGACTTATTTGATCAACTACAAGGCTCGTCTGTTTATTCAAAGATTGACTTACGTTCCGGGTATCATCAAATGCGGGTGAAAGAAGATGATATTCCAAAGACTGCTTTCAGAACACGTTACGGTCATTACGAGTTTATGGTCATGCCATTTGGTTTAACTAATGCACCAGCTGTGTTCATGGACCTTATGAACCGAGTGTGTGGACCATACCTTGACAAGTTTGTCATTGTTTTCATTGATGACATACTTATTTACTCAAAGAATGACCAAGAGCACGGTGAACATTTGAGAAAGGTGTTAGAAGTATTGAGGAAGGAAGAATTGTACGCTAAGTTTTCAAAGTGTGCATTTTGGTTGGAAGAAGTTCAATTCCTCGGTCACATAGTGAACAAAGAAGGTATTAAGGTGGATCCTGCAAAGATAGAAACTGTTGAAAAGTGGGAAACCCCGAAAACTCCAAAACACATACGCCAGTTTTTAGGACTAGCTGGTTACTACAGAAGGTTCATCCAAGACTTTTCCAGAATAGCAAAACCCTTGACTGCATTAACGCATAAAGGGAAGAAATTTGAATGGAATGATGAACAAGAGAAAGCGTTTCAGTTATTGAAGAAAAAGCTAACTACGGCACCTATATTGTCATTGCCGGAAGGGAATGATGATTTTGTGATTTATTGTGATGCATCAAAGCAAGGTCTCGGTTGTGTATTAATGCAACGAACGAAGGTGATTGCTTATGCGTCTAGACAATTGAAGATTCACGAACAAAATTATACGACGCATGATTTGGAATTAGGCGCGGTTGTTTTTGCATTAAAGACTTGGAGGCACTACTTATATGGGGTCAAAAGTATTATATATACCGACCACAAAAGTCTTCAACACATATTTAATCAGAAACAACTGAATATGAGGCAGCGTAGGTGGATTGAATTATTGAATGATTACGACTTTGAGATTCGTTACCACCCGGGGAAGGCAAATGTGGTAGCCGATGCCTTGAGCAGGAAGGACAGAGAACCCATTCGAGTAAAATCTATGAATATAATGATTCATAATAACCTTACTACTCAAATAAAGGAGGCGCAACAAGGAGTTTTAAAAGAGGGAAATTTAAAGGATGAAATACCCAAAGGATCGGAGAAGCATCTTAATATTCGGGAAGACGGAACCCGGTATAGGGCTGAAAGGATTTGGGTACCAAAATTTGGAGATATGAGAGAAATGGTACTTAGAGAAGCTCATAAAACCAGATACTCAATACATTCTGGAACGGGGAAGATGTACAAGGATCTCAAGAAACATTTTTGGTGGCCGGGTATGAAAGCCGATGTTGCTAAATACGTAGGAGAATGTTTGACGTGTTCTAAGGTCAAAGCTGAGCATCAAAAACCATCAGGTCTACTTCAACAACCCGAAATCCCGGAATGGAAATGGGAAAACATTACCATGGATTTCATCACTAAATTGCCAAGGACTGCAAGTGGTTTTGATACTATTTGGGTAATAGTTGATCGTCTCACCAAATCAGCACACTTCCTGCCAATAAGAGAAGATGACAAGATGGAGAAGTTAGCACGACTGTATTTGAAGGAAGTCATCTCCAGACATGGAATACCAATCTCTATTATCTCTGATAGGGATGGCAGATTTATTTCAAGATTCTGGCAGACATTACAGCAAGCATTAGGAACTCGTCTAGACATGAGTACTGCCTATCATCCACAAACTGATGGGCAGAGCGAAAGGACGATACAAACGCTTGAAGACATGCTACGAGCATGTGTTATTGATTTCGGAAACAGTTGGGATCGACATCTACCGTTAGCAGAATTTTCCTACAACAACAGCTACCATTCAAGCATTGAGATGGCGCCGTTTGAAGCACTTTATGGTAGAAAGTGCAGGTCTCCGATTTGTTGGAGTGAAGTGGGGGATAGACAGATTACGGGTCCGGAGATTATACAAGAAACTACCGAGAAGATCATCCAAATTCAACAACGGTTGAAAACCGCCCAAAGTCGACAAAAGAGCTACGCTGACATTAAAAGAAAAGATATAGAATTTGAAATTGGAGAGATGGTCATGCTTAAAGTTGCACCTTGGAAAGGCGTTGTTCGATTTGGTAAACGAGGGAAATTAAATCCAAGGTATATTGGACCATTCAAGATTATTGATCGTGTCGGACCAGTAGCTTACCGACTTGAGTTACCTCAACAACTCGCGGCTGTACATAACACTTTCCACGTCTCGAATTTGAAGAAATGTTTTGCTAAAGAAGATCTCACTATTCCGTTAGATGAAATCCAAATCAACGAAAAACTTCAATTCATCGAAGAACCCGTCGAAATAATGGATCGTGAGGTTAAAAGACTTAAGCAAAACAAGATACCAATTGTTAAGGTTCGATGGAATGCTCGTAGAGGACCCGAGTTCACCTGGGAGCGTGAAGATCAGATGAAAAAGAAATACCCGCATCTATTTTCAGAAGATTCGTCAACACCTTCAACATCTTAAAATTTCGGGACGAAATTTATTTAACGGGTAGGTACTGTAGTGACCCGAACTTTTCCATGTTTATATATATTAATTGAGATTGATATTTACATGATTAAATGTTTCCAACATGTTAAGCAATCAAACTTGTTAAGACTTGATTAATTGAAATATGTTTCATATAGACAATTGACCACCCAAGTTGATCGGTGATTCACGAACGTTAAAACTTGTAAAAACTATATGATGACATATATATGGATATATATATATATAGTTAACATGATACTATGATAAGAAAACATATCATAAAGTATATTAACAATGAACTACATATGTAAAAACAAGACTACTAACTTAATGATTTTTAAACGAGACATATATGTAACGATTATCGTTGTAAAGACATTTAATGTATATATATCATATTAAGAGATATTCATACATGATAATATCATGATAATATAATAATTTAAAATCTCATTTGATATTATAAACATTGAGTTAACAACATTTAACAAGATCGTTAACCTAAAGGTTTCAAAACAACACTTACATGTAACGACTAACGATGACTTAACGACTCAGTTAAAATGTATATACATGTAGTGTTTTAATATGTATTTATACACTTTTGAAAGACTTCAATACACTTATCAAAATACTTCTACTTAACAAAAATGCTTACAATTACATCCTCGTTCAGTTTCATCAACAATTCTACTCGTATGCACCCGTATTCGTACTCGTACAATACACAGCTTTTAGATGTATGTACTATTGGTATATACACTCCAATGATCAGCTCTTAGCAGCCCATGTGAGTCACCTAACACATGTGGGAACCATCATTTGGCAACTAGCATGAAATATCTCATAAAATTACAAAAATATGAGTAATCATTCATGACTTATTTACATGAAAACAAAATTACATATCCTTTATATCTAATCCATACACCAACGACCAAAAACACCTACAAACACTTTCATTCTTCAATTTTCTTCATCTAATTGATCTCTCTCAAGTTCTATCTTCAAGTTCTAAGTGTTCTTCATAAATTCCAAAAGTTCTAGTTTCATAAAATCAAGAATACTTTCAAGTTTGCTAGCTCACTTCCAATCTTGTAAGGTGATCATCCAACCTCAAGAAATCTTTGTTTCTTACAGTAGGTTATCATTCTAATACAAGGTAATAATCATATTCAAACTTTGGTTCAATTTCTATAACTATAACAATCTTATTTCAAGTGATGATCTTACTTGAACTTGTTTTCGTGTCATGATTCTGCTTCAAGAACTTCGAGCCATCCAAGGATCCATTGAAGCTAGATCCATTTTTCTCTTTTCCAGTAGGTTTATCCAAGGAAATTAAGGTAGTAATGATGTTCATAACATCATTCGATTCATACATATAAAGCTATCTTATTCGAAGGTTTAAACTTGTAATCACTAGAACATAGTTTAGTTAATTCTAAACTTGTTCGCAAACAAAAGTTAATCCTTCTAACTTGACTTTTAAAATCAACTAAACACATGTTCTATATCTATATGATATGCTAACTTAATGATTTAAAACCTGGAAACACGAAAAACACCGTAAAACCGGATTTACGCCGTCGTAGTAACACCGCGGGCTGTTTTCGGTTAGTTAATTAAAAACTATGATAAACTTTGATTTAAAAGTTGTTATTCTGAGAAAATGATTTTTATTATGAACATGAAACTATATCCAAAAATTATGGTTAAACTCAAAGTGGAAGTATGTTTTCTAAAATGGTCATCTAGACGTCGTTCTATCGACTGAAATGACTACCTTTACAAAAACGACTTGTAACTTATTTTTCCGACTATAAACCTATACTTTTTCTGTTTAGATTCATAAAATAGAGTTCAATATGAAATCATAGCAATTTGATTCACTCAAAACGGATTTAAAATGAAGAAGTTATGGGTAAAACAAGATTGGATAATTTTTCTCATTTTAGCTACGTGAAAATTGGTAACAAATCTATTCCAACCATAGCTTAATCAACTTGTATTGTATATTATGTAATCTTGAGATACCATAGACACGTATACAATGTTTCGACCTATCATGTCGACACATCTATATATATTTCGGAACAACCATAGACACTCTATATGTGAATGTTGGAGTTAGCTATACAGGGTTGAGGTTGATTCCAAAATATATATAGTTTGAGTTGTGATCAATACTGAGATACGTATACACTGGGTCGTGGATTGATTCAAGATAATATTTATCGATTTATTTCTGTACATCTAACTGTGGACAACTAGTTATAGGTTACTAACGAGGACAGCTGACTTAATAAACTTAAAACATCAAAATATATTAAAAGTGTTGTAAATATATTTTGAACATACTTTAATATATATGTATATATTGTTATAGGTTCGTGAATCAACAGTGGCCAAGTCTTACTTCCCGACGAAGTAAAAATCTGTGAAAGTGAGTTATAGTCCCACTTTTAAAATCTAATATTTTTGGGATGAGAATACATGCAGGTTTTATAAATGATTTACAAAATAGACACAAGTACGTGAAATTACATTCTATGGTTGAATTATCAAAATCGAATATGCCCCTTTTTATTAAGTCTGGTAATCTAAGAATTAGGGAACAGACACCCTAATTGACGCGAATCCTAAAGATAGATCTATTGGGCCTAACAAACCCCATCCAAAGTACCGGATGCTTTAGTACTTCGAAATTTATATCATATCCGAAGGGTGTCCCGGAATGATGGGGATATTCTTATATATGCATCTTGTTATTGTCGGTTACCAGGTGTTCACCATATGAATGATTTTTATCTCTATGTATGGGATGTGTATTGAAATATGAAATCTTGTGGTCTATTATTATGATTTGATATATATAGGTTAAACCTATAACTCACAAACTTTTTTGTTGACGTTTTAAGCATGTTTATTCTCAGGTGATTATTAAGAGCTTCCGCTGTCGCATACTTAAATAAGGACGAGATTTGGAGTCCATGCTTGTATGATATTGTGTAAAAAAAAACTGCATTCAAGAAACTAATTTTGTTGTAACATATTTGTATTGTAAACCATTATGTAATGGTCGCGTGTAAACAGGATATTTTAGATTATCATTATTTGATAATCTACGTAAAGCTTTTTAAAACCTTTATCTATGAAATAAAGGTTATGGTTTGTTTTAAAAATGAATGCAGTCTTTGAAAAATGTCTCATATAGAGGTCAAAACCTCGCAACGAAATCAATTAATATGGAACGTTTTTAATCAATAAGAACGGGACATTTCATGTATGGTGCCACCACTGGCTTTACATACTCGGGTGGTGGTGGTGGTGTAACTTCTTCATTGTTACTCACATCGAAAACCTTCCCATCTTCTGGAGCTGGTTTTTCAGAATTTGTTGACACCATATTAATATTCTCATTCCGAGGATTTACTTCAGTATTACTCGGTAGCTTTCCTTGTTCCCTCTCACTCATCATGCTAGCAAGAGTACCTACGTATTTTTCTAGATTCAAAATGGAAGCTTGTTGAGTTTTTAATGACTGATCAAACCTCTCATTTGTTTGAGTTTGAGATGTAATAAATTGTGTTTGAGATTCCATTAGCTTTGCCATCATTTCTTCTAGATTTGACTTTTTCTCTTCGGTTTGTTGTGGTGGTTTATATAAGCCAGGTCTTTGTTGATTAAAAGTGTTGTTTTGAGTTGGTTGGTTATTCGGACCTTGTTGGTTGTACGAGTTATTGTTGGGTCCATTTGAATTGTAAAGAATGTTTTGATTTCGATTGAAGTTTGGCCGTGGCGGTTGATAATTATTTTGATAATTATTTCCCGGCCTTTGGTTCATGTAGGAAACATTCTCTCGTTTTTCCATCATTTGCTCGATGTGACAATCTTTTGTTAAGTGTGGTCCACCGCATTGCTCACAACTGATTCGTATTGCGTGAATATCTTTATTCATCTTTTCCATTCGTCTCTCGAAAGCATCTATTTTTGCGGAAACGAATCAAAGTCATAGCTAGAATCGGCTCTAGCCGCTTTAGATGAATGAAAGATATCTTTTTCCTGGTGCCACTCATGCGAGTGGGAGGCTGTGTTATTAATAATTTTGTGAGCTTCGGTTGCGGTTTTCTTCATAATGGAACCACCAGCTGTTATGTATATATCTTTTCATGTAGCAATGTCGCATCCTTGGTAGAATATTTGTACTATTTGATAAGTGTCTAAACCATGTTGCGGACATCCTCTCAACAACTTTCCAAATCTTGTCCATGCCTCATATAATGTTTCATTTGGCTTTTGCGCGAACGTAACAATTTCTCCTTGAAGTCTCACGGCTTTAGATGCCGGAAAGAATTGTTTAAGAAATTTTTCAACTAAAACGTCCCATGTATCAATCGCCCCTTCAGGTAACGATTCTAACCAATCTTTGGCTTCTCCCTTTAAAGTCCAGGGAAATAACATGAGATAGATTTGTTCATCTCAACTTCTCGGATTTTAAATAGAGTACAGATCCTATTAAAGGTACGAAGATGTTCGTTTGGATCTTCCTTCGGCGTACCACTATATTGGCATTGATTAGTTACCATGTGTAGGATTTTTCCTTTGATTTCATAATCTGGCACATTAATGTCTGGCTTAATAATGGCGTGACCTTGGCCCGTACGTGTGGCTCTCATTCGGTCTTCCATACTTAGAGGTTCCAGATTTTCCATTATTGAATTTGTTGAATCTGAATCACTAAGGGATTCTAATTTAATGGTTTCTTCCTTGACAATCTCTGGTTGAATGATTTGTGGTTCCGGAGGAAATATTAGTGGTTTATGATCTCTGAATTGTCCTTGAATATCCTCCGGGTTCTCAATTGTGAGGTCGTGTTCAAAAAATGGATTATCGGAAATTCGAATTGGAGTACTTGGTCGACTAGATGATGATTCTAAAGAAAAATCAACGGCGATAATATTGGCTAGATGTCTTGATCGAGTTACAGGTGGTGAACGTATGAAAGGTGGTGTACGTTTTTCTTTGTGCATTAACTGAATATCCTATTAGTTATAAAGATAAAAATTATATAAGCTATCAAATTAATAGACTTTTATGATTTTGCCCACGTTTCGAATAGCCAATAGATGCAGCAAGTAGCCAGGACCCTTTAAATCGGAAGCCCACAACTCGCCACTAACAAATCCAACTATTACTACGAACCAGAAAATTTTGGATGTCTATCAATTTAACCGCTTAAAATAATTTTTCGTTTTGAAATTTTAGAGAAGAAATAGAAAATTATATGTCCTAAAAACTAGAACATCGAGAAATAAGAAAGAAAAAGAGCGCGTCGTAAAATGTCGAAAAATAAAAAGTCAAAAAACAATAATAAGAAAGTAGAGCGTCGGAACTTAAAAGTGTAAAAACTAAATCTAAAAAGTTGCGCATAAAGGTATTAAAGCTTAAAATGAAATTTATATCCAAAACGGAAATAACTTAAAAGGCACTAAAATATATAAAAGGCGTCGCCAAATTCTAAAGCGCCTAAATCTTAATCTAAAGAAAAAGCACTTAAGGGATTTTACGGCAAAGTCTTAAAATCTAGAAATAAAAATTAACTACGGCAAAATACTAATCTTAAAACTAATTACGAATGAAAAATATACAAATTACGAATTAAATGTTTAAAATATACAAATTATAAAAAGAAACAAAAAATGATAAAATCACTTATTTTTATAAAAATATTATTTTTATATTATTATTTTATAAAAGTATTAATTTATATAGTTAATAATAATTATTAAACTTAATAAAACTAATTAAAACTAAAAATAAAACTAAATTACAAATTAATATTTTAATTAAACCCTAAAAACTAAATAATAATAATAAATTTAAAATCCTAGCTGCGTAATAAATGCCTCAGATTTGGCCTGTCAGAACAACTCATGCGACCGCATGGGTTTTTGTCTTCTGGGTCATGCGATCGCATGGCCCAACAATTCCAGAATTCATTCGGGCTTCGAACAGCTTCGGCCCGTTTAATAATTTTATAAATTATTTTGATTTCAAACTTTTTTATTTTATTTTTATTTTTATTTTAATTTTTTTTTATTATTGTAAATGTTACACAATATTTATAAAAATTTAAAATAAACTTATATAAAAACACTTATTAATTTTTTTTTATTATAAACTAAAAATAGAAAATTAATTTTTTTTAAAATTATAAAAACTTTTTAATTAACACTTATATATATATATATATATATATATATATATATATATATATATATATATATATATATATAGTTTTTTTTATTTTTTTATGTTTTTATATAAATACAAAATATTTTTACAAAATTAGAGATAAGAATTATAGCGTAAAAATATAGCGTTTCGCCGGGTCCCCGGCAGCGGCGCCAAAAACTTGATGTGTTGCGAAGTGTATACGAAATAGTTATAATTTTATTACAAAATACTATTAAATACGATACAATTTTACACAAGTTATTTATTTATTTATGGAGTGGATATACCTAAACCTTGCTACAACACTTATAGGCAGTGTACCTAATTGTAAAGTAGTGTAGTTTATAGTAAGTCCGGTTCGTTCCGCAGGGAGCTAGCCAAGTTTAACGCTATATTTTTTTACAACTATATTTATATAAAAAATATATAATTATATATAGTAATATTATTATAAAAGGGGGTTATTACCGTTTAATGACCGGTTTGTCGATTTTATATTTTAAGCGTAAAGATAAATGAAGATAATATAAATGACAGAATTTAAATTGCGATAAAGTAAATTGCAGTAATTAAAATGACAGTAAATAAATGTACGATGAAATATGAAATAAAAGTATTATGCTTATTTAAACTTCCGTAATCATGATGTTTGACGTTTTGATTAATTGTTACCCGGGTTAATTGTCCTTTGTCCTGGTTTATTTGATACCTATCTGGTTTTTGTCCATAATAGTCCATCGGTCATAGTTATAAAATGCTCGTCAAATTAACCTTATTTTCGAAGTCAAATATTCCAACTAATTAGGGATTCGAACTGTAACAAGGTTTTAATACTTTGTTTAATGATTACACCAGGTTATCGACTGCGTATAATCCAAGGTTTTATTACTTTGTTAACAATTACACCAATTATCCTTGTATGTAATCCACCCTTGTTTTAATGAGATATGAATATTAATTTACCCACTTGATCAGAATGAATAATCAATTACCCAACCCGAATAATTAATTAATTGATCGTAAAAGATGTCGTATAAACGTCACTAAATAGAACATACATAATCATTTTAATAATTATTAGATTAACTAATTTGAAGATAGGCTCGACAGATTCTAATGAGTTGTCATTCGATTAGACAATACCCCCTATCTATTAATAGTCAATAGTCCAATGTCCACAAGTGTCGGTCTTTTGTCCAAACCTTAATTATGGTACAAAATCTAATAACCCAATCTTAATTTTTAGTCCAACATCACGATTACTTTGGCTTAAATAAGCATAATAATAACTTAGTTACGAGACATTAATTTAAAAAGGAAGAACATAGCTTACAGTGATTATTTATCGCGTAGCGTTACCCGGACAGAGTTCCGACTTAAAACCCGTAAAACATTTCTTACAATAACTCAATTATTATTAAACTTAAATTAAAATTAAAATTATAAATATAAATTTATATTACTGATGAAGAGAAGAGAAAAAGATGTAAGAGTACTCCATTCGTCCGAAAAACTGACTTTTTATAGAATGTGGCCTGCTACAGTAACTCATGCGGTCGCATGAGTTTTGTGCCTTCTGGCCATGCGATCGCATGGCCGTCATTTCCTGGTCACATACTTTTTGGCTCCTAGCTTGTCGACATATTTATTTAATATATATAATATATCTATAATTTTATATAATTATATATATATTATATTATATTCATGTGCATAGTTGATTTGTAAATTTAGCTTCGTTGTGTCACGCCTTGATAGTTGGATCAGGTCCCGGTTCTGGATTTTCGAACGTCCTTTCGTACGATTTAATATCTTGTACTTTGCGTTTTGCATCTTGTACTCTTGTAACTTTTGAGACGTTTCTTATCAATAATTTGAACCACTTGGATTGTACTTTGTACTTTTGAGCTTTTTGGTCGTTTGCGTCTTTAAATCGTCGTTTTCTTCTTTTGTCTTCGCACTTATTTATTTAAACGATTATTACATAAAAATAGAACAATAGTAACTAAAAGCTTTACATATTGGAAGGATATTATGCCTAAATATATGTTCATTTGGAGCACTATCAAATGGATAGTAGAAATTGATTGGGGTGTGAAGCGTCCCGTTCATATCGAATATAAACGTCACGTACTCATTGGTGTCATTGCGAGGTATTGACCTCTATATGTGACATTTTTCAAAATCTGCATACGTTTTTATAACACAAACCATAACCTTTATTATAATCAAAGGTTCAAACAGCATAATAATGATTATCGTTTAGTGATAATCTTAGTTTTACAAACTTTACATTTGATAATAACAATACGATTTCCAACACATTTCACATTACAAATCTTCCGATATGCAGTTTTATTTTTGACACAAATATGCATACTCCAAATCCTGCTTAAATTCGGCATAATGCAGCGGAAGCTTTTAATTATCACCTGAGAATAAACATGCTTAAAACGTCAACTTAAAGTTGGTGAGATATAGGTTTAATACTAGCAGCATTATAAATATAGACCACAAGATTTAATATACATAATCGTTTTAATAAAAATACTCTAAGTGGTTGAGCACTTGATAACCATACTTAACATTTAATCAACGTCGCATATTCCCTTTATTATGAAATCTCACTACACCGTACCAAGTGTAGTCACCGAAACGAAGTACTGCAACCGTTGAATACTGGTCATCCAGTCCGGTTGGGGTTGTCAGGCCCGATAGATCTATCAACAGGATTCGCGTTTACAATACCTCATGTAAATAGTAGTTACCAAGTTACAGGGAAGTATGCCAGTGGTACAACTCAACGTAGAATATATATTTTTAATCACTTGTGTCCATAACGTAAATTATAAAATGCATGTATTCTCATCCCGAAATATTTAGAGTTTAAAAGTGGGACTATATACTCACTTTTGCTTTGAAGATATTTAACACGACTTGGTCTCTGATAGGTATCACGAACCTAACCATATATATAATATATTAACATATTTTCTTTTCAAATAATCGTTACATATATACTTATAATACTTTTAATATCTATTAGTCTTTAGTTAGCAGTCCGATGTTAGTGGTCCACAATTAGTTGCTCAATAAATAAATAAAGACCCCATCGTATTCATATTGATTAGAATTAATCTCGACCCATGGTACCATGTTGTCAAATGACGTGTTGCGTACATAAAGTACCGTGTTGTCAAATGACGTGTTGCGTACAATCATGAGGTCGTATAATTAATCTTCTCGTGTTGTTTACGGGTGGTCTTGAAATATATAAAATCAAATCATAAGTAAATATATATAAAATATCATATTAATTAGCAAAGATATGATTAGTTTAGTTTTACTCCAATTAATTTCGTAGCTAAACTAGCTTTGGATACCCAATTTTGTTTTAGCCGTAGTTTCTTCAATATAACTCCGTTTTTGTTGGTTTAACTTGCCACTTCCTTGGATCGAGTCATTATTTATGAATATGAACTGTAAATATCTTAGTTTTCATTCAAAATCACAGGTTATAGGTCAAACTTTGGTGAATCTTATGAAAGTGATCATTTCCGTTGTAAAAACAACATCTAGATGATCATTTTTACAAAAATACTTACACTTTGAGTTACACCATGAGATTTTTATATATTAACATATTCATAAGAAATATCATTTTTCTAGAATATAAACTTCCAATTCAAATTTTAAGATAGTTTTTAATTATCCAACCCAAAACAGCCCCCGGTTGCACTCCAACGATGTAGATTCAGTTTTAAGGTGTTCTTTGTAAAATCAAGTTGTATCTTGTTAAGTTAGCATATCATTATGATATATTACAGGTCTTGAAGTATTTTAAAAGTCAAGTTAGAAGGATCTATTTAGTTTGTGAACAAGTTTGAAATCATTCAAACTATGTTCTTGTTGTTATAATTTGTATATTCTTAGTAAGATAGTTATAATTGAACAAGATGATGAACAAAGGTTATACCTCAAGTATGATGAAGAAAGTTACTTAATAAACAAGATATAAATTTCTTCTTGATGACTTGGAAGATTAAGAAGTGAAATCATGAAAGAAACAAAGGTTGTAAGTAAGTTTATATCTTGATTTAAGATAATTAACTTACATGAATTGAATCAAAGTTTAAACATAGTTTTACCTTGATTATAGAGCTAGAAACTTATGAAGACTTTGAAGAACTATTGAAGGTTGAAGATGAGAGAGTTTAGAAGATCATTTATCTTAAAATAAAGTAGATATGAAAGTATATGTATGTATATAAAAACGTGTATATGTATGTATATATATAGATTTTAAGTTTTGATTTTTAGCTCATAAGTCTTCCTAAGTGATCCCACATGTTGTTGACTAACAATAACTGCTAAGAGCAGATAATTGAGGTCTAATAATTGGTATTTATCAATAGTAAATACATCTAGAAGCTGCGTATAATACGGGTACATATACCCTAGGTATACGTGTAGAAATCTTGAGAAAATGGAATGAGAATTCAAATATAACTATCTTTTGTGAATATACTTATATTGTTTTATGTATTTAAGTCCTTTAAAGTAATTAAATACGTATTTATACGATACTTGTATAAGCATTATAGATTATAGGTATATATGTCAAAGAACGTTACGTATAGTTACCGTTTTGAAAACTTAAGTTAGTAGTCTCAAAGTATACTTATAACTCATTGTTATTAGTACACAATGATATGTTAAACCATCCTTAAATCATGTTAAATATGTATAAATACATATATGTACACAATCGTATAATTATCGTATGTTATATAGTTCGTGATATCATCGGTCAAATTGGACGGTCAAACGTTGTGTAAAACTCTTTTCAAAAACACAAGACTTAACAATTTGGATTGCTTATCATGTTGGTAATGTTTAATTTATGTAGATATTAATCTCATATGTATAAAATGGTCGGAAAAATCCGGGTCGTTACAGTACCTACCCGTTAAATAAATTTCGTCCCGAAATTTTAAAGTTGTACCTATTTTGCGTTCTCGGGAAACAAATGTGGGTACTTTTGTTTCATCTAATCCTCTCGTTCCCAAGTAAACTCGGGACCCCTTCGTGCATTCCAATGAACCTTAACGATTGGTATGTTGCTCTGCTTGAGTTGTTTAACTTCACGGTCCATGATTTCGACTGGTTCTTCTATGAATTATAGTTTCTCGTCGACTTGAATTTCTTTAAGAGGAATGGTGAGGTCTTTCTTTGCAAGACACTTCTTAAGGTTTGAAACATGAAACGTATTATGTACTCCGACGAGTTGTTGTGGTAACTCGAGTCGATAAGCTATCGGTCCAATGCGTTCGATGATCTTGAACGGGCCTACATACCTTGGGTTCAGTTTACCCCTTTTGCCGAAATGTATTACACCTTTCCAAGGTGACACCTTTAGCATAACCATGTCACCAATCTGAAACTCTAATGGTTTCCTTCGGACATCGGCGTAGCTCTTTTGGCGACTACGGGCTGTTTTCAATCTCTCCTTGATTTGTACTATCTTCTTAGTAGTTTCGTGTATGATCTCGGGACCAGTTAATCGTCGATCTCCTACTTCATTCCAACAGATAGGGGATCTACACTTCCTTCCATACAGTGCTTCGAATGGTGCAGCTTTAATGCTCGCATGATAACTATTATTATATGAGAATTCTGCTAATGGTAGATATTTATCCCATCCGTTTCCAAAATCGATCACACATGCCCTGAGCATGTCTTCAAGAGTCTGAATTGTTCTTTTACTCTGCCCGTCAGTTTGCGGATGATATGCGGTGCTCATATCCAAACGAGTTCCTAGGGCCTCCTGTAGTGATTGCCAGAACTTTGATGTAAATCTACTATCACGATCGGATATAATGGAAATAGGTATTCCACGCCTTGAAACAATTTCCTTTATGTATAATCATAATAGTTTCTCCATTCTATCCGTTTCCTTTATAGGTAAGAAATGTGCAGATTTGGTGAGACGATCAACTATTACCCAAATGGTGTCATAACCCCATGCATTCTTGGGTAACTTCGTGATAAAATCCATGGTAATACCGTCCCACTTCCATTCTGGGATTTCTGGTTATTGAAGTAACCCTGACAGCTTCTAGTGTGTTCTGCTTTGACTTTGGAACAAGTTAAACATTCCCCGACATATGTTGCAACGTCTGTCTTTAAATTAGGCCACCAATAATGCGTCTTAAGATCTTGATACATCTTTCCAACTCCAGGATGTATCGAGTATCTTGTCTTATGTGCCTCGTTCAATATCAACTTCCTTAATATACCCAACTTTGGTACCCAAATACGTTTTGCAAAATATCGAATTCCGTCTTCCCGTATAACGAGTTGCTTCTCATACTTCTTCATTATTTGATTTCATATGTTTTCCTTAGTAAGAGCTTCTCGTTGAGCCTCTTTGATTTGTGAGTTGAGATTCATGCGAATTTTTATGTTCATCGCTCGTACTCGTATTGGCTCTCGTTCCTTTCTACTTAGAACGTCGGCCACTACATTCGCTTTCCCGGGATGATAGCGAATCTCACAATCATAGTCATTTATCAGCTTGACCCACCTACGTTGCCTCATGTTCAGCTGTTTCTGATCGAAAATATGTTGAAGGCTTTTATGATCGGTAAACACAGTGCATTTAACCCCATATAAGTAGTGTCTCCATATCTTCAATGCAAACACTAATGCTCCCAGTTCTAGATCATGCGTCATATAATTTCGCTCGTGAATCTTCAATTGTCGGGATGCGTACGCAATAACTTTCTTTCGTTGCATAAGGACGTAACCAAAACCTTGTCGCGAAGCGTCACAATATATCTCAAAATCATCGTTCCCTTCAGGTAACGATAAAATAGGCGTCGTAGTCAACTTCTTCTTCAGTAATTGAAATGCACTCTCCTGCTCAGAGGTCCATTCGTACTTCTTCCCTTTTTGTGTTAACGCTCTCAATGGTTTAGCTATTCGGAAAAAATCTTGAATAAACCTTCTATAATAACCGGCTAGGCCCAAAAATTGACGTATTTGTGTTGGTGTCTTAGGAGTCTCCCATTTTTCAATGGCCTCAATTTTAGCTGGATCAACCTGAATTCCTTTGCTACTAACAACGTGACCAAGAAATTGCACTTCTTTAAACCAAAAAGCACATTTAGAAAATTTGGCGTATAACTGTTCTTTTCTTAACAATTCTAATACCAACCTTAAATGCTGCTCATGCTCTTGCTCATTTTTGGAATAGATGAGAATATCGTCAATGAAAACGATAACAAACTTATCTAAATACGGACTACAAACTCGATTTATGAGGTCCATGAATACAGCTGGCGCATTCGTCAATCCAAACGACATGACCAAAAATTCGTAATGACCGTAGCATGTCCGGAAAGCAGTTTTCGGAATATCTTCTTCTTTGACGCGTAGTTGATGATAGCCCGATCTTAGGTTGATTTTCGAATAAACACATGATCCTTGCAATTGATCAAATAAGTCTTCAATTCTCGGTAGTGGATACCGATTCTTGATAGTTAACTTATTTAATTCACGGTAATCTATACACATTCGGAAGGATCCATCTTTCTTCTTGACAAAAAAAATCGGAGCTCCCCACGGTGAAGTGCTCGGTCGAATGAAACCACGGTCAAGTAATTCTTGTAACTGGCTTTGTAACTCTTTCATTTCAGACGGTGCAAGTCTGTATGGAGCACGAGCCACTGGTGCAGCTCCTGGTATTAGATCTATTTGAAATTCTATAGATCTAAATGGAGGTAATCCCGGCAACTCTTCCAGAAAGACTTCAGGAAAATCTCTTGCCACAGGCACGTCGTTGATGCTCTTCTCTTTTTCCTTCATTTCGACTTTATTAACATGTGCTAAGATTGCATAGCACCCTTTCTTCAAGCACTTTTGGGCTTTCAAACAGCTAATGAGTTTTAACTTTGAGTTACCCTTCTCTCCATAAATCATTACCGGCGTTTTATCCTTACGAGGAATGCGAATTGCCTTCCTGGCACACACAACTTCAGCTCCTATTTTGGACATCCAGTCCATGCCGACTATTACATCAAAACTTCCTAATTCTACGGGTATCAAATAAATTTTAAACGTTTCTCTGGCTAAATTTATTTTACAATCACGGCAAATTTTATCGGCTTTAATTAGTTTACCATTAGCTAACTCAATCATGTATTTAGCATCTAGAGGTAATGATGAACAATTCAATTTAGCGTAAAAGTCTCTACACATATAACTTCTATCGGCACCAGTATCAAATATAATAGATGCTGATAAGTTATTAATGGTAAACGTACCCGTAACAAGCTCCGGGTCTTCACACGCCTCTCTAGCATTAATAATAAATGTTCTTCCACGTGCAGATCCGTTATTCTTCTCTAAATTCGGGCACTGGCTCTTATAATGACCCTGTTTCCCACACCCATAACAAGTAACAGTTGCCAAGGCAGTTCTATTTGCATTGGTGGCAGGAGTCTTGGTGCCATTTGTATTTGTAACAGGAATCCTACAATCTTCAACAAGATGACCCCTTCGATTACAATTATCGCACACCACATTACAATAACCAGAGTGATGTTTGTGGCATCTGTTACATAAAGGATTTCGTCCTTTGTAACCTGAGCTTGAACCACTACCCGCACCTTGCGTGGTTTCTTGTTTCTTGTTAGATTGTTGATTACCTTCCCACTTTCTTTTGTTTTTCGATGTCTTGACATCGGTGTTCTTATCCAGAATAATCTGGTAAATTAACTCGTTTGCCATAGTGATGGCTTCATGAATAGTCTTGGGTTTCGATGCTGTAACATTTGCCTTGACATTTTTAGGCAAACCATCTTTGTATAGTTCTATCTTCCGTTCTTCGGTTGGTACCAATTCGGGACATAGCAAAGCTAATTCCATGAATCGCTGATTATAGTTGGTGAGTTCAGTACCAACAACTTTCAGGTTTCGTAGTTCAGCTTCCAACTTCCTAACCTCGTTCCTTGGACAATACTCGTTGATTAGCATTGTTTTGAATTCTTCCCATGGAGTATCATAAGCTACATCTCCTCCTACGGCCTTCACATAGTTTTTCCACCACGTGAGTGAACTATCTTGCAAGTGCACGATGCATACTTGGTCATGTCCTTCTCAATACAACCACTGATTTTAAACACAGACTCAATCTTTTCGATCCACCGAGTTAAACAGACCGGTCCTTCAGTTCCACTGAATGATGAGGGCTTGCAACCTTGAAAAGTTTTGTAAGTACATCCCACACGAGGATTTGGGTTAAATGCAGCACCTCTCGCAGCCTCGACCCATAACATTCTGTCGTTCACTCGCTGATTGATGAGTTCCTCGATTTGTTGTTCCGTCATTCAGTTCAATCGCGCCATATTCTTCAATAAGAATGAAAAAAAATAATTATTCACATAGAATATTATGGATGTAGTGTGTATTTACAGTACATCGTAGCTTATTAATAATATGAACCAGTTATTATTATAAAAGCCTTTTCTTCCTATTAGCGTTTTATAATTATATCTAGGGTAGTACCTACCCGTTAAAGTTCATACTTAATAGCTTAGTACAGAAATTAATTACTACCATCCAAATAATACTCCACCATGGAAAATTATTGCATTTCACACTTCACTATTTTACATATGCTTATCTTACATCAAACATTAAGCAAACCACACTAGTAATATTATACAAAACGTTATATGATCCCATGGTTTAAAACAACAGCGCATCATTTAACCCAAAACGTTTCTGTCCAAAGAAATCGCTTAAAGCTTATCCTGGCTGTCTCCCAGCATTTTGGCTGAGGGATCGAAGAACTGGATGTCGGGATAGAACTAATAGGAATAGCGGGAATAGGGGAGTAAGTGTCTGGTGGAGTTGGTGCCACAACATCCTCACTAAACTCGGGATTTGGATTTTTCAATTCAGTAGCCTTTCGTTTCTTTCCTCGTTCGAACTTGTCTTTTGTAATTTCCTGTATTTCTTCCTCCTCAGGATCACTTTCTGGTTCCTCTTCAATTGATTCATCCGAAAATTGTGAGTCTTCCCCAAAGGTGTCGTTTTCATCGTCGGATAGGTTAATGACTGGAACACTATCTGCGGATTCTGGTTCGGAGTCGCTGAATGTGATAACAAGTTCTAAGCCAGACATCTATCACACAACAATTAGCACGTTAGTACCAAATATTATTTACATATTAATTTTTAACCAACAAGGATAAGCAATAGTTTTCGAAATCAAACATGGTCAAAGTCCAGACTCACTAATGTATCCTAACAAACTCGATAAGACACACTAATGCAAATTTTTTGGTTCTTTAAGACCAACGCTCTGATACCACCTGAAGCGTCCCGTTCATATCGAATATAAACGTCACGTACTCATTGGTGTCATTGCGAGGTATTGACCTCTATATGTGACATTTTTCAAAATCTGCATACGTTTTTATATCACAAACCATAACCTTTATTATAATCAAAGGTTCAAACAGCATAATAATGATTATCGTTTAGCGATAATCTTAGTTTTACAAACTTTACATTTGATAATAACAATACAATTTCCAACATATTTCACATTACAAATCTTCCGATATGCAGTTTTATTTTTGACACAAATATGCATACTCCAAATCCTGCTTAAATTCGGCATAATGCAGCGTAAGCTTTTAACTATCACCTGAGAATAAATATGCTTAAAACGTCAACATAAAGTTGGTGAGATATAGGTTTAATGCTAGCAGCATTATAATTATAGACCACAAGATTTAATATACATAATCGTTTTAATAAAAATATTCTAAGTGGTTGAGCACTTGATAACCATACTTAACATTTAATCAACGTCGCATATTCCCTTTATTATGAAATCTCACTACACCGTACCAAGTGTAGTCACCGAAGCGAAGTACTGCAACCGTTAAATACTGGTCGTCCAGTCCGGTTGGGGTTGTCAGGCCCGATAGATCTATCAACAGGATTCGCGTTTACAATACCTCATATAAATAGTAGTTACCAAGTTACAGGGAAGTATGCCAGTGGTATAACTCAACGTAGAATATATATTTTTAATCACTTGTGTCCATAACGTAAATCATAAAATGCATGTATTCTCATCCTGAAATATTTAGAGTTTAAAAGTGGGACTATATACTCACTTTTGCTTTGAAGATATTTAAGATGACTTGGTCTCCGATAGATATCACGAACCTAACCATATATATAATATATTAACATATTTTCTTTTCAAATAATCGTTACATATATACTTATAATACTTTTAATATCTATTAGTCCGTAGTTAGCAGTCCGATGTTAGTGGTCCACAATGAGTTGTTCAATAAATAAATAAAGACCCCATCGTATTCGTATTGATCAGAATTAATCTCGACCCATGGTACCATGTTGTCAAATGACGTGTTGCGTACATAAAGTACCGTGTTGTCAAATGACGTGTTGCGTACAATCATGAGGTCTTATAATTAATCTTCTCGTGTTGTTTACGGGTGGTCCTGAAATATATAAAATCAAATCATAAGTAAATATATATAAAATATCATATTAATTAGTAAAGATATGATTAGTTTAGTTTTACTCCAATTAATTTCGTAGCTAAACTAGCTTTGGATACCCAATTTTGTTTTAGCCGTAATTTCTTCAATATAACTCTGTTTTTGTTGGTTCAACTTGCCACTTCCTTGGATCGAGTCATTATTTATGAATATGAATTGTAAATACCTTAGTTTGCATTCGAAATCACAGGTTATAGGTCAAACTTTGGTGAATCTTATGAAAGTGATCATTTCCGTTGTAAAAACAACATCTAGATGATCATTTTTACAAAAATACTTACACTTTGAGTTACACCATGAGATTTTTATATATTAACATATTCATAAGAAATATCATTTTTCCAGAATATAAACTTCCAATTCAAAGTTTAAGATGGTTTTTAATTATCCAACCCAAAACAGCCCCCGGTTGCACTCCAACGATGTAGATTCAGTTTTAAGGTGTTCTTTGTAAAATCAAGTTGTATCTTGTTAAGTTAGCATATCATTATGATATATTACAGGTCTTGAAGTGTTTTAAAAGTCAAGTTAGAAGGATCTATTTAGTTTGTGAACAAGTTTGAAATCATTCAAACTATGTTCTTGTTGTTATAATTTGTATATTCTTAGTAAGATAGTTATAATTGAACAAGATGATGAACAAAGGTTATACCTCAAGTATGATGAAGAAAGTTACTGAATAAACAAGATATGAACTTGTTCTTAATGACTTGGAAGATTAAGAAGTGAAATCATGAAAGAAACAAAGGTTGTAAGTAAGTTTATATCTTGATTTAAGATAATTAACTTACATGAATTGAATCAAAGTTAAAACATAGTTTTACCTTGATTATGGAGCTAGAAACTTATGAAGACTTTGAAGAACTATTGAAGGTTGAAGATGAGAGAGTTTAGAAGATCATTTATCTTAAAATAAAGTTGATATGGAAGTAGATGTATGTATATAAAAACGTGTATATGTATGTATATATATAGATTTTAAGTTTTGATTTTTAGCTCATAAGTCTTCCTAATTGATCCCACATGTTGTTGACTAACAATAGCTGCTAAGAACAGATAATTGAGGTCTAATAATTGGTATTTATCAATAGTAAATACATCTAGAAGCTGCGTATAATACGGGTACATATACCCTAGATATACGTGTAGAAATCTTGAGAAAACGGAACGAGAATTCAAATATAACTATCTTTTGTGATATACTTATATTGTTTTACGTATTTAAGTCCTTTAAAGTAATTAAATACGTATTTATACGATACTTGTATAAGCATTATAGATTATAGGTATATATGTCAAAGAACGTTACGTATAGTTACCTTTTTGAAAACTTAAGTTAGTAGTCTCAAAGTATACTTATAACTCATTGTTATTAGTACACAATGATATGTTAAACCATCCTTAGATCATGTTAAATATATATAAATACATATATGTACACAATCGTATAATTATCGTATGTTATATAGTTTGTGATATCATCGGTCAAATTGGACGGTCAAACGTTGTGTAAAACTCTTTTCAAAAACACAAGACTTAACAATTTGGATTGCTTATCATGTTGGTAATGTTTAATTTATGTAGATATTAATCTCATATGTATAAAACGGTCGGAAAAATCCGGGTCGTTACAGGGTGATAATGTACTGAAAGAATTTTATAATAACATAAAGTAATCACTGATTTTATAATGATTTGCTCATCCTGCATTTAATCAAAAATAATAAGAACAGACAAGAAAATAAAAGTTGGAATTGATTTGGAATTTGTTTGATTCTTTGATTGAACCCTAATTTGTACGAAATTAGAGATAGAAACAACTATTAAACACAGTTTGATGGCAACTAGAAACTGAATTTGATTTATTATCCTTTCATACGTATTTATTTATTTATATATATGTATATGTATTTATATATAGTAACTAATCTTGTTAATTAATAAATATAACAATAATAATAATACTAATTATAGTAATACTAATATTAATAATTAATAATAATAATAATAATAATAATAATAATAATAATAATAATAATAATAATAATAATAATAAAGTTATTAATAATAATATCAAAATACTAATAATAATACTAATAATTATATTAGTAATAATACTAAATAAAAACAATAATACAGATAATAAATTTAATAAAAATTAATAATAATGGTGACAATAAAAAAAATACGATAATAATAATCCTAGTAGTTATACTAATAGTAATATTATTAATGATAATAATAATATCAATAGTAATATAACAACTTATTTATATCAGATTTTATATATGTCTTTATATATTACATTAGAATTTATAATATTGACAATAATAATAATGAATTAATTTAACATTTATATTTTTAACTTGTAATTACATATAATATATTATCCTTACCTTTCATTAATTATGTATTACTTATTTTCTATAATAACATATACGAATATTTATCATTTATATATTTTATATATATAACATTATAACAATTATTAATACAATCATATATATATAAATTCATTATACTTAATTATTTTGTATCTTATTGTACATACTTAATTCTAATGTTTAAATTATATTTTATAATTTCAGATTATTATATACACTTACATTTATATATATATATATATATATATATATATATATATACATATTTATTTACAAACAATTGTTCGTGAATCACCGGGAACGGCCGAAAGTCAAATGAATATATGAAACAGCTCAAAATTTTGAGATTCAGTTTAATAGACTTTGCTTATTGTGTCGAAACCATATAAAGATTAAGTTTAAATTTGATCGAAAATTTCCGAGTCGTCACAGTACTTACCCGTTAAAGAAATTTCGTCCCAAAATTTGAGTGTGGTTGTCATGGTTAACAATAAATATGTTTTTATGACGAATATGAGTTGATAAATTGATTTTTATCATTATTGAGTAATATGGATAAAACAATTCGATTATTCGAAGAGTACGAATGAAGCTATCATTAAATAGAGAAATGAGAAAGACGTGTTTCATCATAACTTTTGACTAGTCATGGTTGAATTTAGAAAATAAGGTGCGTCTTAACTTTTGACGTTGTCTTGGTTGAATTTCGAAATTCAAGAGATTTAAAGAAAATCTTCGAAATCTAAAAGATTTGATTCTTCGGTGAATAAGGAAATTAATATCTCTATAATTAAATACGGTGATCTGCCTTGATTACTTTGCCTGATATTTCCATTATAAATTAAACTCTTCCGTTCCATTATTCTCACCATTCCTATACTTTCTTTCTTAGTTCGTACATTCAAAAAAATTGTGAAAATACTTAATCCAGTTCTAATCCTTGATATTTTCCAAATTATCATTTCTGGCTTCCTTCTTTTCAATCTTCCACCAGAAAAATCTGTTTACTTTTACTATTTCCTTGGGGTGATACTATTCTTAATTCTACCGTGTCTTTATATTGCTATTCGTATTGATATCCACGGTTTGTAACCTCCGTGTTGCTATTGGGCTTTATTTTTTTTTTTTTTTTTTTGGAGCTCTTTGCCTTTTTATTCTCCTCTCAACCTCTAGTAAAGTGAGTAATGGTCTGGAATTCGTAAGTATGGAGTTTCGAATGAACTTAATGTTCTAAACAAGAAAGAACGTAATTGCACGATTTGATTTGTCAAATTACCTGAATCACTGAGAATAGAACTATCAAGAATATACTTTCTTGATATGTTCAGAAGTTAAGTAGAATGAAAGGGTTATATAACATGGCACATGATGACGTTATGATCTGTGAATCATCACGTTCCATTAGAAACTCAGCATGACTTACTGTAATATAATCACGTTCATCAAGTGTCATTATATTATACTAATTCATGCATCAATTTCTTTACATTTCTCCAGAATTCATTCATAAATTAAACTTAGATTTCACAGAAGTTTCCAATATAATGAAACACAGGAAGCACGATGAGGTATATAATTTCGGACGAGAGTATTAATGAAAATATCCTCAGAAATATCGAAGATATTTATGATGATATTTTGGAATTTCCAAGTTCGAAGGTTGATGAAGAAAAATTTTCCGCAAGATTTTAACATGGGTGATAACGCCAAAATTATACATGTTTATTGTCGTTATTTCGATCCAATGTTGTTCCATTTGTATGTAATTGTTATACGTATGTATTGTAATTCATGTACATTTGTAAAAAGTCCATTGTGAATGAATAAATGAAGACCAACAGCGAAAACATAGTTAAAACGAAGATCGAATGCATAAAACAGCCCGAAACCACTGAAACAGGTCCAAATGTGGCGCATCTCTCTTAGATGCGGCGCATCTTTGCACCAAATAACTCCCGACAGTTTCAGATGCGGAGCATGAAGACTTCTGGGCCAAAATAGCAACACATGCGGCGCATCTGAGATGGATGCGGTGCATCCAAGCCAGATGCGGCGCATCTGTCCCAGATGCGACGTATCTGACCCCCTGCCGACAGTCCTGAGTGCAGAATCGAGCTGGAATCTACTAAACGTAAAGAGATGCGGCGCATCTGGTCACTTTCTGGCCAAAATACCTAACTTTTGAGGCTATTTAATGAAGCAAATGGTTACTTACTTAAGAGACCTTCACTACTACGTTCTCCCCCAGTTTTAAGACGATTTTCAAGGTCCAAGGAAGGCTGCAAGTTAATCTCCACTCTCTCAACATCAATATTAAGCTAGGATCGTTTATCGCAATTTGTACTATTGTTCTATATCTTTTTAACATGAATTCAACTTGTATTTACTGTTTCATTAGCTCTACTATGATTATGTTAGGCTAAAAGCCTTGTGTGTTTGCTTCAATGTAAGATTTATGGCTTGGGATTGTTCTATACTTTGATGTTATGCTAGTTATACATATGTTTGATTGATTTAATTATCTAGTTTAACCGTAAGAACCATTGTTATGCATGTTTAGATCATTACTTCAATTATATAGATTGCAACCTATTAATGTGAGTTAACTAGGAAAACAATCTATACTTCAATACATCTAGTAATCTAGATGATTAGATACATACACTTAAGTGATTTTGTTATGTGTTTAATTCGGTAATTGAATAAGTTCCAAAGCAACATAGTTATGAAATTACCTCAAGTGATTGTTGTAATTAAGGTTTCACGTGAGTTTAACCGAGTTGAATCTAGTTAGTTAATCAATCTAAATCACCATGTTCTTTCAAGAAATACATTGTTGTAACTATCTTTATATTCTAGTTCAATTATACAAGTTATGACTTGATTTATGTGAATTTATCAAAGGCTATAATTTGTACTTCAACACCTAGTGATCTAGACACCTATATGTGAATATAGGATGGTAATTGGATGATATTTAGGTTTTACAATCATGTAGTTTACTTAGAGTGATCTTAGTAAACTAGGTTTTATGTGAATTTAACCAAAAAAGAATCTTGTTGATTAAACATAGTTCTTAAGTTTATAGATATTGTGAAATTGATATAAAGTACTCTATTGTAACTATCGCATAACGGTTTTAATTATAAAAGAACAATCCCTGTCATTTATCAAGCAAAGAAGTAAACATCGCATTCTCATTCTTGTTAATTATTATTTTTATTTATTGTTTCGTTAAACAAAAATACAACTTCAAATACAAACCCCCTTTTTAGAATAATTAATCGTGGTAAAATCATTTAAACAAACTTCTCCCTGTAGATCGAACTGGTCAATTCACTTGCTAGTTACTACATGATCGGGTTTTAGTTGCCTGTATTATGTGTTAATTATTAAGCATATTGTCTACATTTTAAAGGTTACGTCTTGACACATCAACTTCTTGGCGCCGCTGCAGGGGAGCGGTTTTGTTAGAAGATTTTAATAAACTTTGAATTATTCGATCCTTTTGTAGGAATTCAATTCCTAGAAAAGTTACTTTTTATTGTAAGCTTGTGTTTTTGCAATTGGTTTGTTTGTAGTATTGTGATTGCACGATAGGTATTAGTGCATGAATCTACGTTCTTCCAACTCTAATTTAATTCCTTCATATCCTGAACCTGAAAGAGAACTTCACGAACGCTTAAGAGCTCAAGAAGTAGAATCTCTTGCTCAAGGTTTAGAATCACTTTCGTTAGATTCTAACTCTGAACCAGTTGTTCAACCAATCATCGAGCCAGTCATTAAAGAAGAGGAAGAGATGACTGCTACAAATCAAACGATGGATGCTTTGATGAAGGCAACAAGGACAGGACAAGGCCACGCAATTGTTCAACCTACGATGACTGATGGTTTTGAAATAAAGGGGCAATTTCTCCACATGGTGACTAGTACATGCCAATTCGGTGGGGCCCCAAATGAAGATGCTAACGAGCATCTTCGTAAGTTTGTAAGCATTTGCAAGCTTTTCAAAATCAAAGATGTCTCCGATGAAGTTTCATGTCTAAAAATCTTTCCATGGTCCCTAAAGGATGATGCAAGAGATTGGCTAGACTCATTACCGGAAGTTTATATTGAAAACTGGAATGATATGATGAACAAATTTTTGTCAGAATTCTTCCCTGCTTCGAAAGCAGCAAAATTGCAAAGTGACATAAATCACTTCAAGCAAAAGTCTAACGAGACTCTTTATGAAGCTTGGACCCGATTTAATAAAATGCTTAGGGTATGTCCTCAACACGGGTTGAATACATTTCAAAAAGTCTAAATTTTCTATAAAGGAGTCAATGTGGCTACCCGGAAGGATATAGATGTTGCAGCAGGAGGATCAATCATGAAAAAAATGCCCGAAGACGCTCACATGATAATTGCCGATATAGCAGCCCATTCTCATAATTGGCATCAGGAGATGGAATTCTCTAGATCGTCAACAGTTGCTAATGTCGAAAGCAACGATGAAATCGCTACATTAAAAGTTCAATTAGCAAATCAAGCAAGGCAAATCGAGAAGGTAACCAAAGAAATGCACGCTATCAGGGTAGGGTGCGAGTTGTGCCAAGGTCCCCATCTCACGCGAGATTGCGACCAAACGACGATGGAAGAGCAAGCAAATTTCCTAGGTTACATGCGAAAAGGTGAGATGAATTTTGACGACTTTCCGGCGATTGAAGCAAATAACCGGAAATATCTTCCTGTCAACAGTTATCAATTAGGAGGACCTTCAAGTTCAAACAACAACTATCACGGAGGAAATGCAGGTTACCAAAATAACCAGAATTTCCAGAATCAAAATCAAAGAAATGCACCACCGGGTTACAATCATCTAAACAATCGTAATCAACCCCCACGAAATTACCAAAATAATTTCCAACACAATCAACCACAAGCACTTATACAACCACAACCTGAGAAGAAATCCGGTTTAGAAGATCTGTTGAGAGATTTTATGGTTAAACACAAACAAAATGCAGAAATTCAAACTCAGCAAATTCACAATCAACAAGCTATGATTCAAAACTTAGAAAGGGATGTTGGAAGGATCTCACAGTTACTAGCAGAGAGACCACCTGGTGCTCTCCCCTCAAATACTCAAGTGAATCCTAGTAACAATCAAACAAGGAATGAGCATGTAAATGCTATAACTACTAGAAGCGGTTTAACTACTAACCCGGAGACCCTTAAGTCCCCGGAAGTTCCCTTGTCTCCTTCTGTTTTGCAGGTGCCTGTTGATGTAGATGAGCATGTTGAAAAAGAGCAAGAGAAAGGTGATCCATGAAAGGACCCGTCCTAATCCATCCGAACGAAGTCCATATCGATTATAAACGATTCACAACAGTTGATTACATCGTTAGGTACTTGACCTCTATATGATACATTAAACAAACATTGCATTCGTTTTTGAAAAGACAATCTTTCATTTACATTGAAAGTTGACAACGTGCATACTATTTCATAATATATCCAACTATAATTGACTTAATAATAATCTTGATGAACTTGACGACTCGAATGCAACGTCTTTTGAAATATGCTATGAATGACTCCAAGTAATGTCCTTAAAATGAGCAAATGCACAGCGGAAGAATTATTGCATACCTGAGAATAAACATGCTTTCAAGTGTCAACCAAAAGGTTGGTGAGTTTATTAGTTTAACATAAATAATCATTTCCATCATTTTAATAGACCACGAGATTTTCATTTCTCATAAATATACGTCCCATGCATAGAGATAAAAATAATCATTCATATGGATTGAACACCTGGTAATCGACATTCACAATATACATATAAGAATATCCCCATCATTCCGGGATCCTCCTTCGGACATGATATAAATTTCGAAGTACTAAAACATCCGGTACTTTGGATGGGGCTTGTTGAGCCCAATAGATCTATCTTTAGAGTTCGCGTCAATTAGAGTGTCTGTTCCCTAATTCTTAGATTACCAGACTAAAAAGGGACATATTCAGTTTAATAATTCAACCATAGAATGTAGTTTCAATTACTTGTGTCTATTTCGTAAAACAGTTATAAAAGCAGAGCATGTATTCTCAGCCCAAAAATATAAAGGGTAAAAAGGCAAATGAAACTCACCTACTGTATTTTGTAGTAAAAATACATATGACGACACTGAACAAATGTAGTGTTGGCCTGAGATTCACGAACCTATATCATTTATATATATTAATACATGTAAACACATAATTCCATTTATTATACATATGATATTTATTTAAATATTTTAATTATATAGTAATCATACGAAATTTTATTTAACATATATATATTTATTTATATATATATATATATACTTTACTTATATATTATGTGTTCATTCATGTGTTACATATATTTATTAATATTTATACATGTATTTATATTATTATATATATATATAAGTAGTTAGTATAATATCAAAAATCAGTAATTTGTTATAGGTAATATTTATATAATTAATGTCAATATGTTCATTCTAATATTGTATGTAATATTAATATAATTATATTATGTATCAAATATATTTTTATGTATCTAATATATATTTGATAAAAAATAATGTTATTAATAATAATAATAATAATAATAATAATAATAATAATAATAATAATAATAATAATAATACCTTAAATGAAAAGCCTCCAAAAACAAAAGTGCCTAGGCCCGGGCTCGAACCCACGACCTCTCGCTCCACACCAACACTCCTAACCAGCTAAGCCATCCAATTTTCCTAATTTAATATACAATTTAAACTTATATATATCCAGTTTGTGACTGTTCTTCATCCCTTCTATAACTCAATTGATCAAAGGTAACACCAACCTCTTTGTTACTATCATCATCATCTTTCATCTACCTCAACTATCATCCTAGTGTATACGTATATTATTGTTGTTATTATTTTCATAATCATCATCATTTAGGTTCTCCATCTCCACCATCGTGATCATCATAATCACCATCATGTGCTACCTTTTCATAATTTTGATGTTGTTGTTTATTGTTCGATTTGTTTTATGGAGAATTGTAATAGAAAACAGCACAATTAAAGTGATACACCATGTGGCGGTTGAATCTTCGAATACCAGAAGAACACGGCATAGCAGCAGCATAACAACATGGTCTAAGTTGGGTCACGGCCCAACAAAATCTCAGCCCAACAACCAAATAAGGCTCGGCCTGGCTGTTTTTCTTTTGAGTTCGTCCGTCAAAAACAGAAAGCAAAAGGAGTTCAAGTTTGTCGTACAAGTGGTCGACCATATCATGTAATTTGGTTCCCACTTGCATTATTAGTATTACTAATTTATTCACACATACATAGACAATTTATATGATGGGTGATTGTGTCTTGGTCCACCACGAGAACCAATCAAACAAAAGAAAAACATTAGTAGGTGGATAAACATCATTAAGTCTCCCACTTTCTTTATATTTATGTAAACGTTGACATAGGCGATGGTTACCGGTGAATAGATGATGATTTGTATTTAAATATGCAATTTGAGCCTCAATTCTTTACAGCTAAATCACCACTTTATTTAAAGTTATCGCCACCTTTAGCTTTACCTCGTTTAAATAATAGTAGAACAGAAAGAAGACGGTTCTTGTTGGTAGAGAGAGAGCTATAGAAGTGAGAGAGAAGGTGGTGATGTCGGGGGTAATGTTTTGGGTTCTCGAACAGGAAAGTAAGAAGCAACATGTATATAATATGTAATTCGATGGTGTTTGTTTGATTAAAATAGAAAGTTGCAGTAGTATAAAACGTACAGCAGAAGCGAATGCAAGATGGTTTGGTTTAATCGTGTTTGGTTTGGTTAAGACTAGAAGAGGTGGATAGAAAGAGTAAAGAGGTACCTGGGGGTCGTTTATATCAAGGAACAGAAACGACAAGACATCAACGAGTATCATTTGCCATGGTTATGATGGTAGTGTTAAAGATGAGTTTCGTTGGTGATGTCTAAGATGGCGGGTGTAGGTTTAAGTTGGTTTTCGATGATGATTAAGGTGATCGAATGGTGACTCATGGTAGTGTTAGTTTATGGCCAAAAGAGACACAAAAAGAGAACCTGCAACAGTAGTTGTAACGATGGAAGGTTTGAGGTAATTTCAAACAGAAAATGCAAGAATTGGTGATTGTATTTGATACTGAGGTTGTAATGTTAATTGAATTGGTCCAGAATACTGTTTAATCGATTTGTTTTGTAGTTTAAAAGAGTGGACAGAATTTGTTTGATCATAAATAAAATAAGAAAAGTATTTAAAAGTTGATTGAGATTTCTAATAACTTGTAAGATAATTGGTACTGATAAAATCAATTAGACACAGGATGATAATAACGTTTAACAACTTCTGATCTCCCAATCATATATATACGGTTTTTATATAAATATAAATAATATTAGTATGTATTAAATTAATAATTATAATCATATAATAATTAAAATACTAATAATAATCATAAAATAATAATAATGATAAGATAATAATATCAATAATACTAATAATATTAATTATTATATTAGTAATAAGGATACAAATATTAAAAATAAATAATGATAATTATAATAAGAATGATAATAATAATATTATTAATGATAAATATAATTACTTTTAGTGATAAAGATAATAATAATATCTGATAATTATACACATAATAATATTTAAGATATAACAAGTTATATGTACCAGATTTCATATCGGAATTGTTATATTACAAATAATAATATTATTAATAAAGTTTTTAATATTGCTGAAAGTATTAATAATAATATTAATATAACAATCATATTTTTTGTGTAATTATATTTAACATATTAATATTATATATTATAATTGTACCACATATAACATATGTTGCATATTATTTATTGATTTTAATATAATTACATTATACAATATATGTTTGTATATTAAATATAATTATCTTATATATTTATAAGTATTATGTGTATATTTACTTGATATATTATTTTCTTAGAAATAAATTTCGACATATAATATCTATAACTTTTATATATATTCAAATTTTCATATGATAATAATTATTATAGAAATCATTTTATAATTTCTAATACTTACATTCATAATTATATATATTTATATGTAGATATTTAGCTGTTTGTAAACAAATGTTCGTGAATCGACGGAATAGTCAAAAGGGCAAATGCATTCATGTAAACTGTTCGAGACTCAACATTACAGACTTTGCTTATCGTGTCGAAACATATATAGATTAAATTTAAATTTAGTAGGAAATTCCCGGGTCGTCACAATCCACCGGAGGTCATATCAAAGAAAAGTGAAGAACCACCAGTGAAGGTGTACAAGGCACCTATTCCATACCCAAAAACGTTGAAGAAAGACAGACTCGCGAGCCAATATCAGAAATTTGCGGATATGATCAAGCAAATCAGCATTAAGATGCCACTCGCGGAGGTTCTTAAGGGTATGCCCCATTACGGGAAGTTTTTGAAAGATCTCATATACTCGAAAGGAAAATACCAAGAAGTATCTGCCACATTCCTCCATGAGGAGTGTTCGGCCATCTTGAAAAAGCAAAATGTACCTCCAAAATTGGGAGATCCGGGTAGTTTTATCATACCATGTATGATGGATTATTCGGTAGTGTATGATGCGCTAGCCGACCTAGGTGCAAGTGTTAACCTAATGCCTTACTCGTTATATTTGAAACTTGACTTAGGAGATTTGAAACCAACCCGGATGGGTATTCGATTAGTAAACCAATCATTTGATACTCCCATAGGTATAGCCGAGGATATTCTTGTAAAAGTTGGCTCACTTGTCTTTCCCGTCGACTTTGTTATTCTAGAAATGCAAGAGGACACAAAAGTTCCTATAGTTTTAGGACGTCCTTTCCTTAACACTGCAGATGCTATCATTAATGTCCAAAAAGAACAATTAAGTCTAGGTGTGGGAGACGAGAGAATAGTTTGTAATATTGACAAAGCCATGAAAAGACCAACTTCCACCGATGACTCTTGTTTTCAAATTGATGTTATAAACTTTTGTGTTGAGAATGAATTACAGGAGCTACTTGAAATTGATACCTCGGGGTTTGCCCCGGTAAGTGAAAGTGAATATTTCAATATTGATGAGGATTTTGATGAGTTGATGAAAGTGGTCACGGATGATGAGACCATGAAAGAAGAATTTCCTAAGGAAGAAGAATCATTTAAAGATATCGGAAATAAAGATAGATTCCGAATAAAGAATTCCTTGGAAGAACCACCCGTACTAGAGCTTAAGGAGCTACCCAAACACTTGGAGTATGCTTACCTCGAAGGTACATCTCAATTGCCAGTAATTATTGCTTCACATCTTTCCGGTAACGAGAAGAAAAGGTTAATCTCTATTTTGAAAACCCATAAAAAGGCTATAGCCTGGAAAATGACCGACATTCTAGGGATAAACCCGTCTTATTGTACACATAAAATTCTCCTTGAAAATGACTTCAAACCAGTAGTACAAAGACAACGCAGGCTAAATCCCAACATGAAAGAGGTTGTTAAAAAGGAGGTAGTCAAGCTTCTTGACGCCGGGTTAATCTACCCCATCTCCGATAGTCCTTGGGTTAGTCCAGTACAAGTAGTACCCAAAAAGGGGGGTACAACCGTTATTGTAAATGAAAAAGACAAACTCGTTCCAACTAGAACGGTTACCGGCTGGAGAGTCTGTATTGATTACAGGCGTCTCAATGATGCCACTAGAAAAGATCATTTCCCGTTGCCTTTTATTGATCAAATGATTGAACGATTAGCGGGGAAAGAATACTATTGCTTTCTAGATGGTTTCTCCGGTTACTTCCAAATTCCAATTGATCCCAACGACCAAGAAAAGACCACATTCACTTGTCCTTTTGGGACCTTTGCCTATCGCCGCATGCCATTTGGTTTATGCAATGCACCCGGAACCTTTCAAAGGTGCATGATGGCAATTTTTGATGATATGGTAGAGGATTGTATGGAAGTCTTCATGGATGACTTTTTCGTGTTTATAGACTCCTTTGAATCGTGTCTTTTTAACCTTGAACGTATGCTTATCCGATGTGAGAAAGCAAATTTGGTCCTGAATTGGGAAAAATGCCACTTCATGGTGAAGGAGGGCATTGTACTTGGTCACAAAATATCTAGTGCGGGAATAGAGGTAGATAAAGCTAAAATTGAAGTTATCTCTAAGCTACCTATACCGATGAATGTCAAGGCAATTAGAAGCTTTCTTGGTCACGCGGGATTTTATAGGCGATTTATCAAAGATTTCTCTAAAATTGCCCGTCCAATGACCAAACTTCTTGAAAAGGATGCTCCATTTGACTTCGATTCCAATTGTGAGAATGCATTCTCCATTCTAAAGTCAAAACTCATACAAGCTCCCATTATCGTGTCTCCGGATTGGAGTATGCCTTTTGAGTTAATGTGTGACGCGAGCGACTATGCCTTAGGAGCTGTCTTAGGACAACGACCCGATAATCATTTTCATCCAATTTATTATGCGAGCAAAACGCTAACGGGAGCTCAAATTAATTACACCACCACGTAAAAAGAGCTCCTAGCGGTTGTTTATGCGTTTGATAAATTTCGATCATATTTGGTGTTGTCCAAAACCATTGTTTACACGGATCATTCGGCTCTTAGGTACTTATTCTCGAAACTAGATGCAAAACATCGTCTCATACGTTGGGTTCTTCTACTTCAAGAGTTTGACATTGAGATACGTGATAAGAAAGGAACCGAGAATCTAGCCGCCGATCATTTATCCCGACTTGAAAACCCCGAATTAGAACAACTTGATGATACAATCATCAAGGACACATTTCCTGATGAATCTCTAATGAGGGTTGACAAGGAATCTGAAATCCCATGGTTTGCCCATTTTGCAAACTATCTTGCTTTAAGCATTCTTCAAAAAGGACTTTCTTATCAACAAAAGAAGAAATTCTTTGCGGATTTGAAGTCCTATTTCTGGGAACATCCCGACCTATTCCGTGTTGGTGCGGATCAAATGATTCGCCGTTGTGTGTACGGAAAAGAGGCTCAACAAATTCTCGAGCATTGCCATCAAGGGCCCACCGGTGGTCATTTCGGACCAAACCACACCGCAAGAAAAATCCTTGACTCGGGCTTTTATTGGCCCATGATCTTTAAAGATGCCCATAATTTTGTTCGGACTTGCAATGCATGCCAACGAACGGGTAACATCACGAAAAAGGATGAGATGCCTCAAACCGGCATCCAAGTTTGTGAAATCTTTGATATTTGGGGAATCAATTTCATGGGACCATTTCCAAGTTCCCATAAGTGCAAATACATCCTAGTAGCCGTTGACTATGTATCTAAGTGGGCTGAAGCAAAAGCTTTACCTACGAATGATGCTAGGGTGGTGGTGAACTTCTTGAAAAATCTCTTCTCGCGCTTTGGAATCCCAAAAGCGCTCATATCCGATCGAGGAACTCATTTTGCCAACAACCTTCTTGAAAAGGTGTTGAAGAAGTATGGCGTAACTCATCGTTTCTCTACTCCGTACCACCCGCAAATGAGTGGTCAAGTGGAGAACACAAATCGTGCCTTGAAACGCATACTTGAGAAGACGGTTGATAACAACCCTAGGATTTGACAACGCAAGTTAGATGATGCGTTGTGGGCCTTTAGGACTGCTTTTAAAACACCAATCGGTACCACACCATTTAGACTTGTATACGGTAAAGCATGCCATCTTTCAGTTGAAGTGGAACATAGAGCGTACTTGGCATTAAAACTTTGTAATTTAGACATGGAAAAGGCTGGTGAAAACCGATTCATGCAATTGCATGAATTGGAAGAGTTGAGGTTAGAAGCGTACGAGAATTCGAGCTCGTATAAGGAGAAAACGAAAAGATGGCATGATGCCCGATTGAAAGAAGTGAAAGAGTTTAAAGCCGGTGATAAGGTTTTGGTTTTTAACTCACGGTTTAAATTTTCTCCCGGAAAGTTGAAGTCCCGATGGACGGGACCTTATTTGATGAAACAAGCATTCCCATCGGGATATGTTGAGTTGTTTGGAAATGGAAATACCTTCAAGGTGAATGGTCATCGCTTGAAACTCTATTTCGATGGAGTGGACACCACGGTTCGAGATGACATCACCCTATTCCCCAGCGCTAATTAGCTTGGGACAGAGTCGCGTGAACGACTCGTTAAACTTCACAACATGTATATAGTCCCACTCGTGTACGTATTTTAATAAATTTGAGTGTTTTGAGTGATTTCTAAGTTATTATACGAACCAAGTTGTTTAGGGACCTTCCGAAATGTTTAAAACACGAAAAAACGCCAAAAGCTGGTGCAACAGGGGCAGATGCGCCGCATCTATGATGGATGCGCCGCATCCGCGGACAAGAAAAATCCCGTGAGTTTTGAATGCGCCGAGAAAGGGTCATGCGCCGCGTTTGGACCATCTGATGTGCTGCATCTGCTTCAGATGCGCCGCATCTGAGCCAGATGCGCCGCATCTGCTGCAGATGCGCCGCATCTATGTCTGTATGTTGGATTCTGCCCAATTTTTTGGCACAAATACGGGAGTTTTTCATTTTTTCTCATTTTTTCACCTACTACTCCGAATCTCATCTCATTCTTTCTCAAAATTTCAATCTCTACTCACTAATTAAACTGATTAATCCCATCTTTGAGCATCAAATCCGAATATCAACATGAGAAAGGTAAGATTAATCCTAAACACTTCATGATTCTTGTGTTCTTCAATCTAAAAATCGGATTTAGATTGTTCTTAGTGTGAGGATGTTTGAATGTTCATGTTTTGGTCATTATATGCTTAAATTGTTGCTACTAATCCTTATTCATGCTCTAATTTCATGATTATTTGCTTCAATCTTTACTTTTGAAATTAGGGTTCTTCATGAATTTAGGGGTTTCGGAATTTTGGCCATTAATTTATTCAATTGAGATATTTTGAAGTTTGATTACTAGTATACATTAACAAAATCGCATGAACCTTTGTTGAATTACACGTTTACACAAATTATTGAATTTTAGGGTTCTTGAATTAGGGATTTTGACTTTTGTTAACTAGTAAGTGTTCTAAGTTGAAGTTATGCAAATCATTACTTATGGTAAACACATGTGAACCTTAACTTGGTGTTATTTCGATTTGAAAGTAATTATTATATAAGTTAAGGATTATATGCTTAAGCATTTTGATGAAGTTGTTGACTTGAGATGAATTTAATGTTCTAAATGTATGAAAACCATTGATTGCATATTGTTTAACAAGCTTTTTGATGAATGCCTATGGTTCCATATGTTATGACATTGCAAGTGTTTGGTGAAATGAAGCATGCTATGTATGATTATACTTGTAAAGTGATTTGAATCAATTGGCATACTAGTTCATGTTTGTTAAGAGTGAAAATAGTTCATACCATGTTAAGATATTGGTTAACATAAACATTGAGATTTAATTGGAACTTAACATATCCACATGGTTTTCGCTAGGTACAATATGAAAGATGTTTTGAAATTCTTTAACGCTAATCAACTTGGTTTGTTATTTTGTTTGTTTGGTTTTGTTATGTTTTTGTAGACTAGAGCATCATCATCAAACCCAAAATCAAAGAAGCAAAAAGCCCCGGCAATTGTAGATGAGGATACAAGTGAAGAAGAACATGCTGCTGAAGAGGAAGAAATGGATATTGACAACTGGCAGTTAAATGTCCGTGGATTAACCACTCCGGATCCATGGATCAATGCAGTTTTGAGGCATCCGGAATACCATGAACGGATGAAGGCACTTCTACACAAAGACGTATATCCGGGGAAATATATCGATTGGACACCATTAGAAGAAGCCGGTGAATATCAAAATTTTCGCAACCTTTTTCGAGTAACGTATCACGGCCATCGAATATATGCTTGGGAAAACCTGTTCAGAATGCAAGAAAGAGTGTATCCACTTTTAGTCAAAGAATTCGTTGGTTCACTTAGGGTTGATTACACGTCACCAACATCGGGTACATTTATGAGATTTCGTCTTGGAGGGCAAGACATGACATTAACGCTGCTGCAATTTGTGAAGGCATTGGATATTTATGAAGGGTTGCCACATCAACTGATGCAAAATTACTTTAATCAATGTATATACTATGTTTCTTCTTTTAATCATTCAGCAGCATGGGTGGACATGAGCAATACCGCATATAGTGCAAGCAAGCAGACTTGTAGCAAGCTACGTACCTACGAGCACCGATGCGTCCAACGATTCATTTCAAGTACCATAAACTGTCAAAAAGACAGTAGTGAAAAAGTCACCAACTTGGATATATGGTACATTCACGCGATAATGGATCACTCCCATGTTCATATCCCACGAATGATTCTCACTTTCCTCCTCGAAGAAAGGAAAAAGATTACACCAATCATGGGCGGCCATTTTGTAACCAGGATTGCCGAACATTTTCGAATCAACACAAGTGGGTTAGAGGAGAAACATATGATTGCCTTTGATAGAGTGAGTTATACAAGGGCAAACATTTTGATGAGGGGGTCGAACGGCCTTCTAACTAGGTATGAGGATCCCATGAACAGGCAACCAGAACAACCCCAACAGTAACCAGATCCACAGCCGAATGTTGGAAGTAGTTCGGGTCCGGGAAATGATTGGGAGGCTTACATGGCGCGCCAGTTTTCAGATATGCGACTCCATAGTGATCGAAACACCCAAAAGGTAATTGATCACTACGATGCAGGTAACAGGGAGATGCAACATTACATTAATGTTGGGAATGATCGAACATGGTATACTCAAGCGGGGCAGCAAAATAAGCTTAATTGGATACATGAACAGATAGTGTCGTACGCTGCAGATCCCGCTAACTATACCCCCTCTCCTTGGCCTGCATACGATCCTTGGGTTCGAATGGGTGATCCATATCCTGCGCCTTATCCTCCTCCTCCTAACCCGCCTACTGAAGACACTTCGGTCGTCCCTGCTCAAGGAACTTATCAGGGGTACAACCCCTCAATATTTCAGGATGACGACGCGGGAAATCAAAGCGAAGGTGGAGCTGGCCCAAGTAACTCATTTTGGGGATTTTTCTGAAGATGACGTAATTTTTCCTGATGTGTGACAGGTTTGGTTGATGTTGGTTTGTTTCAAAAACAATTTCTTTTCAAGTTTGGTGTGTAATAACTAGATAATACTTTGGATAATTGTAATTTGAATAATTTAGATAATTGTAAGTGGGGTTTTTAGTACATAGAGTACACCCCCATTTATTTGTGTGAATCGTATGGTACCTTTGTTTGAATTGCTACAGGTGAGCATTGTGCTATATGCTGCATTTTTACAAAGACTGGCAGTAAGTTCAGCACATACTTGATTGGTGATTTTTTTGTGGTAGCAAGAAGCGGATGATGTTCTTATGCTGGCATTCAGTTCAGCGCCATCATCCCGTGAACTTCGGTTTTAAACCTTGAAAGTAATAATCTCTCTTACACTCTTTGACCCTCTTGAATTTAAATTTTTCTGATTTCATGTAACGAGGGCGATACATGAACTCAAGTGTGGGGAGGAAGTTATAAATTCTTTCAGGTTTTTGATTTTGATTAAAAAGGCTTAAAATGGTGAAAGTTTTTAAACTTTTATCTTCATAAATTCAAATTTTGTTTAAAATTTGTAGATTTTAAAATTAGGTGTATACACCGAAATTATTATCACAAAACAAATTAAGAAACAACTAAATGATTGAGTTTGTTATATAAAAGATATAATCATCATGCTATACCACATTCTGGATGAAATGAAAGTCATCAAGTAATTTGTTGTTCTAACAATCTAATCCAATGCTCATCCATGTAATGATTGTGATGGAAGTCAAGTCTTCCAATATGACACACTTGCTAACTTATGTTAGAAGTCGTAGTCCAGAACATCTGTAGGTTGACGAAAAATCTTGAAAAGTCATCTCTATCATTGCTGGAAATCCACCTCACCTCAGCATCAAACAGGGTTTTTGGTGGTCAGACTTATCCTAACCATGAGATGGATCTGTCTCGTACAATGGGGGGGCACAGTGCAAATTAGATTTTAAGACTAATGAATCTAATCCCCAGATGGATGATCTCCGTAAAGATCAACCGCATCTATGTTGACCGCGGTCAACATACATATGCCATAACAAATTGAGGTGTGCAAACTCATGGTTCACCGATGATATTTGGACATGATATAGTTTCTTCTAAAACTTATGCTATTTTATGAACTATATTGTGTAAAACCATTTTTAGGACATCCGGTTTCAAGTTCCATAATACTTCAATCATGGGGGCGAGTAGCTTGCTAAGCGCCGACTGAGGCTTCGGTTTTCAGTTACCCTCAACCGGACTTTGAGGTTAAAACCGGAAAACTTGATTAGTGTAAAAACTAACATGAATAATTTTCAAAACATAAAAGGTTTTTAGCAAAGGTCCTAATTTCCCTAAGGATCCAAATTTTCAAGAAATGTGGACTTTAAAACCCACCTTTCAACTTTGGCATGATTTCATTTCGCGTGTGTACTCCAAAGGTGTGTGTATACTCAAAACGCGTGAGTTTGATTCGTGTGTGAAATAAAAGTGTGAGTGTGAGTCCCATTTTTTGTGTTCTCACTTAAATAAGTGTGTTTACTGTAGTAAATTTCGATTTCTTGTAAGTCTTGCTTGAGGACAAGCAAGGTTTAAGTGTGGGGATTTTGATAACGCCAAAATTATACATGTTTATTGTCGTTATTTCGATCCAATGTTGTTCCATTTGTATGTAATTGTTATACGTATGTATTGTAATTCATGTACATTTGTAAAAAGTCCATTGTGAATGAATAAATGAAGACCAACAGCGAAAACAGAGTTAAAACGAAGATCGAATGCTTAAAACAGCCCAAAACCACTGAAACAGGTCCAAATGAGGCGCATCTCTCTTAGATGCGGCGCATCTTTGCACCAAATAACTCCCGACAGTTTCAGATGCGGAGCATGAAGACTTCTGGGCCAAAATAGCAACAGATGCGGCGCATCTGAGATGGATGCGGCGCATCTGACCCCCTGCCGACAGTCCTGAGTGCAGAATCGAGCTGGAATCTACTAAACGTAAAGAGATGCGGTGCATCTGGTCACTTTCTGGCCAAAATACCTAACTTTTGAGGCTATTTAATGAAGCAAATGGTTACTTACTTAAGAGACCTTCACTACTACGTTCTCCCCCAGTTTTAAGACGATTTTCAAGGTCCAAGGAAGGCTACAAGTTAATCTCCACTCTTTCAACATCAATATTAAGCTAGGATCGTTTATCGCAATTGGTACTATTGTTCTATATCTTTTTAACATGAATTCAACTTGTATTTACTGTTTCATTAGTTCTACTATGATTATGTTAGGCTAAAAGCCTTGTGTGTTTGCTTCAATGTAAGATTTATGGCTTGGGATTGTTCTATACTTTGATGTTATGCTAGTTATACATATGTTTGATTTATTTAATTATCTAGTTCAACCGTAAGAACCATTGTTATGCATGTTTAGATAATTACTTCAATTATATAGATTACAACCTATTAATGTGAGTTAACTAGGAAAACAATCTATACTTCAATACATCTAGTAATCTAGACGATTAGATACATACACTTAAGTGATTTTGTTATGTGTTTAATTCGGTAATTGAATAAGTTCCAAAGCAACATAGTTATGAAATTACCTCAAGTGATTGTTGTAATTAAGGTTTCACGTGAGTTTAACCGGGTTGAATCTAGTTAGTTAATCAATCTAAATCACCATGTTCTTTCAAGAAATCCATTGTTGTAACTATCTTTATATTCTAGTTCAATTATATGAGTTATGACTTGATTTATGTAAATTTATCAAAGGCTATAATTTGTACTTCAACACCTATTGATCTAGACACCTATATGTGAATATAGGATGGTAATTGGATGATATTTAGGTTTTACAATCATGTAGTTTACTTAGAGTGATCTTAGTAAACTAGGTTTTATGTGAATTTAACCAAAAAAGAATCTTGTTGATTAAACATAGTTCTTAAGTTTATAGATATTGTGAAATTTATATAAACTACTCTATTGTAACTATCGCATAACGGTTTTAATTATAAAAGAACAATCCCTGTCATTTATCAAGCAAAGAAGTAAACATCGCATTCTCATTCTTGTTAATTATTATTTTTATTTACTGTTTCGTTAAACAAAAATACAACTTCAAATACAAACCCCCTTTTTAGAATAATTAATTGTGGTAAAATCATTTAAACAAACTTCTCCCTGTGGATCGAACTGGTCAATTTACTTGCTAGTTACTACATGATCGGGTTTTAGTTGCCTGTATTATGTGTTAATTATTAAGCATATTGTCTACATTTTAAAGGTTACGTCTTGACACATCAATGGGTACGGAGCAAGATATTCGTTGAAGGTTTCATCGGATCCAGAATTACCTGGATTCTTTGAATATATGGTATGGTCCTTGTATTTGGTCTTGGTCGCCTTCATGGTTTGCTCAATCTGTTTTTCAGTACCAAATTTTCTATCGAGCGTTCCTAACACTCCCTTCTTTATCATCAAACTTTTAGCCGTTTAAACCATCTACGATTTTTCTGTTTCCTCTGCATTTAATGCTACGATATCTGAATCATCGATTATCAATCCGAGTTGGTTTCTAGAGAATTGTGTTTTTAGATGATTAAACGCTGATGGTAATATGGTGAAATATAAAAGGTTCCCCGGTAACAATAAAAGAGTACACATATATATCAAGGTTATAATAAGGTTGTTTCGAACGAAAAGTCGAAGTTGACTTGCTGAAGCTGTGACAAAATTTACTACTTTGAAAGGGATTGTAAAGTTATTTTGGGTAATAATAATGCTAAAGGATCTAGCACAGATACATGTTAAATGTTTACTCATGTTCCGAGTGTTTTCAGGTGCATAACTATATGCATTAATCTTTTCTTCCGTAGATGAAGTGCGGTTGGTTCATCCTCTCCATTGAGGTGTTTTCAAGAATCATGAAAGGTTTGAAAGCAGATTGTAATCGTCAAGATACAAATGAGGGTTAAGATGAAATCAAGTGACAAACTTGAAGAAATGTTTAGTTTCGTATGTTATAATTAATATTTTAATTCATTTTAATTGTCCAATGTTATTAGTCCATAGTCGATAGTCCACAGTCGATAGTCCACAGTTAACAGTCCAATAATTCATATATAGTTTAATATACAATATTCAAATTAATTAATACGTATCGTGACCCGTGTACATGTCTCAGACTCGATCACAACTCAAAGTATATATATTATTATAGAATCAACCTCAACCCTGTATAGCTAACTCCATCATTACTGCATATAGAGTGTCTATGGTTATTCCAAATAATATATATATATGCGTCGATATGATATGTCAAAACCTTGTATACGTGTCCCGATATTTAAAGTGCGTAAAATAAATAACAGAAATTAAATGACGATAAATAAAATTTCGAGAATATAAATTGAGATAATTAAATTGCGATAAATAAAATGAAATCAGTTAGCTAGGAAAAGTTAGCGTGGATTCTTAACAAAAAAAATTTCATAGTTAATTTTTTTGTTTCTAACAAATTTTATTTTGTCCAATGTTTTCTTCATTATGCCACTTGTTGGATTCTGATAGGTCAAAATCCAAATATGAAATTGAATGAAAATGGTTATTTTGCGGTGAACGGATTCGTATATCTTATGGATGTAAGTGGGATAGTAAATGACTATTGAATCAGGTTCAAAGAATGTACAGTGTAACTTATTAATGTGAAATCTAAATATTCCTCGGGTATTACCTACCCGTTAAAATATTTTCACCATTAACAGTTTGTACAAAAGAATTTTTAATTACAATCTTTATGAAAATATACTTACATATATATATTTTCTTCAGATGTAATATAGATTTAATGAGTTAATATGATATTAATCTCATTTGCTTTTCGGTTTGAGCTACAATAAATAATCTCTAAGACTTTAGAGATTACATAATCACTGTAGGATGTTTCTCCAATGAAGTTATGAATCAATACTTCCTCGGTTATTATTATTGGTACTCCTTGGTATCTATAGTGTGTATGATGTTGAATCATGGGATGTGGATGTTATGGATGGTGGTATTGGTTATGCTGCTGGTGCTACTGATGGTGGTACTGTTGTTGTCGGTGTTGCCGCTGGTGTTTGAAATCTTTGCACCATATTCTCCAAAGCCGTAACCCGGGAGCGAAGCTCGTTGACTTCTTCTATTACACCGGGGTGATTGTCGGTTCGGACAAGCGGATAAATAAAATCTAGAATTTGGTTTAGTATATAATCATGACGAGATACTCTGGAAATGAGAGAGAAAATGGTGTTTCGGACAGGTTCGTCGGTAAGTGCGTCAGGTTCTTCGCCAAGAGGATAATATGGTGGATGAAAGGGATTGCCTTCTTCTTGTCTCCAATGACTAAGTAGGCTACGAACCCAGCCCCAATTCATCCAGAATAGATGATGGCTGATTGGTTGGTTCATTCCGGTCATACTGCTTTCGGAGCTTGAGTGGGATTCCATGTCGGAATTCGAGGAATTCGAACTGGTTGAGGGATTCATCTCGTACGATCATATGAAGTATTTTTGATAAGAAATAGATTATAGGATGTAGATTAGTACCCTGCAATACATAATTTACATATGCATATATAATACTAAAATTCCATAAGTTACGGAGGAATCTACGGAAGCTGTCAGACAAAGGTAACAATAACAGATACGCTAAGATATAAATTTATCTATACACTGTCTATGCAATAGAGGCAGTAAGACGTGTCTAGACTTTAAGGATGATAAGTAAATAATTTTCGACACTAAATGATAAGCAAAACTTTTGACATGCATACACAGTCGAAGTCCAGACCCACTAATGCATCTAAACAACTATCAGTTAGACACACTAATGCAAGACTTGGTTCGCTAAGACCACCGCTCTGATACCAACTAAAATGCCCCGTTCATATAGATTATAAATGATTCACAATAGTTGATTACATCGTGAGGTACTTGACCTCTATATGCTACAATTTACAAACATTGCATTCGTTTTTAAAAGACAAACTTTCATCACATCGAAAGTTGACGGTATGCACACCATTTCATAATATATCCAACTATAAATGACTTAATAATATTCTTGATGAACTCGACGACTCGAATGCAGCGTCTTTTTGAAATATGCCATGAATGACTCCAAGTAATATCTTTAAAATGAGCAAATGTACAGCGGAAGATTTCTTTCATACCTGAGAATAAACATGCTTTCAAGTGTCAACCAAAAGGTTGGTGAGTTTATTAGTTTATCGTAATCAATCATTTCCATAATTTTAATAGACCACAAGATTTCCTTTATTCAATAATCATACACTCGCAAGTGTTTAAAAATCATTCATATGGATTGAACACCTGGTAACCGACATTAACATCATGCATATAGAATATCCCCAAAACAGAAATCCATCTGTATAATATAAACTCGAAGTACTAAAGCATACCATTTTCCAGTATGGGGGGAGTTAGTGCCCGTAGATCTACCTTTAGGATTCGCGTCAATTAGGGTGTCTGTTCCCTAATTCTTAGGCTACCAAGCTAAAAGGGTGATATTCGATTCGATAATCCAACCATAGAATGTAATTTTCGAGTACTTGTGTCTATTTCGTAAAGCATTTATAAAAACAGCACATGTATTCTCAGACCCAAAAATATATACTGCAAAAGCATTTAAAAAGGGAGCAAATGAAACTCACCATACTGTATTTTGTAGTAAAAATACATATGATGATATTGAACAACTAAACAATGCAGGGTTGGCCTCGAATTCACGAACCTATATCAAGTATATATATTAACACATATAATAGAAATCTCATAATCTCATTTATTAATTATATAAATTTTTATATATTTGTAGTTATATAGAATTTATTCTAAATTCCATTTAAAAATATATACTTTATTTATATACATTATATCTTATGTTTTGTCTGTTCATTTTGTAAAAATAATTAGTATATTTATATTTAGTTATATTACTATATATATATATATATATATATATATATATATATATATATATATATATATATATATATATATATATATATATATATATATATATGTATGTGTGTGTGTGTATATATATATATATATATATATACATACATACATACATACATACATATTTATTTACAAACAATTATTCGTGAATCGTCGGGAACGGTCGAAAGTCAAATGCATATATGAAACAGTTCAAAATTTTGAGATTCAGTTTAACAGACTTTGCTTATTGTGTCGAAACCATATAAAGATTAAGTTTAAATTTGATCGAAAATTTCTGGGTCGTCACATCCCTTACCGGCGGCAGACCTGGTAACTCATCTGGGAACACTTCAGGAAATTCTGATACTATCAGAATATCAGCCATTGTTTTCTTTTCTTTGTTCACATCAATCACATATGCAAGAAATGATTCACAACCCTTTGCCATCGAATTTTTCGCTTTCATCATGGTTATCAACAGAAAATTATACCCGCCCCGCTCTCCTCGGGCCACAACACGGGTTCCATCGGTTGAACGAAAGGTAATCATCTTCCTATCACACTTAATATTGGCCCTAAGCGAGCTCAACCAATCCATTCCTAATACTACATCAAAGATAGGAATAGGTAACACTAAACAAGTCACCGGAAAAGACTTCCCTTCGATCTCTATACAAACCCCAGACACATATGTTGTGATGGGTGTGGTCTTACCATCGGCTACTTCTACACTAACCGGCTTGGGTAATACAGTAGCTGGTAAATTCAACTTAGCACAGAAATCTAGGGACATAAAACACCTACTGGCACCACAATCAAACAATACGCGAGCAGGTATTGAGTTGATTAGAAACATACCGGTGATCACTTCATCAGTTGCAGTAGCTGTCTTAACTGACATCTGAAAAGCCCTGGACTCTGCTGATGGAGGGTTCTTCCTCTTCTGCCCACTCGAGGCAGTAGACCCTCCGGCTGATGCCGAACGCACACCTGACCCCGCCCCGGAACTAACACTCTTGGATGGAAAACTTGCTGCAAGATGCCTAGATTGATGACAATTCCAGCACACACTACTTGGGAATGAGCAAGCTTGTGAATCGTGCCCTATTACACCACATCTTATACACCACCTAGTCACATCTGAACACTGACCATTATGTGAAGATTTACAATTGCGGCACCAATCCCCTCTACCAGATCCAGACCCAGAACTACTCTGACCACTTTTACCCTTTGATCTAAACCCGCCTGACTTTTTGGACTTAGATCCTGATTGACTAGATGCTTATCCACCCTGATTTACCACATTGCCAAACATCCTATATCTAGCTGCCTTAACATCACTTTCCACCATCTTGGCTAGCACAACAGCTTGAGACAACGATGTAGCTATTCTAACAAAAGTTCGGTACTCTGGCAGAATGATATTTACAAAATGTTGGATACGATACGCTTCGTCTGGCACCCACTGTTGTACAAACCTCAGTTTATCCATTTACTTCTCTACTACCTCATCGATCATCATTTGAGGTGTCATCTTCATTTCAAGAAACTCGGTCTTGATTCGGTTCATATCAAACGGATTACAATACTGTTCACACACCTTCCCATGAAACTGCTCCCACGTGATCATACTCACTTGCTCCTTCGGTATACTGGAAATCAAAAATTCCACCAAATCATAGCCCTACCTTTCAAAAGTCGACTGGCATATGTTACTTTCAGCTCAGGTTCACACTGACACGCTTCAAATACCCTTTCAATTTCTCGCAACCAATTGAGAGTTACAGTCGGATCAGTACTTCCAGAAAAATCGGAGGGTTTGCAATCACGGAAGTTCTTATAAGTACACCTTTTAGGTGATTGCATGTAATGTTGTTGGAACATTTGCATTTGGTATGGGTTCATCATCATGGGATTTTGGTAAGTAAAAATGTTTTGCGGTGGCATATAGTATTGGTTAGGTATTTGGTTCTGAAACTGGTTCTGGTGCACATTAGGTATCGTTTGGGATTGCGCGGTTGGGAATCCAGGTGGTGTATCATCATTTCCAGAATGCCTCGACAGTTCAAGCTCATTAATTTTGTCTTCGGCCTCTTTTAGCTTGCTTTCTAACTGAAGGATGTAACTATTCTGATCATCATCTGACTCAACACCCTCTTCTGGTGCTCTAAATGTTCCGGAGTTGGATGGGCCAGTTGCGTTTCTATCAGTCATACCTGTGCTACAAAACAGCTCACACAAAAGCTTAGTGGATATCAGTTAGTTCAATCACAACTAACACGCACACAAATCCTACATTCACTTAACCCCCATCCCATTGACATGTTTGACTAGTCACAAGGTTTGGGAACAATATACACGCATGTACTTGCTGCCAAACCTATACTCTGATACCAACTTGTAACACCGGCCATTTTTTTTTTAAAACACAGCGGAAGACTTTTATATTAAAATCGCAACATTACATACATCACAGCATAAATCCACATAATTAAGTTTAAGTTTACACGACGGTGTTACTTATTACAAAATACAAGTTGCAAAAGTTCACATCAGAGTTCACACGTCAAACATGTCTTCAACACTAGCACCCATCCAAACTAGCAGAACTTAAACCTGCAAGGGTGGAAATGTGGGGGATTAGCATAATGCTAAGTGAATGAAATCTATCTAACAGATATCGTATAAGCACCACACATGCGAACAATATCACTAACATGATAACAACCAACTAACATACAACATAAAGACAATATGAGGATCGGCAGCTTGTATGAGCACACGACTCCTAGTTGATCGAGCTAGAGTCTACCGATAGTCCTTACTACACGATTCACAGCATAGTTATCCGGACGCAGGGGATGCGTCATTCAATACTATACTCCACAATCGGTAGTCCTTGGACCCAACCTCCTCAGGCCCGGTTGACCTCACATGAACTCTAACCTCCTCAGGCCCGGTTACGAGTCCCCAGCCTCCTCAGGCCCGACTGTTGTCAAACACAGTGCGCACATAATATCACATAATCACAATAAACATGTAATAAACTCACTATCATGGTAACCAATATCTAAACATGGCAATAACATTATATCAAAGCATGGTAATAGAATAAATCACAGTAGCATGACATGCTACTTAAACTCTATCCGGAGATAGACCCACTCACCGATTACCAGCTACAGCTCAATTATATTAATTCTGAGCTTCTTCCTTGTTCTTATCACCTGAGAACAACACAAACGAAGTCAATATACATATCTCAATCAATATTATAACCAAATCATACTATAAACTAGGTCATAACATCATTTCACAAGTCCACAACGTAACTCCATTCACTATTGTCAAACAAGTACGTGGAAAACGGGACACACACGCCAAAACCTATTTTTTCACCCCAAAAACAGTTTGATTCAGCTTCTTAAAAGTTAATCATTGAAAAGTACTCTTCAATACGATTCCAACGATATTTGATTCATCAAAAAGGAGTTACGGTTTGAAAGTTATGACCAAAACAAATTTCTCAAAATGCTGAAAAGACACACTACCCAACTCGGTAGTGTGTGTCTATGACACTCGACCGAGTGTGTAGACACACGGCCGAATGAGTAGAGACACTCGACCGACTGTCTTTTCAAAAGACACACTACCGAGTGTGTAGACACACGGCCCACTTCAAAAGACACTCGACCGAGTGTGTACACACTCGGCCCACTTCCAAAAGACACTCGACCGAGTGTGTTCTTGAGCTGCTGAAAATTGGAAAAGTGACGGGTTTGAGCCAAAAATCACCAAATCTCGACCATATACTCGTTTTAAACCTCAAAACTCATCACATCTTGTTTATAAAACCTTTTGGGACATAAACCCACAAACATTTTATCAAAACAACAACAAATTAAGCAATTTTGACCCAAAATCACACTTTTGTAAAACCTAGCACAAAAACTCTATTTTTACACAAATTCAAACATGAAAACACATGATTCTTACCTTGTTTGAATTAGTAAAACACAAAGAATCGATTTCTAACACAAATTAGACTTCAAATCGAGATTTGGAGAATTAGGGTTCAAGAGGTGAAGAAATTAGGTACGGGAGTGATTTTGGGAATTTTCTAGAGAGAGAGAGAAGAACATGGGAGAAATAAAGCAGCCTATACACTTATTTGGGGTTAAAACCCCATACCCCACAACACACGGTATTTATCAGTTATCTAAAATCTTTCGTACCTCGTTAGGCGGCCCTAACGGAGTCCAAATTAAATAAACAAACCTGTTCTGTGACCTTTGTCACAAACTGGTCCTAACTAAATAATAAAATAATACTATTCACATAAATAATAAAATCCTAAGGGCAAAATAGTCCACTTACAAATAACTCAGGTTTCAGTCTGTTATACACAAGTTCGGTGATAATTAATTATTCGAGAAATCTGAAAGATAAGCTCAACTTCCTGGTCTAAATATAAGTTCCAGCTAGGTTCACGCCAAACACACCCTAAGTCTATATTAATTTTCTTTGTATATAATAATCAAGATGCTAGAGAACTTAGAGAGAGAGAGAGATGGTGAGGATCATGTGAGAACTCAAGATGCTAGAGAAGAACTTAGAGATCTAAGGTTGAACATTCTTTGGTTCAAAATCAACTATTTTTTCGAACTCGAGATGTAGCATTAAAAGCCAAGTTCAAACAAAATGTGTTCGAACACAACAATAGAGCATGTTCGAACTTAAGTTCGAACACCGTTTTGTTCGAACTCGACCTATTTGGGCGATCTTAATGCAAAATCAATTTGTATAATCGCAAGTTGAGTTCGAACAAAAACGTATTCGAACACAACATCAGAACATGCTCGAATTTAGGTTCGAATTTAATGCAAAATGTTCGAACTTAATGCAGAATGTTCGAACGAACGTGATTTGATGTTGCATCATTCTACATCTCATTCTACAGATGTTCGAACTTAAATTCAAGTTTACAACGATACGTAAGGATCATTTACTTGTTTAAAGTGGCAAAATAAAAACAACTAATAAATTAACGTGGTCAATCGCTCAATCAGTAAATTGAATTTAAAAAATTTGACGCGTTTACATTAAAGAACATGATTTTGATGAATCGAATAGAATGAACGCATCTGGAAATTGATTGTAAAAATTTATTCATATGCAGCCTGATGCATGTGTAGTTGATTTGATAATTGGCGTTTGCATAGCATGTGTTCTTCGCGTTTTTTTAATCAGTTCTCAGAGTTTTCGTCAATTCTTAATTTTTATTTGATCTTTTCACTATATATACATATAATATTTTATAATATAATACTCATGACATTAGATAGCATAAAAAATTCAATATGATTTGATATCTGGTATAAAAAAAAAAAAAAAACTTATTAAATGAAATGTGTAACTAATAGAAAAAAATTTACTAAATATTTTCTTGAAATATATTTGAGTAGAGAACAAGTTATCTTTTGTTCGCTGTTGTGGATCGTTATGCAATCTCAATATGAAATAAAATTAAGGTATTGCGTTAATATTTTTTTATGGGATGACTCGGAGGAAGACTTAACCACTCATATGTATATCTTCCAAAATTCCATAACCCGCCACCAAATCCAGCTCAAACTGAGGGTGTGGGCGGTAAAATCCCCACTCCCCCACTGTCCCGCAACGCGATGTGTGAAAAACACTATTGGGTGAAATTTAAGAGTAAATGGGCAACCTTGTGTGCAATGTTGCACCTCACGGCAGTGGAACTCCTAACCTCCGCTAAGAGAAGCAGACCATTACCACATTAGCTACAACACAAAGTTAGATATTACATTAAAGGGTTAAGGCTACTCAAGGTCCATATACTTTTCATTTTGTCCCGATGTAGTCCATATACCCAAAAAAATACTATTATAGTCCATAAACTTTTAAAAAGTGTATCGATGTAATCCATAGGTAACCTGTTACCGGTTAAACAGGTAAAATTTGGACTACATCGATACACTTTTGAAAGTTTATGGCTTACATCGATACACTTTTTGAAAGTATGTGGACTACATCGATACACTTTTTGAAAGTATATGGACTACATCGGGACAAAAAAATGTATACTTTTTTGAAGATCAATGGTTTAAAATCGATCAACCTATTTATCAGGTCAATGGACTACATCGATACACTTTTTAAAAGTTTATGGACTATAATAGTATTTTTTTGGGTATATGGACTACATCGGGACAAAATGAAAAGTATATGGACTTTGAGTAGCCTTAACCCTACATTAAACTATTTTCCTTGATGAGAATCTAGAAGTTTAGAGATGTATGAATACCCCTGTTAAGAAAAGTTGCACTGGTTTTAGAAAGAGTTTTGTGTGTTAACCAAATTTGTACGTGCCTCTAAAGTTCTAATTACCCTCATACTCATACTTTATTTTAGTTAATTATTTGCAACTTGCTTTTCAAGAAAAAAAATGTAATTTTTTTTATTTTATTTTATTTTATTTTAGTTTTAGTAAAAGTAAAAGTAGAATGTAGAAGAAAAGATTAAGTACATAATAAATAAATCAAATAAAGGTGGTTGTGTGTTTTCTCCACTTTCTAGTTTGCCTATATAATCTCACTCTTCTTCACATCTATTCTCATTCATTTCAATTCAATTCTATCATCTCTCATTATTTCATTTTCTTGAAATCTATTTGGAAAAAAGAGGTATCATACATTTCATATATGTTGATAACTTTTCTACCTTCTATAACATTCTATTTTACTTGCATCATGTCACATTTTATGTCAATTATACTTTTTTCTTGTGTTTTACTTTAATGATCATCAATCCATAATTTCTGCTCCTACTTTTACCCTTTTCAACAAATTTCTCACATTTTTTTCATATTTTTAGACTTTTGTTTACGAGAGTTACAAAAAAAGTAGTTGATATTTCATATTCACACCTTTGACTTTATTGTATGTGCCTAGAAACAACATAATAATGTCGGGTGTAGCCTTGTACTAATGAATAAACAAAACGTACACTACAAGAAGTTTATAAAAAAATGGATCTAGTTAAACTTGTAATTACAAACTCTGTTATTTTTGTGTGTGGCAGTTTGATATTATAAGCTAAGTGTTTTGTGACGATCGATTAATCAATCATGGCGGAACGTGTTTTTACTCGAGTTCATAGTCTTCGTGAACGTCTTGATTCAACGCTTGTTACTCATCGTAATGAAATCCTCATGGTTCTTTCAAGGTATTTAATGTTTAAAAAAAAATGTTAGTTTGTTAATAATAATTAGTTAATTGGTTTGATTAATTTATAAATTTGTGATGTGAATTTGAAATAAATAAATTATAGGATTGAGAGCCATGGAAAAGGAATATTGAAGCCTCATCAACTGATGGCAGAGTTTGAAGCCATATGCCAAGAGGATCAAACCAAACTTCATGATGGACCCTTTTATGAAGTTCTCAAATCCACTCAGGTTTAACCCAGTTTTTTATTTTATTTTTAAGATTTAATTTTAATTAAAATATAAAATAAAATATAAATTATAAAAATGTGTCCCGTGATATACTTTAATCAGTACTTCATAAAGTTGATTTTTTTTTTTTTTTAAATATAGGAGTATATAGTTTTCATTTGTATTAAAATAATCATAAATTAAATTAATGTTTATCCATTTTATGCATGCATCAATTAGAAAATATGATATTTAAAAGATTACAAATTTATTAAATGCATTTTAATGTATGTCATGAGAGCATGAGATTGCAAAATATAAATATAAAATGTGAATTTTATTTGTTTATTTTTAAGGTTATAACGTGTAAATAAAAATATGGTATGATGTCTACACATGAGAGAGAAATTTTAAGAGCTAAAGAAATTTGGTGCATGCTTACTGTGGTCAAGTCAAAATATTGGCAGGTTTAGTAGGTAGTAATTTATTTTTCATCAAAATGGGTGAAAATAACAAGTAAATGTTAAGTGAAAGTTTCAATCCTAAATAATAAATATATTAATTGAAAGTTTCATTATCATTATTTTTTTCAAAAGAGAACCATATTTGGTTCTAGCATTTACCAAAAAGTTCTACATTTACTGCTTTTGATACAGAAGATAAGGACACTTTACATTCAAAGTTTATATGTCATCTTTCTTGACAATTTTTCTAAAAGTGTTTTCACTTTTATGTATATGGATGGGATAGGATATATATTAAAATGTCTAATTTAATTTAACTGTACAACAAGATGCATGTGAATTTACTAATTTGTTGTAGCAACAAGACCTACAATTTAGACCCATTTATTGATTGTTCTTTTTGGGTCAACAGGAAGCAATTGTGCAGCCACCATGGGTTGCACTCGCGATTCGACTCAGACCCGGTGTCTGGGAATATGTCCGAGTCAATGTGAATCAGCTGGTTGTTGAGGAACTAAGTGTCCCTGAGTATCTTCATTTCAAAGAAGAACTTGTTAATGGAACGTAAGTAAACATTTATAGTTTCTTAGAAACAGAACCTCTGTTTTTTCTTTTTTAATGATGAAACTTATTGTTTTGATTAATGTGGTTGCAGATCCAATGGAAACTTTGTACTGGAACTGGATTTTGAGCCTTTTACGGCTTCTTTTCCCCGGCCAACGCTTACTAAGTCGATTGGTAACGGGGTCGAGTTTCTTAATCGACATCTCTCTGCGAAAATGTTTCATGATAAGGATAGCATGCACCCTCTTCTCGATTTTCTTCGTACCCATAACTACAAGGGCAAGGTATGGTTTGATGATATTCAAAATCACACCTAGTATATACACATTGTCTCCGGTGAGACTTGATTCAGATTAGGGATGGCAATGGCCACCCGATCCAATGGATATCTATTCGATCCACCCGCTTCATGATGGATATGGATGAACCTAAATGGATATGGATACGGATATGGATGAACTTAAATGGATATGGATATAGATATGTTCATCCATGGATATATCCATTAAAACCGGAAATACATATACAAATGCATAAATATATATTTATGCTTACATATTTACTATTAAAAACGCATTTAGCGTTAGATTTACATTTTGCATTCAACTTTATAATGAAATAAATATGATATATTACAATAAAACATGTATATTTAATAAAATAAACATAGAAATTACATGTTTAATTTTTCATAATCTACTTTTAATAGTAAATTTAACAAATTGTGTTATATTTTCGACAAATATTATACATTCATGTATATAAATATTCATTATATCATGTTATATTTATTTTCACTATACTACGTATTTTTTTCATCGCATATTAGGAAATATTATAACTTCTTTTTAACATCCAACGGATATCCATTAACCCGCATAATCCAGTGGATATGGATATGGATGGATGAGCTGAAATTAAACGGATATGGATATGGATATGGATGAACATGAACTAAATGGATATGAATATGGATACGGCATCAGCCGATCCATATCCGATCCATTGCCATCCCTAATTCAGATCTATTAGTTGATTGACATAGGCCATCGAACAGGGCCCGAAATTTTGAAAGACCCAATTTTTAAAAAAGTATTATATATGCTTGTTTTGCTATCGGTCCAAGTAGGGTAGAAAGAACGTACAGCCGAAAAAAGTTTTTTTCTTCCTTCGACACAAATTACCCCGGGTTCGAAGTCAATTTGATTCAATGATCTCGAAAAAAATGATAACTTGTTTTTTCTATTCTATTTATACTGATAACATTTTAGTAATATTGTCTTTTAATTGGGCATAAGATAATTTCACGAAGGGTCGATATTTATTTCTCGAACATGGACTTACAAATTTTTGAGAGTCATGTTGGTTGATGGGCTACTTAGTACTTATGTAACGCTACTTAGTACTTATGTAATGCTGGCTAAAGGCTCAATGGTCAATTAGGCCCAGTTTGATTTCGACATAATGACAAAATATTATAAGGAGACCTCACCACACTTTTAGGCGAGTGGTATCCCCATTCCTTGTGTTTGGGGCTAGGGTTGAGGTCATGGGTTTGAGCCTCGCTCAACTCACCCTCTTAATTAATCTGCCTGAAATATGGAGATCCAGGTTGAGCCTGAGGGGTTTTTTTTCCCGGATCCATTCAGGATTCAAACCTGGTCCACCTGCCCCTCAGGATGGTTTAAGAATCGGGTTCGGGTTCATGCAATGCGATTCGGATTTCCTCTCGAAAGTGTGCGTGCGTGGTGCGTGGCAAATGATCGCGAAGGCGGTTAAGTTCCCCGGTTGATGCCGACAACTTGCTCTTAAAAAAATGAAATGTGATTGTTTGTTTGTTTTTATTTTGATGTTCAACACATACAACAACAAACAGAAACTTATTACGGAGTATATAACTGGACATAATCATGTAATTAGAGAGACGGTATATATATATATATATATATATATATATATATATATATATATATATATTCAGACTTAATAAGAAAAACTGTAGAAGTTATGTACTAATATGATTGAGTTGTATGATAATGTGCAGACAATGATGCTGAATGACAGAATCCAAAACCTGAATTCTCTCCAATCCGTACTACGAAAAGCATCCGAGTACCTCTCGACACTTGATGCATCAACTCCATACTCTGTATTCGAACATAAATTTCAAGAAATCGGATTGGAGAGAGGTTGGGGTGATAAGGCAGAAGGTGTGATGGAAATGATTCATATGCTTTTAGACCTTCTAGAAGCTCCTGATGCTTGTACTTTAGAGAAGTTTCTTGGACGAATCCCTATGGTTTTCAACGTCGTGATTCTTTCACCGCACGGTTATTTCGCTCAAGAAAACGTTTTGGGGTATCCCGATACCGGTGGTCAAGTTGTTTACATTCTTGATCAAGTTCCTGCGTTGGAACGTGAGATGATTAAGAGGATTAAGCAACAAGGACTTGATATTACTCCTCGTATTCTCATTGTAAGCCGCTTTTCAAAACATTAATATTTATATGACTGTTCAAACATTAACGTGCTTAAATGTATTGTAAATATCAATAACTGTCACTTCAAAAGTCAAACTTAACCACCATGTACAACACATTTAAGCACACTAATGACCAGTGTTGTAAAAGTCGGCCGACTTGGCCGACGCGTCGACCGATGCGTCGTTTTTTTGGGTTCTCCGTCCCCTTTTTTGAAAACGACTCAAAAGACGGTCAAGGCTAAAAGTTCGGTCAAAGTTGGTCAAAAACGGTCAAAATCAGTCAAATTTTCTTTAAGATGTGATATGTTTCTAAAATTAGGGTTTGTTTTCATTTTTTGAGCCGCCCTTTTCTCTGTGTCCTAACTGATTATGTACTCAGTAACATTAATTGAGTTTGAAGTTTGATTGTATTTAAATTCAAGTTCTTACTTAAGAAATTTATGGTACAGAATCAACTATTTTATACATATATAAATATATATTCAAGAAATTATTAATAAAGCCAACGTTGGTCAACGACCGATGCGTCACCGATGCGTCCCCGACTTGGCCGACACGTCCTTTTTATGTCTCGACCGATGCGTCTCCGACTCGCGACTTTTACAACCTTGCTAATGACATCCTAAGTTGTTTTATTTAATTTTTAGCTTATAATGTTGGTTATGACTTATGAGCAGGTGACTAGGCTTCTTCCTGATGCGGTAGGGACCACGTGTGGGCAGCGTCTTGAAAAAGTGTTTGGAGCAGAACACTCTCATATTCTTAGAGTTCCGTTTAGGACAGAAAAGGGAATTCTTCGTAAGTGGATCTCTCGTTTTGATGTGTGGCCCTACATCGAGACATTCACCGAGGTAGTATTACGTCTTTACCCTTTTATCGACAGTTTCGTTGTTACATATAGACGTTAATTAATAGTTTATCGTATTTCGTTAGGATGTTGCGAAAGAAGTTACAGCAGAGCTTACGGCAAAACCCGATTTGATCATTGGAAATTACAGTGAGGGAAACCTTGTTGCATCTTTGCTAGCTCACAAGTTGGGTGTCACTCAGGTTTGTGCTAGACATAATTACTGAGATAGTCCTTGTGGTTTGCATAAAATTGTTGGTTTAGTCCCTAAGCTTTTTTTTATATGGATAGTCCTTGTGGTATTCAAATTTTACTGAGATAGTCCCTTGCACTAACGGTCGTTAAAAATTTTGATACTTGCAGTGCACCATTGCTCATGCCTTGGAAAAAACTAAGTACCCTGATTCTGATATCTACTGGAAGAACTTTGAGGAGAAGTATCATTTCTCGAGTCAGTTTACTGCTGATCTTATCGCCATGAATCATACCGACTTTATCATCACTAGTACTTTTCAAGAAATTGCTGGAAGGTATACAGAGTTTCAAGTTTCATCATATTTGATTGAAATTTTTACCAATTTCCTTTTTTTAAAATAAAATTAATTGAGAGTTTATGTTTGTGATATCAGCAAGGACACTGTTGGACAGTATGAGAGTCATACAGCCTTCACAATGCCTGGATTGTACAGGGTGGTTCATGGAATTGATGTTTTTGACCCGAAGTTTAATATCGTTTCACCAGGTGCCGATATGGGTATCTACTTTTCGTACACCGAGAAAGAACGACGGCTCACCGCACTCCACCCAGAAATCGACGAACTTCTCTTTAGCTCTGTTGAGAATGAAGAACACTTGTATGGATTAATAAGTCTTGATCTTTATAAATTTTTATTAGGTTGTATTTTATAAGGTCTAACTATCACATTTGAATGGATGTTACAGGTGTGTGTTGAAAGACAAAAATAAGCCGATTTTATTCACAATGGCGAGATTGGATAATGTGAAGAATTTAACGGGGTTAGTTGAATGGTATGCGAAGTGTGACAAGCTTCGTGAACTGGTCAACCTTGTTGTAGTAGGTGGTGACCGAAGGAAGGAATCGAAAGATCTTGAAGAACAAGCACAAATGAAGAAGATGTACGATTTGATCGAAACTTATAAGCTCAACGGTCAATTTAGATGGATTTCGTCGCAGATGAACCGAGTGAGGAACGGTGAGTTGTACCGTGTGATTGCTGACACACGGGGAGCGTTTATTCAGCCTGCGTTTTACGAAGCGTTCGGGTTGACGGTTGTGGAAGCCATGACTTGCGGTTTGCCCACTTTTGCAACGCTTCATGGTGGCCCGGCTGAAATCATTGTTCATGGTAAATCGGGTTTCCATATTGACCCGTATCATGGTGACCAGATCACCGAGCTGCTTATCAACTTCTTTGAGAAAAGTACGAAAGACCCGTCTCATTGGGAGGCCATTTCCAAAGGCGGCCTGCAACGTATCCAAGAGAAGTAAGAAAAACATAATCTTTTTTTTTTTTTTTTTTTTTTCACAAGGCAAAACCATTATCCTTTTAAGGGGTACTTTAGTACATAAACGGGGTAGGAAGCCCAAGTGTTGCCGGTGGGGAGAATATTTTATTTATAAAAGGCTAAAAACGAGAAAAAATGTAGTGGATGATGATGCCAGCATGATGTCATCTCCGGGTTACTGTTGAGTTGACTATGTGTTTTAGTGTGTGTTACAATACAATACAATATGTATTTGTTTTGTCGAATATGATAGGTACACATGGCAGATCTACTCGGATCGGTTGTTGACTCTTGCTGGAGTTTACGGATTTTGGAAGCATGTTTCGAAGCTTGACAGGCTTGAGATCCGTCGTTATCTTGAAATGTTCTATGCTCTTAAGTACCGCAAATTGGTAAGTTTGTTTGTTAGACTAATATCATTTGGATTCATACTTAATCAACTCTTTATTAATTAGTAACCAAGTTGATTCATACTTAACTATTTAACATTATCTTTTTTTTTTATAGGCTGAATCTGTTCCATTGGCTGTTGATGAGTAAGATAGGAAGAATGGATGGGAAAGCAAAGGATATCAGGAGTTGTGCTTCACATTTATGAAAATATTTCTATCAAGTACAATAAAGTGAAGAGAGCACTTTGAAAGGCTTCTCCTTTTGTGTGTGTTTTTCTTTTTTTCCTATTTCATTGTCACAACCATTTTTGTAATTAACTCCTGCTTTGCATTGGTCCCCCAAATTGAAATTTGTAATGGAACCTTTTTCTATTAGTAACATCTTTTGAATTGTCATATTATGATGATTGTTGATGTTGATTGTTGATGGTTGAAGTTTGAATATTGCACGACTGTTATGTTTATAAAGTGTAGGTATATATAAGGTTAATTGTCACAGATGATGATATTGATGTTTTGGATCATTGGATGTCCTCATGTGACAAATTAGGTAGCACATGCAAAACAGGTTAATTTGATGATTCTTGTAAGAATTGATTTTGGACATCGGTTGAACCCAATGTTTATCAACTAGTTCAACCGGGCGGAACAATCAAGGTTACTGATTCTTTGTAAATTGGTTTTTGTCATTTATCGAATTGGGTCGAACCACCTGGTTCACTGGAGTCGAAATTGAACCCGTTTTCATTTTTTCTATTTTATTTTTTTATTTTTTTATTTTTTTTTGCAAAAATAACGAAAACTGTATAAAATGGGGACCTTCATCGAAAAATATATAAAACGGGACCTTCATCGAAAAATGAAGATTCAAACCGGTACAAACAAAGAAAGAAACTGGACTGGCTCGAAGTTAGTAAACGTCACAAGTCGACTCTAACTCCAACCGAGCCACATTATTAACACCAACCAAATACACTCATAACAAAATAAGACAACCGAAAACGTACATGAACTAAAGAACCTAAGAAAAACATAGAAATAAACAAATTTAAGAAGGTTTTTTACCACTCCTCTCATCCGACTGAATTGTGAACCCGTCAATTGTGTTGAGTGTATTTATGTATGTATATATGGAAGAACAGAAAATCAATAGATCATTTGCATTTACCATCATAGTCCTAGTGTATGTATATGTACAGATTAGTTTATTTGGAAAAAACACGTGCATACACTTGGTGTTTATGTCTATTCTTTTCACAAATTGACTTGACTTGTAAATTTTCATTTTCTTTTTCCTTTTTTTTAGTACTTTTCATCCATTTATTACTTATAAATTACTTTGGTATACCTCTTCATCCATTTTTTACTAACCTTTTTTATTTATTTTTCTAATGGAGGAAGTCATGCATAAAATATCGAGTATAATTCTTTAGCTGTCACTTAAATTAAATAACATGACTTTTACGTTAATACTTTTAAAAGCACCTTAACAACAACCTTTATAATTATCGTTAATTTTATATGTATTACCGTGAGTCATTTTAATGTTGGGATTAATTAATTATTAGATATACATGATATTTATTTGTGTAATTTATCCCTTAATAATCGAAAATCAGTTTAAGAGTGTTACAAGGTTTGCATCGTACTTTATTTTGGGAAATGACATGGGTAAAATAGGACACGGTTTTATTACCTTATGAATTGGGTGGCCTTAATATTGGGTCACTCAAAAATAAAAAGCTAGCCTTGATTGGTAAATGTTGGTGGCGGTTTTATAATGAACAAATCGCTTTATGGGTTCGGGTTATCAAAAGTTTATACGGCTTGGATGGGGGTTTGGGTCATCTAAATAACCGATCCTCTAAAAACTTGTTGGCCGTGTTTGGTTTGACATTATAAATGTTGCACACCCCCTAAATAATTTAGGGTGTGAATTCTCAACTCTTTTGTCAAGGCTATAAGTAAAGTAAGAGATACACTTTTCTGGCACGACCCATGACTTGGAAATGGCATTCTTATGGATAGATACTTCAGATTATATTGTCTAGAGTCACAAACAAGGGACGGTTTCGAAAGAGTAAATTGGTTGGATCATGACATAGTTATAAATTGGAATTGGAGCAAGCCAATTCTGGCAAAGAAACTAATTCATGTATATGAAAACTCGACTTAAGTGGCATCTTCAAAACAAAACTTCTCAGATCAATTACAGATGATATAACAAGCTCGGTTCCTCATCATACAATCCAAACTTAAATAAATAACGTACTCCCACAAAAAAATTGGTATCTTCATTTGGCAATCATGATTGAATAGACTCCCAGTTAGAATCAAGTTTGATAAACGAGGCATTAATCTTCATTTGCTTTGTTGCCCCCAGATGACCTTGAATCATTGAATCATGTCTTATTTTCATGTAAAATCGCAGCTGGCGTTTGGTTAAAAATTCACAAATGGTGAGAGACATAAATGGCTTGAATGACACTAATGTGAATGACTCTTTTAAAGGCAGTGATCCGAGTTTGAAGACTAATCATGATAGACTATTATGGCGAGCCACGGAATGGATACCGTTATTCGATATGGAAGAATAGGAACGCGGTCACATTAGGTAAAGAGGAATCAAATTGTGCCTCAATTGTAAATGAAATTCAAATTAAAAGTTTTGTGTGAATATCAAATCGTTGGATAAAAGGGGGACTCGAATAGCTTACATGGATCTCAAACCCAGAGGCTTATGATGTTTATCATGTCAACATAATATGGAAAAAAGGAATTGGTTAAGTTCTGCAACTAAACATACATCCAGCTCTATACCAAACATTGTTTTCGTTGTACTGTTATACTCTTTCTCACAGTTTGTATCTAGATAGTCGGATTGAATTTCGGACTTGGAACTGTAATACTCTCACATTGTACAACTCTGTATTATTGATTGAATAAATTATTTGCTTTTAAAAAAGTAATTTAAAAATACTAGTTTTTTAGTTTTTGTATAGAATTCATAGAATCCTTATAATTATTATTGTCATCATAATAATATTACTAACGAATAAGAAGTGTCCGTGCATTACCGCGAGAATTGATTTAACTCTATACTTTAAATAAAATTTTAATAATGTCTAACTACGATACGCAAATTAGCGATAAATATATATAGTTATAATTGTTATAAAAAAGTTATATAGTGTTGTAAATAAATTTATGTTAGAAGATGTACTCATATTGTAAATCTTAATAAAACTAATGTGAGTTGAAGGAAAATAAAAAAAATTATGACATCATGATAATATCCTCATGAATCATAAAAATAACTATTCATCTAATCGCTAATAGAAATATATACTTTTTTTTTTAAAGGCAAATTATATTAACTAGGAAAAAATGTACAATAGGGTGTAAGGTAGCCGAAATAGCTACCATTACTCACGAGAATTACAAGTATAATACACGAGGAGCTAAGTTTGACACGATAAGATGAATACTACAATTACATGATTCAACCCGGGTCAAAATTCACGCCTACTATGTTTGATGATGTCGGAGACACGAGCCATTGGTGTCAAGGAACGAAAGATTTTCTTGAACGGTTTTTAACCCACTCGAAGGACTTCACTTGGATTTCACTAACTATCTTTGGTGAGGATCCCGCGTCATATTGTAAAATTTTATTGTAAATACTAATACTAATAATATTGTAAATCTTAATAAAACTAATGTGAGTTGAAGGAAAAAAAAAAAAAAAAAAAATAACATCATGATGATATACTCAGGAGATCACCAAAGTAGTTATTCATCTAATTACGAATAGAAATGTATACTAATAATACTAATACTAATAATAACTTAGTAATTGTAGCATTTCAAAATAATAAATTTAAACTTTCATTATTTTATTTACCTTTTTCTAATTGTTGTAAGTCAACGATTTATGATTGGCTAACTAATTTAATATTTTTAATTCCTATAAATTATTAAATATTATTATTATTATTATTATTATTATTATTATTATTATTATTATTATTATTATTATTATTATCATTATCATTTTCATTAATATATTGTAATTATAATTTACTGAAATTACCTATACTCTAATTGGTGTAAGTCGACGCCACTTATGCCATTTATGATTGGCTAACTAATTTAATAATTTTTAATTACTATAAATTATTAAATATCAATTATTATTGTTATTATTATTATTATTATTATTATTATTATTATTATTATTATTATTATTATTATCATCTATAGTTTCTATTAAAATGCTAAAATAATGATGCCATTATTAAGCTAATTCTTTTGTTAAGAAAAATCAAAAATAAAAAGAAAAAAATCTAGGTCACTTAGATGATGTCATTAATCCTAAATATTTTATAATTAAAAAAATATTTATTTATAGTAACTAACTTGATGATGTCATTAAAATAATTAATTATTTTAAATAAAATTATTAACATGTTAATTGTATAATATATAAAGCATTATGTACAATTTTATGATAAAATACCCTCATTACCATATGTACAATATTTGAAGCAATATGTACAACCTTATGGTAAAACACTACCATGACCATATGTACAATATTTGAAACATATATATATAACTTTATGATAAAACATCTCATTAACACATGTACAAACTTTGAAGCATATTGTACAACCTTCATATAATAATTGTATTTTAGTTTTTTTAAAAATAAAATTAAAGCGACATTTGTTATTATTAATAATTATTATTATAAATATAAATACTCAATTTTAGAGCAAACTTTATTATTATTATATTATTATTATTATTCAAAACTGGATCATCTTTACGGAATTAATTACGTTACATATGTATGCGAAATACATGTCTAAATAAAATGTTATAATGTAGCTTTTATGACAAAAAAATAATAATTGTGATGAAAATTGGAACAAGGTGGTGGGAGAATAAATGTAGTTCATTTATACTGACCAAGTTTCTTAGTCGGAATCTATAGTTTCACGGGTTATCAAACTAAATGACTTTAGCATTTACATTCACTTAATACCTAAAACATATCATTAAACTGTTTCGTTTAAACAAACTCGTGATTTCACGGGTCATTTCAATAGTTATTATTATATTACCAATATAACGATTTTTTATTTTTTACAAACTAACCCCCTAACTTTCATTAAAATACAAATCGAACCCCCTACTTTATACATATATTATAAATTATTATTTATCCCATCACTAACACCAAAAACATCCACCACGCTTTACCGGCTTCTACACTGCGCTCAAACAGTAGGACCCACATAGGCCACTAGTGTGCTACTTTTTTTTTTTTTGTCTCCAACGATAAAAGAAGCAACTTTCTTAAAAGGAACAATCCTTCAATGCTACCAAAAGACGTCGAAAAATATTTTTTTTTACAAAATATATCAACTAACTTTAACGCTAAAAGAAGCAACTTTCACAAAAGGAACAACCCTTCAATGTTAGATGTCGAAAAAAATTCTTTTTTACAAAATAGATCCACAAAAGGAAAGACTTTTTTTTAACTCGCATTCAAAACGGAGCCCCCGGCGCGAAGCGAGGGCTCCACAACTAGTTGTAGTTATAAATTACTGAAATAATATTTAAGACATAACAAATCAGATCTGCAATCACTCGCGAGCCATCGTAATCATTTCTCGCAACAACGTGTAAACCTTTTTGCTCGTCAGGATCATATCACGAGAACTTTAGAACAATCATTGTTATATAGTTTAATAACTGTTAGTTTAAATTAATATGTGAAACATGTACAAAGATTGTAAGAGCACTCGGAGTCGCAAAATTTTTTGGGTGTTAAATCAATCCGACGTCGGAGAGTTCGACGTCGGAGAGTTCGACGTCGGAGAGTTCGGCGTTGTCGACTCCGTGTCAGCGCTAAATCGGCGTCGACTCTCACCGTTGCCCTACACAGTCGGCTATGTGACGTTGAATTACGGTGGGTTTTTTTCTTTATTTCCCTTTCTTCTTCTTTTTATTCTTTTTCTTTATTCTTCTTCCTCTTTTATTCCTACTCTTTTTTACTTCCTTTAAATTGTAGCAGAAGACTATTGCAGGTTTATAAAATGAAGAAGGAGAAACGAAGGAGAGGAAAACGAGAAGAAAGAAGGGAGAGAGATGATACGATTGATATGTTTTACGAAGTATTAATTTTATTAAATCATTATAAATTTAATCCAATTTAACTAGGCCAAAATGGGCCGAATTTTTTAGAAACTTTGGGCCAATTTTTTTTAGTAAATCATGATAATTATCATTTCATATATTTTATATATATTTTTGTTATTTGAATAAAGTAAATAATAAATAAAATAATTTTAAATTAATTAGATAATATTAAATATTTAAATTAGATACCGAACAATTTTCTCACTGTTAACTTCAGTATTCAATTTGACATAATTGCAAAAATTGTCACTGTGGTTTGTCAAAAATTACATTTTAGTCACTATGGTTTTTTTTTTGCACTTTTAGTCACTGTAGTTTTTAAAAATTACAATTTAGTCACTGAAAGTCACGGACGTGAATTAGGGCCGTTAAGACACATCATGTGCTTGTTACGTGAGGGGTATTTTCGTCCAATCAACTATTCCCTTTTCTTATACGTGCTAGTCACGTGCTTCTTTCTCTCTTTCCCTCTATATAACATGTTGGTCTTCTCCCTTTTACAATTGAAACCCTAATTTCATACAGGTCTACAAATCGTAACGATGGTTCAATGCAATTGTGGTCTTCAAGCCGTACTTCTATATTCAACTACATGGCGTAATCCAGGTCGACGTTTCTTGAGATGTGGAAACCAGGTAAAGTGAAATTCCAATCTAATTTCTTTTGTTCGTCAATTTGCGTTTTAAATTGAATATATTTTTTTTTGGTTTTTCTCAGAATTACGACTGTAGATTTTTTTTATGGGTTGATCAACCAATTCTGAGAGTTCCTATTGAACAACAATTGATAAATGTTGAATATAGAGAATGGAGAAACAAGATGATGTTGATTTTAAGTTGGTTGCTGTTTGTAATCTATGAAGTTGTAAAATCGTAGTGTTTTAGAATGTAATAATAACAATGTACTGATGACTTTGTGTTCTGATTGTAATGTATGAAGTTAAATCAGGTTTAATGAAAAATGCAGTTCCGTTCTAGTGTTTGAAACACATGATGTTTTGTTTTGTATTGTTTGACAAATGTTCAATATGCAGTTCAAGAGTTCACTTATCATAATTTCAAAAGACACATAACATTACATTAGTTTAAAACACAAATAACAATACAATTACATGCTAATAAGTTCAAAAGACAATAACATAATACACTTGGATCAAAAGACCATAACAAGTACCAAATAGAGTTACCAATCACACATGTTCAAAAGACAGATACCATAACAGATTACATGTTAACTAACAAACTAATTTCCACCTTTTTTTGACTTCTTCTTGCTTGCAGCCACACCATCATCTTTCTTTCTTTTGGTTTGCTTGCTTGTACTTGCACCATCATTAGCTGGAGTAACTGTACATGTTCTACGATTATGCCCATAACCCTTACATTTGCCACAACTCAAACTCTTTCCCTTTCTTGTTAGCTTCCCACCTTCACTCAAATTGTCTTTCTCATCCATCTCTTTTCTCCTGTTCTTCTTAGGTCTACCAGTTGTTGCCCTTCTAATTGGTGCAGTTAGAGTAGCTTCTTGTCCATTTGATTTCTCCCACTTGGATCTCCCATTTACTGGAGTGATTGTATAATTATATGTAGCAATCCAAGTATCCAACAAATACACTTGATCCATCCAAACCTCATGTGATGACCCAGAAATTTCGACTAAATTTAAACTTAATCTTTGTATGATTAACATTTCCGACACGATAAGCAAAGTCTGTAAAACTGAATCTCAAAATTTTTGAATTACTTTTATATATTTAAATACCCTTCGGTTGTTTTCGACGATTCGCGAACAATTATATGTAAATAGATACATATATACTATAACATGAAAAGGTAACAATGTATTAATTGTTTGATACCGTACATTAAACTTATTGGTTTAAATATCTATTTGAATGTATATGATAAGTTGAAATATTTATTATTAAAATTTATTTATAAATAACTTCCAATGTGTATTTAAAAACTGATTTATGTATATTAAAAAGATATATACATATATATAATAAACGATAGTAACATTCGTTTATTGATTCAATTGATATTTAGATAAGTTAACTAAAGCGTTTAAGATGAACCAGTTAAACACTAATTTGTTACAGTGTTTTCAAATTGCCACATTACTCAAAATGCTACAGTGTTTTCGGAAATCACTATTTGCTACAGTGAAATTGACTTTGCTACAGTGAATTGCTACAGTAAAATTTGACTTTGCTACAGTAACTTTGCTACAGTAAAACACTATTATAAAAATGTATTTTAACAAATAGCGAGACGATGATTTATAGAAGTAAATGACCAAAACACTCGAAAGTTTAAGATACACTTTGAGTGATATAATTAAGGGATAATTTAAGGCTATTGATAAGGCTAAAAAGGAACATATATTTCATAGCATTATCCCCCAAGAAAGACAGGATTTTAGTTGTAATTGTTCCATATTCAAGTAATATTCGTTTATATTTAATAAGTGCGAAGACAAAAGGCGAAAACGAAGAATTGAAGACGGAAAGGTCCAAAATGCTCAAATGTACAAGATACAATTAAAAAGGTTCAAATTATTGATGAAGAACGTCTAAAAATGACAAGAGTACAAGTTGCGGAACGCAAAGTACACGATATAAAATAGTACGCAAGGACGTCTGAAAATCCGGAACCGGAACCCGAGTCAAGAAGAAACGCCCGACGCAGCGGACCAAAAATATCTAGTCTACTATGCACAAGAATAAAATATAATATATAAATAATTATATTAATTATTTATATATTTATATTTATTTTATATTATGTCGACAAGCTAGGAGCCAAAACAATGTGAGCTGTCCCTGGTCCTCATGCGAGTCGCATGGCCAGAAGGCCATTTCCATGCGAGTCGCATGACTCCAGATTTCAGGCCACATCTATAAATTTCAGTGTTTTCGCTCGATTTAAATCACACACATACACAAATATATATATACTCCGTAATATTATTTATTATTATTTTTATTATTATTATTATTATTATTATTATTATTATTATTATTATTAATAAGATTATTATTAATCTTATTTTTTTTTTATTATTATTAGTGTTATTATTTTTGCGATACAAAAATAATAATGTACAAAAAATATTACGACGGAGTGCTGTCCAAGTAATTTTCAAAACGAGTTTCCGAGCGAGCTAGAGCTAAGGAAAATATGGGTTATTGCCAAGGAAATTATGGGTAATGTTCGGGGGTATTTTTGTGAATCAAACCTCGTGTTTATCATCTCCGATGCGTCTACGTGCTTTCCTGCAATATTGTATATCAATATTAAACTGTGAGTTTCATTGATCCCTTTTTATACATATTTTTGGGCTGAGAATACATGCGCTGTTTTATAAAATGAATACAAAAACTAAAACTGATTTGAGTGAGTTTCATATGATCCCTTTTACTCAATATATTTTTGGGCTGAGAATACATGCAAATGTTTTATTAACCGATATACAATATTTATATGTGTGAGTTTCATTGATCCCTTTTTATACATATTTTTGGGCTGAGAATACATGCGCTGTTTTATAAAATGAATACAAAAACTAAAACTGATTTGAGTGAGTTTCATATGATCCCTTTTACTCAATATATTTTTGGGCTGAGAATACATGCGCTGTTTTATAAAATGAATACAAAAACTAAAACTGATTTGAGTGAGTTTCATATGATCCCTTTTACTCAATATATTTTTGGGCTGAGAATACATGCGACTGTTTATAAATACTGAAAATACAATATTTATATGCGTGAGTTTCATTGCTCCCTTTTTAATTGCTTTTGCAATCTATATTTTTGGGCTGAGAATACATGCACTTTATTTTAAACGCAATGGATACAAGTACATACTAAATTCTACACCGAGTTTGAACCGAAAATCCCTTAGCTTTGGTAACTAGTAACTGCCAGTTATAAGAACTGGTGGGCGCGAGTAGTAGTATATGGATCCATAGGGCTTGATATCCCCGTCCGAGCTAGAGCACTAGCCTTTTAACGGACGTATGATATTTGAGAAGCGTACACGTTGGTTTGCGTGTATTATTAAGATGATTATACAAAGGGTACAGATTATATATACGTTAAGTTTAGTTACCAGGGTGCTCAATCTTGTAGAATATTTTGATAAACGTTTCTGGATGAAACAACTGAAATCTTGTGATCCACCTTTATATACAGATTATACGAAACATTAAAACTATGAACTCACCAACCTTTGTGTTGACACTTGCTAGCATGTTTATTCTCAGGTTCCCTAGAAGTCTTCCGCTGTTTGCTTATACGTGATACAAGATATGTGCTTGGAGTCATACATGCTATTTACAAGAAACTTGCATTCACCAAACCATTACCATGTATCTTATTTTGACTGTATTGTCAACAGATGTATTATTGTAAACCATTTAAATGGTGATTGTCTATACGTAGAAATCATCAGATGTTAAAAACCTGGAATTTATATATTCATTTATGAAATACCTTTTCAAACGAATACAATGTTACAAAATGTATCACATAGAGGTCAAATACCTCGCAATGAAATCGATGAATGACGTGTTCGTCCATATGGATTTGGAGCGATCTTCACACCTCAGGTACCCCAACATCTTGATTATTCTTTTCCATGTTCCAAAAAGTGGCAACATCATGCTTACAAGCCATACCTGTTAACTGCCATCTCTTACAGCCACATGTTCTTTGTGCAACATCAACAACACACTGATCTCCATGAGCATCATTTACCTGATATTTGGTACTACCATTCCATAATACTTTGTACTTAGAAGTTTTTTTCTTAATAAGTTCAAATACTTTTGTTGCAGATGGGGTTAGTGGACCATCAGTTTTTGCAATAACATTCTTCACTTTCACAATTCGTTTCATCAGATATTCCCTAACATATTCTAGCATAGTAATAACAGGCTGGTCTCAAGAAATGGAAAATAATTATACTCATACCAGGGTAACCTAAATCTTCAATCATATCATAAGCTTCATTCAGAGAAAATGTGTCACTATCGATGCAATCCACATAATTAATCTTACCATTTAAGTATTTCCTTCCAGGTGCATCTGAAAAATAGCCACCATGGTGCAGCTTTTTATCGTAAATAAAGTGGAATTGTGCCCGTAAACCAAACCAATATCAGCTTCATCTGTGTCTCGAATCGTATACAATCTAGCACGTGTGGGACTCTCCATTCTGTTTGTGAAATTATGGTTCGATGATTTTGATCGGTGTTACAATTTAAGTTTGATTTTGATCGGTGTTAGAAAATTAGGTTTTAATGATTTAGGGATTTGTGGAACGGAATTCGAAGTGTTAGAACATTTGAGAGGAAAGAGAGAAAGAAGCACGTGACTAGCACGTATAAGAAAAGGGAATAGTTGATTGGACGAAAATACCCCTCACGTGACAAGCACATGATGTGTCTTAACGGCCCTAATTCACGTCCGTGACTTTCAGTGACTAAATTTGTAATTTTTAAAAAACCATAGTGACTAAAAGTGCAAAAAAAAAAAAAAAAATGACTAAACATGCAATTTTTAACAAACCACAGTGACCATTTTTGCAATTATGTCATTCAATTTTAGTGTGTGACAATGAAATTAGATATTGAGTTCAATGTTAGGCATCATAATGTCCTAAGGAAAGGAAAAATCCTAGTTAAAATGAATTTGTATGTCAAAATACCTGAAATTGTTGTAAATTTAGTAGTTAAATATGAATGGTAATTAGTCAAATATGGATAGTAAAATTTGTACTATATATATGTGCATAATGTAAGTTACAAAAACACACATATACATTAAATACATCACACCTCTCTTCAACCTCTTTCTCTCCTATATCTTCTAAAACACATCTCTCTTTTATTGGTTCTTTCAATTTGAATATATTGAACCAGGCCACTAAAGGTAGTTATAAGCCTACTGAAATATAACACGTTATCAGCACGAAGTGCTCCGTATAATCAAGGTTTATCTAAGCAAGCACACGTCACTAATCAAGGTAAGAAATTATCTAACTTTTATTAACTTCACTAACATTTATATTTATGTTATTTAAGTTATATATGGTCGGTTATACCGCCTGAATTATATTTCTGTAATCTAACTTTTATTAACTTCACTAACATTTATATTTATGTTATTTAAGTTATATATGGTCGGTTATACCGCCTGAATTATATTTCTGTAATCTAACTTTCATTAACTTCACTAACATTTATATTTATGTTATTTAAGTTATATATGGTCGGTTATACCGCCTGAATTATATTTTCTGTAATCTAACTCTTATTAACTTCACTAATATTTATATTTATGTTAATAAGACCTCATGATTGTACGCAACACGTCATTTGACAACACGGTACTTTATGTACGCAACACGTCATTTGACAACACGGTACCATGGGTCGAGATTAATTCCGATCAATACGAATACGATGGGGTCTTTATATGTTATCTAACATTTATGATTACTTATGCAATTAATCATTATTTATTTCATGCATACTAATGTTTATTCTTAAAAGTAAATCTTAAAAGTTAAAATAAGAAAAAATAGTTTGTATTTTTATTAAAAGTAAATCTTAAAAGTTAAAATAAGAAAAAATAGTTTGTATTTTTATTAAAAGTAAATCTTAAAAGTTAAAATAAGAAAAAGTAGTTTGTATTTTTATTAAAAGTAAATCTTAAAAGTTAAAATAAGAAAAGTAGTTTGTATTTTTATTAAAATTAAATCTTAAAAGTTAAAATAAGAAAAAGTAGTTTGTATTTTTATTAAAAGTAAATCTTAAAAGTTAAAATAAGAAAAAAAAAATCTTGTCCTTTATATTACTCATACGCGTTTTGATATAGTGACTTTATTCGTTAACGTCAACTAACGACGTTACAACGGTCATATATACATAACGGTTGTTAACGTCAACTGACGATGTTACAACAACTATATTTTTCAAATATAAAATAAACATCTCCGTTTTCACATTTTCACAAATCAATCTTCATTTTTCAGATTACTACTCTCAAAAATTTTTTGTAAAAATGATTCACACAAGGATGATTTTTCCTATTGTATTGGTCATATTAACTATCATCATTGTTGCTAATATACCACCGGGTGAACCTATATTCTATCATGCCCTTGTGGTTTTATTATTTGTAATCATACCATTATTCTGTTGTTTGCTACTTATGAATTTAAAATGATTCTAATTTCATTTTATTATTTGTTTATGAATAGAAGTTGATTATGATTATGATTTATGTTATTCATCTTTTTGATAATAGAAAATGTCGAATTTGAAAAGACTTAAATTTGCTCATTTAGAACAAGTGAGAACAACTACTTAACATGGGTTATGAATGTAGAAAAACATCTCGAATCAAACGGTATTTTAGAAACCCTGAATGAAAATAACAATTATTCCGAACAAGAGAAAGCAATAGTAAGTATTTTTCTTAGCAAACATATTGACGAGTCCTTAGAATCTACATATTATATGATCGAAAATCCAAGTGTATTATGGAAAATACTCAAAGATAGATACGATATTAATTATCAAAAAAAAATAATAATAATAATAATAACGGTGATCCATGAAAGAATAAAATTAAAGATATTAGTAGACGCTCTTATAAGAATTTCGGAGATTCTTATTAATGATCTGGTAACGTGGATCATCAGTCTAGTATTTCTTGAATACATGAACATCTTGTTTAGCTCTACAAATAAGTCCCAAAAGAAAAGAAAACGAGAGTGAATCTGTTGACAAATCTTGATTAAATTAAGCCTGAGCTACCTTGAGACTTGAATGGTTTGAATTTTCTAAGATGCCTAGTTTTTTATGTCACTCATAAATAAATGGTTTTAGACCATAACGCATATGTTTTATTAAGTGTTATCTTTTATGTACTTCAGATTATAACTTGTTTGCAGGTAATATAATTTGATTATCTTGCTGAAATATAACTCATTATTTGCTTATCTTATTTGAAGTTTTAGTATGAATCCTGCAGAAATACAACATCAATTAAATGGTAAAGACCTATGTATTGCAGATAGTAGTAACATACACACTATGATCAAATCTAAGAAATATTTCATTGATTTAAATCAAATGAATGAATTATAAATACTATATCAGCTCTTGCAAACTTGATATAAAAAACGAAAAAGGCAAAATTTCATATTACCAAATGGTACGAATTTTTTGGTAAACAATGTCTTGTTTTCTCCCAAATCAAAGAGAAATTTGTTAAGTTTCTCTGATATATATCATAATGGATATGATTATCAGTCAATGATAATCGAAAATGAGAAATATCTATGTAGCACTGAAAATCGCATAGGATTAAAAGCGCATATGATAAATAGCGCATATGATTAAAAGCGCATATGATAAAAAGCGCATATGATGAAAAGCGCATCGCATATAATTAAAAGCGCATATAATGAAAAGCGCATATGACGAAAAGCGCAGCACATATGATTAAAAGCGCATATGGTAAAAATGATATATGATGAAAAGCACATATGGTGATTAATGAAAATCACATATAGTGATTAACGAAAAACACATATGGTGATTAATGAAAATCACATATGGCGATTAATGAAAAGCACGTTGAGAAATAATCACCAATGTTTCTTGAAAGAATTCAAGGGTATATATATGGACCAATTCATCCATCATGTGGACCATTTTTCTAATAGACGCATCTAACGCATGGTCTCATGTTTGTGTGTTATCAAGTCATAATATGGCATTTGCAAAGTTTCTTGCACAAATTATTAAATTAAGAACACATTATTCTGATTACACCATTAAAAGGATGAGACTTGATAATGCTGGTGAGTTAACATCTCAAGCTTTTAATGATTATTATATGTCTACAAGGATTGTTGTTGAACATCCAGTTGCTCATGTGCATACACAAAATTGATTTCGCTGAATCAATAGATAAACGCTTACAGCTAATACCTAGACAATTAGAAATGAGTACAAAACTCTCAATATTTATATGGGGACATGTAAATTTACATGATGTGACATTAATTCGCATTAAATCAAGTGCAAGTTATAAATATTCTCCATTACCAACTTAATTTTGATGGAGACCAAATATTTTCCATCTTAGAACATTTGGTTGTGCAGTGTATTTTTAATTGAACAACCACAACAAATGGTTCCTCAAAGAAAGATTGAAATATATGTTAGATATGAAACATCTTCAATCATAAGATATATTTAAATCATATATACCAGCAGTAAATGCTTCAGCTAGAATTGAAATTACAAAAGCTGGCAATAATGTCACTCATGAGTCTTTGCTACGGCAGAAACGTGGGAGACCAATTAGTTCCAAAGATAAAAATCCTCGAACAAGAAAATCAGCTGATAATGAGGTAAAAGAAAGTGTTCAACAAGAACCACAAATCAATACTCCTTCTGCAGAGGATATTGATAAATGTAAATACATAAATTGCAATAAATTATGCAATATTATGAAACTGAAATGAAATGAAAAATCTTGATGAGATATTTTCATATAATGTTACAATGACATCATGAATAAAGATGATGATCTGGAACCAAAATCTGTCATTGAATATCAAAATAGACGTGATTGAACTCAACGGAAAGGAGCAATACGAGCTGAATTAGAATCGCTCAATAAAAGAAAAGTTTTTGGATCAATCGTTATCACTTTTAAAGATGTGAAACAATGGGATACAAATGAATTTTTATCCGAAAAGAAATGTGCAAATGAAGTTACAAGGCAAAACTAGACTTGTAACTCAAGATTTCCCACAAAGACCAGAAATGAATTAGGAGAAAAACTTATCCTCCTATAATGAATATAATTACTTATTAGATACTTAATCAACCTGGTAGTTATTTAAATGCATCTCATGGATGTTGTTACTACTTATCTGTATGGATCACTTAATAGTGATATATATATATATGAATATACCTGAAGGGTTAAGGTATCATAAGCATCTAATGCAAAACCCAAGGGAATATATTCCATTAAATCACAAAGATTTCTAAATGGGTTTATACAATCGGGACGTATGTGGTATAATCGATTAAATTACTACTTGATAAGAAAAGGGTATATATATAAACTTATTTGCACGTGTGTTTTATAAAAACAATGTTCGGATATGTGATCATAGCTGTTTATATCAATTATCTTAAATAAAGAAATCTATGAAGCCATTCAACTTCTAAAGAAAGATTTTAAAATAAAAAAAAAATCAAGTATTACGTTGATTTACATATTGAGCATATAAATAATGACTTACTTATACATCAAACAACTTATACCGAAAAGATTTTAAAATATTTTAATATGGACAAGACAAAAACCATTAAGTACTCATATGGTTGTTAGATCTTAATATTGATACTAATCCATTTCATCCTCTAGAAGATCATGAAGATCTTCTTGGTTCAGAAGTTCCATATTTTAGTGCAATTGGGGCTCTTATGTATCTTACAAATTATACAAGATCTGACATTTCTTTTGCAGTTAATTTATTGACAAGGTTCAGCTCAGCCCCTACCAAAAGACATTGGAATGGGATCAAACAAATAGTTTGATACCTTCGGGGAACTACTGATTTATAATTATTTTATTCTAACAACTCGAAACAAGATTTGTTTGGTTATACAGATGCAGATTATTTATCTGATCTACATAAAGCTAAATCTCAAACTGGATATGTATTCCTAAATGGAGGCACCGCAATATCATGACGTTCTCAAAACAAACACTTGTTGCAACATCATCAAATCATGCCGAAGTGATTGCATTACATGAAGCTACTCAGGAATGATTTTAGTTAAGATCAATGATACAAATCATTATTGATTCTTGTGGACTAGAACGCTATAAAAGCCCAACAACTATCTATGAAGATAATACAGCTTACATAGTACAAATGAAAGAAGAGTATCAAAAATGACAGAACAAAACATAAATGCTGACGAGGCGCTAAAGCTATAAACGGTCTTAACGGTCATAAGTTTGATGGAAAAGAATGGTATATTGGTAAGGCTCAGAAAAAGACTGAAAGGGAATAGGAATTGAAACAACAGTTTGAGCAAACCATGAAGGAGACTGTAGACAAATCACAAGGGTCAAACTTGTACATAAAAGATTTAGATGATACAGTTTCAGATGAAAACCTCAGATTCTTCTCATATACTCAAGATCTCGTAAAAGACAACCAGATTAAAATGAGATACGTTCAATCAACAACTCTGCTGATCTTTATACCAAAGCACTGTCAATCGCTGTTTTCAAAACATACATTCACAATATTGGCATGAGGCAAGTTCAAAAGATGTGACGACTCAGCGTTGTCTACTTGAGGGGGAGTCAACTCTATGCTGCACTCTTTTTTCCTTAGCTAAAGTTTTATCCCACTGGATTTTCTTTAGCAAAGTTTTTAACGAGGCAGTATTAATTGCTCTTTAAAAAAATTACCACCCAAGGGGGAATGTTGTAAATTTAGTAGTTAAATATGGATGGTAATTAGTCAAATATGGATAGTAAAATTTGTACTATATATATGTGCATAATGTAAGTTGCAAAAACACGCATATACATTAAATACATCACACCTCTCTTCAACCTCTTTCTCTCCTATATCTTCTAAAACACATCTCTCTTTTATTGATTCTTTCAATTTGAATATATTAAACCAGGCCACTAAAGGTAGTTATAATCCTACTGGAATATAACACAAATAAAAATTCTATAGATGGAGTAATTAATTTGTATTACATTACCTTTTTCTCTTTTATTTTCTGCTTCATCTAAAAATTTTTCCCCATTAAAACACTTTTAACTCTTAATCAAACCATCACCACTGCAGTCCCTACATCTTTACAGTTACTAAATCGCAGGTAATTTTCACTCACACTTCTTGATCTTTTACTCATTTGATTTGAGTTTACTAAATTGAAATTGCATGAGCATCTAATATGCTTCCTTGGATATTGGGTGTTGGAAAAAACTTTAAATTTCCCAGCAACCATCGTCCTAATTTAGGGTTAGGGTTTAGATACAACCAAAGATATGGTCTTGTTAATGTAAAATTGAAATGGGTAAAAGATAATGTACTAGATTCCGCAGTAACAGGTGCAACAGACCTCAAATCAGCCTGCACAATCGTGTCAATCATTGCATCTAACCGTGATGGTTGTCTACCCATATACCGTCTTTCGGGTCGCCATAGAGGCCAATTGGGTCTGCCCCAAACACTTAAAGTTTCAACCTTTTTAAGAAAATACCCAAATATATTTGATGAGTTTCATGTTCCTGATACTGGTGGTACTCTTGTACCTTGGTTTCGATTGACCCCAGATGCTATAACCTTAAATCAAGAAGCGGTTGAGGTTTTTCGGGAATACGAAAAAGACGTTCTTGATAGGGTTTGTAAGTTACTTGTGTTATCTAATGACAAGATGCTTCCATTAGCAACAATTGATCAGTTGAAATGGGATTTAGGGTTGCCTTATGATTATGTTGAGTCTTTTATCCCAAATTATAAAGACGTTTTCTCGTTAATTCGCCTTTCTGATGATCGTGTTGGCTTAAAGCTTATAACACGCCCCAATGAGCGCATTTTTTCACAATTAGAAATGAGTGCAATTTCGGAACAAAGGGAAGAAGATGTTAAATCAGGTAGGTTAGGTTTTCATGTTGGATTTCAAAGAGGATTCGGGTTAAAAAGGAAATCGATTATGTGGTTGGAAGAATGGCAAAAGCTTCCGTATACATCACCTTATTTCGATTCGAGTCATTTGGATTCACGAACGGATGTATCCGAAAAGAGGATTGTGGGAGTGTTTCATGAGCTTTTACATCTTACGATTGAAAAGAAAACAGAGCGAAAAAATGTTAGTAATCTTAGAAAGCCATTGAATCTTCCTCAGAAATTTACCAAGGTTTTTGAACGTCATCCAGGCATTTTCTACATTTCTAAAAAGAATAATACACAAACGGTTGTTCTTCGGGAAGCGTATGATGGTCGTCAACTTATTAACCGACACCCCATTTCTGAAATTAGGGATAAATTTGCTTGCTTGATGATGGAAGGGTTTCTTGATAGGAGTAGAGGGTTGTATAAGAAACAGATTGCACGAGAAGACGAATCACATTGTGTTTTTAATGTTGTATCTAAAGAAGAATCAGAGGGTTATATGTTTTCGGAATACGAATCTGATGAAACCAGTAATCTTTTTCGATTGTGCGAATAGCATGCTGTTGCCCATTTGTACGGTAAGTTATACTGATGCTTTATGCATATTATGCAAGGTAAATGACTGTATTCATGTTTTATCGTACTCAATCCAGGGTACATAGAAGAGCATGGCTGTCATTTGAGATTATTCGTATATTTCTCTGGTTTGTACGGCATGTTGTATATTCCATGTTCATTGTGATTGTTTGGCATTCTAATATATCTTCCGGGTCGGGTGCTCGTTTCTCCAAAAATTTAAAAAGTTACATGTAAAACCGTCTTCAGCTAATTCAAGTAAAACACGTAGCACTTACATAAATTGTTATTATTGAATCTTAATGTTCATGAATAATGACCTGGGAAGTGAGTGAGTGAGTGAGTGAGTGAGTGAGTGAGTGTGTTCTGCACATAAATTGTTATTAATCATTGTTCAATACAGTTCAAGCAAACGAATTGCTAAAGTTATCTTACATAATTGACATTTTTTTTTTTTTTTTTTTTTTTTTGAAAGGCCTTACAGAATTGATATTGATATGGTTATTATGAGCAAATCACAAACGAAGGTCGAAGGCTCCTTGCAATCATATAACTGCTTAAAGCATCTTACCTTGTATTTTATCTACATGTTATGGCATGTTTACTATCTACACTCTATATATATATATTTAACCATCCTAGTGTCTGTAAGCATATCTTGAGGTAGTTAAAAAAAAAGTCAAGAGTCATGAGAAACTCAAATAGACTGCTTACATTAAAGTAAAAATATTCCACCTCACCGATTTAACTTGAACAGATAAAACTTTATTAGATGACGTACCATGTATTTTTCGAGCTTAAATTTAATTTTAGAGTCATAAGCATTTCATTTAAACCTGGTAATAAGATTACCTATTACCCTTGGGTGGAATTCACACACATTTTATAAGCTTGTGTTGTAGCTCATTTGGTATGTGGTACTGGCTTGCTTTTTTAGCGAGATGTTAGGAGTTCGACTCTCGTGAGGTGCAACATTGCACACAACGTTGCCCCTTTACCCTTGAATTCTACTCAAGAGTGTCTTCCCCACATCGCGTTGCGGGGTCAGTGGAGAAGGGGGTTTTACCGCCCATGCCCTCGGATTGGGCTGGGTTTCCTCCTGAACAGCAGTTGAGGACGGGTTATACAATAGCGGGAGATGAACGCGTGGTTGGTTAAGTCCCCCTGACTGATACCGGTACCGTTGTTCAAAAAAAAAAAAAAAAAAAACATTTTATCATTCCATCAAAATGACCCCATTAAATAACTTTTTACATTACTAATACCAAACACAGAATCTATTGTACTAGTCGAGCTAAAAACTAATACATTGCAAAAAGAACTCAAAGAAGACAAAGGACCTTGCTGACCCTTGTACAAATTGTAAAAGGCAATGTCATCTATAATTAAGCAAAATGTTGAAACTTGAAAGGCTGCTGTAGCCTTTTAAAAGCAGTTTGTTTCATAATTTAGCGTCTTCTAAGAATTTAATCCAAGAACATGATGGATAAAATCAACCCGATGGAAATCAGCTCATTTGATTAACCAGCGTATGGGTTGTAAGTTAAATGCTAATTTATAGACTAGACTCGTTTATCTACCAACTCACAACAATCTTCGTTTGCTTCAATCAACAAGATCTGTACTTGATTCTTTTGCTTTTAAAGAACCATTTTGTGCAACTGCCACACGAGATTCATCATGTGTGATTGGACTTTCCTTTCGCTCATCAATCTTTGCATCTGCTAGCTCTAAATCAGGCCCATTTTCTGCTACATGGTTTACTTCAAAATCAGGTCCCATTTGTGACTCTACGATATGGTCTTCTGTAGAATCAGGTCCATTTTGTGACTCTTTGGCATGGTCTTCCTTAAGTCCGTTTTGTGCATCCATTGCACAGTCTTCTTTTGAACCGGGCCCAGTCTCTGCATTTTGTTGCTCTGGAGAGGGATCGTGACTTAACAAATCTTTATGTTCTTTGATCGTGTCTGAGTTCTGCTTCACAAGTACTTCACTAGATACTTCATCACCAAATTCACTCCTCACATCGTTTTTCTTTTCACCCAATTCTGACTTGTCACTTGCAAAATGTAGGTGAGGGCAGACGGGTGGGGCCCTATCACGACACTTATGGCACTTAAAGCTGATAACAAGCCCTATATTTTCATCTTTTAGCCCAAAAGCATCCCCATGGTACCAGTCTGCATAGAATCTAATAATTAATCAAAAATCTAAGAGGTCGAAATAAACTACATATAATAAAGGTGGTAATTTCCAATTAACTACCCATTTTGACACATAAGACATAACCCAAGCCTTTTGACCTGCCTATCCTGAATTGCACCAAAAAACTACCCATTTTGACACATAACCCAAGCCTTTTGACCTGCCATTTCCAATTAACTATGTGAAATCAAACAGTGTAAACAATGAGAGAAGACGATGTGATTACCTCCACAGGTCTCACAATTAATATAATTCAATGATGATCTGAATTCAGGTTCACTGCAAAGGCAACATTTAGGTTGATTGGAGATGGAATCCAACTGTTCAAAAGCCACAAGATGATTCTTGGCCCTGAATTCTGCAACCCGTTTATCATCAGGCTTTCGGGACAAAAGGAGACCGTTGAGCCAATAAGCAGCGTGCATTTGTGATCTCTTCTTTGGGATACTTGGCTTTACTTTTCTTGGTCTTCCTCTTTTACCCTTTGGTTTTTCTACTTCATCGATAATAGCTTTCAATTGCTTCTTTTTACCGCCATATTTCTTTTTCTTCACTGGCTTCTTTTTGCTTTGAAATGAAACAACTTTAACTGTGCGTGAAGATCTTCTTAAAGGTACAACAAAAGCTTTACGCTTGGCTTGTGATTCTACCGATTGCTTTCTTTTGCCACCTTTTTTAGTCATTTTTGATACTTTCTTGCTCTTCCAAGAATTTGACTTCCCCTTTTTGGGGTTGACCTTGACAGTGTTGTCAGAATTGCATTTGTTGCACGTATACGTGCCTCCACTTGTCTTCTTCACGTGTCTTTTATGGAAAAAGTCTGTATAAAAACAAACAACCGTACATCAATTACAGGAATAGAAATGGCTACATTGAAATTAGGTGAAGGTAACATTGTATTATCATCTATATCATGACTAAGAACCTCTTGCATGTACATCTACAAGATTTCCTTTAGGAAAGGTAAATCATGTATATTGCAGACCCAAAACTAATATGAAGTAATTTAAGGTTCATATCGCTTGCAAAGAGCAGAAAGAAAAACTAGTATATAGAGTATTTACCTTCACAATATTGACAGCTAATAGCATCCCTGCGTTAACAATAAAAGAAGAAAAAAGGCGATGTTAGTATAGGTACAAAGTAAATATATGATTAGCATGGTAGGACCAGCTGTCAAACTCTTATTTCCAGTAGCATTCGTACAAAGTACCACAACCGGGATACAAAATACAGAAACTTTGACCCTTTCGATGTGAGCTACAGACTGAAAAGTAGTTTTGGGAAGTCAAATACTCAACTGCGTCCTAATTGTGTTTCTAAATTGCAAAAAGAAGATTAAAGATAATAGCACTTGGCATCTTGATTTGTAAACAAGGGAAGGTCAGAGAGACTCGAATGAAAAATAAATAAAAAATTATGACTTCATAACTTGAAAGATAAACATGAGATTCAGTGTGATGGATTTATTGGTTAATTTCATTTTTTTCAAAATGCAAAACTCACACCACCAGGCTAAAGCCTGTTGGTATTCTAACGTGTATATGGATGTGCTTTTTGAAAGTGCTTATTGCTTTAATGAATCAAATTACATGATTATTCAATCTTTAACAAAAGATAAGTATAGGTAAATAATTTAAGCCTCACATCGATAATCAGTTTTCTTAAAGTACTTCCTTACGTACTGCCCCAAATCGGGTTTTGTGTCTAATCAGATCATAATCACTTATAAACAATCACCAAAAGCTCAAAAATCAGTTTACCAAACATGCAAAACACTCTCCGAGTGTTTATGTACTTTGATGTTTCACAATAAGTGAAGATTAAAATATTGAAATCAATTAACTTCACTAATATATTAACCCTTACGTTGCTCAGCAAAAACCAAAGTTCATAATAACCATTATTGTTATAGTACTTCCTTGGCTGGTTTGAGCATTGTAATTTGGGTTCAGGTCAAAATGGGCTGGGTTGGACTAATGCACAACACTTTTTTTCCAAAAAATTTCAATTTTCATAACATAGTTCAAATGCATATTTGACCAGCCCGTTTTACAAAACAAACGGCCAAAATCGGTAACTCTAGGAAAACCAGAGGTTAGTTTAGTAATGACAATAACAAAGTACCTGACGGGGAGATTCTCATTGCAGTGCCCACACTGTTGGTTCTCAGATCTTTCTGATTTAGCCAAAAGATACGAAAAAACGTCTTTCTTAGCGGGCTTCATCACTCTTCTGTTATGTGAAAGTCTACTCAGACTCACCTTATTGGACTTTAAGGAAATTCTTTTATCTTCAAAAGTTTTCAAGAGAAATAAGGGAACAAAAGGCTCCTCCACCCAATACTTTTTCCTTTCACTTGATGCCTCTTCAATCTTGACACCATGTTTGACTACGACATCAGGTATAAATCTCCTCTTGCCAAAATCCAAAAGATATTTCACAACAGATCCTTCTGAAGACTTGCGTCGTACAATAGCCTTTTTAAATGACCTCATTGACTTTATAGATTCCTTATCCATCTTAGCCAGATGACTTGTGTTCTCAATCTCTTCCCATTTAATGTTTGCATCAAGTTCCCTAATCTGAAACGTGAAAGAAGTAGAATTGTGATCACATGAAAATCTGTTGAGGGTTAAAGTTAACCATGTATTGTATTAAAAAACATTAAGACTGTTCACGATAATTGAACGATTTTAACTGCATTAGGTAAGTGGAGCCACATAAGTATGGTTCAGCTAACGATAGAAGTAGAAAAATGGGCACTTCGGGCAGGCTGAATAAGGGGTTTACAAGTGTGATCTTTAATAGATGTAAAAAAAAAGGTCAAGTTGGTAAACACCAATACTTCTATTAACTACTTCTATACATAGTAATGTATTGTAAACATCTACAAAGACAACTGCAGTATTTAAACTACTAATCTAATTCTAGTAAAGTAATTAGTAACTTGTAAACATTAAATTTGGGAATTACCGACCTGGTTGACAACTAACTCATTTAACCAGCTTCAATTCAAAGGAAAGTTTAAAAATCTGATCATGTTGTAGATAACTTGAACCCAAATTGCTACCTTTATTGGTTACAATCTCCATATTTAAGGTCGACTAACAATGTGGCTACAAAAACGTACAGAAACTGAGAAGGCATTGAAAAGTACCTGAAGAGCAAGCTGTTCAACAGTAACTGCTGACTCAACAGAAGCTCGCCACGCAAGAGCTTTGTTTCTCTTAAGTAAATCGTAATTTTCAGGATATATTATACCATCAATTTTCTTGCCCCCACCTAACAATGTCAAATTTATAAATGTTTGATATCACAATCCATTAGCAACAATATGAGTAGACTGAAAGTACACAATTAGGTTAATTTGATACAGACCTTGGCGGGCAGCTTTGCGAGCCAGGGACTGAGGCAAAACCTTCCAGTTAAAAATCTTTCGCGTGAGCCTACCACCCCTCCACCAAAAAAGGACAAGACCACTTAATGGATTTTTCAAAGAACGAGACTCGGAATCCAAAGCAGGTCTTTTCCTTCCAATCACATTTCTTGAATTCGCACGAAACTTAGATGCTACAAAATGAGAAGCTGAGCCTACCGTGACCACCGAATCCACTTGTTTTAGCCAATCGTCCGAAATAGCGCGTGGCCAAATATTGGCCTCTAACTGAACACAAAGGTAGCACAAATAATAACTCGAATGCTTCATTGGAAATAGATCATAAGTTTCTTCTGGAAACTTACTCCGGTATAGCACAAGGCTCAAGACAACTATTAGTGAAGCGTGATATAAGCATTATAGAGGTGGCAATCTCCACCCATTTGCATGGGAATAAACCAACTCGGGTTTTATGGTACCGGATACAGATCAAGCAGGTCAGATATTAACAGTATATGAGTATATATAAATATATAAATATATAAGTTAACAGAATGGGCCAAACTGAATGAACAGATAATAAGTTGCCTAACGTGTGATCGCTAAATATGGTCCTAAACCTTTTGTAATAAAATTCAGTACATGACTCCTTACAAAGTTCAAGCAAAAATGGACATCCAAGTGACGACACTTGCACACAAAAGTATTCCATTTTTACCTAACACTAACATGTTCTCTATTTCCTTACGCTACTCTAAAATTTCTCAGGTCATTTTATATCATCCATTAAGTTAGGCTTGAATTATACTACCTTTTAGAGCGAGCTTAAATTAACTAAATTAAGAAAGCGGGAAGGTAACATGCTTACATGTGATCAACGAACCTACCTACCCAAGTAACCTGGGTAAACCTCATTCGTTTACCCAATTTAGCAATGATGTTACCTTGTTAATTATAATGAAAGATCTAAGACCATATCAGATAAGGAAAATGTCACGGATAAATGGTTTCCCGTGTTTGGTAGAGGCTGAGATATGAGAACAGACAGATATGGTTTCTCAAATAGATCGACTACATGTATAATGATTTCTCATTTCTCCCATTTTGGTGAAGAAAACATATATTTGAATTTTGTAGGCTAAAAACAGTGTTCACACAGAAAGATCATTAATTTGGATTTCTCTCACTTTGGTGAAGAAACCATTTCTCACTCCTACATCATTTCATCATATTTCCCCTACCAAACATGCCCTAAGAAAGAAAATAAAGCAAGGGGAAGTATATTTTAATGCATGAAGAGACTTTAATGAGGTTTTAAAACCATACAATATGGAAGCGTAGATCATATACCATCTCAAACCTCCTCCCTAAAAGTAAACTAAGAATCTAACAGAAACTTGCATGAGATGTCACATCTTTGAAAATATTGAGCTTGAATAAAAAATGTTGTAAAATATAATATATTTGCATACGGTACACCAAAGTATAAATCAATTAATAGTACAGTAGAAAGAGACCTTGAAACAAAAACTTATAAGCCCCGCTGCTAACTCATTGATAGCAGAGGTGGGAATTTCAAGGATTTTGGTTGGTTAAGGTTATGTTATATCAATGGGTCAAATGGGATTAAACGCTTTGAGATCTATCTATATTGTATTATGTTTAAAACCTCTATAATGAGTTTATCAAAAGAAAAGAATTTTTCTATTAACAAAATCATTTATAATCATATTCAACATATTACTCATTTAAGATTTTTGTTTTCTAAAAATGGAATTTAGAAGTGTTAGCTCGTCGGCCAAAATTAACACTACCAGATACCTAACCAGACCAACACCATCTAGGCACATGTTATTTATAGCTAATACTTTACATCAATAACTTAAGATAGTAATAAAGCAAATAACTAAAGATTCTTACCGTCAGTAACAGCTCTTTAACCGGAACAATATAAGATGCCTCTAGATAACTCTTACGATAAAGCTTTGGGAACTTAGGACTGAGCCAAGGACCCAATAAAAGACCGTGCAAACGATCTTCAATGTAGAGAATGTGACACATGAGATCTATTAGACGGTCTTTCCTGGTTATTCTTGAATCAAAACCTATGAGCTCACTTGTAAAACTTTCCAAATCAGTAGGATTATTCATATAGAATAGGCAATTCCCATCGTCAGTAGGATATTTGCATGCAAGGCACCAACCACATTTTTCTTTCCGGGCATCAACACTTAGATTCTGCATATTAGACCAACAAAAGTCAACAGATGTCTTTGTTATGGCTTTCATCTGCATCGAAATCAATTCCTCCAATGATTTAGTAGGTGTTTGAGAGGTCTTGTTTAATAGTTTTGGTGCCCATTCTTTAGCCACTGTTGATGCTATTCTAGCAAAGCTATATAAATTTAGATAGCCGCTATTAAAAGAACAAATATTTTTTCCATTAACACCAGAAGACTTTTTAAACGAATGTAACACATTTTTTGAGGATTTTCTAACATCCACGACAACCTCAGACAGTTCAGACGATCCTGAGTGAGCTAATGGTTTTTCTAATTCTGCACAAAATCCTGAAGATTCTGTTGCCATGTTCGGATAAGGATCCGCACATAATGATATGTTTTCTGAATCTAATTTAGTTTTTCCTCCAATAAATTTTGTGTATACACGCCAGTGCTTGGTTATAGCATTGGATATAGTTCTATAAGAACCATCCAATAAATTTAGGGCACTGACAAGAGCAGTCAAGTCATTCATGTAATAGTAATGAAATGAGGTTTCGGCATCAGAATTATGTGACCTGCAGATTCATCCATGTAATCAATTAGAGAAGCACTGAACAGTTATTAGCAAGTGTGGAGGGGGCATAGTGGTTGGGTTTACTAGAAAACACTTTTGGTCAAAAATTTTCATAAATCATAAATAATCATTTAATGGTACATAAACAATATAACAAAAATATTCTAAATACATAAAAAGATCTTTAAGAAGTTGTATGCATGATGCTACACTCCGGGTGACTTTTAACTATCAGCCATTTAACCCTGTTTTATGACTTTTTTAATTTGACCTTTTTGGAAATTAAAAAGGAAGTAAATCCAAATAAACCACTAAAGAAGTTGAAGGCTCTAACACCACCTTTATGTTACATAATTCTTTTGAGTTCATATTTAGAAAACAATCCAACTATGAAAATAATCACCCTCACTGGTTGTATGGAAGATAAAAAAACTTACACCAAGAGGTAACCACAACTGCTATAATATAGCCGTCCATCCGGGTCAACTCCCAACAAATCTGCTCCTCGAATCAATTTCGCCACACTAATTTCAGGATTTTTCTTGTCAACCACACACTCAGGGCAATACCAGTCGCCTTCAGGCAAGAGATTAGTGGCAATACCTACACACTTCGAATGAAATGCAGCAGGACAACCATCACAACATATTAAGTTGCCATCCATTTTGCAAAGACAACACTCATCACTATTCAAATCAGCAGTTTCATCAATAACCTCCTCACTTATGGACCTCCGTTTCTTAGAAGCCACCAGCTTTGTCTTTGAATTGGCATCTACTGCATTAACACGTTCGCCTATCAATATCCTCCGATTAAGCTCTGAACTTATAGCTTCACCTTCTATCACATCATCACAGATATACTGCAATATTTCAACCTTCACGAATTCTGACTGGCTATGATAGTCAGTCTTGAATAACCCCAAGTGAGAAAGATTGAAACCAGGTTTCATAAGTAGGTACTCGGCCAGAAAGATGGGCCATGTGATTAAATCCACAAGATCCCAGTTAAGATCCCTACAATTAATAAAATACATAAATGAATAAGTAAAAAAGACCAAATAACACAGGACGAAAAAGGCAGATGTAGCATTATAGGATTAGACGGGCAAGTTGGCTAACAAGTAAAAACAAACATGGGTTGGAAACTTGGAAAGGGTCCCTTTTACTACATGTCAAAATGGACCGGGTCGAGTTTGTGTAGGCTATTTTTGTTGTTTATTTTTTAGTATCAGTATATAAACTAGCTAATTATAAATGCAATATTATTACAATGAAGGGCAACTTTCAACGCACTTAAACCTATTCCCATTTGAGCTAAAAATAGATATGTATATATATATTGAACTACTTGAGTTATAAAACACACCATTAAAAAGTATATCGGTGCAAATATTTGGCTCTATAAGTCCTCGAATGAAGCAAAAAATACATACCTTAGGCAACTAGTAGCTGATGTTGAGCCCTCCCTTGATTGGAACTCTAAATTTTTCCTCAAAATCCGCAAAAGAGAAACATGAACAGAATCGATCAGTAAATTAGGAGACTTGCTTCTAATTGATGCAACAAAATCCCCCAGCCCAAATGGGCTTAAATGTAATATCGTACTAAACGACCTCAAAAAGGCGTAAACAGAGAATAAACCAAGTACTGGAAGGCCATCTAGATTCAAGTTTCCTGTTGATGGTGGCAACTCCAGATTCAAAGAAACCTTACTCGGTTCTTCAGATTCTTCACATCCAGAAACTGTAGGCTGCTCCTCTGAAACTGCACTTATTACCGGAGATGCACCACACAACACACCATTGTCATCACCATTGCATTTAACAGTATCAACAATATTATCATAAGATGATAACTTAGCTCGTCTTCGACTACTCCTTGCCCTTATTACCGGAGACGCGCTAGACGGCACTCCACCATCATCTCCATTGTATTTTACTGCACTAACAGTATCATCTTCAGCAGATAACTTAGCTTGTCTTCGAGCACTCCTTCTTAGCACACTTTCTCCCCCCATTTTCGGAGAATCCAAAATCTTTCTTCTCTTCCTACCTCTTCCCCCTCCTGTAAATGTTTTCCCTGGATTCTCATCATCATCATCATCAACAATCGGCGAAATATCAGATATAGAAACATTACCCGTTTGCTCTTCGACCCGAGTTTCCTCAGCACAAATCTCTCCTTTTACATACCCACCAAGGTCAACATCTTCATTCTTATTTTCATGATCATCTAACTCCATATTCAAATCAATACCAGCTAAATCATTTCCATCATTCAAATTCAAATCTATCACATCATCATTTCCATTACCCTTCCCATCACTCAAATTCAAATTATCACAATCAACACTACCATTATTCAAATTACTATCATCAGCTGTAACAGCATTACTATTTGAACTAGAAACGTCAATTTCATTACCTTTATTTGATTCTCCAAAAACCCTAGCTTTCTTCTTAGGTCTTCTCAAAACCCTAGATTGAGATTGAGATTGAGATTGATCCGTACAAACTCCATCAAATTCAATAAGAGCAGATAACTCATTGTGATCAATTTCTTCAGAATCTCGATCTTCGTAACCGATCTCGAATAATTTAGTTGATAAATCGTATGATTTAACTGTTCCGTTGAAAACCCCAATTCCTTTCAATTCTTTCCGTACAGTTCTTCCAACGAACTCCATTTCTTCAAAGAATTAATCCTCATAAGTTACAAAAATACTTCATTTGAATTATAATAATGATGTTTCTCTCTCTAGAAATGAAAATTGTGCAGGTTTCTCTCTTTAGAAAATGGAAAGGGGTCAATCACATTGGTACTGTAGTCCTTCTTTCCCCTTTGATTTATTTGTTTGGGTTCTGAAATGAAATGCATAGTCATATATTACAGGTTTGGTCCCTGAAGATTCATACTAGTTGCTTTGTAGTTGTGAATATTAATTAGTCGTACTCCATTGGGATTGTAACTATTTACGTAGAAACTGACTCGGTAAGCTGCGTGTTCGGTCTGTAGAGAACTACCTCCAAACCTTCAAACTGACTTACTCGTGGTAACCTTCCGGCCCTAACGCTACTTATATATCGACAATATAAATGTGATATAGATTGCATGACACATCATCAATTAAAACTTTTGATATACTATAATGTTATCTTATGTACTTATACATTTTATTATTTATACTTATACTTATACTTTAATGGCAAAATATAAGCTATATTAATTGCAACAAAACTTTATAATTCATTTTTGATCGCTACTGGAGTTCGGTGTCGGTGGTCTTCATTAAGAGTTGTGGTCATCAACTATAGTTGTGGCACAAACCATAATTGTGGCATCACCTTAGCTAATGTATGTCGGTTATTATCAAATTATTGTTACTAGTTTTGTTTTGTTGCTTTTATTTATTTGTCGTTGGCCTCACATATTTATTTTAAGTTCCTTCAAGTTTGTTTCGTGTTTTTATTGTTTGAATTTTAATGGATATGTATGGCTTACAAATTGTTGAGTCCCCTTCAGAATTAAGGATTTAATTATGACAAAACATGATTATAAACACTAGTTGTAATGTGCAGGACAGCATAAGTTTATTTATTTGTTAAACATTAATGTTTGTTGTGTCTAAGTGTTTAGTATAATGCCTTCACTGTCGGCATAAGATAGTTCAAGTTTCAATGAGATGTATGCAGAACCAGCAAGAGCAATCCTAAAATAACCAGTAACTTGTAACGACCCGGATTTTTTCGATCGTTTTATACATATAAGATTAATATTTACATAAATTAAACATTACCAACATGATAAGTCTAACGACCCGTCCTAATCCATCTGGACGAAGTCTTCAACAGTTGGTCCCATTGTGAGGTTTTGACTTCTATATGCCATGAACGACTCCATGTAATATGAGCAAATGCACAGCGGAAGATTTCTTTCAAACCTGAGAATAAACATGCTTTAAAGTGTCAACCAAAAGGTTGGTGAGTTCATAAGTTTATCATAAAATAATAAAATTCTGTAATTTTGATAGACCACAAGATTTAAATGCTGCATGGTACAAATGGGCCCTAATCCTATACCCACCTGTAATGTACATGCGATATCTTTTAAATACAGTACACATATCTCGTGTACGAAATCATTTTTCAAAAATTCTTAATAATCGTACACATATCTCGTGTACAAAATATCATACACATAACCTGTGTATAAAATCATTCTCTCGATACATAACATTCACTTTTCATTTCTTTCATAGCTTGGCTTGGTAACCGACCTTAACATATAATGCGCATAATAATATCCCCAAAATAGAACATCTCGTCTGTATAATAATCATATAAATTTCGAAGTACTAAACACCACGCCCACTAGCCCTTCCGTCTAGTGAACATTCTGGGTGGGGGTGTTAAACCCGGTAGCTACCTTTAGGATTCGCGTCAATTAGGCGTGCACTAATTTTCAAAATTAGTGATGTTCTCTAATTCTTAGGTTACCAAGCAATAATAATCAGGGGAAAAATATTCATATCAATTGTGGCAATTATCACGTCCACATAAATCAATGGTGGCAATTATCACGTTCACATAATTCATTCGAGGAATGTTTTGCTTGTGTCTATCACGTCAAACATTTATAAAAGCATTTCATGTATTCGCAGTTCAAAATGTATTTCAAAAGCATTTAATAAAGCAGTTGTAAAAATAGCGCATGTATTCTCAATCCCAAAAATGTAAAGAGCAAAAGAGAGCAAATGAAACTCACAATTCTGTATTTTGTAGTAAAAATACATATGACGACATTGAACCAATGTAGGGTTGGCCTCGGATTCACGAACCTATACCATTCGTGTATATATATATATATATATATATATATATATATATATATATATATATATATATCAAAACATGTATTCGTAACTGAACGAATTTATTTATTATATCTTTAATTTGTATATTTAATTTATGTATATATATTTAAAATGGTTAATCTTCATATAGTTATATTAATATATCTATATTTATGTACGTACTTGTTTAGATGTTATATTTAAAATCGATAGTTTTTGTTATTTGTATGTATTTATGTAACTAATATTAATAGGTTTGATATATATATTTATGTGAAATTATAATATAATTTTAGTATATACAATAAGTATACTTTATGTATAATATATTTATCTGTTTTAAAAAGGTAGTTTTTGGTATTAATAAAGATGACATTAATAATCCTATTACTTCAAAATAATACTTATTTTGATAATAATATTTATAACAATCCTATTATTGATGGTAGTCTTAATAAAATACTTTTGTTAATAATAATCATAATATTCATAACCTTTAATGATAATAATAATAACATTAGTAATACTTTATAATTATGATTGTGATATTAATAATAATAATAATAATTACTATACTAATAATAATTATAATACTTACAATAACAATAATAATAATAATCATATTGATAAAAGTAATAATACTAATAATAATAAAAATGTACAACCTTTGAAGGGAGGAGCTTTAAAAATAAAGTGCCACTGTCCGGACTCGAACCCAAGACCTCTCACTTTACCAACTCCCTTCCAAACCACTCAAGTATCCTTGTTTTTCTGATTTGTACATAATTTAATTATCTATATCCCGTTGTTTTGTTTCCAATATGAATAGCCCAATCTCACTAGGCCCAACAGCATATACACGGCCCAATCCACATAATTGTTACCAGCCCAAGTTTACTAACAAACCCAGAAGCTACAGCAGTAGCTGAGTCTCGATTCAAGAAAAAAATAACAGATTCGATCATCATCATAAACATTAACCCTAATCATTATCATCAATATCAATAACATAAACTGAATCGAGTAGTAACAAAATCCCAATTGCACGAACGCCATTATTCACTTCTACTTATATTTGGGTTTCGGCCCACAATAGGTACCCAATAAAAAAACACGTCCATGATGACCAATAAATCCTTTAAAGGATCGGTTACCAAATGAAATGGATGGGTGCGTATAATAGTCTGGCTCCACAGCAATCCCAAAGTATTGTTTATTCACCAAATGTTTATCAATTTTGTCGGCCAAAAGAAAAAGCAAGAGTAGGTGCAACACTTTTGTCTTGGCACATAATTTAATATTCCATATAACAATTTGAGAGAATTTTTAAACTGTGAGCGTATCCTTCTTGTTTCATCATTTCATCTTCCTACGTATATCATGGTCGCAGCAGTAGCAGATAATCAGTTAAAAAAAATATGTTGAGTGTTGGCTGTTTTGTGTGTTTCGTTAGAGCTGCAAACGAGAAGAAGTAGTAGCAACCAAGGAAGAAAAGAAAAAAAAAATGTGGTGATTATTGACTTGGTTCAAGTGGTGATGGTTGTTGATATAAAAAAAAAACGTAGGTTGCAGCAGTCACGAAGTACTAGAAGTAGTTAACAATATATTTGTTGTTCGAGTTAGATGGTTTATTCTTGGAGGTGATGTAGGGTGTTGACGAATGGTGATTGTTTAAACAAACAACAAAACATAAAACGATGCATGGTTTCGTATAATGATTGTGGTGGTTATGAACTGCAAGGGAAGGTGATCGGGTTAGTGATGTTTGGGTCTCAGTTTTATCATTAAAACAGAAGCAGGTTACGTGTTTATTTAACATGAATTAAGTCGTGAGCAAGTTTAGGAGGTGGCTTTGAATGATGGTTATTAATGATGATGAAAGTGTGGTGGTCAGTTATGATGGTTCTTGGTGATGATGTGATGGTCGTCAATGGTATTTTAATGAAGAGTGCGTTTAATGGTTCAAACAAACAATGAAGATGGTAATGGCTCGAGCAGTGTCGACGGGTGTTGGGTGTGAATGAAAATAGAACATAGTTTGCAGTAGTGGTGTTATATGTGTGTTAATATATGTAGGTCTTGCATGTTGTGTAAGTAGCAATAATTAGGATCTTATTTCAACATTTGAAGCAGTAATCTCATTTGTTATCTAGTGTTTGTTTAGTCGACATATGATCACAGGGAGAAAGGAAAAATAACAAAGACAGTGATGTATATCTAATCCATTTAATTAACTTGTTTTTATAAATAATATTTAATAACAAGTAAATATAAATATAATAATAATAATATTATTCTTAATAATAATAATATTAATGATAATAATAATTATCTTTTAGAAAAAAATATGATAATAATAATTACTACTAATAATAATGATATTTAATAATAATGGTAATAATAAAAAGAAAATAATAATAATAATACTAACAATAATAATAATAATAATATTCATAATGATATTAATAATTATTAATGATAATAATAATCAATAAATAATAATATTATTATAGTAACTATATTTATAATTAAAATTAATATATTAGCATTTCACATTATTGATTATGTAATATTTAATAACATATATATTATATGATAACTTATATTGAGTGTTGAATTTTTATACATTAATATATATTACAATCTACGTATAATAAAAGTTATGTATAGGATTCATATATATCTACAAATAATCTTCTTATTTGTATATATTATTTTACATTTTTACTGTTAACAATTCAATTATCTTTTATTATTTGTAATACATACATTTATATATATATATATATACATATGTTTATTTACAAACAATTGTTCGTGAATCGTCGGAATTAGTCAAAGGTCAAATGTATATATGAACACAGTTCAAAGTTTTTAAGACTTCGACATTACAGACTTGCTTATCGTGTCGATTTCAGATTAGGATCAAGTTTAAATTTGGTCGGAAATTTCCGGGTCGTCACAGTACCTACCCGTTAAAGAAATTTCGTCCCGAAATTTGAGTGAGGTGGTCATGGTTAACAATAAAAATGTTTTCATGACCAATATGAGTTGATAAATAGAGTTTTATAATCATTGACTAATATGGATAAAACAATTCGATTACGTGAAGAGTATGAGTGAAGCTATCACAAAAGAGTGAAATGAGTAATTGCAGATTTGACCTAACCGGTGACGTAGTCACAGTTGATTTTCGAAAATCAAGGGATTTAAAGAAATCTTTGAAATCTGAGTGAGATCTGATTCTTCGGTGAATAAGGAGATTAAGATCTCTTCAATTAAATGCGATGATCTGTCTCGATTGCTATGTCTGATATTTCCATTATAAATTAAACTCTTCCGTTCCATTATTTTCACCATTCCTATACTTTCTTTATTAGTTCATACATCCAAAAGATTGTGAAAATGCTTAATCCAGTTCTAATCCTTGTCCTTATCCTTACTATCACAACAATCATTCTCCTTTTCCAACTTCCACCGGAGAAATCTGTTTTCTTCTACTTCGCCCTTGGGGTTATAGTGTTTTTAATGCTCCCGTGTCTTTATGTTGCAATAAACATTAATATACACTGTTTGTAATTTCCGTGTTGTTATTGGGCTTTATATCTTCCCTTATATTTCGGAGCTCTTTGCCTTTTTATTCTCTTCTCGACCTCTAGTGAAGCGAGTAATGGTCTAGAATTCATAAGTATGGAGTTTCGAATGATTATAATATATTAAACAGAAAGGAACGGTAATAGCACGAATTGATTTTCAAATTTATCAACATCACAGAAGATAGAACCATCAAGAATACATTTTCTTGATATGTTCAAGAGTTAAGTAGAATGAAAGAGTTATGTAACATGGCACATGATAATGGTATGATCTACTGTGAACCATCATCACATTTCATTTAGAAACTCAGCATGACTTACTGTAATATAATCACGTTGGTCGGGCGTCATTATATTATACTAACCCATGCTTCAATTCTCAACACTTCTCCACAATTCATTCATAATTTATACCTAGATTTTACAGAAGTTTCCAATATAATGGAATACAGAAAACACGAAGAGGTAGATAATTTCGGACAAGAATATTTATGAAAATATTCTCAGAAATATCGAAGATATTTATGATGATATTTTAGAATTTCTAAGTTCGAAAGTTGATTAGGAAAAATTTTCCGCAAGATTTTAACATGACTTCGGAGCAAGATATTCTCTAAAGATTTCGGCGGATCCAGAATTACCTGGATTCTTTGAATATAGGGTTTGGTCCTTGTATTTGTCCTTGGTCTCCTTCATGGTGAGTTCAATCCGTTTTTCAGTACCAATTTTCTATCGAGCGTTCCCAACACTCCATTCTTTATCATCAAACTTTTGGTCGTTTAGACCATCTATGACTTTGCTGTTTCCTCTGCATTTAATGCTACCATATCTAAATCTTCGGTTATCAATCCGAGGTGGTTTCAAGAGAATTGTATTTTTAGATGATTAAACGATGATGGTAGTATGGTGGAATATAAAAGGTTCTCCGGTAACAAAATGAGCACGCATATATATCAAGGTTATAATAAGGTTGTTTTGAATGAAAAGTCAAAGTTGACTTGGTGGAGCTGTGACAAAATTGGCTAATTTGGAAAGAGATTGCAAAGTTATTTTCGGTAATAATAACGCTAAAGGAATTAGCACAACTACGCGTTAAACGTTTACTCAATTTTCGAGAGTTTTCAGGTGCATAACTATACGCATCAATCTTTTCTTCCGTAAATGAAGTGCGGTTGGTTCATCCTCTCGATTGAGATGTTTTCAAGAATCATGAAAGGTTTGAACGGAGATTGTAATCGTCAAGATACAAATGAGGTTTAAAATGAAATCAAGTGGCAAACTTGAAGAAATGTTTAGTTTCATATGTTATAATCAATATTTTAATTCATTTTAATTGTCCATAATGATTGTCCACAGTTAGCGGTCCACAGTTACTAATTCAATAACTCATATATAGTTTAATATATAATATTCGAATTAAATAATACGTATCGTGACCCGTGTACATGTCTCAGACTCGATCACAACTCAAAGTATATATTATTGTAGAATCAACCTCAACCCTGTATATAGAACTCGATCATTACTGCATATAGAGTGTCTATGGTTATTCCAAATAATATATATATATATATATATATATATATATATATATATATATATATATATATATATATATATATGCGTCGATATGATATGTCAAAACCTTGTATATGTGTCCCGATATTTAAAGTGCGTAAAATAAATACAGAAATTAAATGACGATAAATAAAATTACGAGAATGTAAATTGCGATAATTAAATTGCGAAAAATAAAGTGTAATCAGTTAGCTGGGAACAATTAGCTAGGAACAGTTAGCGTAAATTCTTAACAAAATATCTCATAGTTAATTTGTTTGTTTCTAACAAATTTTATTTTGTCAAATGTTTCTTTCATTATGCCACTTGATTTTTTTATTTTTTTTGATAAATCAAAATCCAAATACGAAATTGGATGAATATGGTTATTCTGTGGTGAACGAATTTGTATATCGGTGGACGTAAGTAGGATAGTAAACAACTGTTGAATCAGCTTTGAAAGAATGTGCAGTGTACTTATTAATGTAAAATTTAAATATTCCTCGGGTATTACCTACCCGTTAAAATATTTTCATCATTAACAGTTTGTACAAAAGAGTTTTAATTACAATCTTTATGAAAACATATATACATATATATTTTCTTCAGATGTAATCATGGATCTAATGAGTTAATATGATATTAATCTCATTTGCTTTTTGGTTAGAACTAGAGTACATAATCTCTAAAACATTAAAGATTACATAATCGCCATGAAGGACGAAGATAGTTTATGTAGAATGATTCGTAGAACGATAATTATGCTTGAGGTATAGATTGCGAGGTTGAGACGTGTGATGATGTTGTTGTTATTGGTACTGGTTATGCTGTTGGTGCTGCTGATGGTGGTACTGTTGCTGTCGGTGCTACAAGTGTTGTTGGTGCTGAGGTTGGTGATGATGTTGGTGTAGTAAGTATAGCTTGTAAATCACGCACCATTCTTGTCAGGGTTTCTATCCTACCCTCTATTATTTCTATCCATCCACTCATCTGATTCGATAGATCTTGATTATCAATTCGAAGTTCCCTAACTTCTTCTAATATTCCCCTTCGATTGGTATTCGGAAGTAGAGGTTGAATATTTTCTGAGATTGCAGTAATGCGACTTTCGAGGTGGAAAACTTTAGCAAGAAGGGTGAATACAGTGTTGCGCATAGGTTCACCGGTGAGTACATCTTTTTCTCCGATGTTAGGAGGTAAGTTTGGTTCGCGGTAGGGCTCGCCTTCCTCATTTCTCCATCGAGTGAGTAAGTCTCGGACCCACCCCCATCTCCTCCAGAAAGAAAAATAGCTAAACGGTAGAGACACTTCGGGTTCATTGACTTCGGAGTCTACTTCAATACGCATCTCGAAATTGCTTCCGGAACTAATGGAATCCAAGCTAGGTGTAGGATCCATCTCTTATGATCAGTTAGAGGATTTTCGATATGAAATGATTTTCAGTTATCGGATAATATTTTAATTATATAGAATATCTAATATAGTACAGAAGATCCCGTAGATTACGGAGGAAATTAAGGAAATGTGTCAGGTAAAGTCTACAGTAACAGATACGCTAAGATATGGATTTTGTCTATATACTATCGATGCACAGAGGCAGTAAGACGTGTCTAGACTTTAAGGATGATAAGCAAATAATTTTTGACACTAATGATAAGCAAAACTTTTGACATGCAGACACGGTCGAAGTCCAGACTCGGTAATGCATCCTAATGACTTATCAGTTAGACACACTAATGCAAGACCTGGTTCGCTAAGACCACCGCTCTGATACCAACTCTAACGACCCGTCCTAATCCATCTGGATGAAGTCTTCAACAGTTAGTCCCATTGCGAGGTTTTGACTTCTATATGCCATGAACGACTCCATGTAATATGAGCAAATGCACAGCGGAAGATTTCTTTCAAACCTGAGAATAAACATGCTTTAAAGTGTCAACCAAAAGGTTGGTGAGTTTATAAGTTTATCATAAAATAATAAAATTCTGTAATTTTGATAGACCACAAGATTTAAATGCTGCATGGTACAAATGGGCCCGAATCCTATACCCACCTGTAATGTACATGCGATATCTTTTAAATACAGTACACATATCTCGTGTACGAAATCATTTTTCAAAAATGCTTAATAATCGTACACATATCTCGTGTACAAAATATCATACACGTAACCTGTGTATAAAATCATTCTCTCGATACATAACATTCACTTTTCATTTCTTTCATAGCTTGGCTTGGTAACCGACCTTAACATATAACGCGCATAATAATATCCCCATTTGACCTAACCGGTGGCGTAGTCACGGTTGATTTCCGAAAATCAATGGATTTAAAGAAATCTTTGAAATCTGAGTGAGATCTGATTCTTCGGTGAATAAGGAGATTAAGATCTCTTCAATTAAATGCGATGATCTGTCTCGATTGCTATGTCTGATATTTCCATTATAAATTAAACTCTTCCGTTCCATTATTTTCACCATTCCTATACTTTCTTTCTTAGTTCATACATCCAAAAGATTGTGAAAATGCTTAATCCAGTTCTAATCTTTGTCCTTATCCTTACTATCACAACAATCATTCTCCTTTTCCAACTTCCACCGGAAGAATATGTTTTCTTCTACTTCGCCCTTGGGGTTATAGTGTTTTTAATGCTCCCGTGTCTTTATGTTGCAATAAACATTAATATACACTGTTTGTAATTTCTGTGTTGTTATTGGGCTTTATATCTTCCCTTATGTTTCGGAGCTCTTTGCCTTTTTATTCTCTTCTCGACCTCTAGTGAAGCGAGTAATGGTCTAGAATTCATAAGTATGGAGTTTCGAATGATTATAATATATTAAGCAGAAAGGAACGGTAATAGCACGAATTGATTTTCAAATTTATCAACATCACAGAAGATAGAACCATCAAGAATACATTTTCTTGATATATTCAGGAGTTAAGTAGAATGAAAGAGTTATGTAACATGGCACATGATAATGGTATGATCTACTGTGAACCATCATCAAATTTCATTTAGAAACTCAGCATGACTTACTGTAATATAATCACGTTGGCCGGGCGTCATTATATTATACTAACCCATGCTTCAATTCTCAACACTTCTCCACAATTCATTCATAATTTATACCTAGATTTTACAGAAGTTTCCAATATAATGGAATACAGAAAACACGAAGAGGTAGATAATTTCGGACAAGAATATTTATGAAAATATTCTCAGAAATATCGAAGATATTTATGATGATATTTTGGAATTTCTCTCTTTAGAAAATGGAAAGGGGTCAATCACATTGGTACTGTAGTCCTTCTTTCCCCTTTGATTTATTCGTTTGGGTTCTGAAATGAAATGCATAGTCATATATTACAGGTTTGGTCCCTGAAGATTCATACTAGTTGCTTTGTAGTTGTGAATATTAATTAGTAGTACTCCATTGGGATTGTAACTGATAATGCTAAAAACGAACATATATTTTATAGCATTATTCCTCAAGAAAGACAAGCTTTTAGTTGAAGTTGTCCTATTTACAAGTAATATTCGTTTAAATAATAAAAGGTGAAGACAAAAGACAGATTCGACGAATTGAAGACGCAAACGACCAAAAAGCTCAAAAGTACAAAATACAATCAAAGTGGTTCCAATTATTGATAAGAAACGTCTCGAAATTACAAGAGTACAAGATTCAAAACGCAAAGTACAAGATATTAAATTGTACGCAAGGACGTTCGAAAATCCGAAACCGGGACATGAGTCAACTCTCAACGCTCGACGCAACGGACCGAAAGTTACAAATTAATTATGTATATAAATATAATATAATATATAATTAATTATATAAATTATATATTTATATTATATTTATATTATTAAAATCCGTCGGCAGACTAGGATCCAAACTTGTGTGAGCTGGAAACCACTGCTCCGCACTCGCGGAGCCTATAAAGGCAAAAACCTCCGCACTCGCGGAGGTCTGAACAGTAAACGTGGGCCTATAAAAGGCCGAGCATTCGGCCGAATTTTACACATCTTTTTCTTTCCACCCTACGTAAACTTATATATATATATATATATATATATATATATATATATATATATATATATATATATATATATATATATATATATATATATATTATATTTTAATTTTAATTTTAATTTTAAATCCTAATAATAAGGGTATGTTAGCGAATGTTGTAAGGGTGTAAGTCGAAATTCTGTCCATGTAACGCTACGCTATTTTTAATCATTGTAAGTTATATTCAACCTTTTTAATTTAATGTCTCGTAGCTAAGTTATTATTATGCTTATTTAAAACGAAGTAATCATGATGTTGGGCTAATTACTAAAATTGGGTAATTGGGCTTTATACCATAATTGGGGTTTGGACAAAAGAACGACACTTATGGAAATTAGACTATGGGCTATTAATGGGCTTTATATTTGTTTAACTAAATGATAGTTTGTTAATTTTAATATAAAGATTTACAATTGGACGTCCCTATAAATAACCATATACACTCGATCGGACACGATGGGCGGGGTATTTATATGTACGAATAATCGTTCATTTAACCGGACACGGGAATGGATTAATAGTCTATGGAATTATTAAAACAGGGGTAAAATTATGTACAAGGACACTTGGCATAATTGATAACAAAGTATTAAAACCTTGGGTTACACGCAGTCGATAACCTGGTGTAATTATTAAACAAAGTAATAAAACCTTGTTACAGTTTAAGTCCCCAATTAGTTGGAATATTTAACTTCAGGTATAAGGATAATTTGACGAGGACACTCGCACTTTATATTTATGACTGATGGACTGTTATGGACAAAAACCAGACGGACATATTAAATAATCCAGGACAAAGGACAATTAACCCATGGGCATAAAACTAAAATCAACACGTCAAACATCATGATTACGGAAGTTTAAATAAGCATAATTATTTTATTTCATATTTAATTTCCTTTATTTTATATTTAATTTCACTTCTAATTATCGCACTTTTTATTTATTGTCATTGTATTTAATTGCAATTTTAATTATCGTATTTTTAATTATCGCAATTTTATTTTATTGCACTTTTATTTATCGCAATTTCATTATCGTTATTTACTTTACGCTTTAAATTAAGTCTTTTATTTATTTAATATTTTATATTAGGTTTTAACTGCGACTAAAGTTTTAAAAATCGACAAACCGGTCATTAAACGGTAAAAACCCCCCTTTTATAATAATAATATTACTTATATATATATTTGTATTTTTATAAATTAAAACTAATATAGCGTTAAGCTTTGTTTAAAAGATTCCCTGTGGAACGAACCGGACTTACTAAAAACTACACTACTGTACGATTAGGTACACTGCCTATAAGTGTTGTAGCAAGGTTTAAGTATATCCATTCTATAAATAAATAAATATCTTGTGTAAAATTGTATCGTATTTAATAGTATTTAGTTGTAAAAATAAGGCTATTTTATATACACCTCGCATAACATCAAGTATTTTTGGCGCCGCTGCCGGGGAACTTAAACGCCGAAAGCGCAACGCTAATGAAATAAAAAATAATAATATAATTTTATAAAAGTTTTTATTAAGTCCTTCGTATAAAAAATAAGTTTTAAAAATATAAAAATATAAAAATACAAAAAGAGTTTGTTAAAAAAAATATAAATTTAAAAAGTATTTTTATTTTTGAGTTTAAATATAAGTATTTTATTGTTTTATAGAAATATTTATTTATATATATATATTTTATATTTTAGAAAAACAGAAAAAAAAAATAAAAAAAAAAAAACTGAACCTGTGCAAAATCGACCCCTTTCTCAGCTGAAATTTAACCCTCCGTGACTCGCGGAGGTTTTGAACCGGGACAAACCGCACTCGCAGAGGTCCACTGACAGGCTAGGGTTTGACTCTGCAAACTGTAATAATTACGGAGTATTATTAATTATTACTATTAAACCTAATTAGGTTATTAATTATTTATTATTTAGTTTAGTTTTAATTATTTAATTTGTATTTTTAAGTTTTAATTAATTTTATAAATATATAAAAATTAATACTTTTATAAAATAAATAATATAAAGATAATATTTTTATAAAAATTGTACTTTTTACAACTTTTAGTATATTTTTTTATTTTGTCTTTTTTCATTTGCTTTAGAATTTTGCGACGCCTTTTTAAGTTTTAGAACCTTTTTAAGTTATTGCCATTTGGGATATAGTTTTTCTTTTAAGCTTTAATATTTTTAGACGCAACTTTTAATTTTTTAGTTTTTAGTTCCTTTTTAAGTTTTAACGCGCTACTTTCTTATTTTTATTTTTCGACGCCTTTTACCTATGTATCAATTATCACTCCAATTAGTAATCTCAATTTGCAATTTTAATTTTAAGTTAGTGATAACAATAAGGTTGGGTTAGTCGAGTGTTTTAAAGTTTTATAAGTCATTTTTTTTTCTTTCTTATTTCTCCAAATTTAATACCGACGCGCTCTTTTTCTTTCTTATTTCTCGACATTCTAGTTTTAGGGCATAGATTTTTATTCTATTTCTTCTCTAAATTTCTTAAAATTTCGAAAATTTATTTTAAGTGGTTAAATTGATAGACATCAAAATTTTCTGGTTCGTAGTAATAGTTGGATTTGTACGTGGATCGGGTTATTGGAGCCAAACAGTACTCAATTATATTGAGACCAAACGAATCCTGCCCCTCTGCTGCATCTTTTGGCTATTCGAAACGTGGGCAAAATCAGAAAAGTCTATTAATTGGATAACTTATATAATTTTTCTTTCCTTTTAAAAACTAATAGGATATTTAGTGAATGCACCGAGCAAGACGTTCACCACCTTTTGTACGTTCACCACCTGTAACTCGATCAAGACATCTAGCAAATATTGTCGCCGTTAATTTTTCTTTAGAATCGTCATCCAGTCGACCAAGTACTCCAATTCAAATTTCCGATAATCCATTTTTTGAACCCAACCTCATAATTGAGAATCCGGAGAATATTCAGGGACAATTCATAGATCCTGAACCATTAATTTTTCCTCCGGAACCACCAATCATTCAAACAGAGATTGTTGAGGAACGAACCATTAAATAAGAATCCTCTAGTGATTCAGATTCAACAAATTCAATCATGGAAAATCTGGAACCTTTAAGTATGGAAGACCGAATGAGAGCTAAACGCACTGGCTAAGGTCACGCAATTACTCATCCTGACATTAATGCACCAGATTATGAAATCAAAGGACAAATTCTACATATGGTGACTAATCAATGCCAATTTATTGGTGCGCCGAAGGAAGATCCAAATGAACATCTTCGTACCTTTAATAGAATCTGCACACTATTTAAAATAAGAGAAGTTGAAGATGAACAGATATATCTCATGTTATTTCCCTGGACTTTAAAGGGAGAAGCCAAAGATTGGTTGGAATCGTTACCTGAAGGGGCGATTGATACATGGGACTTTTAGTTGAAAAATTTCTTAAACAATTCTTTCCGGCATCTAAAGCCGTAAGACTTCAAGGAGAAATTGTTACGTTTACACAGAAACCGAATGAAACTCTATATGAGGTGTGGACAAGATTTGGAAAGTTATTAAGAGGATGTCCGCAACATGGTTTAGACACCTGTCAAATAGTACAAATATTCTACCAAGGATGCGACATCACTGCAAGGAAAGACATCGATATAGCAGCTGGTGGTTCTATTATGAAGAAAACCGAAACTGATGCTTATAAAATTATTGATAACACTGCTTCCCACTCACATGAGTAGGGATGGCATCGGGTCGGGTTTGGGTCGGGTTTAGGTAATCCCGGACCCGAACCCGATTAAGAAACCCCGCTCCAAACCCGGCCCGAAACCCGTCGGGTCCCTATTTACTTACATACTATCGGGTTTCAGGTTTCCCCATGGGTAAACGAGTATACCCGATTAGTCATTCTGTATATATTTTTCAATAAGTTAGCACATCAAAATATCGAAAAATAACTTAAATACTTTATGTTTAAAGTATTATAAAATATCACATACAAAAAACTGATTGAAAAGTTTCTAAAATACTCAAATATACAAAGTATATAAAATATCACATCTTGAAAACTTGTTGTATATGATCATATTGAATAAAATTATACTCATTTTTAAAACAAATAAAAAAAATCTTTCATACATTAACAATACAATAATAATATTAAAATTTTACATAAAAATTATTATTAAAATTTCCTCGGGCCGGGTATACGGGTATGCGGGTCGGGTATACGGGTTGGGTAAACGGGTTTGTATTCAAAACCATACCCGAACCCAAACCCGGAAATTATTTTGTAACCATCCCCATACCCGCCCATGACCCGACAGACTCGGGTCAGACTCGGCCCAATTATAACGGTTTTCGGGTTTCCCCATCGAGTTCGGGTCATTTTGCCATCCCTACACATGAGTGGCACCAAGAAAAAGATATCGTTAGATCATCTAAAGCAACTAGAGCCGATTCTAGCCATGACTTAGATTCCATTTCAGCAAGGATAGATGCTGTCGAGAAATGGAAAAGATGACTAAGGATATACACTCAATACGAATTAGTTGTGAGCAGTGTGGAGGACCACATTTGACAAAAGATTGTCTTAGTATTGAGCTAACAATGGAACAAAGAGAGAATATTTCATACATAAACCAAAGGCCTGGAAATAATTATCAGAATAATTATCAACAGCCAAGACCGATTTACAATCAAAACCAGAATTATAACCGAAATGTTCCATACAACAATCAACAAGGTCCTAGTAATCAACAAGTATCCAATAATACTTACAACCAGCAAAGACCTAATTTTCAAAACAAACCACCACAAATCGATGATAAAAAGCCGAATTTAGAAGATAAGATGACGAAGCTAGTTGAAACTCAAACGCAGTTTTTCACATCTCAGAAACAAACTAATGAACAAAATGCTCAAGCATTTAGAAATCAACAAGCTTCTATTCAAATTTTGGAACAAGAAGTAAGTAACCTAGCAAGGTTAATAGGTGAAAGAAAACCGGGAAGTTTACCTAGTGATACAAATGCTAACCCCCGGAATGAAACAGCTAAAGCCATTACCACAATAAGTGGTACAACACTTAAACCACCTAAAATACCTGTAATTTCTGATGAAGCTATTCCTACTCCACAAGAACCACAACCTGATCAAGATAAGGAAAAAGAACCGGTAGTTGAAAAGGTTAATGAAGATAACACGGTTAAGACTAAACCTTATGCTAAACCATACCAACCACCACTTCCTTACTCGAGTAAAATGAAAAAAGAGAAACTTGAAGCCGAGCAATCCAAATTCTTGGATATGTTTAAATAGATAAATGTAAATCTTCCTTTCATTGATGTAATTTCAGAAATGCCTAGATATGCTAAATTTCTGAAAGATTTAATCACAAATAGAAAGAAAATGGAAGAACTCTCGGCTGTTACTATGAATGCTAATTGTTCAGCAGTGCTGTTGAATAAGATACCAGAAAAATTATCAGATCCAAGAAGTTTCACAATTCCATGTTTTCTGGGTAGTCTTAGTTCAATAGAAGCATTGGCAGACTTAGGTGCTAGTATAAATTTAATGCCGTATTCACTATACGCTAAACTAGACCTTGGAGAATTGAAACCAACATATATTTCATAGCATTATTCCTCAAGAAAGACAAGCTTTTAGTTGAAGTTGTCCTATTTACAAGTAATATTCGTTTAAATAATAAAAGGTGAAGACAAAAGACAGATTCGACGAATTGAAGACGCAAACGACCAAAAAGCTCAAAAGTACAAAATACAATCAAAGTGGTTCCAATTATTGATAAGAAACGTCTCGAAATTACAAGAGTACAAGATTCAAAACGCAAAGTACAAGATATTAAATTGTACGCAAGGATGTTCGAAAATCCGGAACCGGGACATGAGTCAACTCTCAACGCTCGACGCAACGGACCGAAAGTTACAAATTAATTATGTATATAAATATAATATAATATATAATTAATTATATAAATTATATATTTATATTATTAAAATCCGTCGGCAGACTAGGATCCAAACTTGTGTGAGCTGGAAACCACTGCTCCGCACTCGCGGAGCCTATAAAGGCAAAAACCTCCGCACTCGCGGAGGTCTGAACAGTAAATGTGGGCCTATAAAAGGCCGAGCATTCGGCCGAATTTTACACATCTTTTTCTTTCCATCCTACGTAAACTTATATATATATATATATATATATATATATATATATATATATATATATATATATATATATTTTAATTTTAATTTTAATTTTAATTTTAAATCCTAATAATAAGGGTATGTTAGCGAATGTTGTAAGGGTGTAAGTCGAAATTCTGTCCGTGTAACGCTACGCTATTTTTAATCATTGTAAGTTATGTTCAACCTTTTTAATTTAATGTCTCGTAGCTAAGTTATTATTATGCTTATTTAAAACGAAGTAATCATGATGTTGGGCTAATTACTAAAATTGGGTAATTGGGCTTTGTACCATAATTGGGGTTTGGACAAAAGAACGACACTTGTGGAAATTAGACTATGGGCTATTAATGGGCTTTATATTTGTTTAACTAAATGATAGTTTGTTAATTTTAATATAAAGATTTACAATTGGACGTCAATATAAATAACCATATACACTCGATCGGACACGATGGGCGGGGTATTTATATGTACGAATAATCGTTCATTTAACCGGACACGGGAATGGATTAATAGTCTATGGAATTATTAAAACAGGGGTAAAATTATGTACAAGGACACTTGGCATAATTGATAACAAAGTATTAAAACCTTGGGTTACACGCAGTCGATAACCTGGTGTAATTATTAAACAAAGTAATAAAACCTTGTTACAGTTTAAGTCCCCAATTAGTTGGAATATTTAACTTCGGGTATAAGGATAATTTGACGAGGACACTCGCACTTTATATTTATGACTGATGGACTGTTATGGACAAAAACCAGACGGACATATTAAATAATCCAGGACAAAGGACAATTAACCCATGGGCATAAAACTAAAATCAACACGTCAAACATCATGATTACGAAAGTTTAAATAAGCATAATTATTTTATTTCATATTTAATTTCCTTTATTTTATATTTAATTGCACTTCTAATTATCGCACTTTTATTTATTGTCATTGTATTTAATTGCACTTTTAATTATCGTATTTTTAATTATCGCAATTTTATTTTATCGCACCTTTATTTATCGCAAATTCATTATCGTTATTTACTTTATGCTTTAAATTAAGTCTTTTATTTATTTAATATTTTACATTAGGTTTTAACTGCGACTAAAGTTTTAAAAATCGACAAACCGGTCATTAAACGGTAAAAACCCCCCTTTTATAATAATAATATTACTTATATATATATATATATATATATATATATATATATATATATATATATATATATTTGTATTTTTATAAATTAAAACTAATATAGCGTTAAGCTTTGTTTAAAAGATTCCCTGTGGAACGAACCGGACTTACTAAAAACTACACTACTGTACGATTAGGTACACTGCCTATAAGTGTTGTAGCAAGGTTTAAGTATATCCATTCTATAAATAAATAAATATCTTGTGTAAAATTGTATCGTATTTAATAATATTTAGTTGTAAAAATAAAGCTATTTTTTATACACCTCGCATAACATCAGTAACTATTTACGTAGAAACTGACTCGGTAAGCTGCGTGTTCGGTCTGTAGAGAACTACCTCCAAACCTTCAAACTGACTTACTCGTGGTAACCTTCCGGCCCTAACGCTACTTATATATCGACAATATAAATGTGATATAGATTGCATGACACATCATCAATTAAAACTTTTGATATCCTATAATGTTATCTTATGTACTTATACATTTTATTATTTATACTTATACTTATACTTTAATGGCAAAATATAAGCTATATTAATTGCAACAAAACTTTATAATTCATTTTTGATCGCTACTGGAGTTCGGTGTCGGTGGTCTTCATTAAGAGTTGTGGTCATCAACTATAGTTGTGGCACAAACCATAATTGTGGCATCACCTTAGCTAATGTATGTCGGTTATTATCAAATTATTGTTACTAGTTTTGTTTTGTTGCTTTTATTTATTTGTCGTTGGCCTCACATATTTATTTTAAGTTCCTTCAAGTTTGTTTCGTGATTTTATTGTTTGAATTTTAATGGATGTGTATGGCTTACAAATTGTTGAGTCCCCTTCAGAATTAAGGATTTAATTATGACAAAACATGATTATAAACACTAGTTGTAATGTGCAGGACATCATAAGTTTATTTATTTGTTAAACATCAATGTTTGTTGTGTCTAAGTGTTTAGTATAATGCCTTCACTGTCGGCATAAGATAGTTCAAGTTTCAATGGGATGTATGCAGAACCAGCAAGAGCAATCCTAAAATAACTAGTAACTTGTAACGACCCGAATTTTTCCGATCATTTTATATATATAAGATTAATATTTACATAAATTAAACATTACCAACATGATAAGTCTAACAACCCGTCCTAATCCATCTGGACGAAGTCTTCAACAGTTGGTCCCATTGCGAGGTTTTGACTTCTATATGCCATGAACGACTCCATGTAATATGAGCAAATGCACAGCGGAAGATTTCTTTCAAACCTGAGAATAAACATGCTTTAAAGTGTCAACCAAAAGGTTGGTGAGTTCATAATTTTATCATAAAATAATAAAATTCTGTAATTTTGATAGACCACAAGATTTAAATGCTGCATGGTACAAATGGGCCCGAATCCTATACCCACTTGTAATGTACATGCGATATCTTTTAAATACAGTACACATATCTCGTGTACGAAATCATTTTTCAAAAATTCTTAATAATCGTACACATATCTCGTGTACAAAATATCATACACATAACCTGTGTATAAAATCATTCTCTCGATACATAACATTCACTTTTCATTTCTTTCATAGTTTGGCTTGGTAACCGACCTTAACATATAATGCGCATAATAATATCTCCAAAACAGAACATCTCGTCTGTATAATAATCATATAAATTTCGAAGTACTAAACACCACACCCACTAGCCCTTCCGTCTAGTGAACGTTCTGGGTGGGGGTGTTAAACCCGGTAGCTACCTTTAGGATTCGCGTCAATTAGGCGTGCACTAATTCTCAAAATTAGTGATGTTCCCTAATTCTTAGGTTACCAAGCAATAATAATCAGGGGAAAAATATTCATATCAATTGTGGCAATTATCACGTCCACATAAATCAATGGTGGCAATTATCACGTTCACATAATTCATTCGAGGAATGTTTTGCTTGTGTCTATCACGTCAAACATTTATAAAAGCATTTCATGTATTCGCAGTTCAAAATGTATTTCAAAAGCATTTAATAAAGCAGTTGTAAAAATAGCGCATGTATTCTCAATCCCAAAAATGTAAAGAGCAAAAGAGAGCAAATGAAACTCACAATTCTGTATTTTGTAGTAAAAATACATATGGCGACATTGAACAAATGTAGGGTTGGCCTCGGATTCACGAACCTATACCATTCGTGTATATATATATATATATATATATATATATATATATATATATATATATATATATATCAAAACATGTATTCGTAACTGAACGAATTTATTTATTATATCTTTAATTTGTATATTTAATTTATGTATATATATTTAAAATGGTTAATCTTCATATAGTTATATTAATATATCTATATTTATGTACGTACTTGTTTAGATGTTATATTTAAAATCGATAGTTTTTGTTATTTGTATGTATTTATGTAACTAATATTAATAGGTTTGATATATATATTTATGTGAAATTATAATATAATTTTAGTATATACAATAAGTATACTTTATGTATAATATATTTATCTGTTTTAAAAAGGTAGTTTTTGGTATTAATAAAGATGACATTAATAATCCTATTACTTCAAAATAATACTTATTTTGATAATAATATTTATAACAATCCTATTATTGATGGTAGTCTTAATAAAATACTTTTGTTAATAATAATCATAATATTCATAACCTTTAATGATAATAATAATAACATTAGTAATACTTTATAATTATGATTGTGATATTAATAATAATAATAATAATTACTATACTAATAATAATTATAATACTTACAATAACAATAATAATAATAATCATATTGATAAAAGTAATAATACTAATAATAATAAAAATGTACAACCTTTGAAGGGAGGAGCTTTAAAAATAAAGTGCCACTGTCCGGACTCGAACCCAAGACCTCTCACTTTACCAACTCCCTTCCAAACCACTCAAGTATCCTTATTTTTCTGATTTGTACATAATTTAATTATCTATATCCCGTTGTTTTGTTTCCAATATGAATAGCCCAATCTCACTAGGCCCAACAGCATATACACGGCCCAATCCACATAATTGTTACCAGCCCAAGTTTACTAACAAACCCAGAAGCTACAGCAGTAGCTGAGTCTCGATTCAAGAAAAAAATAACAGATTCGATCATCATCATAAACATTAACCCTAATCATTATCATCAATATCAATAACATAAACTGAATCGAGTAGTAACAAAATCCCAATTGCACGAACGCCATTATTCACTTCTACTTATATTTGGGTTTCGGCCCACAATAGGTACCCAATAAAAAAACACGTCCATGATGACCAATAAATCCTTTAAAGGATCGGTTACCAAATGAAATGGATGGGTGCGTATAATAGTCTGGCTCCACAGCAATCCCAAAGTATTGTTTATTCACCAAATGTTTATCAATTTTGTCGGCCAAAAGAAAAAGCAAGAGTAGGTGCAACACTTTTGTCTTGGCACATAATTTAATATTCCATATAACAATTTGAGAGAATTTTTAAACTGTGAGTGTATCCTTCTTGTTTCATCATTTCATCTTCCTACGTATATCATGGTTGCAGAAGTAGCAGATAATCAGTTAAAAAAAATATGTTGAGTGTTGGCTGTTTTGTGTGTTTCGTTAGAGCTGCAAACGAGAAGAAGTAGTAGCAACCAAGGAAGAAAAGAAAAAAAAATGTGGTGATTATTGACTTGGTTCAAGTGGTGATGGTTGTTGATATATATAAAAAAAAAAAAAAAAAAACCTAAGTTGCAGCAGTCACGAAGTACTAGAAGTAGTTAACAATATATTTGTTGTTCGAGTTAGATGGTTTATTCTTGGAGGTGATGTAGGGTGTTGACGGATGGTGATTATTTAAACGAACAACAAAACATAAAACGATGCATGGTTTCGTATAATGATTGTGGTGGTTATGAACCGCAAGGGAATCGTCAGAATTAGTCTTATGTATAGGATTCATATATATCTACAAATAATCTTCTTATTTGTATATATTATTTTACATTTTTACTGTTAACAATTCAATTATCTTTTATTATTTTTAATACATACATTTATATATATATACATATGTTTATTTACAAACAATTGTTCGTGAATCGTCGGAATTAGTCAAAGGTCAAATGTATATATGAACACAGTTCAAAGTTTTTAAGACTTCAACATTACAGACTTGCTTATCGTGTCGATTTCAGATTAGGATCAAGTTTAAATTTGGTCAGAAATTTCCGGGTCGTCACAATAAGCAATCCAAATTGTTGAGTCTTGTATTTTTGAAAAGAGTTTTACACAAAGTTTGACCGTCCAATTTGACCGATGATATCACGAACTATATAACATACGATTATGTACATATACGTATTTATACATATTTATCATGATCTAAGGATGGTTTAACATATCATTGTGTACTAATAACAATGAGTTATAAGTATACTTTGAGACTACTAACTTAAGTTTTCAAAACGGTAACTATACGTAACGTTCTTTGACATATATACCTATAACCTATAATGCTTATACAAGTATCGTATGAATACGTATTTAATCACTTTTAAAGGGCTTAAATACATAAAACAATATAAGTATATTCACAAAAGATAGTTATATTTGAATTCTCATTCCATTTCCTCAAGATTTCTACAAGTATATCTATGGTATATGTACCCGTATCATACCCAGCTTCTATACGTATTTACTATTGGTATATACACATCAAATCAACTTATAATCAGTCCTATATCTGCCCTCATCAAGAGGGAAACTCATTTTAACATCTAGCTTCAATAATTACACAAGATTACAAGTTAGAAAATTGTTTTTGTCCCCCCCCCATTCACGCCATATATGGCCTCCTCCCACCTCTTTTCTAGTTCACAATCTTCACTTCCAATTACCCTCTAACTCACATACTTGAAAGCCTTAAAGAACCTACTTCAATTCAGCAAGTAACCATGAAGATCTAGCCTCAAAAACAAGCTTTAATCATCGTAAGAAAAACCAATCAAGAACACTACAAGTTACTACTTCCATTTTAAGTTATACTTCAAGAATTCCAAGCTATCAAGAAGACCTTCAACCTCAAGTTTCTCTTCTTATTTTTCCAGAAGCTTTATCCAAGTAACTTTAGGTAGTAACCTTGTTCATAATATTGTTCAATTCATATTCATATAGCTATCTTATTTTGAGTTATAAATTATAACAACAAGAACATAGTTTGAATGATTTCAAACTTGTTCGCAAACTAAATAGATCTTCTAACTTAACTTTTAAAACACTTCAAGACATGTAATATATCATAATGATATGCTAACTTAACAAGATACAACTTGTTTTTACAAAGAACACCTTAAAACTGAATCTACGTCGTCGGAGTGCAACCGGGGGCTGTTTTGGGTTGGATAATTAAAAACCATCTTAAACTTTGAATTGGAAGTTTTAGAAGTTTATATTCTGGAAAAATGATATTTCTTATGAATATGTTAATAAATAAAAATCTCATGGTGTAACTCAAAGTGTAAGTATTTTTATAAAAATGATCATCTAGATGTTGTTTTTACGACGGAAATGATCACCTTCATAAAATTCACCCATGTTTGACCTATAACCTGTGATTTCGAATGCAAACTAAGGTATTTATAGTTCATATTCATAAATAATGACTCGATCCAAGAAAGTGTCAAGTTGAACCAACAAAAACGGAGTTGTATTGAAGAAATTACGGCTAAAACAATATTGGGTATCTGAAGCAAGTTTAGCTACGAAATTAATTGGAGTAAAACTAAACTAATCATATCTTTGCTAATTAATATGATAATTTATATATACTTATGACTTGATTTTATATATTTCAGGACCACCCATAAACGACACGAGAAGATTAATTATAAGACCTCATGATTGTACGCAACACGTCATTTGACAACACTGTACTTTATGTACGCAACACGTCATTTGACAACACGGTACCATGGGTCGAGATTAATTCCGATCAATACAAATATGATGGGGTCTTTATTTATTTTATTGAGCAATTAATTGTGGACCACTAACATCGGACTGCTAACTACGGACTAAGAAGATATTAAAAGTATTATAAGTATATATGTAACGATTACTTGAAAAGAAAATATGTTGATATATTATATATATGGTTAGGTTCGTGATATCTATCGGAGACCAGGTCGTGTTATATATCTTCAAGGCAAAAGTGAGTATATAGTCCCACTTTTAAACTTTAAATATTTCGGGATGAGAATACATGCATTTTATGATTTACGTTATGGACACAAATGATTAAAAATATATATTCTACGTTGAGTTGTACCACTGGCATACTTCTCTGTAACTTGGTAACTACTATTTACATGCGGTATTGTAAACGCGAATCCTGTTGATAGATCTATCGGGCCTGACAACCCCAACCGGACTGGACGACCAGTATTCAACGGTTGCACAGTACTTCGTTTCGGTGACTACACTTGGTACGGTGTAGTGAGATTTCATAATAAAGGGAATATGCGACGTTGATTAAATGTTAAGTATGGTTATCAAGTGCTCAACCACTTAGAATATTTTTATTAAAACGTTTATGTATATTAAATCTTGTAGTCTATGTTTATAACGCTGCTAGCATTAAACCTATATCTCACCAACTTTATGTTGAAAATTTAAGCATGTTTATTCTCAGGTGATAATTAAAAGCTTCCGCTGCATTATGTCGAATTTAAGCAGGATTTGGAATATGCATATTTGAGTCAAAAATAAAAATGCATACCGAAAGATTTGTAATGTGAAATATGTTGGAAATCGTATTGTTATTATCAAATGTAAAGTTTGTAAGACTAAGATTATCGCTAAACGATAATCATTATTATGTTGTTTAAGCCTTTGGTTATAATAAAGGTTAATGTTTGTATCATAAAAACGTATGCAGATTTTGAAAAATGTCACATATAGAGGTCAATACCTCGCAATGACACCAATAAGTACGTGACGTTTATAATCGATATGAACGGGACGCTTCAGGTGGTATCAGAGCGTTGGTCTTAGAGAACCAGAAAATTTGCATTAGTGTGTCTTATCGAGTTTGTTAGGATGCATTAGTGAGTCTGGACTTTGACCGTGTTTGATTTCAAAAACTATTGCTTATCCTTGTTGGTTAAAAATTAATATGTAAATATTATGTGGTACTAACCTGCTAGTTGTTGTGTGATAGATGTCTGGCTTAGAACTTGTTATCACATTCAGCGACTCCGAACCAGAATCCTCAGATAGTGTTCCAGTCATTAACCTATCCGATGATGAAAACGACACCTTTGGGGAAGACTCACAATTTCCGGATGAATCAATTGAAGAGGAACCGGAAAGTGATCCTGATGAGGAAGAAATACAGGAAATTACGAAAGACAAGTTCGAATGAGGAAAGAAACGAAAGGCTACTGAATTGAAAAATCCAAATCCCGAGTTTAGTGAGGATGTTGTGGCACCAACTCCACCAGACACTTCCACCCCTATTCCCGCTATTCCTATTAGTTATATCCCGACATCCAGTTCTTCGGCCCCTCAGCCAAAACGTAGGGAGACAGCTAGGATTAGCGTTAAGCGATTCCCTGAACACAAACGTTTTGGGATATAGGCTAAATGATGCGCTGTTGTTTTAAACAATGGGATCATATAACGTTTTGTATAATATTACTAGTGTGGTTTGCTTGATGTTTGATGTAAGATAAGCATATGTAAAATAGTGAAGTGTGAAATGCAATAATTTTCCATGGTTGAGTATTATTTGGGTGGTAGTAATTGATTTCCGTACTAAGCTATTAAGTATGAACTTTAACGGGTAGGTACTACCCTGGATATAATTATAAAACGCTAATAAGAAGAAAAGGCTTTTATAATAATAACGGATTCATATTATTAATAAGCTACGAAGTACTGTAAATACACACTACATCTATAATATTCCATGTGAATAATTATTTTTTTTTCATTCTTATTGAAGAATATGGCGCGATTGAACCAAATGACGGAACAAGAAATCGAGGAACTCATCAATCAGCAAGTGAACGACAGAATGTTATGGGTCGATGCTGCAAGAGGTGCTGCAGTTAACCCAAATCCTCGTGTGGGATGCACCTACAAAACTTTTCAAGGTTGTAAGCCCTCATCATTCAGTGGAACAGAAGGACTGGTCGGTTTAACCCAGTGGATCGAAAAGGTTGAGTCTGTGTTTAAAATCAGTGGTTGTATTGAGAAGGACATGACCAAGTATGCATCGTGCACCTTACAAGATAGTGCACTCACGTGGTGGAAAAATTATGTGAAGGCCGTAGGAGGAGATGTAGCTTATGATACTCCATGGGAAGAATTCAAAACAATGCTAATCAACGAGTATTGTCCAAGGAACGAGGTTAGGAAGTTAGAAGCTGAATTACGAAGCCTGAAAGTTGTTGGTACTGAACTCACCAACTACAATCAGTGATTCATGGAATTAGCTTTGCCATGTCCCGAATTGGTACCAACCGAAGAACGGAAGATAGAACTGTACAAAGATGGTTTGCCTAAAAATGTCAAGGCAAATGTTTCAGCATCGAAACCCAAGACTATTCACGAAGCCATCACCATGGCAAACGAGTTGATGGACCAGATTATTCTGGATAAGTACACCGATGTCAAGACATCGGAAAACAAAAGAAAGTGGGAAGGTAATCATCAACAATCCAACAAGAAACAAGAAACCACGCAAGGTGCGGGTAGTGGTTCAAGCTCAGGTTACAAGGGACGAAATCCTTTATGTAACAGATGCCATGAATGTGATGCCCCGTACAAAACCATCGTGTATGAATCATTAACAATAGGATCATTACAAGGTTAAGTACTATATGCTGTAATAAAAGAAGTTGCATTCACGATAAAAAGGTGACGTCATAATCGACATCAAATGTTTTACACCAACAGTATGCTTCTACGAATAGCAAGCATGAATAAATGTATGTGACCCTTAGGTCGTTACAAAACATAGTTTCAAATATATTAAAGTTTGAATGCAAGATAAACAGTTCATGCGGTGATAACACTAGAGCAGCGGATGTCTACGGCAAGACTAGCACGACAGCGGAAGCAAATAACCTTAAGCACCTGAGAAAAACATGCTTAAAAATGTCAACACAAAGGTTGGTGAGCTATAGTTTAAGTATAACAGTATGTAAGGTAGGCCACGAGATTTCAGTGCTACAAAGAGCGTTTCAAAACAGTATGATAAAGTATATGTTAACCGTGGGCACTTGGTAACTAACTTAACGTTTATACCCCCTGAAAGTACACTTGGCAAGTGTGTATGATTACGAAGTATTAAACACTCGTTAAATGCTAGCGCTACTAGCCCGAGCGGGGATGTCAAACCCTATGGATCCATATCTAAGATTCGCGTTCACGGTTCAAAAACCAATGATTAAACGTTACCGAGCTAAAGGGAATGTTTATGCCGTTGTATAACCCACACATATATAAAGTTTAAGTACTCGTGCCTAGTATGTAAAACATAAAATCCGCATGTATTCTCAGTTCCCAAAATAAGTTAAAGTAAAAAGGGAATGCTATAACTCACAATGATAAAGTAGCGGTAGAGTATGACTCGGAAAGTAAGCAAGTAATGAAGGTTGTCCAAATGGGTCCTCAACCTAAGTCAAATAGTACTAAGTCAGTAAATCGTCCGAATAGGTTTAAAAGTATGTAAATAAGGTCTTAAGGGTCATCATCATTCATCATCAAACAAAAGGTGTAAAGTAAGTTTCGTTCATGAAAGTAGTTTAAAACAAAGGCTGAGTTCGGTCAGTCACCACGGTCTCAATACCTACTGAAATAAGGTGAGACCAGTGGCCATGGCTCCGTATATGAGTCCTTTAGTTGTGGTAAAAATTACAGAAGCAAACTCATCTTCGTTTGACCGTGGCGACGGTCTAAGTGCGAGTAGGTCAGAATTTTCAGCACAACGTTAAATGGACATAGTGACGATCGGAGGGCCATAAATCCTAAACCGTAACTCGGATTAAGACGAGTCCTATATGAAAAGTTATCTACTCGAACAGAGATATCTTAAAATCATAATTACAGTAGCCCAGGTCGTATGGGTCAGACACAGAAACTATACAACAGTAGGGTCAGTAGGTTCCTGTGGTTCTTGGTGCTCGATGCTTATCATGGTTCTCATCCTTGATGCATATAGCTTCAAGTGTACAACTCGTTGATGTGTTTGCATCATTTTCACCAAGGTTTGACCATCATAACCCAAGTGTAAGTCTAAGACATGAAGCACAACTCACTTAAGTGTTGCAAGTGTTTTGATGAACCAAAGTTACATCAAAGTCTTAGATTTAACACATACATGAAATATAAAGTAATATTAACCAAGTTTTGACTATTATGACACAAGTGTAAGTCTAAGACATGTAGCACAACTCACTTAAGAGTTGTATGAAGTTTGATGAACCAAAGTTACATCAAGGTCTTAGATCTAACACCTATATGAACTTTAAAACTAATAATAAGTTACAATGTCGCATAATCATCTCCACCACTCTACTAGTTGACTAACTCTCATTAGCTTGATAACTTTCGTCGGTTATCAAACTCAACCGAGTTCCCGAAACCCTCAACGATCATAGAAAGCTCAATTTCCGGGACTTACAAGATTATCCGCCCCTCTTCCATCACCTAAGGACTTTTAAGAGTGTTGGGAGTGGACTCCCGTTTCCACCTCGTCTGGTGGCTTGTCGCACGTTCCACCACTCCTCCACCCCGTCACCTCAGCTCGTCGCCCCTCAGTCAGTCTCACAGGCGACGCATGCAACGACTCGATTTATATATTTTTTTATTTAATCCCCACTTTTATCTATATATACAACCCCCTTCACACATTTAAAAACACACTTTTATCTATAAAAAAACACACTTCCTCTATAAAAAAACACACTTCCTTTCCTTTCAGTTCTTAAACACACAAGTATTAAAAAAAAATGAATTCTTGCATTGTTCCGTTAAATGTTTATTACGGTGAGGAGCTGAGCGAGGATTGGAAATTGTATTCCAATCCGAAATGTATGTCGTTCGAGTCCCTCAACATTAACGGGTGGGACACAAGCCGTTTGTTCAACTACATACGAGAGCATGTCGACTTCGAGGCCTCGGATTTTATGTACATTGTTCCACCAACCCGGACCTTTGAGTTTCTCACGACCGAGCGAGAATGGGAAGCAATTGTCGGGAAAGCAAAACTCAAGTGCGAGCCTATCGACTTGTACTGTATCCACATATGGTCCCGACAATTCATCCGCCGCCCTCATCCTTACACACACGACGAGAGCGATGAGGGATACAATAGTCCTAGCCCGTGAAAGACTCGAACGGACGGGTTAGGTTTTAGGAAATTTCGGTTTGTATTTTTATTTTTAGGACTTGTAATGTTTTATTTTTTATTTTTAGGAATCGTAATTTTTTTTTTATTTTTAGGAAATGTAATGTTTTTTTATTTTTAATGAAAGTTATTTTATTTATGTTAATTTTTATAATTTTTGAAACAACCCAACCCGTATTTAAACCGGTCTGTAATTTTTTTCTTTAATACATTAATATTTAGGTCCCATTTATGTTTTCAAAAACATCTTTAACACAATAATAAGTTCAATAGACTTTTAAAACATTTAATCCATAGTTTAAATATTCAAACGGGCATACACGACCCGACTAATTTAATTTTCAACAAAACCTAGCATGGTGATTGAGGATACGCTACCCAATCCTAATAATTCCAAAAGCACATATTCTAAAGCAAACTACACGAGTCCACTAGTCCCCACGCTTACCCGAGCCACAACCTCCATGCAAATCTATAAAAATGTAAACAACGAGAGGGTAAGCTAACGCTTAGTGAGTGAGAATATACTACATACATATATATGCATAAAATGGACACGCCACACAAATACAATCAAATACGCATACCGGAGCATCCAACCATAAAGGCAAGCTAAACTAAGCATACCGTACGATCACTAAGCAACAAGCTAAAATAACAACAAATATAAGTTCACCAACGACGATGTGAACAACGCCAATAAGCTACACCCGGAGGGTTAGCTACATCATAACGCACAACAATGGTTAACTAATAATACAAGGAATGGTACTCGAATTTCCCATCGGTGTTCACAACAACCATTAGAGTACTTAACACGTCGTACAATAATCCCGCGGGTGACATCTTAACACGTCGATGCTTCACCCCGGGTGGCGTCTTAACACGTCGACACTTCACCCGTGCTAGTTCTTGGAGTGGCATCTTAACACGTCGATACTTCACTCCGAGTGGTGTCTTAACACGTCGACACTTCACTCTTCATCTTACCTGAGGTGGCATCTTAACACGTCGATACTTCACCCCCGAGTGGTGTCTTAACACGTCGACACTTCACTCATCACTTGAGATGTGGTGTCTTAACACATTGACACTTCACAACTCATGCTACACAAATAAATACATTATATTCGTACACTGTGACGACCCGGAAATTTCTGACCAAATTTAAACTTTATCTTTAAAATGATTTAATGTTTTCGTCACGATAAGCAAAGTCTGTAATGTTGAGTCTCAAGTTTTGGAACTATATTCATGTAATCACTTATTCTTTGACTGTTCTCGAAGATTCACGAACAATATATATATAACTTAATGTGCATATATATATATATATATATATATATATATATATATATATATATATATATATATATATATATATATATATATATATATATATATATATATATATTTTTTTTTTTTTTTGAAAAGCAAGATAATTTTATAGATAAGGAAATGATACAACGAGGATTACAACATGAGAAACACTAATTTGAGCGAAACTCGAGGACCTATACTAGATATAAAGTAAGAAACTAACAAGATGTAGAATACCCTGATTTCGGAGCAGTATTATCAAACCTAACATCAATCACCATTACCCTCATTATCTACTAATACATAAAAAGGATTGTTTGTTTCAATTCTATCTTTGGAATGTGTCTTATTATTACCTTCACCATCAATGCCCTTCCCTTTATCTCTTTTCCTTAAAACATTATGATTTCGATTTTTCTGGGTCTCCACATTCCAATTTGTTTCCTCCACAGCAATATTGTCTTTAATACCATAATTATTCTTAACTGCATTTTGCTTGATACCTTTTGCTTCTATTGACTGCCATTGACTTTTATTATTATCAAAATTCAGCTTATGAAATATCCTTCCATTCTTACCAACAACTTTAGAGCCATCCTCAACACACTGGTTATTTAAATCAACTGTTTCACCATCATTGTTGATTTTCAAAGCGTCTTTTAACACTTGTGCAGATACTTCATCTTCTGTTTTAGGCCTAATTTTACAAGTATTAAAAGAGTGCCCAAACACTTTGCAATGAGTGCATAAAGGCGGTTTCCATTGATAAGTCACCTCGAGTTTACCCACTTTGGCTGGAAAAGAACCAATCATAGGATAGGAAAATTCGACAAAGCTAGGAAGGTCATCAGCTGCATTGACTTCAGTCAAAACTCTAGCAAAGCCTAGTCTTCCACTTTTACTTAAACATCTCTCCGAAGTAACTTTGTCCATCAATATAGGCCTACCAATACCACTAACAAGTTTACCTATACTTCTGCCACTCCATAATTCAATGGGTATATTGTGAATGCAAATCCAAATTGGAACTTTTTCAGGTTCAATTTTTTCAAGCCAAACCCCAGGTTCCCACTGATTCACGAAAAAAGGAACATTATTAACTAACCATGGACCACTCTCAAGAACCTCCTTCATACCCTTTTCATTATTAAATTTGCATAAATAAAATCCTGCAGCTGTTTTGACGATTTCTTTAAGGTCAAACCTCCGCCACATTCTCCTTAGATGGGCATTAACAACCCTATAGTCCATAGAAGTTCCAATAAAATACCCATATAATTGAAGAGAAAATGCACTACCGCCCTTCTTAACCTCCTCAGCTGAGAAAACTACTCTCTTTTGACCATTAGACATTAAAACAGGAGGAATGAACTCCATTTTTAATTCTTCTTCATCTTTATTTTGTTTTAAGAAGTCAGCAAAAGTGATGTTTGGATTTACCCATGCTCTTGGGGTTTTAGTATTTGTATTGCCTTGCCCATCACTAGTCTCAACCCCTTCCATTGTTGTAGATTTAATCCCAGAGTCAACATTATCTTTATCACCGGTATTATTATCCTGCGTATTCATTAAAGGCACATTGCCACCCAGTGTAAATTGGGAGAAATCATCGGGAACAACAATTGACTCTCTAATACCATCACTCTTAAATAACTTAACAGCATTCTCAGCAGCAGCCACTAGGTTTACATCAACCTCATTATAACTACCATCTTTTGAACTCTTAAAGAATACAACAGGACTAGCAGAAACATTCGGTTTAGCAACAGCAATTGTTTCACCAATAGATTTAGCAATAATATCATCATTACTAGCTACAATATCATCAATAGAATGATCAGTTTCAGCAGAATTCTTACCATGTCCACCTTTCTTCCTGTTACCCTTGCGTTTTTTAATTACTTCAGGGAGTATTTTTTCATTAGCAGGAATAGAAGAATCACCAACATATGGAACAAATTGAGCACTCCTCTTTTCTTTAGACGGACCATCCCCAACATCAATCAGCAGGTTCACTTTACCCTTCCTCTTTCTAGGACTATAGGTTTTTAGAATCATCCCCTCTGAATCACGACTATCCTTCCCAGGTTGATCAATTGGCACATCTCCTTCGTTCTTATTTTGCTGATCAACTTCATCTCCCATCAGGTCGGAACGTACGACATCATCCATAATCTGAGATGAACGATCCCCATCAGAATCAGATGAAGACACTTCTCCACTTTTAAAGGCCGCATCCGCTGTTCCACGACTAGCCGATCGGTTTTGCAAAACCCTAGTAGCAGTCGCCGTTAAATCTTGGAACTTTTTCTTCTTCTTGGACACCATGATACACAGCAGATAGCAATAGCAGAGATAGCAGGTATCTCAAAATTATAACTGAAATTTGAATGCAACAATTCAGTCCAAAACTCACCAGGGTTTTGTTCGGCGATCCAATACAGGCGTACTGGAAGAAGAACAGCAGCGAATGGCGTCGGAACAGTGGCTCACGCGCCGGCGCGTGGATTACCGGCGTCGGAGCTAGTCGGCGCGTGTGGTGGCAGTGGTGGTCGGATCTGAATGAAAATTTCAGGTTATGCAATTCGAGTATTTCTGAATCGATTGGTGGGGGTGGTGAGATGCAAAAATCAAAAGAAAAAAACTTAATATTCGATGGTGAACAAGTGAAAACCGGATCGCCCTTTTAAGAGAGAGAAAATACTTTTCACTACAATGAAGTATTTGTTTATATATATATATATATATATATATATATATATATATATATATATATATATATATATATATATATATATATGATTTCAAGTTATTTAGTAAACGATAGTAACATTCGATTATTGATTCGATTGATATTTAGATAAGTTAACTAAAACGTTTAAGATGAACCAGTAAAACACTAATTTGCTACAGTACAGTACCCGAAAAGCTACAGTGTTTTCGAAAATCACTATTTGCTACAATAAAAAAACTTTGTTACAGTAACTTTGCTATAGTAAAACACTATTTTAAAATGAAAATGTATATATGTATATGTATATACTACGAGACGATGATTTATAGAAGCAAATAACCAAAACACTTAATTGATTGAAGCTACACTTCGAGTGACATAGTTTATCAATGATTAAGTTTAATTTTTGATAAAGGTACACGTCGCGTAACGAAAAGTACTAGTTTTCTAAGCGTACGAAAATGCATTAGAGAAACCGGAACCGGGACATAAGTCGAGTGACAACGTACGAGTCAACGGACCAAAAATTACAAGTCAACTATGCACGTGAATATAATATAATATATAATTAATTATATAAATTAAATATATTATATATATATATATTATATTTAAATACGTCGACAAGCAAAATAACAAAATAATGTGAGCTGTAAAGAGAGGCCATGCGATCGCATGGCCAAAGGCCTTCGAAACCATGCGATCGCATGAGGCAAAATTTCAGGAAAGGCCTATAAAAGTCGAGCTCGTTCACTGAATTGCACACACACATATATCATCCATCTTACTCTGTATTTATTTATTTAGTTATTATTATTATTATTATTATTATTATTATTATTATTATTATTATTATTATAATTATTATTAAGATTAATATTATTATTATTAGTAGTAGTATTATTATACATAAAATACTACGACGAAGTCATGAGCGTGTCACTTTCAAAATGGGTTTTCAAGCGGGATAGAGCTAAGGAAATTATGGGTTATAACTATGGAGGTTATGGGTAATGTACGTGGGTATTATTGGCAAGCCAAACTTAGTGTTTATCATCTCTGTTGCGTCTACGTACTTCCCTGCAATATTGAATCACGATATTGATACGTGAGCATTCATATGTTATCGTTTATATATTAATTGTGTATCCATGTCTAGTGCTCGAGTATATATATTTATGCATGCTTGTATGCTAAATTTTGTCGTTAAACAGTTTATAATGAATCACGAATTAAATACATATATTACTAGTAAAAGGTATATGATATGCATGTTTTTGGAAAGCTGGCGAAAAATCAATAACTTTTCATTTAGAAATCGCGTAATTTCGATGAACGAATCAAAAGATATGATCAACTGAATTATGATTGACGTTAATTAGAATTGCTTTTGAATCTGCAATTAATATTTAAACAACTTGTTTGTAAGATTGATAAATTGGATTTTTGATTATTACCAACCGAGTAAATGAATCCTTATATAAGGTACGTCTCGTTTTGTTGAACTATTGTCAAAATTGACTTTTTGAAACGACTTTGGATAACTTTTGTATGTCGATCTCGAGCATTAGGATTGTGTTTCCATATGACCTGACCTAGCTTGATAGACATTTATTGACCAACATATGTTCTCTAGGTTGAGATCTACGGTTATTTGGTAATCCGAGTTTCGGTCACATTTTGGTGAACGACTTTATATGCTGCTAAGGTGAGTTTCATTCGCTCCCTTTTTAATTGCTTTTGCAATCTATATTTTTGGGCTGAGAATACATGCACTTTATTTTAAACGCAATGGATACAAGTACATACTTAATTCTACACTGAGTTTGAACCGAAAATCCCTTAGCTTTGGTAACTAGTAACTGCCAGTTATAAGAACTGGTGGGCGCGAGTAGTTATATATGGATCCATAGGGCATGACATCCCCGTCTGTTCCAGATATAGAAACCCTAGCCTGAACTATAAAACAGACGTATGCTATTTGAGTTTAGTACATGTTGGTTTGCTTGTATTGTACATGTTGGTTGCATGTATGTTAAAATAGGGGTAATTATAACGTTAAAGCTTAGTTACCAGGGTGCTCAATTTTGTAGAATATTTTGAAAAACATTTCTGGATGAAACAACTGAAATCTTGTGATCCACCTTTATGTACAGATTATGGAAAACATTAAAACTATGAACTCACCAGCCTTTGTGTTGACACTTGTTAGCATGTTTATTCTCAGGTTCCCTAGAAGTCTTCCGCTGTTTGCTTATATGTTAGACAAGCTATGTGCATGGAGTCTTACATGACATATTTTTCAAGGAAACGTTGCATTCACCAAATCATCACCATGTATCTTATTTTGACTGCATTGTCAACGGAAGTACTATTGTAAACTATTATTTACGGTGATTGTCTATATGTAGAAATCATCAGATATCGAAGACCTTTGATTTAAATATTCATTTATGGTGAGCCTTTTCAAAAGAATGCAATGTTTACAAAACGTATCATATAGAGGTCAAATACCTCGCAATGAAATCGATGAATGACGTGTTCGTCCATATGGAATTGGAGCGATCGTCACATACACGCATAATTATTCCACTCACTTCTCAATATCAAAGCCCACGTCATCGGGGTTACTCATCCGCAACTCAATACCAACCCTTCGCCATTGGGGTTATATAATCCACATCACTAGCACATGTGATAACGTACACACAAAGTGTGCACCTCGCCAAAGGTGGTTAACCAAAACGCACAACCGTGCCAATTGGACCTATACACAAGTCCATCAAACCCACCTACATGTGAAGTGGGCTCTATAACCGAGAACCACTTCACCCGACCCGCACTCATCCTACACATACATATGCACATAGGATATTAACACTCACCTTGTTGCCTTGATAAATGCCACCGAATAATCCGCAACTCGCCGATGGAATGTACCTATTCCATTATCACAAATACAACAACACAATTAGGGAGGATTTACAAACCAACGCAAATTGACAACTAGTGCAATCTCGACCCAAATGTACCTCCAAGCACAAACCGCGCCCAAGCTAACCAATAATCACTAACACTAGTGACAATGGTCCTAATAAGCCAATTAAACCCGAACACTAGTGTTAAACACTTGTCTTACCCAATTTGACACCAAAACCCTAATTTTGACCCATTTCAAAATTAGTCAACCAAACACACCCAAATGAGTTCCAACACTTCCATAATCACTAATCATAGTGATTACACTCAATTTAAAGCCCTAAACAAGGCTAAATCATCAACCAACCCAAAACCCGCCTTCATCACTAATAAACCCGAATCCTAGTTATTATCTTCCATTAACACCTAGTAGAGTTCCACTTATGAACACACAATCAAAAGCCCTAAATTTGAACGATGAACACGAAAATGAAATTCGGAGTTAGAGCTTACCGCTAGTATCACATTGTAGCTAAGAACGAGGAGAACAAAGTTGCCTCTTACGCTTAAGATCGAATCCCGCTCCTTCCTTTCCAAATCTCACTTTGAATCAAATGGGGTTTTGAAGTTTTGAGAGAAAAATAGAAAGAAAAGGAAAAAGAAATGAAAGAGATGAAATAAGTGGATGGGATTTAAGATCCCAATCTGGCACTAACGTGAAATGTTCAAAATGCCCTCGAACCCTCTTAAAATTACAAAATCAGGAATCAGCTCGCCAGCATCGCCGTGCCGCGACCCACTTCCTCGCGCCGCAACATACAAGGCGATCTGGTATCTTGTTTACCTGCCTTCTGAATCTGAAATGCTTGAAATGCCGCGCCGAGCCCCTTCTGTCGCGCCGCGACCCAAAACGTGGTCTGGTGCCCCTTTATCCTTGCAACGTACATCCAAATAAAAATACCTAAATATCATATACGGGGAAAAACGGGGTGTTACAATTTTATTAATTTATGTTATATTTAAAATCATTAAAATAATAATAAAGATAAAAACTGACTTATCCCAAGTGACATAGGTCACCACTCTCCACTTTTTCTGACTCAGCAAGTCAGGCCTGACATGCCAACTAACCTCAGTCACCACTCTCAGTGCTCTAATTGATCACCATCGAATTAAACCGCTTATTTTGTTGAAACATCAACCAAACCCGAGCAACCCGTCGAACGCGTTCTATCATACACCTTCGAAAATCAATTACCCTTAGTGACTAGGAACCCTAATCCGCCCGCATATTCCATAAATCCTGGAATATTGACCAAACACCATTGGTCATCCCGTTTCCAAACCCCGCAAGCACCAAACTTCCCGATACTCCCACTATCGACTTTCAACGCGATGCATCTTGTTCGTTACAACATCGCCCAAATATGAGTTAAACCACCCTACTGAGCTTCCGTAACAAACCCACATCCATGAAACACATCTTGTATCGCTCGAAGTTTCCGAGACAAAACCATCTCGCACTCTCGTCATCAAACCCGAAAAATTCACCCTGAAAACTGCCCAGATTCAAAAACCGTATCTCAAGATCCAATGGTCAGATTAGCCTCATATTTTTACCACGTGTAGATCAGCGTGTCTTCTATCCACAACCAAAAGATCAAGTCGATCCAATGGTTAACGAACCCGATATGAATTTTCTACTACAACAGCTCCTGAAACTCCGATTTTGAAAGTTCAATCATTCTCTCGCACGGGATCGCGAAGAACGAGAACTCGGATCCGACACCCGGATCTCCTGAAAAATCTCTTTGCAACAAACCCATCGACGTGACCTATGACTCCGTAACCCTTGAAAAAATTACCACCATCATCATACAAATGATGCGTACGATTGCATAGTAACTTTTAGAACCGTTAACCGAATTCCGATGTGATCAACTCTCCCAAATACAGACATACACATGAGTTCATCGCAACCAACCGAGTCATCTAGTATCGATACATGTTGCAACAAATCCCTCGAACAGTCGTTTAAAAAAAAAAAACCGAAATTGGCTGAGTAAACCTCGCGATCGCAACTAGAGGTCTCGCGGTCGCGATTCGACTATCTTCAGCATCATCGATCTTTTTCTTCTTACTTCCCTTTCGCCATCGTGCCCGTAAAACCGAGCCTAAGCTCTGATACCATTTGTTAGGAATTCGGAAGGCTCCAACAAGACATGTGATGTAAACCAATCACTAACTCACGAACGATAAACGAATAATAAAACATAGAACGATAAAGATAAACGACACGAGATTTTAACGTGGTTATATCTCAACTCAAAAACACAGAGAATGGTTTACTCCACGGGCGCAAACCAGATATTTTTCACTATATTTTTCGTGCACATTGTTATGGGTTACATCAAGGTTGTAGATCTCAGATCTCGGGGAGATCTCGTTTGTACATTTTTAGGAGATCTCGGCATCTCGGAAAAATCTCGGAGAGATCTTGGGCGTTGACTTACATTAACTTTTTAGTTTTTATAATATAAATTTATATATATAAATAAATAAATATATGTATATTTATGTACATTTTTACTAGATTTTATAAGAAAATTCAGGAAATAAGTGAAAAAATTATGAGATTTTAATGAGAAAATTCCATAAATGAGCAAGAAAATTCGATAAATTGTAAAATTAAATTCGATAAATTGTAAAATTGTTGCAGCAAAGTTATACCTACCAAAAGTGAACCGATCAATTGGGGCTGCTATAGACATGTGGATTAAGGCAAAGGAGCTGGACACAAACACGGATTACTTCTTGGAGCTTCTAGAGAAAGGAATTGGGAAACCAAAAGATGAAATCAACAAAGACATCATGCGTCCAAAGTACTTTCAAGCCCAAGAAGCCATTGATTATGGTATTGCTGACAAAATAATCAGTTCAAGAGATAATGTTTTTGATAAACGGGTAGGTCGTGTTCACATCATTCAACTTGATTGATTATTGTATGTAAAGTTGTGTTAATTTCTTGATTTATTATTTATAACTTGGTCAGAACTATGATGAGCTTCTTGCACAATCAAAAGCTGCAAGGAGAGGAGCAGGTGGTGGTGCACATGCTGCTCCATCTGGATTTAGGTAAATTTGAATTCAAGACCCACCCTTTGATGAACCTGTTTGCTGATACAGAATATATTTTTAAGGGCAAGTGTTTTTGATTCTGTATACCCTCCATTGGCACCTGATAGTGTTTTTGGCATGGACCCTAAAGGCTTACTATGGTTGAATGTTCAGGTGGGTTACGTGGGACCCATGTAATTTTATGGGCCCTGTTGTAAAGGTTGGTTGTGCCGGCCAACGCGTCAGTTTGGGGACTAGCATGTCCCGAGTTGCCAAAAATGCTTTAAAATGCTAAAAAGTCGGGTCCGAATTTGACGAGTCAAAGTCGGTGAAAGTCAAACTTTGGTCAAAAAGTTTGTATTTTTAAAATTAGATCTTTTGTGCCGATTATCTATGTTTGAAATATATGTTTTATGTTAAATTTATTTATTACTAAAAGTCAACATTGGTCAACGCCTAACTCGTCCTCGACTTGACTGACTCGTCCCTCCAAGGTCCCGACCGACTCGTCCCTGACTCACTATTTTCGGCACTAATCTAATCGGCACGAATTTTATCCGGCAAGAAGTCTGTCCAGTACAAATGTTATTTGGTATGAATTCTATCTCCGCCAGTTGTACTCTACCGTAGCCATGACGAATTGCCGCTTGATTGTAGCCCGTTGACTTGCTCCTTGTCAGATGTTGTCTTTAATTTTTTTATCGAGGCATTTTGTCAATGCAGCGTTGTCATCACGGGTCTATCTTAATGCTAGTTGTTACTGTGACAATCTTTATGTCCTTGCCCTTGAAAATATTATCTCCATTGTGTAATTCAACAGCAAGGATGAATTTGTTCAGACTTATAAGAACCTTAGTTCGTTTGATGAAATCGAGGTTGCGTTTTACATCCTTTTGCATTTACTTGTGTAGTTCCCTCTTTTGCTTATCTTCATATTGACTGCGAGCTATTTGTGTGAGTTTCTGTATATTTTCCCTACACCAAAAGAGAGAAGTTAGAAATATTATGTGCCTGTTACAAACTCTCGTTTTTTCTTCATGAGGTTAATCTGTCATGTATTATATTTTCAAAAACAGTAACTTTCATGAAAATTGGTTTTGGAATCAAAATGGTGCAGACATTCTACATTCACATCGATCTGTATCAAGTCCCAAAATGTTGCCTTGCCACATTTAGACCACTTTACACATGTCATTATATTTGAAATTACTCTTTTACTTGGTGTAATCAGTAATGTTCATTGACCTTATGGCCTTCATAATTAACAACACTATGTTCACAAGTTCTTCTGTCTTCTTTTACCCTACTGAAAATCTGGTATACTTTTCTTGCAAATTTGCAGATTTCCCTTTTAAACATTGTTATTGAGTTAAAGAAATGCTGAATTTCGAAAGTGCTGACCGTGGTTATGGTGGGGACTCTATTACTGGTAGCAGTAAACTTGAGCGAGTAATTCTTAGCAGCGGAAAACTAGTTATCTTAGATAAGCTTCTTGACAGACTGCATGAGACAAATCACCGCGTTCTGATATTTTCACAGGTATTTTGACTGCATAATTGATTGCAGATAATAGCTATATGAGTCTGTCTATAGTGAATGCTCTTGTATACGTTGCTTACTCGGTCTAATGAGCGTCTGTAGTGAATGCTCTTGTATTCGGTCTAAATGAGCAGGTAATTTTGATTATTGAAACAGATGGTCAAGATGTTGGATATTCTAGCTGACTACTTATCAATTAAGGGTTTCAAGTATCAGAGATTTGTTGGTAGTACAAAGGCTGAGGCACGTCACCAAGCTATGGAACATTTTAATGCACCCGGCAGTGATGATTTCTGTTTTCTTCTTTCAACTCGTGCTGTTGGTTTAGGTATCAACATTGCAACAGCAGATACAATCATTATATTTGACTCTGACTGGAATCCGCAGAATGATCTACAGGTTTGGGGCTAATGGCTTTGATCTTCCATACATATAAGTACCCTGGTTTACTTAGCTTGACAATTTCAATCATTTTGGTCTTGTGTAGGCAATGAACAGAGCATATAGAATCGGACAACAGGAAGTTGTTAATATCTACAGGTTTGTGACAAGTAAGAGCGTCGAGGAAGACATCTTGGAGCGTGCAAAAAAGAAGATGGTATATTCATTTTATATGTTTAACAAGTTGAAAGGTTTATATGTATCAGTTTATATGTTTAACAAGTTGAAAGGTTTACAATATAGTATATTTTATTTGTTACTTAGTCTGATAAAGATAAGTAATTCAAGTTATTTTCGTTTCAGGTGCTTGACCATTTGATTATTCAGAAACTAAATGCTGAGGGAAGGTTGGAGAAGAAAGAAGCAAAGAAGGGAAATGCATTTGACTAGGTATTGATCACAAGTTTGATCATGATAGTTGAAGAATCAGGAAATGGTTATCTAGGTGTGTTGCATGATGAAAAAAAGCTAGTGAATCTTTTCGATATTTTTGGGATCAAGATTCTTAAATTTCAAGGAGTGGTAGTTCCATTTATAGGTACCATCTAATATATATTTTTATGGTTCCAGAATGAGTTATCAGCTATTTTGAGATTTGGGGCAGAGGAACTGTTTAAAGAAGATAGAAACGATGAAGAAAACAAGAAGCGTCTGCTAAGCTTGGATATTGATGAAATTCTTGGAAGAGCATGAATTGTTGAGTGCATTTAAGGTAAGAATGCCATTTATTTCTTTAATGGTTTCAGATACCATCTTGTACATATAACTTTTTTCAGACTTCTATTTAAACTATGTGATAATATTCAGTGCAACTGTTTTGGTAATACGTGACTGTATATAGGTCTAGTGTTAAATTTTAAAAAATATCTGATTTGTAGGTTGCAAATTTTTGCTCAGCCGAAGATGATGGGAGTTTTTGGAGTTGCTGGATAAAACCTGATGCCTTTGCACAGGCATACGTGTGTATTCCTTTCCCCAAAACTGTTCATTATTGTAGTCATATTTCCTATTAACAAGCTAGCGACATGATAGAATTGTTTGATGTGCTTACTTTTTTTTTTTCTTCAAAATTTAGTAAGCTTTGGCTCCTCAAGCTGCAAGGAACAGCAAGAGTTATGCTGAGATCAACCCGCCCAGGAAAGATAACAAAAGAAAAAAAAAGAGGGTGTTGAAGTTCAAGATAGAGCTTTAAGGCGTCGAAAAGCTGATTATTCTAGTTATCAACCACCAGCATTTGAGGGAGCATCTGCACAAGCAAGAGCATGGTCATTTGGGAGCTTGCCGAAGAGAGATGCTACACGTTATTTTCGTGCGGTGAGATTCTTTGTTTTGCTTTGTATATTTAATGGTCAAGTAAGTCGTGGTACACTTACTTAGGTCCAAAACATGGATAAATCCTTCTTCATGCTAACTTAAGTCCAACTTTTCTTCTAACTCAGTCATCTATCTGCCCAAACAGGTTTGCATAAGAATGTTCAACATTTGATTTCTCTGTGTCAACTTCTATCTTATCTTCATGTTGCTTTTTATCTGTCCAAACAGTTTTAGATTACAAATATTTGCATTTGATTCTCACTGATTAGTTGACCTGTATACAATCTTCATATTGCCTTTTTGGTGGTGTTCTTAGAGTTACCAGTAGTTTCAATAAAGTTGCCACTAAATTAGTATATTTTGGGGGTAGTTTTTCAAATTGAAAAAAGCAAGGCAGTAGGAGAGTAATTAATTTAAATGACAAAATTTCATTCCTCGTCCCTGAACTTTACATCGACTTTGACTCCCGGTCCTTTTTCTTTTTTTTGTGCATTCCGAGTCCCTAATGTATCATAAATCTACATCCCTCATCCTCCCGTCTATTTTCTGTCTATTTTTCCGTTACCCTCCTATCACGTGCAGAGCATGTGAGGGTAAAAAAGTCATTAAACTACAGGGATGAGGAGCGTAATTATGTCTTCTTCTTCACATAACAAAGTTATCATCTTTTATTAAATCCCATTTATCACCCACTCATTCTTTAGAAAAAAAAAATCAAAATCCCAAATGGACCCACTTCAATTCTTCATCTTCTTCAATCTCATCACATTTACAATCACCACCACCAAAATCCGGATTCACTCGAGTCAAACGTGAAGGTTCATATATATATAATCCAAAAACAACATCTCAACTGCTGAAAAACCAATTTTTGTTTTTTTAAAGTTTGACTTTTTAGTTGACTTTTGGGTTTTGAAAATCGAGAACAAAATTGGAAATTGTTGGAATGGAAAGCTTGGTAATCCTTTCGTGAAGGTGTGTTCAAAATACCAGAAGCTAATTCGTTGTCATCACTGAGATCTGCATATTTTATTTTGAAACTAAAATCGAATTGTTCATCGATTTTGGTTGTGTTTCTGCAAAATCTAAGAATGGAGATGTGTTTAATGGTTGATATTGCAGCTATTTGCAACTTTTCATGAAGTTTCATGGAGTTTTGAGGTGTTTTCCATTAACACCACCACCAACCGCCGCTAACCACCCATCTTCGGCCACACTCTTGGTGTTCGAAAACTTATGATGTTGCTGTTCAAAAACATAAAAAAAAAAAAATACACACACACACATATATATATATATATATATATATATATATATATATATATATATATATATATATATATATATATATATATATATATATATATATATATATATATATATATTGTGTGTGTGTGTATATATATATATATATATATATATATATATATATATATTGTGTGTGTGTGTGTGTATATATATATATATGTGAAGAAGAAACAGCAACACCAGTAGTTACGGGTGGATTGAGTGTAATATTTGTGAAGTTTGGCAGGTGGGACCCACAATTTATTCTCCTTGTCCCTCCTTTTCCATACAAGCCAAAATAAGCCAAAATGGGTGAACCTTTAATAATTAAATACATTTAAGACAAAATGACCTTTTTACCCTCACATGATTTGCACATGACTAAACAAACGGCTGAAATTGACAGAAACTAGACGGGGGACGAGGGATGTACTCTTTTCATAGTTTAGGGACTCGGAATGCACAAAAAAAAGAAAAAGGACCGGGAGTCAAAGTCGATGTAAAGTTCAAGGACGAGGAATGAAATTTTGTCAATTTAAATTGTCTGTTATAAAACCAGGTTAAGAAATTTGGAAATGATAGCCAAATGAGCTTAATAGCAACCGAGGTTGGTGGGTCCATTGAATCTGCACCACTAGAGGCACAAATAGAGCTTTTTGATGCATTATTAGATGGCTGCAGAGTAGCGGTTAGTGGAGGAAGTCTGGACGCAAAGGTTGTCATTAATATATGTTTTTGAGATTGTATTCTTGTTAGTATATCTTTATGGCTTACATCTGTTTAGGAGTTGTAGGAAATGCGGCTGACTGTTAACATAATTCCTCCCCTAGGGTCCTCTGTTGGATTTTTCCAGTGTTCCTGTAAAGGCAGGTGAACTACTAAGTCGCGTTGAAGAACGTCAACTCCTTTCAAAGCGCATTAACCACTACAATGATTCGATTACTCAGTTCCAGGCATTGAGGTACCTGAAACCTGCAACTTGGTCAAAAGGTTGTGGGTGGAATCAGATTAAGTATTTCCTTTTTCATTATCCTCCTGTTTTCTTTGTGAATCGGCTAGAGGTCGTGATTATGGACGAGTCTGGTAACTTGTCAAAGCCGGTTGTTAAAAACAGGCACTTTTTGGTATAAGTCCGGTTAGATTGACCTTGACCACTTGGTTTTCTTAATATTTAGTGTCATAGATAATAACACAGTATCTTTTTGCAAGAATAATCTGGTTTATAAGTAAACTGATGTAGGAGATTCTGTGTTGAAAAAACACTCGGGTAACTTTCAGCCCATTCGAACTTTTTTCTAGCTAAGTTGATCTGTATTCTATCAATTTGGCCCAGTAGAGAGAGAAAAAAAAAACAGAATTGACTACATCATAACTAATGACTTGAAATTATCACTTCATGTATGTAGTATATTTCTTTTATTTTTTCAGAAGATGATGATAGGTTGCTACTGGGTATCCATTATCATGGATTTGGGAATTGGGAAAAGATAAGGCTGGATGAAAAGCTCGGCCTTTTAAAGAAGATTGCTCAGGTGGAGCTTCAGCATCATGAAACATTCTTACCACGAACTCCTCAATTGAAAGAAAGAGCTTCTCAACTTCTTGAAATGGTATGTGTGATGTATATATATATATATATATATATATATATATATATATATATATATATATATATATATATATATAGTGGTAGGATCAAGAGGGAAGTAACCAATCGGGGGGAAGCGTGGGGAAGCAAAAACTTTTTTTTTTTTTTTTCGTTTTTTGTAAAAACTTTGTTCACGAACATTATAGATGGGATGAAAATATGAACATTTAGTAGAGACACTTTGTGATAAATGTTTTTATTTTGGCGGGAAAACGCTCGAAGAAGTAATATATAACAATTATCGTGTTTTTCGAGCGTATGTTGAGGTTTTAGCTATTGGGGTTTAGATATTAGGGTTTAAATATTAGGGTTTAGAAATTTAGGGTTTAGGGTTTAGATTTAGGGTTTAGATTTAGGATTTAGGATTTAGATTGAGTTTTTAACACGAACGGTTTAGGGTTTAGGGTTTGGGGTTTGGTGTTTTGGGTTTATGGAATAAACCCAAAACACCAAACCCTAAACCCTAAACTCTAAATCGGGCTAAATTTTACTTCACAAAACATGAAAAGAAAAACGTTCATATTCTTCACGAACAATATTATCTTGAATGTTATTTTTGTCGATCGTTTTCCCGCCTAAATAATAACATTCATCACGAAGTGTCTCTTCTAAATGTTCATATTTTCGTGTGATCTTGATGCCCGAAAAAAAAATTCCAAAAAAAACGAAATTTTTTTTTTTTTTTTTGCTTCCCCCGATTGGTTACTTCCCCATTGATCCTGCCCCTATATATATATATATATATATATATATATATATATATATATATATTTTATTTTTTTGGTTTGCTTGTCGGCTGCTTTGATTTATTACTTCAATCATATTATTATTTTCCATCTTTAGATTTTATTATCTACTCCCTCCGCCCCACTTAATGTGCATTTTGAAAATGCACACAATTTTCGAAATGTGCAGTCATTACACTGTTGACCAATAAAATGTCACATTTATGTTATTATGGGTTTAAAATTTATTTGATTGGTTGTAATATGAAAATGGACACTAATTCGATTTTAGGACAACCCGAAGTAGTAATGTGGACACTTACTTTGGGATTGGTGGTGGGTGGGTATTCTTTAGGCGTGTTTTTAGTTTTTGATATTAAATTATATCTAGACATTATTTTGCCGTAATGTTCTTGATTCTGGTTATCGATTGTTATTGACCTTTAAAATAGAGTTTTTATGTTTATGGTTGATCAATGCATCAAGCCTTTTTTCATGTTGAGTTTTATTGTTGAAAAGCTCCTCTGGTTGGCTTTTCGTGTCACTGAAATAAGCTCCTGACATTGTTTTGAAGGAACTTGTGGCTGTTGGTGGTGTTAAGAGTTCCGGGAACAAACCGAGTCGAAAGGCTTCAAAAAAGCAAAACGATCATCCTCCCAACATTTCAACTTCCCGTGGCAAAGGAAAACAATCGAAACAAGCATCTCTGGATACAAAAATCCCAAATTTGAAATCGAAGATGACACGTGGCAAGAAAAACGAGACTCCAGCTAAAGAAGAAGGTGAGATGCCAAACACTGAAGAAGTGTATGAACAGTTTAAGGAAGTGAAATGGATGGAATGGTGTGAAGATGTTTTAATCGAAGAGAAAAAGACACTTGAACGTCTTCATAGGTTACAAACTACCAGTGCAGAGCTTCCTAAAGAAAAGGTTCATTAATTGCATCCTTATTGTGTATGATGAAAAGGGTTCCAATCTTTTCGATGAAAGTTGATTAATTTTTACTTTTTGTTGAAATGTCTTCAGGTTCTTCAGAGAATTAGAACTTATCTACAGCTGCTTGGACGAAAAATTGATCAAATTGTTACTGATCATGAGGAAGATTCCAATAAACAAGGAAGTGAGAAACTTCAACAGATCTATACCAAATTCAGGGAAGCTGCAGCAGGAGTTGCTACTTCCCAGATCAACGGAAGAAGATTTAAGAATGAAACATATGATCATTCGTCTACATTACTTGACAAATGCCTTGATACAGCAAAATATGAAGCATGGAAAAGGAGAAGATCCGAATCCGACCCGAATACAGCCCATTTACAACCACATCATCAACATCAACAACAACAACAGCATTTCAGTAATGGTACCACACGTATGCCTGATTCAAGTTTGGGGATACTTGGAGCAGCACCATCTCATATTAAGCCCTTTCGTGAAGATAGGCCTCAAAGAACACGTGGTCCAAAACAAGGTTTCACATGAGGTATCAAGTTCATATATTGCGTCTATAAAGATTATAACACAAGTGCATACTTGCGAGACCTGCGTCAACATAAACCATTTTTTGGCTCAAAGAAATAAAGCATATTCCTTTGTGAAGCCGTATGACAGCACAGTAATTAGCTGGTGGTGGTAAACTGGTATTGAAGATCGTTAAGCGTCCGTCATACAAGAAACATAGGACCAAGTAAATGAAATCATGCAACCATAATGTTTTTTGCTCTAATCTTAGCTCTTGGCTCATTTGTTGCATATAATGGGTAGTTAAGGGATTTTGTAGCACCGATTTTGGATGTAGCAAACAGTTTGTATGTTACTGACTGGTTTAACCAAATATCGGTCACTTTTTGATGCGACTGGCTTTTTCACAAGTTTCAGCTCGGTTTAATGTACATTTTAATCTTATGAATTTGGTTTCAACTTACTCTGCTTCCAAATTGACTTTGCAGTTTTGGTAGATTGGTATCTGTAAACAGAGGTAACGGAATGACAATTCTGAATTTTAAATGAGGTTGCTTATTTCTTGTTCATTCTCATTTTGACTATATTATCAGCATTTGACCTTTCGCACTTAATCGTTTACCAGGAACTTTGTACGAGCATTCCTATACAAGTTTCAGAGTGTCGGAGTTTAATAATACGATGTATTGTTGAAACTTAAAGTTAGAAATGGAGTTTTCAAATTAGAATTAAACCTCTAATTTTATTCCTATTAAAGTATAATGAAGACTTGCTTGCGAGTTGCGACCCATCAGTACACAATTTGGCAGGTTTGATAACTTTAATGCGCTTGTGAATAAACCTCAAATTATATTACTACGTATTTGGACCGAAACGTTCCAGCTCTGTTGGATGTAAAAGGAATCTTCCAGTTTCCGTGGCTGAAGAGAGTACGAGTGTACAACAACTATACAAGTACGCTTCGATAATTCCAAAACCGAGGTGATTGTAATTAATTAGATATTTTGATATCATGTGGTTTCCAATGGTCATGAACAAGATAAACAGATTAGTGTTTCAAAACATAGAAAAACATGTTTTCCTTATTTCAAAATTTTCCATACCTTTGATTGTTGTTATCTTTTTTCCGAGTCAATAAATTATGATGTGGTGTTTTATAAAAATTGGATGTAGAGTTTTCAATATTGTTAATCTATCTTCTTAAATATTGTTAGATGTTAGTTTGTTTTTAAAAAATATATTTTTATAAAAATGGAGGTACTGTTTTGGCTCCCACAAGTGAGGGTGTGGCTTACAAGCATCCTTTCTCTTTATCACATTATCTTTGGTTTCAACCTCATATTTTGTTCCTTAAATGGGTAAGAATCAAGTGGTTGCTAATTATTCAATTTTCCTTCACATTTTCATCCTTAAATCATTTAAAATTACTGTTATGGATAACTAGATGATTAAGTGTCAAATGATTAACATGATTATCGAAATATTAAATACCATTTGGAAGCAAACCAAAATTTAACCGGTAAATTTAATGGATGGATAAGTAACTCAGCCACACAATGTTTCATTAAAAGTCGAATATAATTTAGATATCTTTTAATCTTATGATATCTCGGTTAAAAATGTAATTTGGGTAATTTTTTGTTTTTTTTTGTTTTTTTTGTTTTTTTTTGTTTCTTCTCTTGGACAGAAGATATGATTAGATGTGATATGAAGATGAGACTGAGTAGGTGGCAAAAGCTTATACATACATACATACATACATACATAGATACATATACATAACATTTAACATTTTTATTTATAATAATTAATAAATAAAGATTACTATAAATATAATTGGAGTATTAGCCGTAGGATTCAAAATAAGGCTCACTGGAGTTCTTATCTGTTGTTGTGGGACCCACATATCATCTCCCGCCCTCTTATAAATTCCATTTACTTTTCTTTTTGGATTTTTCATGTGTTTGTTTCCCCTTTCTTTCCTTCCACACATTCATATTACAGAGATAAACACCTTCAGGTAATTTACTATTAATCCTTTTTTATTTTGCTTAATCTTTATGTATCATGTAGATGCTTTGAATTAAACAGTTCAATCGATGATTGATTGTTATGATCATCCATGTTACCAACTTTACGGTTTACGATTGATTCATTAGTTATTCTACTACTTTTACAGCTCTAAAATCTACTCATACACTCAATTTTTGATCTTATATAAATTTTCTGTTGGCCTTTGCAAAATTAAGGATTCGAGTACTTAATTACTCGTAAAAGCTACCATCAAAGGCTTGTTTTAATCTGTACGAAAATGGATTCTAAACGCCATCTTTAATCATCATATACTTAGTAAAGCTAAAAATTTAACCCTTTTTAAGAAAAGTGATTAAAGGTAACATGCGCCTAGATTCAAATTGTGCTTTGAACACTTTTATAAAAAAAACACATGTATTGTTACAGTATAAATTATTGGTATTTATTTACTTTAAAATTATTTTTCCAAATGATTAAAGGTTAGGCAAAGATGGATTACACTTACGCACCTGGAAGGAATCATCTGTTTGTTCCTGGGCCAGTCAACATCCCAGATCAAGTACTTCGTGCAATGAACCGAAACAACGAGGACTATCGTTCTCCTGCAATTCCAGCCTTGACTAAAACTTTACTCGAAGACGTTAAAAAGATCTTTAAGACCACTTCTGGGACTCCTTTTCTCTTCCCAACTACTGGTACATCTTTTATTCATAGTTGACGATAATAATTGGTATCATTTCGTATGAAGTATTACTGATACTGATCTTAGTTCTTTTAAGCTGTAGACAAAACACTTTAATTAAACTATCGTTTAATGTTATAAAAGTTATACGAGTAATATTTTTCCGTGTTGGGGTTAACCGGGAGGGCGGGTAATCCAACCCTATATTGTACTGCTTCCAACCCTTCAATGGCCACGGCAAGATACGAACATGAAACCTCTTGTAAAGATATCAGGGCCCAACCATTGAGCTATCGTTTAATGTTATTGTGAATATATAAAAAAATTAAGAAACTTTTTGGACTTAAAGTCATGTTTGACCTCAAGTGGTCAAGTTTCGGTTTGCTAGTTATAATGAAAGATGCAACTTTTTGGTTATTTGAACAGGTACTGGTGCATGGGAAAGTGCACTTACAAACACCTTATCTCCTGGGGACCGAATCGTGTCTTTTATCATTGGACAATTCAGTTTGCTTTGGGTCGATCAGCAGAAGCGTCTTGGATATAACGTTGACGTGGTGGAAAGTGAATGGGGTTACGGTGCTGACTTGGACGCTCTAGCATCAAAGCTAGCTGCAGATTCTGCTCATACTATTAAGGCCATTTGCATCGTTCACAATGAAACAGCTACCGGAGTTACTAACAACTTGGCTTCCGTAAGGAAAATACTTGGTAAAACCATTTGCTTTTTATGCTAACCACATGATAATACACCTCTGAACTGAAAGTCATTCTTAGTTAGTGTTTAATCAGATAAAGATTCTGGTATTGGGTCGGTTCTTGATAAAACTTACTAAGTTTCTTTGATATGATAGATCTTGATTACATGTAACTTTTTGTGTTTTCTTGATATATGATGATCAAAAATTTACAATTTTTAATATGACCCCATTGGAAAACAAAGTTACCCATCTTGTATATCATGATCTTTTCTATAAATTTAGTAACTTTATTGGATTATATGTAATTCTAAATGTTTTATTTATCTGCCATGATCATAAATGCATAAACTTTATCCGACCCAATTAAAAATCAAAGAAACATAATTTAGACTAAAAAACTAACATTTTTTTGTTGATTCTCAGATCACTACCAACACCCTGCTTTGTTCTTAGTTGATGGTGTGTCGTCCATTTGTGCACTTGACTTCCGCATGGACGAATGGGGTGTCGATGTGGCGTTAACCGGTTCTCAAAAAGCGCTTTCTCTTCCCACTGGTATGGGGATTGTGTGTGCCAGCCCTAAAGCTATTGAGGCTTCTCAAACTGCAAAATCGCTTAGAGTTTTCTTCGACTGGAAGGACTATTTGAAATTCTACAAGATGGGGACATATTGGCCCTACACTCCATCTATCCAACTTTTGTATGGTCTTAAAGCTGCTCTTGATCTCATATTTGAAGAAGGATTGGACAATGTTATTGCAAGGCACACTCGTCTTGGCACCGCCACTAGGTAAGTATCTTTTTTGAAGATTATTCAAACGACAACCCTTAGCGTTGTTACTTACGTGCATTAATATGTTGCACGTAGTGGTTATTATTGACTTTTTAATGGCGTTTATTGAAATGTACAAGTCTTTTTTTCATGTTAACGACAACCCTAAGGGCTGTCGTTAGAAAAAATCATGGATTTATGATGCTGCTTGATCTCAACCAGTGGCGAATCCAGGATGAAAATATAATTCAACGCTAATTTTATTTGAAGGACACTTTAAATTTGCCCCTGATCTCAGCTGTTATTTTTTGAAATGTACCTAACACTGTTTATCATGTTGTGTTATCCATTATTCTATGTTATGCTTCCCCATGATCAGTGGCGGAACTAGGAATTTTTTCACCTAAGAAAAAAAAAATTAAAACCGTAGCAATTTTTTTGGACAAAATATAGAGGTCTTGGGGCAAAAATTTGAGGTTTTTAGGAAAATTTTGAAGGTTTTTGGGCAAAAGTTGAAGGTTTTTGGACAAACTTTGAAGGTTTTGGGGCAAAAGTTGGAGACTTTTGGGCAAAATTTGAGAGTTTTGGGTCAAAATATGTAGGTTTTGGGGCAAAAAAAATAATATCCACTGTGAGCAAATTACACTGAAAATAAGAATCCACTGGGGCCGGCCCCCCCCCCCCCCCCCCCCCCCCCCCCCCCAAGTAGTTTCGCCAGTGCCCATGATAATATTCTTACAGTTGCAGCATATTTGAAAGTTTTTTCATATTCATCCATACATATACATGCTAAAATTCATGTTTTTACCAAATTTCTTTTCTTTTTATAAAGAAGACTGTTTTCAGTGTATGACAAATGGTTGTAAAATCCATAGAAACTGTAAACATAGAATCATAGATGAAATGAACTTTTAAATTTGTAGTTCCTACTGTAATTTGCAGGCTGGCTGTAGAAGCATGGGGCTTAAAGAATTGCACCCAAAAGGAGGAAAATTTCAGTGACACAGTCACTGCGGTTGTTGTTCCTCCGTATATCGATAGTTCTGAGATCGTTAGAAGAGGATGGAAGCGATACAATCTAAGCTTGGGTCTCGGACTAAACAAAGTTGCCGGAAAAGTCTTCAGAATAGGACATCTTGGCCACTTAAATGATGTATATGCATACTTCCATCCATCTTTTTAAACATTTCTCTTTCCCGTTTCATACATTTTACAATGAAAACAATTATGAAAGTTTTAAAGGGTGGTAATATGGATGGGTCGCCAGAATGGGTTCGGGCTGGAATTGGACGGATGAGTTGACCCATAAGCACATTTTTTTCATTTTCATATTTTGTTAATAAATAAATTACTATGCAGGCCTTATAGCTGTCGTTAACACGCATAAAAGTGTTGTACATAGACGGTTATTCAATTGTACAACACTTTTCTGCGTCTTAACAACATCCTATTAGCTACATTTTGGAAAACTTAAAATATATTTAGAAAGTTGTTTGCTTTAATATTTATTTTTGATTTTTGATTACCAAAGAGCCAATGGCTTGGTGGTATCGAGGTTACCCTTGAAGTTGAGGATTCGAGTCCTGCTTAGGACATTTAATGGTGTATATATTTGTGTTAGTATTAAGTGAGTGTGTGAGTTTGCATTTCAAAAAAAATATATTTATTTTTGATTTGATATTTTCAATCTACTTGAGTCTTTTCCCATTATATGATTTGACACGTTTGATATAAACACAAGCGAAACCGACCCGTTCACAAGTGAATGAGTCGAACTGCCACGTCAAAGAATCTGTATAAAACATCATGTTTTATGTTTTGTCTGCAGTTGCAACTACTGGGGTGTCTTGCAGGAGTTGAAATGGTGCTCAAGGATGTGGGTTACCCTGTGAAGTTAGGAAGTGGAGTGGCGGCTGCTTGCGCATATCTACAGAACAACATCCCAATGATTCCATCAAGGATTTGAAAAATCTTGTGTTTATGTAACTGCTACTCATATCTCATTTGCATCAGATACATGTGTAAAGAATACTTAAATCTCTCTGCTCTTAAATATCTTATGAATTTTTTTTATTTCTCTCATGTCATCTTCTTTTGTGAATTGTTCTGTTTCTGAGTATTCGATGGAGAGATTAAAAGACATAACTAAAAATATTGCATTAATAAATTAAAATACAACCAAACTAAACATTATTATTTCGAATAAGATTATTAGGAAGCCTTCAAATATGTTCGATAAGATTATTCTGAAGTTTTTGAAAAAAGAAAGCTTGATGTTATCTTTTTTTTTTTTTTTTTTTTTTTTTTGAAAAGCAACATGAAATATCATTAATAAAAAGCTCGAGAGTACAAATACAACGCGTGGATAGCCCCGAAAACGCAAACTATATCTACAACATTTGATGAAACAAGAGGATACTAAGGAAGAATCCTACAAAGTACACACCAAAAAACTCAAAACAACTCAAAGAAAACTCACGTTATAAACTTATTCGGATTAACCAACCACGATTGCCAATCAATCTTTAAAGTTTTACTTCGTTTCGCAATCCACTCAAAGCTCTTTACTTGAATTTCGTTTAACGCAACCGGCGGATTCCAACACGAATTTTTGAAGACCTTTTTGTTTTGATTTTTACAAATAAGATACCCGCATGCCCATTCTACCGCTTGCCATATTTTTGAACCCTCGTTTGTTGTTTGAATAGATGAAGAACCCCGAAACGCATTACTAATACCCAAAGTCGTATAGCCCGCACCAAACCAATTGTAAACTTTTTCCCAAATCTCATTACTTTTTTGACACTTAAATAACGCATGATCAACCGTTTCAATATCATCATCGCAAAGGGCGCATCGGACGGAATGAAGGTCGATCCCCCTCTTATCAAGTTCCGACAAGACGGGAAGTCTACCCTTCAAAGCCCTCCAAATAAATACCCCCACTTTTTTTGGAACCAAATTGTTTCTTAAAGTTTAATTACTCGAGCCGCTTGAAATAACAATTTTCGAACGAATCAAATCAGTAAGCACCTTAGTCGAAAACTTTCCGGAAGATCATAAATCCCATCGCCACCCATCTTTGCTATCCGCGTCCAACTGAAGATCCTGAATTAAAATCAACAACTGTTGTAGCTCCGTATTCGTTCTACCTCGAGGCGCACGTACCCAATCCCAAGAACCATTACATCGCGAACCATTCCATCCCACTCGATCAATAACCGAAGCTGTTGGGTTTCTTTCCATCTGAAATAACCTTTTGTAGCATTCCTTCAAAGGCGTGTTTGAGATCCACGCCTCCGACCAAAAATCAGTTTCTTTACCGTTTCCAGTAACTTTCTTGAATGACTTTGAAAAATCGATCCCGATTCCATCAATAGTCAAACCTGTTTGAACAATACTACTCCACGAAGACTTGTAAGCAAAATTATGTAACCCACCCGAATTAAGACCCCCAAAATTCCCATAAATACTTTTAATGACTTTAACCCACAAGGAGTTGGTTTCGGTCAAGAACCTCCACCACCACTCTCCGATTAAAGCCAAATTTTTGCATTCAAAGAACCCACATTTAATCCCCCTCCTCAAAGGGACACATGACATTGTCCCATTTAACCCAAGACATATTAGAACCCTCACCCGTCCCGCCCTAAAAGAAAATACGTCTTACACTCTCAAGTTTCTTGAGCACGGACGGCGGGGCACGGAAGAGCCAGAAGTAGTATAAAGGGAGACTATTTAGGACCGAATTAATAAACGTCCACCAAAGACATCGCACCGGGCTTTTCAATCCGTTAATCTTTTAACAAATTTATTTATAACCGGTTTCCAATTACTATATTTATTCATTTTTGCACCTACGTGAAGGCCAAAGTAAATACATGGAAACCTCCTTACCGTACACCCAAAAAACCGAGACATAGAATCCACCTCCATCGAATCTACACCAACACCAAAAAGATTACTCTTATAATAATTGATTTTTAAACCGGATAAAAGTTCAAAGCACTTTAACAGTTTCATAAGATTCTCGATATTATCCCTACTCCACTTTCCGAAAATAATCGTGTCATCGGCATATTGTAAGTGTGAGATTGCAATTTTGTCAACACCGATATCAACCCCAAGAAACTTATTATTTCTAACCGCGGATTTTGTTTGCCAATTCAAACCTTCAGCCGCAATAATGAAAAGAAAAGGTGAAAGTGGATCACCTTGCCTTACACCTTTTCTAAGTTTGAATTCACTAGTAGGAGATCCGTTAACAAGAATGGAAATAGATGCCGAGCTAAGACAACTAAGCATCCATTTCCTCCATTTTTCCCTAAAACCGATAATCTTCATCATATCCTTGAGAAAATCCCAATTCAAGCTATCGAAAGCTTTCTCGAAGTCAACTTTTAAAACAAGACTCGCAACATTGTTTTCTTTTAAGAAGTCAAGAGTCTCATCCGCAATTAACACCCCGTCTAGGATATTTCTACCTTTAATAAACGCACTCTACTCAAATCCCACAAGTTTTGGAATCACCTTTTTAAGGCGATTTTTGTTATCTTAGAAATTAAGTTTTGATATTTGTTATTAAATCAAATTTTTTTTGTCTGAACTTCAAAAAATTCAACAACTAGAGTCTTAGTAAATGTGAAATATCCATATTAATTATCAGTAGTATTTAAGAACAACTTAACTTGTGTAGATCATGAATCAACTTAAATTTTATTGATTTGAAATCAATGTTTAATTATGAAGTCTTTTCAATAATTTAAATGAATGCTATTTTAAAAATAATATCAAAATAATACTCCTACTATTTTTGATATTATTTTTAAAATAGAATTCATTTACCACTATATTCATTTACCACAAATATTATATTGTAATTGTAATTATAATTATAATTATATATACAACACCAAGCTAAAAATAACAAGCCAAGTGGTATTTAACCACACGTGTGTGTTGGATGGGGTGGGATTTCCTCCCTTAAAACATTCCACGTATTTACCCGATTTATGGAGTAATCCCAGGAGGTTTTACTGATGTTATTCCAGGATTTCGGCTCACTCGGTTAGCCCCTCGGGATGGATTAAGAATCGGGTCCCTGTAGTACAATTTGAGTTTTCGCTCGAAATTATGTGTGTGCGTGAAACATGATCGGGTGTGTGAATTATTCCCCATTAGTAATTCCAAATACTTGCTTTATAAAAAGAAAAAAACAAGCCAAGCGTGACGGCTATATCTTTCAAACAATATTCTTAATTAATGATGATACTTTTCTAAGGTATTGATTCTATTAGCCTTTTTTTGTTTGATAGCTTTCGGTACGTTTATGTGCATGTGTATTAACTAATCATGTACTCTAATTCTCTCTTTTTCACCAGATAGATTCGAGATGACGCTTTCAATTGAATCCCTTTGTGATATTGGCATCGTTACTATAAAGATATCGTCACGTTAAGAATCATCAATATCGATTTTATTCATTTTCTTGTTCAGATTGCGTTCACAAATCGAGTATTGTAAATTTCTAAAGACCAATATTCTACTCAATAAAACTATGATAATTAATCAGCGAGTCGAAACTTTTTAACTATTCCGTAATTCAAAGCAAATGGTAACACGGATCCGTAATATATAAAAGCATGGAGGGTCCCCTAATCAAAATGTAGTATCTAGCCCTTTGAGTTACGATGGTTCGAATTTTTGAAATCAACTAATTAGGTGTCTATACTAATAATACTAATAAGATATGACCAAACTATTACAACTCTGTTAAATTTATAATGTCAATCGAAAATGTCACATTTCCTTCATCTCTCGGGCATAAATATAAATTTCATACTAAACACTACTTCCTCCGTTCCATCTTAAGTATCCACATTTCTATTTTGGTATGTCTCATATCAATTGTCCACTTGTTATTTCAACCAATCAAAATATGTTATTCTGAAGAGAGAATATTTGTTATTGGTGAAAAATTGAGTTAGTGCGATTTCCTAAAACTGTGTGCAAAAATTAAGTGGACACTATAGTAGGATGGAGAGAGTAAATAAGTATTTAAGCTTCATGAAATCAATTTAATTAATTATATACTAGTATATTAATCTCGGCACCAATGGACTGAACTAGTTCATACTCCGTCATTAGATATATACACCGCACACATACAAAGGTGAATCTAAAGTTTGAACTACAGTTTGAAAGTAAGTTTGTAATTTATTAGGGTTCACAAAGGTTGAGTTGACCAGAAAATTAACTGGTATCTTACACAGTTACACGTATAGAAACTCTTCTTAGGGGAAAAAGAAAGAAAAAACACATATGAAGCTTAGATCGATCGGCAACGTTGTAGGAAAAACTGTTAAAAAACTGATGATTAGTTGTTCTCCCTTGATGTTTCATAAAGAAGATCCTGTAACAAGCGATCATCCAAATACTCGAACACAATTTTCTCCTTTCCAACCGATGAGCCTCCAGAATTATACGATGTTTTCGATGATGTTCTGTACGAAGGAGGCTCGGGTAGTTTTGAGTAGTACTCATTTGGAAAATTAAGTGTGGCAAGATGACCTCGTAGGTTAAAAGCTGCTTGATCATAAGCACGAGCCGCATCTTCAGCCGTATCAAATGTCCCAAGCCATGCCCTTTGCCCGTTTTTATTCGGGTCACGTATTTCAGCTGCAAATTTACCCCATGGCCTTCTTCTAACCCCGCGGTATCGGGTTTCTTGGCTATCATCATGCATGTTTTTTCCATTTGAAGAACCACCACTTTGATTCATAGTTGTGTAGGTATTTATTTAATATGTAGTATATTGTTGTTATGAATGTGATTGCTTTGTTGTTTTGTAGTTAATATTGATATTGATGTGGGATTTATAGGTGTTGGAAAGTATTGAAATTACAAAGGTGGTGTACGTTAAGTTTGACTTTCAACATGAGAGTCTTTGTTCTAATTAGATGTTAAGGACTTCGAGGGAATTTTAGGAAGTTTCGATCAAATCTATGTTCTTAAAAAAACACTTTTTTTGGTTTAATTTTATTCCAATTTTAGATGGTTTAATGAGATTTTGTGAATATATTGGATGACGGTATCCGTTAAATGAATATTGTTATTATACGATTTGAATAACCATGTAAACAGAACCAACACTTTTAACGGTTGCAATAACATGCTTTTTGACTCAAAATAAGGCAGGAAATTTGATTTTAATTAAGACTAGAATACTTATATTAATTAGTAGATGTACGGTTGGCACAACTCATATGGAGTAATACATTTTACCTTGGGATTACAATAAATCGGATATTCGGATATAAATTGAGTGATGTCATATCCACATAAATATATATTTTTAGTCATCCGTATTCTTATCATATCCGTTTAATTTTGTTACTGCTTGAAGGATCGGCAGAAATCTGTATGTGCCGAGAATTTTATTATTTATTAAAAGAAAAAGATTCAGGTAGATGTTGTCTGGTAGGGCCGATAGTAATACACTGTGTGGGACGGAGTAAGGGCCCTTCTCCGCCCCTATGAGTCGTCCAACAGAAAAGACTTTTTGAATAGGGTAAAAGAACTTGGGGTCACCAATCTCATATCTAATAGATCAAGCAAGTTAATAGATATCAATTGAATATTTAATAGAATATTAACTTAATGACGATTTTGAAAATTAAATTTCGATTATAACAAATGTAAATGTATAATCTTTATGTTCTTGGTTTATTACACATGGTTCATTGTAAATGGTTTGTGGGGCTCATTCTATATTTCAAACAAGGCTATCAAAATTAATGAAATGACACTACCTATTATATTTTGGTTTAATTAATTAATATGCTAGGTCTCATTTCTTTTGAGAATGTATATCATGGATGAGAGAGTTTGAATGGATGTTGATGTGTCACTAATGTGACGGTATATATAAAAGGAAGCTGATCGATGTTAATGGTCTTATTTGTAAGATTTGAGCACGAGACTTCTTGTGAAATATCGATCATCATGTGATGGTGCTTAAAGGGTTCACAACGGTTTTGTGATAGGAGCTTTCTTAAGCTTCTCAATTGAGAAGTCGTTGACATCATTCACTTTTTCAAGCTTTACTTTCTCAAGTTTTACTTTCTAAACAAGACGGTTCGTGATAGAATCATGTGAGCCCATTAAGTTTTTTGGTTGTATTTTGTGTCGTTAAGGTATTATTAGTAAGTGGGTGGTCCATAAAAGTGTAGTTCTTGAGTCTTATGATGCATGCTAAAACTCACAACACCGTAATATGAATATTTTTTTCACAAATATATAAATATTGTCTGCTCATGGACTTGAATACGTACATAACCTTATAGTTACTGATACACTTCAATATCGCTACACCAAAGACCTTTTGGTATAATAATTTAAGTTAAATTAAATGTGGTATTTATTATAGAAATAAATATAACTTGCTTCTTGAAACTATAGATGCTATTATTTGAGCATGTATTCTTGGTGCACGCTCGTCTAGTTGAATATGAATATGTTCTTGATATGATCTTGAATATCTTCGTGTGATCTTTTAGATACTTGATCTTAATGAACAATAAAAGCTAACAACTAATCTATAAAATAAGTTTTGTCAAGCTATGTATATTTTATTATTTGGTCTAAAAATTACGCAATAATAAAAAGATGTAAGTTCGTGTAACTATAATTAGGTTTGATAATGATAAATCAATATGATTAACTTCGATCATATTGATCGATAATTATCTTCCACTTGATCGTCGCTAATAGCCAGCAACATCGACTCGGTTCAAAATTGTCACACACTAAGATAATCAGGAGTTTTTTCTATCACAAGATTTTCTTGTTACTTTGTGGTCACAATAATTAAATTCAGCGTTACACGTTTACAATCTCAATCTATGTTTACATGTTTTTTTTTTTTTTTTTTTACTATTGTATAAATCACCACTCATTCAATAAATTATTTTGTTAGTATTATACCACTTTTTTATTTTGATGGCTATTTACCATATTTATACGTCTTTGACAAACTTTAAGGAGAGCTGTTTTACTATTTAGAAGTTCATGGTTTTTTTAGAACAATAATTTTGGCATCGAATTCTCTCATTTACCACCAACATACCCGTATGAAAAAAAAAATACTCACATTCGACGCGTAAAGCATACCCGAAATACTTTAGGTTAACTGCTTGCCCGCACACCAGAGACACAACCTTGGAGAAAAACTGTGACGATCGCTCCAAATCCATATGGACGAACACGTCATTCATCGATTTCATTGCGAGGTATTTGACCTCTATATGATACGTTTTGTAAACATTGCATTCTTTTAAAAAGGCACACCATAAATGAATATTTAAATCAAAGGTTTTCGACATCTGATTATTTCTACATATAGACAATCACCATAAATAATAGTTTACAACAGTACTTCCGTTGACAATGCAGTCAAAATAAGATACATGGTGATGATTTGGTGAATGCAACGTTTCCTTGAAAAATATGCCATGTAAAACTCCATGCACATAGCTTGTCTAACATATAAGCAAACAGCGGAAGACTTCTAGGGAACCTGAGAATAAACATGCTAACAAGTGTCAACACAAAGGTTGGTGAGTTCATAGTTTTAGTGTTTCGCATAATCTGTATATAAAAGTGGATCACAAGATTTCAGTTGTTTCATCCAGAAACGTTTATCAATAGATTCTACATAACAGAGCACCCTGGTAACTAAGCTTTAACGTTATAATGATAAATACCCCATTCGTTTTAATACACGCAAACCAACGTGTCCTAAACTTAAATAACACACGTCCGTTAAAAGGCTAGCGCTCTAGCTCGGACGGGGATGTCAAGCCCTATGGATCCATATACTGTTATTCGCGCCCACCAGTCCATATCCTATGTACTGGCAGCTACTAGTTACCAAAGCTAAGGGATTTTCGGTTCAAACTCAGTGTAGAATTAAGTATGTACTTGTATTCATTGCGTTTAAAATAAATTGCATGTATTCTCAGCCCAAAAATATATATTGCAAAAGCAATTAAAAAGGGAGCAATGAAAATCACCTTAGCAGCATATAAAGTTGTTCACCAAAATGTGACCGAAACTCGGAATATCAAATAATCGTAGATCTCAACCTAGAGAACATATGTTGGTCAATAAATGTCTATCAAACTAGGTCAGGTCATAGTGTATCACAATCCTAATGCTCGAGATCGACACACAAAAGTTATCCAAAGTCGTTTCAAAAAGTCAATTTTGACAGTTGTTTAACCAAACGAGACGTGTTTTATATAAGGATTCATTTACTCAGGTGGTAATATTCAAAAATCCATTTTATCAATCTCGTAAACAAGTTGTTTAAATCCTAATTGCAGATTCAAAAGCAATTTCAATTAACGTCAATTATAATTCAGTTGACCATATCTTTTGATTCGTTCTTCGAAACTATCCGATATCTAAATGAAAAGTTATTGATTTTTCGCCAGCTTTCCGAAAACATGTATATCATATACCTTTTACCATTAATATATGTATTTAATTCGTGATTCATTATAAACTGTTTAACGACGAAATTTAGTATACAAGCAGGTATAAATATATACACTCGAGCACTAGTATGTATACACTATTAATTTATAAAATATAAAATATAAATGCTTACGTATTAATATTGAGATTCAATATTGTAGAAAAGTATGTAGACGTAACGGAGATGATAAACACTAGGTTTGATTCATAAATATACCCCCGAACATTACCCATAACCTCCTTGGCAATAACCCACAATTTCCTTAGCTTTAGCTTGCTCGTAAACTCGTTTTGAAAGTGACACGCTCATAACCTCGTCGTAGTATTTTATGTATTAATATTAATAATAATAATAATAATAATAATAATAATAATAATAATAATAATAATAATAATAATAATAATAATAATAATAATAATAATAATAATAATAATAATAATAATAATAAGATTAATATTAATAATAATAATAAGATTAATATTAATAATCTTAATATTAATAATAATAATAATAATAATAATAATAATATAAATTACAAATATAATACAGTGTAATATAGATGGATATGTGTGTGTGCATTATGCCAGAACTCGATCGAATTTATAGACTTTTCTTGAAATCTGACCCCATGCGATCGCATGGGTTTTGTGGGTAAATGCCATGCGATCGCATGGCCCGTAAATCCAGCTCACATCTGTTTTAACTTCTAGTTTGTCGACATATTAAATAAATATAAATATAATATATACAATTTATATAATTAATTATATATTATATTAAATTCACGTGCATAGTTGATTTGTAATTTTTGTTCCGATAAGTCGTACGTTGTCACACGACTTATGTCCCGGTTCCGGTTTTTCGAACGTCCTTACGTACACTGAGAAAACTGGCACTTTACCTTTCGTGACTCGTACATTTGTCAAAATATAGACTTAACTATCCATAAATTATATCACTCGAAATATAACTTATACATTCGAGTGTTTTGGTCATTTACTTCTATAAATTATCGTCTCGTTATCTATCAAAGTAAATTTAATAATATTGTTTTAAATCAAAACGTTTAATAACCAAGTTAATATTCATAAACACGTTTTAAGTACACATCGCAAGTTATTCATACAATTACAATTCCAACTTATCATATATGTTCAAATAGATATTTAAACCAATAAGTTTAATGTACGGTATCAAACAATTAATACATTGTTACCTTTTTAAGTTATAGTATATATGTATCTATTTACATATAATTGTTCGCGAATCGTCGAGAACAACCGAAAGGTATTTGAATAGTTTAAAAATTTTGAGATTCAGTTTTACAGACTTTGCTTATCGTGTCGGAAATGTTAATCATACAAAGATTAAGTTTAAATTTGGTCAGAAATTTTCGGGTCATCACAGTACCTACCCGTTAAAGAAATTTCGTCCCGAAATTTGAGTGAGGTCGTCATGACTAACAATAAAAATGTTTTCCTGTCGTACATGTGTTGATAAATAGAGTTTTATCACCGTTAAATAATATGGATAAAAGAATCCGATTATTCAAAGCGTATGAGAGAAGTTATCGTAATAGAGTGAAATGGAGAATAGAGATTCGTCTTATCTCTTGATGTAGTAACGATTGATTTCCGGAATTTAAGGAATAGAAAATCTTCATAATTTAAATAAGATTTGATTCTTCGAAATTTAAGGAAATTAGGATTTCCTTTGATTAAATGCGTAATCTGCCTCGATTGCTATGTCTGATATTTTGCTATAAATTGACCTCTTCCCTTTCATTTATTTTCACCACTCCTATAATCTTCTTTCTTATTTCATACTTCTTAATAGATTGTGAAAATGCTTAATCCTGTTCTGATTCTTGATATTTTCTTGGCTATCGTATCCTTCATTCTTTTTTTTCATCTACCACCAGAGGAGGTTATTTTCTTCTACTATTACCTTGGGGTTATAGTGTTTTTCATTCTCCCGTGTCTTTATATTGCTATACGCATCGATATACACGGTTTGTAATTTCGGGGTTGTTTTTGGGCTTTATATTTTCCATTATATTTCGGAGCTTCATGATTTCGTTTTCTCTTCCCGACTTTAAGTCAAGCGAATAATAGTCCAAAATTCGTAGGTATAGATTTTGAAATGAACATAGTTAATGTTCTAAGAAAGAAATGGTAATGGCACAATCTGACTTGTCAAATTACCAGAATATCCGAAAAAGACCGAATCATCAAGAAAAATATTTTCTTGATACGTTTGGAGGTTAAATAAAATGAAAGAGTTATGTAACATGGTTCATGATGAGGGTGGGATCTGTGAACCTTTATCACGTTCCATTAGAAACTCAGCATGACTTACTGTAATATAATCACGTTGATCAAGTGTCATTATATTATACTAACTCATGCTTCAATTCCCAATACTACTTCAAAAATATTCATATTTTAAACTCGAAGGTTTTAGAATTTAGAAACTAAAATAGTTTCTTTTATGATGTAACACAGATATCATAAGGAGAAAATTGATTTCCGATAAGAATGATTATGGAATTATCTCCAGAAATATGGAGGATATTTATAATGAAAGATATGATGATATCTTAGAATTTCTAATATTTAAGATAAGATCATGATGAAGAATATTGTCCGCAAATGTTTTAGAGTAAGGAGCAAGGTATTCGCTAATGATTTCAGCAGACTATGAATCATTTGGATTCTTTGAAGGTAGATTTAGTCTTTGTGATTTGTCCACAGCCTCCTTCATGGTCTGCTCAATCCGTTTTTAATTCCAAACCTTCTCTTTTTCTCAGCTTTACCACCATACTATTCTTTATCATCAAACTTTTGACTGTTAAGGTCGTTTATAGTTTTTGCTGCTTCATCAACATTTTTCCAAAATTCGGAGAACTAGTTTCGTAGTTTGGGGTGTTTTTCGGAAACTTCACATTCGAAGTATGTAAGTCCAGGAGGTAGACGTTATATGTACACATATAACTGTTGGCGTAGACGTGCTACAAGATTTCAAAATACTGATTGCTAATTCCCGAGAGTTGGTATGGCAATTGCCGTTACAAGATGTGGATGAGTACATGATACGGTTTCAATGAGTATAAGGATTTTTCGGAAGGTCAAAGATCAATGAAGTTGTTGGTAAATTTACTGCTAATGTGGTGGAACATGAAAGATTCCCCGAAAAAAAATATATACCAAAGTTACAAGTCTGAAAGGTCGTCGTTGACTGGTTGAACGGTTGATAATACTGGATACTTTGAAAAGAAATTGCAAGGTTTTTTTTTTTTTTTTTAAAAAGATAGCTTTGAAAGGTTATTTTTTTTGTTAGCTTTGAAAGGTTATTTTTCGGAAGATCAAAGATAGCTTTGAAATTTTAAGGTTATTTTCAGTAATAACAATGCTAAAGGATCTTTCACATTTTTGAAGTCAAAGTATAGCTTTGAAAGATGTAGAGATTTAAGAATGATGTCACCCGTTAAATCTTGACTTGTATTCTGATCCGTCAATATCAGAATATGTAATTGAATTTGTATGGAAATGATTGTATATCGCCGTGAGCATAGTTAATAATTTTTGAATCAAAGTTGAAGAATGTACAGTATAACATATTAATTGTGAACTTATATATTTCCCGAGAATTACCTACCCGTTAAAGATTTCACAAGTAATATTTTGTACAAAAGAATTTTTATTACCGTTTTTATGAAAATATATGTATGTATATTTTCTTCAGATGTAATACAGATTTGATGAGTTAGTATCATATTAAGCTCATTTGATTTTTGACTTGAATTAGAAATGAATAATCTCTAAAACATTAAAGATTTAATAATCTTTACGGAGTATTTCACTAATGTAATCAATACTCAGTTTTATTGATATTTTCTCAGTGAATCATGTTGGTGCTCATGGAACTCTTGCTAACTTCGCAAGGTATGAATGATGTTTTCTAGAAAGTTTCGAATACATCGAAGATGAAAGTATAAAATCAACCATATAATTGAATAATATACTTAGTTTATTATGAAATGGAATTCATTGAGTTGGAAACAGAGATTGTAGTTAACGATGGTTAAGTCATTAACGAAGGATGTACATCATAGCATATTAGTAATATGAATTAACCGAGTAGTACCTACCAGTTAAGATTCCCAAGTAATAACTTGGTACGAAAAGATTTATTTTGATTTCAAAATTCATATATATTAAATATACATAAAATTTCTTCAGGGAAAATGAGTTAATACTTCATCGGTTATTGTTGCTGGTATTTCTTGGTAACTACGGTGCGTATGACGTTGATGCTTGTGGAACAGATTGTGAAGTTGAGGTTTGCGATGCGGATGTTGTTGGTGGTGGTAATGGTACTGTTGGTGTTGTTGTCGGTGGTACTGTTGATGCCGGTGATGCTGCTGGTGCTTGTAACCTTTGCACCATATTCTCCAAAGCCACTACCCGAGCGCGAAGCTCGTTGACTTCTTCTACTACACCGGGATGATTGGCGGTTCGGACTAGCGGATGAATAAGATCCAGAATTTGAGAGAGTATATGATCATGACGAGATATTCTGGAGATGAGAGAGAAAATAGTATTACGAACAGGTTCGCCGGTAAGTGCTTCAAGTTCTTCGCCAAGAGGGCAATGTGGTGGATGGAAGGGATCGCCTTCTTCTTGTCTCCAATAATTAAGTAGGCTACGAACCCATCCCCAATTCATCCAGAATGGGTGATGGCTGATTGGTTGATCCATTCCGGTTACACTGTCTTCGGAATTCAGGTGAATATCCATATCGGAATAGCTGTCGGAGTTTAAGGAATTTGAACTAGATACGTGATCCATCTTGTATAATTAGGGAGATGATTTTTGATATGAATTAGATTATAGAATTTAGTTTGGTATTCTTCAATACATAATTTATATATGTATATATAATACCAAATTCCATAAATCACGGAGAAATTTTCGGAAGATGTCAGGAAAAGTTTACAGTAACAGATACGCTAAGATATGAATTTTTGTCTATACACTATTTATGCAATAAATGCAAGAAAACGTGTCTAGACTTAAGAATGATAAGCATGTAATTTCTGACAAGAAATGATAAGCAAAACTTTTGACATGCAGACACAGTCGAAGTCCAGACTTACGAATGTATCCTAACAACTATCAGTTAGACACACTTATGCAAGACCTGGTTCACTAGGACCAACGCTCTGATACCAACTGTGACGATCGCTCCAAATACATATGGACGAACACGTCATTCATCGATTTCATTGCGAGGTATTTGACCTCTATATGATACGTTTTGTAAACATTGCATTCTTTTAAAAAGGCACACCATAAATGAATATTTAAATCAAAGGTTTTCGACATCAGATTTTTTCTACATATAGACAATCACCATAAATAATAGTTTACAACAGTACTTCTGTTGACAATGCAGTCAAAATAAGATACATGGTGATGATTTGGTGAATGCAACGTTTCCTTGAAAAATATGCCATGTAAAACTCCATGCACATAGCTTGTCTAACATATAAGCAAACAGCGGAAGACTTCTCGGGAACCTGAGAATAAACATGCTAACAAGTGTCAACACAAAGGTTGGTGAGTTCATAGTTTTAGTGTTTCGCATAATCTGTATATAAAAGTGGATCACAAGATTTCAGTTGTTTCATCCAGAAACGTTTATCAATAGATTCTACATAACAGAGCACCCTGGTAACTAAGCTTTAACGTTATAATGATAAATACCCCATTCGTTTTAATACACGCAAACCAACGTGTCCTAAACTCAAATAACACACGTCCGTTAAAAGGCTAGCGCTCTAGCTCGGACGGGGATGTCAAGCCCTATGGATCCATATACTGTTATTCGCGCCCACCAGTCCATATCCTATGTGCTGGCAGCTACTAGTTACCAAAGCTAAGGGATTTTCGGTTCAAACTCAGTGTAGAATTAAGTATGTACTTGTATCCATTGCGTTTAAAATAAATTGCATGTATTCTCAGCCCAAAAATATATATTGCAAAAGCAATTAAAAAGGGAGCAATGAAACTCACCTTAGCAGCATATAAAGTTGTTCACCAAAATGTGCCGAAACTCGGTATATCAAATAATCGTAGATCTCAACCTAGAGAACATATGTTGGTCAATAAATGTCTATCAAGCTAGGTCAGGTCATAGTGTATCACAATCCTAATGCTCGAGATCGACACACAAAAGTTATCCAAAGTCATTTCAAAAAGTCAATTTTGACAGTTGTTTAACCAAACGAGACGTGTTTTATATAAGGATTCATTTACTCAGCTGGTAATATTCAAAAATTCATTTTATCAATCTCGTAAACAAGTTGTTTAAATCCTAATTGCAGATTCAAAAGCAATTTCAATTAACGTCAATTATAATTCAGTTGACCATATCTTTTGATTCGTTCTTCGAAACTATCCGATATCTAAATGAAAAGTTATTGATTTTTCGCCAGCTTTCCGAAAACATGTATATCATATACCTTTTACCAGTAATATATGTATTTAATTCGTGATTCATTATAAACTGTTTAACGACGAAATTTAGTATATACAAACAGGTATAAATATATACACCCGAGCACTAGTATGTATACACTATTAATTTATAAAATATAAAATATAAATGCTTACGTATTAATATTGAGATTCAATATTGTAGAAAAGTATGTAGACGTAACGGAGATGATAAACACTAGGTTTGATTCATAAATATACCCCCGAACATTACCCATAACCTCCTTGGCAATAACCCACAATTTCCTTAGCTTTAGCTTGCTCGTAAACTCGTTTTGAAAGTGACACGCTCATAACCTCGTCGTAGTATTTTATGTATTAATAATAATAATAATAATAATAATAATAATAATAAGATTAATATTAATAATCTTAATATTAATAATAATAATAATAATATAAATTATAAATATAATACAGTGTAATATAGATGGATATGTGTGTGTGCATTATGCCAGAACTCGATCGAATTTATAGACTTTTCCTGAAATCTGACCCCATGCGATCGCATGGGTTTTGTGGGTAAATGCCATGCGATCGCATGGCCCGTAAATCCAGCTCACATCTATTTTAACTTCTAGTTTGTCGACATATTAAATAAATATAAATATAATTTATATAATTAATTATATATTATATTAAATTCACGTGCATAGTTGATTTGTAATTTTTGTTCAGATAAGTCGTACGTTGTCACACGACTTATGTCCCGGTTCCGGTTTTTCGAACGTCCTTACGTACACTGAGAAAACTGGCACTTTACCTTTCGTGACTCGTACATTTGTCAAAATATAGACTTAACTATCCATAAATTATATCATTCGAAATATAACTTATACATTCGAGTGTTTTGGTCATTTACTTCTATAAATTATCGTCTCGTTATCTATCAAAGTAAATTTAATAATATTGTTTTAAATCAAAACGTTTAATAACCATGTTAATATTCATAAACACGTTTTAAGTACACATCGCAAGTTATTCATACAATTACAATTCCAACTTATCATATATGTTCAAATAGATATTTAAACCAATAAGTTTAATGTACGGTATCAAACAATTAATACATTGTTATCTTTTTAAGTTATAGTATATATGTATCTATTTACATATAATTGTTCGCGAATCGTCGAGAACAACCGAAAGGTATTTGAATAGTTTAAAAATTTTGAGATTCAGTTTTACAGACTTTGCTTATCGTGTCGGAAATGTTAATCATACAAAGATTAAGTTTAAATTTGGTCAGAAATTTCCGGGTCATCACAAAAACTCTCCCCTCATGATTTAAACATGAACCTATTTTTTCAAGGATACGAGCTCAGAACCAAGTGAAGCTTTTTTTAGAAATTCATGTTTTAGACGTCAAAATTGAGTCCTTATAACGTTAAACTTTTGAATAAATATAAAAGATAATATTAAGTATACCTGGCAAAATGGACCCAAAGTCTTAAAAATGGGTCCATTGGGTTTACTTGAAGACCCAAATGGGTCCAAGCACATAATATTACAAATATCTAAAAGACCCAAATGGGTCCAATCAAAATACAAAAATTGCTTGAAGACCCAAATGGGTCCAAATGGGTTCACTTCAAAAGATTTGTTTTCCGGCGCGCGTTTTTCGGAACGTGATTTCGAAGCGCGTTTTTCGGCGGCCGTTTACGGCGGCCGTTTTCGGGTCGCGATTTCGGGGTGCGTTTTTCGGCGCGCGTTTCGGCGCGCGATTTCGGCGCCCATTTTCGGCTCGCGATTTCGGGGCCCGTTTTCGGGGCGCGATTTCGGGGCGCGTTTTCGGGGCGCGTTTTTCTGCGCTTTCGTCGCGCGTTTTCGTCGCCCGTTTTCGGCGCGGGTTTTCGTCGCGCGTTTTCGTCGCGCGTTTTCGTCGCTCGTTTTCGTCGCCCGTTTTCGGCGCGGGTTTTCGCCGCGCGTTTTCGTCGCGCGTTTTCGGCGCGGGTTTTCGCCGCGCGTTTTCGGCGCGCGTTTTCGGCGCGCGTTTTCGGCGCGCGGTTTTCAGCGCGCGGTTTTCGGCCCGCGTTTTCGGCGCGCTATTTTGGCGCGCGTTTTCGGGGACCGTTTTGGGCGGCCGTTTTCGGGGCGCGATACCGGGGCCCGTTTTCGGGGCGCGATTTCGAAGCGCGTTTTTGGGTGCGCGTATTTCGACGCGCGTTTTCGGCGAGTTTTCGGCGCGCGTTTTAGGAGCCCGTTTTCGGCGCGCAATTTCGGCGCGCTGTTTCGGCGCGTGGTTTCGGCGCGCGATTTCTTCGCGCGTTTTTCGGTGCGCGTTTTCGGCGCGCGTTTTTCGGCGCGCGTTTTTCGACGCGTGTTTTCGGAGCCCGTTTTCGGCCCACGTTTTCGGCGCGCAATTTCAGCGCATTTTTGTCGCGCGATTTTCGGCGCGCGATTTCGGGGCCTGTTTTCGACGCCTGTTTTGGGCGGCCGTTTTCGGGGCGCGATTTCAGCGCTTGTTTTTGGCGCGCGCTTTTCGAGGGCTCTGCCCCTTGGACCCCGCCAGGGGTTGCCACCCCTTGGACCCCGTTATCGGGGGCGCTGCCCCCGAACCCCCGTCATAATTACGATAAGTTCAAACAAGTGTGCACTCCACACTTTCCCAAACTTGTTCGATATTTATCAAGGTTGTTTTGGTTAACAAGTTAATCCCATTACACTTAAATCATATTGGTGACACAAATCACCAACAATGAATATGTCTTAATATGATATATATACATTAAAATGTCGTTACAACGATAATCGTTACATATATGTCTCGTTTCGAAATTCTTAAGTTAGTAATCTTGTTTTTACATATGTAGTTCATTGTTAACACACTTACTGATATATATAATTATTATGTCATATACAAGTTATAACGTTCGTGAATTATCGGACAAACTGGGTGGTCAAATGTTAACACAAAATCCGTTTCAATTAATCAAATCTTAACAAGTTTGATTACTTAACATGTTGGAAACATTTAATCATGTAAATATAATTTTCATTTAATATATAATCATGAAAAAGTTCGGGTCACTACAGTTTTAACCTTATTTTATATTGTAAAAAAAACAAACAGCCCTAATTGACTAAATAGACCACAATTTTCAGGTTTAGATTAAGTGAAAACAAACATTGCCTTAACCGTATTAATTTTGTTGGAAAATAATGGAGAATAAGTTTGGTAACAAATATTGAGAATAGTCCAACTTAATGCTACTTCGTTTTCAATATACAAAAATGGGAATATGGAATACATACTTCCGTAACTTGATTCCACTAGAAACAACGCCGAAACATGGATGTAAAAGTTGCATTCGTACGAATGCATGCACGTTTATTTTTCACTAGTATGAAAAGAATATAATGGAACTCAAAAATGAATTAAAGTTTCGCCAAAAGATTTTATTCCTTGATCTTTGGCTTCGTACTAGTCAATATTTTCACATGCTTAAAACAATAGAAGTAGATTATGGGTGGCCGACTTCACGCGGTTTAAAGTATATCATTATATATACTTTAAAGGAATTGAAATATATTCCTTGAAGGTGGCCCAAAGAGAAGGTTTTACCGACCCGCTCCGGGACTAAGGTCCGGCCCGCCTGCCCCTCGGGATAGTTTAAGGGTCGGATCCTCAGAGTGTGGTTCGGGTTTCCTGCCCGAAAGCGCGTGTGTGTGTGCAAATGATGAGTGTCGTTGAAATAAATGATACGCTGGTGCAAGCTTGCCTTTAAAAAAAAAGTATATCATTATATAAAACTATATGTTTATTCCGTTAAATTTTTAATACTGTTCACGAAAAAAACTTAGTTTGACCTACTAAATGCTCATAATATTAATTTTCATAATTTAATCAATTAAGTTCACATAACTGAGTTGTTTAAATTGTTAGTATAAAATAATAAGACAAAATTTCATTCCTCGTCCCTGAACTTTACATCAAATTTGACTCCTCGTCCTTTTTCTTTTTTTTGTGCATCCCTCGTCAATAATGTATCACAATTCTACATCGCTCGTCCTTTTTCTTGACTCCTCGTCCTTTTTCTTTCTGTCAATTCTACATCCCTCGTCCCTAAAAAGGACGAGTGATGTAGAATTGTGATGCATTAGGGACGAATGATGCACAAAAAAAAGAAAAAGGACAAGGAGTCAAATTTGATGTAAAGTTCAGGGACGAGGAATGAAATTTTGTCAAATAATAATTGGTAACAAAAGTAAATAATAGTTGTTATGTATAACTTATTTATGAAAAATAAAAATTCTAACTGTAAATTAATTTATATGTAAAACCTTTTTTATATTTTTTTTATAGTTGAACACAAGAAGGAAAAAAAAATTTCTCATACTACCTTTTTTTATTAACCTGGATATTCAACTTATTTTACTAATTGACTAATTCTAAGACGACTATCCTCTTTGCGAGCAGCCCGGGATTATTGCGGACGAACTTTTGTGACCACAAAAGAATAACTGCAGATGCCTGAAAATGAACTCATGACCTCCACTACGGAAGGATGGACCCTCAACCATTACACTCATGGTTAATTTCTCATATTACCTTTTATTAAATGCCTTGGTATAAATTAAAAGCACATGTTTAACCAATGTGTTTAAGTTTAAAAGCCGATATTTAACCAATGTGTTTAATGTTTTATAAAAAAATTAAAAATAAGAAATAAATAAAAAGATTGTTACTCTAGAGTTGATTGAAGGGCAGTTTACAATGCGCTTAATAAACTCAACTCGCTCGATATGTTAGATGATGATGATGATGAAGCTGAAAATTCTCATATAATTATTAGAAGACGTCGGTTAAATAGAGATCGGATTGCTCCTGGAAATCGTTTGTTCAACGACTACTTTTTTGATTTTCTAACTTTTCCAGGAGATTATTTCAGGAGACGCTCCCGAATGAGCATGTCATTATTTCTCCATATTTGTTATGCTATTACAAATCACGTTGCTCAACCCCCTTACCTAGGTGTTTTAAATTCTTTGAACAACGTTATGATTGTATTGATCGACTTGGTTTTAATATTTATCAAAAATGTACATCGGCGTCATAGTCTTGATTGCATGCATTGGCTTTGGAGAAATTGTCCGATAGCATGTCAAGGTCATTACAAGGGGGAGGATCACGAAAAACTAACAATAATGCTCGAGGCGGTTGCAACGTACGATATGTGGATTTGACATGTAAGACCCGTTTATTCATACGATATATATATATATACATATATATATATATATATATATATATATATATATATATATATATATAGAGAGAGAGAGAGAGAGAGAGAGAGAGCACATGCGACGTATAACGGATATATATGTAGATGTATGTACGTGTTATATATACATAAATAGGGTACGATAGGTTTAACGAGATATTATTCGAATTGTGACGTGAAGTTATGAAGTACGTGAATGCATGCAAGAGAATATATATACGTATGCATGTACATGAGAATATATATATATATATATATATATATATATATATATATATATATATATATATATATATATATATATATATATATATATATATATATATATATATATATGTAACACCCCAGCTTAACATGACCACAATATTGTCCGCTTTGCCCGTAGGCGCACGGCTTTTTCTTGGCGACCACACACGAGAAGCACTTTCCCAGGAGGTCACCCATCCTGGTAGTGCTCTCGCCCGAGCACGCTTAACCACAACGTACTCGCACTTCTACTCAGCCTGTGATCCCAAAACGCGTTGTGTCATTTAAGCGTGAGTATTACCTTATAATCCCATGATCACTCATGTCTGTGGGTGATGTGGGATTTGCCTAGGGTGTTACATTCACCCCCCCTTAGGGACTCATCGTCCTCGATGAGGTTTGCCCCACCACCCCCAACGGCACATGAGTGGCTCTGATACCATTCTGTAACACCCCAGCTTAACATGACCACAATATTGTCCGCTTTGCCCGCAGGCGCACGGCTTTTTCTTGGCGACCACACACGAGAAGCACTTTCCCAGGAGGTCACCCATCCTGGTAGTGCTCTCGCCCGAGCACGCTTAACCACAACGTACTTGCACTTCTACTCAGCCTGTGATCCCAAAACGCGTTGTGTCATTTAAGCGTGAGTATTACCTTATAATCCCATGATCACTCATGTCTGTGGGTGATGTGGGATTTGCCTAGGGTGTTACAATATATATGTGTGTGTGTGTGTGTGTGTGTGTGTATATGTACGTGCATAAGAGTGCATGAGAATATGTACGTATATATGCATGGAGAGATAATGAAAGCGTTCAAGAATGTAAACGATATGAGTATATATGTATGTTTATGCATGTACGTTGCATGCATGTATATAGAGGGTTCGAGGATGATCGAAGGGAGGTTATATGTGTTCTAAAGTGTATGTATGTTGCGTGAATGAAGAGAACAAAGCGTGTACGATTGGAAGGGAGTTAGTAAGCGAAAAATGGACAAAACCCACACTAGGTCGCGGCGCGGTATTGCACTCGAAGCAAGATCAGACGGCATGCAAACTAGACCACCAGACCACGTAGTTAGTCGCAGCGCGGACCAGGGTGGTCGCAGCGCGATGGTTCAGGTGAGCTAGTTCCGGATTTTTGCAATTTTGAAGGGAATGTGAGGGTATTTTGCTCTTTTTGAGTATGGGACAGATTATATCCCCAATTCTGGTCCATTCATTTCATTTTCTTATTTTCTTTTCCTTTTTCTTCTCCATTTTCTCTCATTTCCTTCAAAACCCCAATTGATTCAAAGTGTGATTTGGAAGGGAAGAAGTGGGATTCAATCTTTGGAGCAAGAACAAACGTCGTTCTCCTCGTTCTTAGCTACGATTTGATACTAGTGGTAAGCCTCCTATCCGAATTTCGTTCTAGTGATTCATGTTCATATTTAGGGGTTTTTGATTGTGAGTTCATAATGAAACCCCATTAGTTGTTAATGGAAGGTTAACACCAAGATTCGGGTTTATAAGTGATGAAGGCGGGTTTTGGGTTTGATGAACAAGTTTAACTCATGTGAGACTTGCAAATGAGTGTAATCACTGGTATTTAGTGATTATTGAAGTGATGGAAGCCTTTTGTGCTCATTTAATTGACTAATTTCGAATAGAGTCAAAACTAGGGTTTGTTGGGGATAATGGACCGATTATCGATTGTGTGAGGTGTGTAAACTTAAAATGAGTTAATTAAGTACAAAATTGAGTTAATGGCGTTTTGGAGTCAAAACTAGCAAATGTGAGAATTTGACTTTGTTAAGGGTCAAAATGGGTTTTGGGCGAATATGCGGGCTAGTGGGTGTTTAATGGCTATATGTGGTGTCTTTGGGTATTTCGGGAACGCGGGAACTAGTCTCGTTAGTTTTGGACCTTCGGGTAGCGTTAAAAGTGCAAAAGGGTGTATTTTGCACTTGTTGTTCATTTGAGCGGGTCGAGAGTCCAAATGAGGTTGTATTGATGATTATGTGATAAACGGAATAGGTACGTTCTATTGGCGAGTTGCGGGATTTGGATTGCACTTCATCGAGGCGTTAAGGTGAGTGGGATATTTATGCATGTATATATATAGTATATTTATTTGTATGTTATGGCATGATCCACGGAGCCGGAAGTGCCATAGTATGTGCGAGTGTGATATGATGCGAACCACGGAGCCGGTGGCATCATGGTACGTGTGTTGTAGTGCGAACCACGGAGCCGGTAGCACTATAGCATGAGTGTTGAGGTGTGAACTACGGAGCCGATATCGCCTCGACAAGAGTATGACTCGAGTTGTGATGTAAACCACGGAGCCGGTGACATCAAAGTGTGAACCATGGAGCCAGTAGCACTATATAATGAGGTGTGAACCATGGAGCCGGTAGCACTATATAATGAGGTGTGAACCACGGAGCCGGTAACACCGACGTGTGAACCATGGAGCCGGTAGCACTATAAAAGAGTATGACTCAAATGCGTAGTGGCGTGAACCAAGGAGTAGGTAGCGTCATAGCATTTCGTATGGTGTGAACCACGGAGCCGGTAGCACCATGACGCACGTATGGTTAACCATATAGTTTGTGTATGTGTTGTAGTGTAGCATATTATATTTTAGAGTATATGCTATTATTTATGCTAGTTGCGGTAATGGAGGTTATTAGCTTTATACTTGGAGTTCGTATGCTAATATTATATTGCTAGCAAGTTTGTGGTATGTGAGTAGGTGTGTGATGCCCCGTACAAAATCAGCGTGTACGGATCATCAACAACAGGTCCATTACACGGTACAATACTACATGTTGTTTTAAAACAAGTTTTGCATTCATGAAAAGGTGACGTCTTTACCAACGTCAAATGTTTTACAAAGATAACGTGCTTCTACGAATAGAAAGCATTAACATAAGTACATGACACAAAGGTCATTACAAAGCCATTGTTTAAAAATAACATAAGTTGCGAATGCAAAATAAAAGTTCCATGATTGAGACATCTCTAAACAATGCAGCGGAAGTCTAACACAGCGAGTCTGTAACAACAAGTCTATAACACCAAGACTATAACAGCAAGTCTAACAGCGAGTCTAACAACGAGTCTAACAGCGGAAGCAACAACGTCTAAGCACCTGAGAAATACATGCTTAAAATGTCAACACGAATGTTGATGAGCTATAGTTTGTTTGTAATCGGTAATGTAATGTAGACCACGAGATTTCAGTGCTTCAAATCAGCATTTCGAATCAGTATGATAAAGTATATGCTTATCCGTGGGCACCCGGTAACTAACTTAACGTAATATTACCCCCTAAAAGTACACTTGGCGAGTGCGTTTGTTTACGAAGTATTAAACACCCATTGAATGTTAGCGCGACTAGCCCGAGTAGGGATGTCAAATCCTATGGATCCATATCTAAGATTCGCGTTCACCGGTTCATAAACCAATGACTAAACATTACCGAGCTAAGGGGAATCTTTGTGCCGTTATGTCACCCACACATATATAAATTTTAAGTACTAGTGTCTAGTATGTAAAACATAAAAAGTGTAGCTGTGACGACCCGGAAATTTCTGACCAAATTTAAACTTTATCTTTAAAATGATTTAATGTTTTCGACACGATAAGCAAAGTCTGTAATGATGAGTCTCAAGTTTTGGAACTATATTCATGTAATCAATTATTCTTTGACTGTTTTCTAAGATTCACGAACAATATATATATAACTTAATGTGCATATATATATATATATATATATATATATATATATATATATATATATATATATATATATATATATATGTATGTATATGTATGTATATGTGTGTGTGTGTGTGTGTATATATATATATATATATGATTTCAAGTTATTTAGTAAACGATAGTAACATTCAATTGATATTTAGATAAGTTAACTAAAATGTTTAAGATGAACCAGTAAAACACTAATTTGCTACAGTACCCGAAAAGCTACAGTGTTTTCGAAAATCACTATTGCTACAGTAAAAAAAACTTTGCTGCAGTACCTTTGCTACAGTAAAACACTATTTTAAAATGAAAATGTATATATGTATATGTATATGTATATACTACGAGACGATGAGTTATAGAAGCAAATAACCAAAACACTTAATTGATTGAAGCTACACTTCGAGTGACATGGTTTATCAATGATTAAGTTTAATTTTTGATAAAGGTACACGTCGCGTAACGAAAAGTACTAGTTTTCTAAGTGTACGAAAATGCATTCGAGAAACCGGAACCGGGACATAAGTCGAGTGACAACGTACGAGTCAACGGACCAAAAATTACAAGTCAACTATGCACGTGAATATAATATAATATATAATTAATTATATAAATTAAATATATTATATATATTATATTTAAATCCGTCGACAAGCAAAACAACAAAATAATGTGAGCTGTAAAGAGAGGCCATGCGATCGCATGGGCAAAGGCCTTCGAAACCATGTGATTGCATGAGGCAAAATTTCAGGAAAGGCCTATAAAAGTCGAGCTCATTCACTGAATTGCACACATACATATATCATCCATCTTACTCTGTATTTATTTATTTAATTATTATTATTATTATTATTATTATTATTATTATTATTATTATTATTATTATTATTATTATTATTAAGATTAATATTATTATTATTATTATTAGTATTATTATTAGTAGTATTATTATACATAAAATACTACGACGAAGTCATGAGCGTGTCACTTTCAAAATGGGTTTTCAAGCGGGATAGAGCTAAGAAAATTATGGGTTATAGCTATGGAGGTTATGGGTAATGTACGTGGGTATTATTGGCAAGTCAAACCTAGTGTTTATCATCTCTGTTGCGTCTACGTACTTCCCTGCAATATTGAATCACGATATTGATACATGAGCATTCATATTTTATCTTTTTTATATTAATTGTGTATCCAAGTCTAGTGCTCGAGTATATATATTTATGCATGCTTGTATGCTAAATTTCGTCATTAAACAGTTTATAATGAATCACGAATTAAATACATATATTACTAGTAAAAGGTATATGATATACATGTTTTTGGAAAGCTGGCGAAAAATCAATAACTTTTCATTTAGAAATCGCGTAATTTCGATGAACGAATCAAAAGATATGATCAACTGAATTATGATTGACGTTAATTAGAATTGCTTTTGAATCTGCAATTAATATTTAAACAACTTATTTGTAAGATTGATAAATTGAATTTTTGAATATTACCAACCGAGTAAATGAATCCTTATATAAGGTACGTCTCGTTTTGTTGAACTATTGTCAAAATTGACTTTTTGAAATGACTTTGGATAACTTTTGTATGTCGATCTCGATCATTAGGATTGTGATACACTATGACCTGACCTAGCTTGATAGACATTTATTGACCAACATATGTTCTCTAGGTTGAGATCTACGATTATTTGGTAATCCGAGTTTCGGTCACATTTTGGTGAACGACTTTATATGCTGCTAAGGTGAGTTTCATTTGCTCCCTTTTTAATTGCTTTTGCAATATATATTTTTGGGCTGAGAATACATACACTTTAATTTAAACGCAATGGATACAAGTACATACTAAATTCTACACCGAGTTTGAACCAAAAATCCCTTAGCTTTGGTAACTAGTAACTGCCAGTTATAAGAACTGGTGGGTGCGAGTAGTTGTATATGGATCCATAGGGCTTGACATCCCCGTCTGTTCCAGGTATAGAAACCCTAGCCTGAACTATAAAACAGACGTATGCTATTTGAGTTTAGTACACGTTGGTTTGCGTGTATTGTATATGTTGGTTGCATGTATGTTAAAACAGGGGTACTTATTATAACGTTAAAGCTTAGTTACCAGGGTGCTCAATCTTGTAGAATATTTTGATAAATGTTTCTGGATGAAACAGCTGAAATCTTGTGATCCACCTTTATGTACAGATTATGCAAAACATTAAAATTATGAACTCACCAACCTTTGTGTTGACACTTGTTAGCATGTTTATTCTCAGGTTCCCTAGAAGTCTTCTGCTGTTTGCTTATCTGTTAGACAAGCTATGTGCATGGAGTCTTACATGGCATATTTTTCAAGGAAACGTTGCATTCACCAAATCATCACCATGTATCTTATTTTGACTGCATTGTCAACGGAAGTACTATTGTAAACTATTATTTACGGTGATTGTCTATATGTAGAAATCATCAGATATCGAAAACCTTTGATTTAAATATTCATTTATGGTGAGCCTTTTCAAAAGAATGCAATGTTTACAAAACGTATCATATAGAGGTCAAATACTTCGCAATGAAATCGATGAATGACGTATTCGTCCATATGGATTTGGAGCGATCGTCACAGTAGTGACCAGACAAAATCGTCATTGACGGCGCCGTCTACTTAGGTCCCGTTACGTGGTCATAAGTCTTTAAAATGACGTTTGACCAAAATATATCGCATTCATTTCAAATGTAAAGATGTTTCAAGTTTACAAAAGTAGTTCAACGACTAGTTACATTACAACGTTTAACGTACAAATGAAACATATGCGACACGATTTAAAAGTAAGTCAAAAGATGCTCCATGTATGCATGTAAACTCGACATCCAAGCAAATATCAAAAATAGTGAGCAGAAGCATGTAACACCTATTGTTCAAGGACCTGAGAAAAACATAGAAATCTGTCAACGAAAACGTTGGTAAAATTATAGGTTTAAGTAAGTAAGTGAGTAAGTACAAATGAACCACAAGATTTATAATGTTGAAATAATAGTAAACCATTCTAAAAATTGTTATCACGGGCACCCAATTATCAAGGCTTAACTTTTCACGAACCCCATACACATAGTGTTAGAACCAACACTGTTTCGAAAATATATTTCATTCAAATAACGGTAGCGAGCCGTCCGAATGAGGGTTTGTCAAACCCATATGGTCATACAACATAAGTTCTCGCTTACACCCGGCAAGTGTAACTAATGATAATCGAATTGAGGATTTTTGTTCTAACTCGTACGTAGAATGTTTGTTTCTGTACTTGTGTTTACTTTGTAAAATGAAACGTTTATGTTTTCTCATCCCAAATGTAAGTTTACAAGAGTAAAAGTGGGACTATGATCTCTCCTTGAGTGCACGAATGTAAATGTACTTCACAAGTAAACGTGTGCAAGAACGAATGCTAGTCTTGACCCCAAGTTATGAAATTGGTATCTATGTATAGAGGATGATGAGAGGATTCCAAAAGTAAAATTTGTTATGATGTTAGCTTCTTGATTTGAATTTAGATGATGAATTAGTGATGAAGATGAAAATGATGAAAGTTTGGAAGTAAAAATTGAGAGAAAAATGGAAAAGAAAAAGAAAAGGGAATGAATGGTGGGGAGGGAGGTGGTTGACTAGTCAACCACTAGTTACAACTTTGGTCAAATGGCAAGGTTAGTCTCTCGAGTTTAAAAGCGGGTGCGTGATTTAACCAAACGAATTATTTTTAAAACGCATAATAATGGGAGATGTTATAATTAAATAACGGACTTTAAAATAATTAAACGGAAGGTAAATGGAAAAAGGCGGGATGTTACAAAAAGTGCATGTATTCTCAGTCCCAAAAATAGTAAAGTAAAAAGGGAAGCTATAACTCACAGTGAATGTGCGGTAAAATCGGTCCGAAAATGTATGCAAGTAGTAAGTCTGAAATGTCCCGTTCATATTGATTATAAACGTTCCATATTAATTGATTTTGTCGCGAGGTTTTGACCTCTATATGAGACGTTTTTCAAAGACTGCATTCATTTTTAAAACAACCATAACCTTTATTTTATCTATAAAGGTTTAAAAAGCATTACGTAGATTATCAAATAATGATAATCTAAAATATACCGTTTACACACGACCATTACATAATGGTTTACAATAAGAATATATTACATCAAAAATAAGTTTCTTGAATGCAGTTTTTACATAATATCATACAAGCATGGACTCCAAATCTTGTCCTTATTTTAGTATGCAACAGCGGAAGCTCTTAATAATCACCTGAGAATAAACATGCTTAAAACGTCAACAAAAATGTTGGTGAGTTATAGGTTTAACCTATATATTATCAAATCTTAATAATAGACCACAAGATTTCATTTTTATAACACATCTCATATCAGGCATTTCGCAAACTGCATAAAGATAAAAAGCATTCATATGTTGAACACCTGGTAACCGACGTTAACTTAATGCATAGAATATCCCCAAAACAGAACCTCTCGTCTGTATATTAATCTCGAAGTACTAAACCATCCATAACCTGAATGGGGGTTGTTAAGCCCAATAGACCTATCTTTAGGATTCGCGTCAATTAAGGGCCATTTCCCTAATTCTTAGGTTACCAGACTTGAAAGGCGATACTCGGTTTAATAATCCAACCATAGAATGTAGTTTTGCGTACTTGTGTCTATTTTGTAAAATATTTATAAAGCTGCATGTATTCTCATCCCAAAAAAAATATTAGATTGTAAAAGTGGGACTATAACTCACTTTCACAGATTTTTACTTCGTCGGGAGTAAGACTTGGCCACTGGTCGATTCACAAACCTATAACAAATATATATATATATATATATATATATATATATATATATATATATATATATATATATATATATATATATATATATATATATATATATATATATATATATATATATATATATATATATATATCAAAGTATGTTCAAAATATATTTACAACATTTTTAATACATTTTGATGTTTTAAGTTTATTAAGTCAGCTGTCCTCGTTAGTAACCTACAACTAGTTGTCCATAGTTAGATGTACAGAAATAAATTGATATATATTTTCTTGAATCAATCCACGACCCAGTGTATACACGTCTCAGGCTAGATCACAACTCAAAGTATATATATTTTTGGAATCAACCTCAACCATGCTTAGCTAACTCAAACATTACTGCATATAGAGTGTCTATGGTTGTTCCAAATAATATATATACATGGGTCGATATGATATGTCTAAAGATTTGCATACGTGTATATGGTATCCCAAGATTACATAATATAATAGAATACATGTATAATACAATATAAGTTAGCTAGTATATGATTTGTATAGAATTGTTACAATATTTCCCGTAGCTACAACAATCAAAAAATATCCAATCATGTTTTACCCATAACTTCTTCGTTTTAAATCCGTTTTGAGTGACTCAAATTGCTATGGTTTCATATTAAACTCTATTTTATGAATCTAAACAGAAAAAGTATAGGTTTATAGTCGGAAATATAAGTTACAAGTCGTTTTTGTAAGAGGTAGTCATTTCAGTCGAAAGAACGATGTCTTGATGACCATTTTGAAAAACATACTTCCACTTTGAGTTTAACCATGATTTTTGGATATAGTTTCATGTTCATACGAAAAATAATTTTCCCAGAATAACAACTTTTAAATTAAAGTTTATCATAGTTTTTAATTATCAAACCCAAAACAGCCCGCGGTGTTACTACGACGGCGTATGTCCGATTTTACGGTGTTTTTCGTGTTTCCAGGTTTTAAATCATTAAGTTAGCATATCACATAGATATAGAACATGTGTTTAGTTGATTTTAAAAGTCAAGTTAGAAGGATTAACTTTTGTTTGCGAACAAGTTTAGAATTAACTAAACTATGTACTAGTGATTTCAAGTTTAAACCTTCGAATAAGGTAGTTTTATATATATGAATCGAATGATGTTATGAATATCATTACTACCTCAAGTTTTGTGGATAAACCTACTGGAAATGAGAAAAATAGATCTAGCTTCAAAGGATCCTTGGATGGCTTGAAAGTTCTTGAAGCAGAATCATGACACGAAAACAAGTTCAAGTAAGATTTCCACTCAAAATAAGATTGTTATAGTTATAGAAATTGAATCAAAGTTTGAATATGAGTATTACCTTGTATTAGAAAGATATCTTACTGTAAATTATAAAGATTTCTTGAGGTTGGATGATCACTTTACAAGATTGGAAGTAAGCTAGCAAACTTGGAAGTATTCTTGATTTTATGAAACTAGAACTTATAGAATTTATGAAGAACACTTAGAACTTGAAGATAGAACTTGAGAGAGATCAATTAGATAAAGAAAATTGAAGAATGAAAGTGTTTGTATGTGTTTTTGGTCATTGGTATATTGATTAGATATAAAGGATGTGTAATTTTGTTTACATGTAAATAAGTCATGAATGATTACTAATATTTTTGTAATTTTATGAGATATTTAATGCTAGTTGCTAAATGATGGTTCCCACATGTGTTAGGTGACTCACATAGGCTGATAAGAGCTGATAATTAGAGTGTATATACTAATAGTACATACATCTAAAAGCTGTGTATTGTACGAGTACGAATACGGGTGCATACGAGTAGAATTGTTGATGAAACTGAACGAGAATGTAATTGTAAACATTTTTTTTAAGTAGAAGTATTTTGATAAGTGTCTTGAAGTCTTTCAAAAGTTTATGAATACATATTAAAATACTACATGTATATACATTTTAACTGAGTCATTAAGTCATCGTTAGTCGTTACATGTAAATGTTGTTTTGAAACCTTTAGGTTAACGATCTTATTAAATATTGTTAACCCATTGTTTATTATATCTAAAGAGATGTTAAATTATTACATTATCATGATATTATGATATATTAATATATCTTAGTATGATATATATACAGTTAAATGTTGTTACAACGATAATCGTTACATATATGTCTCGTTTCGAAATCATTAAGTTAGTAGTCTTGTTTTTACATATGTAGTTCATTGTTAATACACTTAATGACATGTTTACTTATCATTTATCATGGTTAAACATAGTGTATCAATATCTTAATATGATTCATATGTATTTAGTAAGACGTTGTTATAACGATAATCGTTATATATATCGTTTCGAGTTTCTTAATTCAATAAACTCAATTTTATGTATATAACTCATTGTTAAAATACCTGATGAGATACTTACTTATCATAATATCATGTTAACTATATATATAATCATATATATGTCATCATATAGTTTTTACAAGTTTTAACTATCGTGAATCACCGGTCAACTTGGGTGGTCAATTATCTATATGAAACCTATTTCAATTAATCAAGTCTTAACAAGTTTGATTGCTTAACATGTTGGAAACACTTAATCATGTAAATAACAATTTCATTTAATATATATAAACATGGAAAAGTTCGGGTCACTACAGTACCTACCCGTTAAATAAATTTCGTCCCGAAATTTTAAGCAGTTGGAGGTGTTGTCGTATCTTCTGAAAATAAGTGCGGGTATTTCTTCTTCATCTGATCTTCTCATTCCCAGGTGAACTTGGGTCCTCTACGAGCATTCCATCGAACTTTCACAATTGGTATCTTGTTTTGCTTAAGTCTTTTAACCTCACGATCCATTATTTCGACGGGTTCTTCGACTAATTGAAGTTTTTTGTTGATTTGAATTTCGTCTAACGGAATAGTGAGATCTTCTTTTGATGTGCGTAGAGGTGTATACAAAATAGTTATATTTTTATTAGAAAATACTATTAAATACGCTACAATTTTACTCAAGTTATTTATTTATTTATAGAGTGGATATACCTAAACCTTGCTACAACACTTATAGGCAGTGTACCTAATCAAACAGTAGTGTAGTTTTTAGTAAGTCCGGTTCGTCCACAGGGAACTAGCCAAGTTTAACGCTATATTTTTAAAACTATATTTGTAAATATATAAATATATATAAGTAGTATTATTATTATAAATGGGGGTTTTTACCGTTTAATGACCGGTTTGTCGATTTTAAAACTTTAGTCGCAGTTAAAACCTAATGTAAAATATTAAAAATAAATATAACTTAATTTAAAACGTAAAGTAAATGACAATAATTAAAGTGCGATAAATTAAAATGCGATAAATAAAATGACAATAAATAAAATTGCGATAATTAAAAAGTACGATAATTAAAAGTGCAATTAAATAAAATGACAGTAAATAAAAGTGCGATGAAATATGAAATAAAGGAATTATGCTTATTTAAACATCCGTAATCATGATGTTTGATTTGTTGATTTTAGTTTATTATCATGGGTTAATTGTCCTATGTCCTGGATTATTTGATATGTCCATCTGGTTTTTGTCCATAACAGTCCATCAGTCATAAATATAAAGTGCGAGTGTTCTCGTCAAATTATCCTTATATCCGAAGTCAAATATTCCAACTAATTGGGGACTTAAACTATAATTACACCAATTTTCCTTGTATATAATTCACCCTTGTTTTAATAAGTCCATTGACTATTAATCCATTCCCGTGTTCGGTTAAATGAACGATTATTAGTACTTATAAATATCCCGTCCATCGTGTCTGATCGAGTGTATATGGTTATTTATAGGTACGTCCAATTGTAAATCTTTATATTAAATTAATGAACTATCATTCAATTAAACAAATATAAAGCCCATTAATAGCCCATAGTCTAATTTCCACAAGTGTCGTTCTTTTGTCCAAACACCAATTATGGTACAAAGTCCAATTACCCCGTCTTTAATATTTTAGCCCAAAATCACGATTACTTCGGCTTAAATAAGCATAATAATAACTTAGCTACGAGACATTAATTTAAAAAGGTTGAACATAACTTACAATAATAGCGTAGCGTTACACGGACGGAATTTCGACTTACATACTTACAATATTCGATAACATACCCTTATTATTATTAAATTAAAATTAAAATTAAAATTAAAATTATAATATATATATATATATATATATATATATATATATATATATATATATATATATATATATCTGTGAGAGATAGAGAGAAAAAGGTGTATGAAATTCGGCCAAAACACGCGAACTTTATAGGACCTGAGCTGATACTGTTCACCATGCGACTGCATGGTTTTTACACTTCCAGGCCATGCGATCGCATGGCCTTCTTTTACAGCTCACATGCTTTTGTTTTTTTTATTTGCCGACGGTTTTATTAAATAATATAATAAATATATAATTTTAAGAATTAATTATATATTATATTATATTCATGTGCATAGTTGACTTGTAATTTTTAGTCCGTTGCGTTGAGCGTTGAGAGTTGACTCTGGTCCCGGTTCCAGATTTTCGAATGTCCTTGCGTACAATTTAATATCTTGTATTTTGCGTTTTGCGGCTTGTACTCTTGTAACTTTTAGACGTTTCTCATCAATAATTTGAACCACTTTGATTGTACTTTGTACTTTTGAGCTTTTTGGTCGTTTGCGTCTTTAATTCGTCGAATCTGTGTTTTGTCTTCACCTTTTATTATTTAAACGAATATCACTTGTAAATAGAACAATTGCAACTAAAAGCTTGTCTTTCTTGAGGGATAATGCTATGAAATATATGTTCGTTTTTAGCATTATCATCTTTAGCAAAACATTTCTTCAAATTTGAGACGTGGAAAGTGTTATGTACAGCCGCGAGTTGTTGTGGTAATTCAAGTCAGTAAGCTACTGGTCCGACACGATCAATAATCTTGAATGGTCCTATATACCTTGGATTTAATTTTCCTCGTTTACCAAATCGAACAACGCCTTTCCAAGGTGCAACCTTAAGCATGACCATCTCTCCAATTTCAAATTCTATATCTTTTCTTTTAATGTCGGCGTAGCTCTTTTGTCGACTTTGGGCGGTTTTCAACCGTTGTTGAATTTGGATGATCTTCTCGGTAGTTTCTTGTATTATCTCCGGACCCGTAATCTGTCTATCCCCCACTTCACTCCAATAAATCGAAGACCTGCACTTTCTACCATAAAGTGCTTCAAATGGCGCCATCTCAATGCTTGAATGGTAGCTGTTGTTGTAGGAAAATTCTGCTAACGGTAGATGTCGATCCCAACTGTTTCCGAAATCAATAACACATGCTTGTAGCATGTCTTCAAGCGTTTATATCGTCCTTTCGCTCTGCCCATCAGTTTGTGGATGATAGGTAGTACTCATGTCTAGACGAGTTCCTAATGCTTGTTGTAATGTCTGCCAGAATCTTGAAATAAATCTGCCATCCCTATCAGAGATAATAGAGATTGGTATTCCATGTCTGGAGACGACTTCCTTCAAATACAGTCGTGCTAACTTCTCCATCTTATCAACTTCTCTTATTGGCAGGAAGTGTGCTGATTTGGTGAGACGATCAACTATTACCCAAATAGTATCAAAACCACTTGCAGTCCTTGGCAATTTAGTGATGAAATCCATGGTAATGTTTTTCCATTTCCATTCCGGGATTTCGGGTTGTTGAAGTAGACCTGATGGTTTCTGATGCTCCGCTTTGATCTTAGAACACGTCAAACATTCTCCTACGTATTTAGCAACATCGGTTTTCATACCCGACCACCAAAAATGTTTCTTAAGATCCTTGTACATCTTCCTAGTTCCAGGGTGTATTGAGTATCTGGTTTTATGAGCTTCTCTAAGTACCATTTCTCTCATCTCTCCAAATTTTGGTACCCAAATTCTTTCAGCCCTATACCGGGTTCCGTCTTCTCGAATATCAAGATGCTTCTCCGATCCTTTGGGTATTTCATCCTTTAAATTTCCCTCTTTTAAAACTCCTTGTTGCACCTTCTTTATTTGAGTAGTAAGGTTATTTTGAATCATTATATTCATAGCTTTTACTCGAATGGATTCTCTGTCCTTTCTGCTCAAGGCGTCGGCTACCACATTTTCCTTCCCCGGGTGGTAACGAATCTCAAAGTCGTAATCATTCAACAATTCAATCCACCTGCGCTGTCTCATGTTCAGTTGTTTCTGGTTAAATATGTGTTGAAGACTTTTGTGGTCGGTATATATAATACTTTTAACCCCATATAAGTAGTACCTCCAAGTCTTTAATGCAAAAACAACCGCGCCTAATTCCAAATCATGCGTCGTATAATTCTGCTCGTGAATCTTCAATTGTCTAGACGCATAAGCAATTACCTTCGTTCGTTGCATTAATACACAACCGAGACCTTGCTTTGAGGTGTCACGATATATCACAAAATCATCATTCCCTTCAGGTAATGACAATATAGGTGCTGTAGTTAACTTTTTCTTTAATAATTGAAACGCCTTTTCTTGTTCATCCTTCCATTTAAATTTCCTCCCTTTATGCGTTAATGCAGTCAAGGGTTTTGCTATTCTGGAAAAATCTTGGATGAACCTTCTGTAGTAACCAGCTAGTCCTAAAAATTGGCGTATATGCTTCGGAGTTTTTGGGGTTTCCCACTTTTTAACAGTTTCAATCTTTGCTGGATCCACCTGAATACCTTCTTTGTTCACTATGTGACCGAGGAATTGAACTTCTTTCAACCAAAATGTACACTTTGAAAACTTAGCGTACAATTTTTCTTTCCTCAGCAACTCTAGTAATTTTCTCAAATGTTCTTCGCGCTCTTGATCATTCTTCGAGTAAATAAGTATGTCATCGATGAAAACAATGACAAACTTGTCAAGGTATGGTCCACACACTCGGTTCATGAGGTCCATGAACACAGCTGGTGCGTTAGTCAACCCAAACGGCATAACCATAAACTCGTAATGACCGTAACGCATCCTAAAAGCAGTCTTTGGAATATCATCCTCCTTCACCCACATTTGATGATACCCAGAACGTAAATCAATCTTCGAATAAACCGACGAGCCTTGTAGTTGATCAAATAAGTTGTCGATTCTCGGTAGTGGGTAGCGATTCTTGATGGTAAGTTTGTTTAACTCTCGGTAGTTGATACTTAACCTAAATGTGCCATCCTTCTTCTTGACAAACAAAACAGGAGCTCCCCACGGTGATGTGCTTGGTCGAATGAAACTACGCTCTAAAAGTTCCTGTAACTGACTTTGTAATTCTTTCATTTCATTGGGTGCGAGTCTGTATGGAGCACGAACTATTGGTGCAGCTCCTGGTAAAAGGTCTATCTGAAATTCAATGGATCGATGTGGGGGTAATCCCGGTAATTCTTTCGGAAATACATCGGAAAATTCTTTTGCGACGGGAACATCACTGATGTTCTTTTCTTCCGATTTAACTTCCTCGATGTGTGCTAGAATGACGTAACAACCTTTTCTTATTAGTTTTTGCGCCTTCAAATTACTAATAAGATTTAACTTCGCGTTGTTCTTTTCTCCGTACACCATTAAAGGTTTTCCTTTTTCACGCATAATGCGAATCGCATGTTTGTAACAAACGACCTCTGCTCTTATCTTCTTCAACCAGTCCATGCCAATTATTACATCAAAACTCTCTAACTCGACTGGTATTAAATCAATCTTAAACGTTTCATCACCCAGTTTAATTTCTCTATCCCGACATATATTATCTGCTGAAATTAATTTACCATTTGCTAATTCGAGTAAAAATTTATTATCCCAAGGCGTCAATGGGAAACTTAATTTAGCACAAAATTCTCTACTCATATAGCTTCTATCCGCACCCGAATCAAATAAAACATAAGCAGATTTATCGCCAACAAGAAACGTACCCGTAACAAGCTCCGGGTCTTCCTGTGCTTCTGCCGCATTAATATTGAAAACTCTTCCACGGCCCTGCCCATTAGTATTCCCCTGATTCGGGTAATTTCTAATAATGTGGCCTGGTTTTCCACATTTATAACAAACAGCGTTGGTATTACTTGCTCCGACACTATTCGTTCCGGCATTACTTGTTCCGATACTATTTGTTCCTTTAGTTCTGTTAAACTTTGGTCCGTAGACCTCACACTTTGTCGCGCTATGACCATTTCTTTTACACCTGTTGCAAAATGTCGTGCAAAACCCCTGATGATTTTCTTCACACCTATGACATGGCTGTTTTTGGTTTTTGTTGGCGTTGTTGTTATTGAGGTTGTTATTGGGATTGTTATTGTTGTTGAAACGGTTGTTGTAGTTGTTGTTGTTGTTGTTGGGATGTTTGTTGTAGTTATTGTTAGGATTGTGGTTATTTTTGCGATTGTTGTTGCGGTTGCTGGGATAGTTGTTGCGATTGTGTTTGTAATTGTTATTGTTGTTGTACTGGTGACTCTTGTCACCGTTTTCCTCCCACTTCCTCTTGAGTTGTTTCGTGTTGGCTTCTTCGGCCGCCTGCTCTTTAATTCTTCCCTCAATCTGATTTATGAGTTAATGAGCCATTCGACTTGCCTTTTGTATGGAAGCGGGCTCGTGTGAACTCACATCTTCTTGAATCCTTACTGGTAACCCTTTTACGAATGCGTAGATCTTCTCTTTTTCATCTTCGAACGCTCCCGGACACAATAGGCACAACTCCGTGAATCGTCGTTCATACGTGGTAATGTCGAACCCTTGTGTTCGTAACTCTCTAAGCTCTACCTTGAGCTTATTGACTTCATTTCTAGGACGGTACTGCTCGTTCATCAATTGCTTGAATGCCGACCACGGTAGTGCGTAAGCAGCATTTTGTCCTACCTGTTCAAGATAGGTGTTCCACCACGTTAACGCAGTACCTGTGAAGGTATGCGTAGCGTACTTAACTTTATCCTCTTCAGTACACTTACTTATGGCAAACACCGATTCAACTTTCTCGGTCCACCGTTTCAATCCAATTGGTCCTTCGGTTCCATCAAATTCCAAAGGTTTGCAGGAATCCAATTCTTTGTAGGAGCATCCTACACGATTTCTTGTGGCGTTATTTGCATTGCTAGATTCAGAGTTATTGTTGTTGTTTTGCATTGCAGCCTGTACTGCGGCTATGTTTGCTGCAAGGAAAACACGGAAGTCTTCCTCGCTCATGTTCAAATTCTGACGAGTCATCGGTGCCATTTCCTTCAAAAATAGCCCAAAAGAATTAAGTTAATCATATAGAATATTAAGAGTAGTCAATAGTATTTCGTAGCATAATATGAACTCATTTATAAAAGCTTTTTCTTCATATTAGCGTTTTATAGTTTTAATTCGGGTAGTACCTACCCGTTAAGTTCATACTTAGTAGCTAATATACCATTCAACTACTACAATTCTATATGAAAAACTGATTATAATAATATTTCGCATTCAAACTTTTATACAAAAATTTACAAACTTACAATATCGCTATTATACATATAGCATGAAGTATAGCACACAATCACTTTGATACAAAATAGTTGTGACAACAATCCTAGTTAATATGCAAGTTGTTCAGCAAAGGCAATAAAAACACGTAATTCATAAGTCCAGAAACAAGTCATGCATTCTGGTTTTACTAGGACTACTTCCCATCCTTGGTCTTGTGGAAAATAACCGTTATGACCGTTAGCTAGGCAGCATGTTGTAACGTCGTCAAAAGGACGAGGTTTTCGTAATGCCCAACAGCCCCGTAATAATCTAAAAACCTTGTTTCTCACCCCAACTACTGAATCCATCACTTATGGGAATGTTTTATTTAACAGTCGTAATCCGATGTTCTTTTTCTCACTTTGGTGAGAAGCGAACATCACTAACCCGTAAGCATAACATGCTTCTTTATGTTGCATGTTAGAAGCTCTTTCTAACTCACGAAGTCCTAGGTTGGGATATGTTGAGTCAAAATAGGTTCTCAACCCGTAGCAAAAAATTGCATTTGGGTTCCCCGCATTTAACGCTTTAAAGAAAACACGGCGTAACTTGCGCTGTCCCCAATGTGATATACCACATCTTTCAAATGAAAGCCTTTTATAAACTAAGGCATTTCTGAAAAGTCTTTCAAATGTTTGACAAGTTAATTTTGCCATAATTAATTGTGCTGATGAATTCTGACCGACTCTAGACAAGATTTCCTCAATCATATCCTCTGGTAGATCTTCTAAAATATTCGGTTGTCTACCCTTAACGCCCATTTTGTTTTTATACTGTAAAATAGACAAGGATTAGACTCGTAAAAGATAATTAACAAACAATACAAGCAATTTTTACATAGAACATAAAAGTACAAGCACACTACAATACATATAATACACAACATGATTACAACCCTCTAATTTGAATCACTGGTTTCTTCTTCTTCGGACTTGGTTCGTTTTCCTAATTTTATAGGAATATATGGTGTTCCTCTAATATGAGCCATCGTTTTCCACAATGGTTTAGAAAAACTGGTGGTTTAGAGGTTCCCGGGTCATTGTTACATTTTAGGAAATACGGATGTTGCAGATACATATAAAGTTCATCGGGGTTGGAATCGGGTTTCTCTATTTTTATACCTTTTCCCTTATTATTTTCTTTCGCTTTATTAAATTGGGTCAAGGTAATTTCTATAACATCATCGGAATCCTCATCGGGATCCGATTCATCAAAAAATTGGTAATCTTCCCAATATTTTGCTTCCTCGGCGGAAAACCATTGACCATTATTAACTTTGGTCCGTTGGTTGAGAATTTTCTTTTATTTAATCGATTTACTATAGGTATCAATATTTCTTCCTCTGAAACCTCTTCTTCTTCCGGTTCCTCCTCTTCCGGTTCCTCCTCTTCCGGTTCCTCTTCGGGAATTTGTGAATCTTCCCAAAGTATATTCGACTCTTCATTATTATTAGGTGAGTCGATGGGATTTGTACTAGTGGTAGACATCTATCACATAATATTAAACACATTAAGAGGTTAATATATCACATAATATTTACATGTTAATAATATATAGTTTCCAACAAAAGTGTTAAGCAATCGTTTTTAAAGAAAACACGGTCGAAGTTCAGACTCACTAATGTATCCTAACAAACTCGATAAGACACACTAATGCAAATTTCTGGTTCTCTAAGACCAACGCTCGGGTACCAACTGAAATGTCCCGTTCATATTGATTATAAACGTTCCATATTAATTGATTTCGTCGCGAGGTTTTGACCTCTATATGAGACATTTTTCAAAGACTGCATTCATTTTTAAAACAACCATAACCTTTATTTTATCTATAAAGGTTTAAAAAGTATTACATAGATTATCAAATAATGATAATCTAAAATATACCGTTTATACACGACCATTACATAATGATTTACAATAAGAATATATTACATCAAAAGTAAGTTTCTTGAATGCAGTTTTTACATAATATCATACAAGCATGGACTCCAAATATTGTCCTTATTTTAGTATGCAACAACGGAAGCTCTTAATAATCACCTGAGAATAAACATGCTTAAAACGTCAACAAAAATGTTGGTGAGTTATAGATTTAACTTATATATTATCAAATCATAATAATAGACCACAAGATTTCATTTTTATAACACATCTCATATCAGGCATTTCGCAAACTGCACAGAGATAAAAATCATTCATATGTTGAACACCTAGTAATCGACGTTAACTTAATGCATAGAATATCCCTAAAACAGGACCTCTCGTCTGTATAATAATCTCGAAGTACTAAACCATCCATAACCTGAATGGGGGTTGTTAAGCCCAATAGATCTATCTTTAGGATTCGCATCAATTAAGGGCCATTTCCCTAATTCTTAGGTTACCAGACTTGAAGGGCGATATTCGGTTTAATAATCCAACCATAGAATGTAGTTTTGCGTACTTGTGTCTATTTTGTAAAATATTTATAAAGCTGCATGTATTCTCATCCCAAAAAAAATATTAGATTGTAAAAGTGGGACTATAACTCGCTTTCACAGATTTTTACTTCGTCGGGAGTAAGACTTGGCCACTGGTCGATTCACGAACCTATAACAAATATATACATATATATATATATATATCAAAGTATGTTCAAAATATATTTACAACATTTTTAATACATTTTGATGTTTTAAGTTTATTAAGTCAGCTGTCCTCGTTAGTAACCTACAACTAGTTGTCCATAGTTAGATGTACAGAAATAAATTGATATATATTATCTTGAATCAATCCACGACCCAGTGTATACACGTCTTAGGCTAGATCACAACTCAAAGTATATATATTTTTGGAATCAACCTCAACCATGTATAGCTAACTCAAACATTACTGCATATAGAGTGTCTATGGTTGTTCCAAATAATATATATACATGGGTCGATATGATATCTCAAACATTTGCATACGTGTCTATGGTATCCCAAGATTACATAATATAATAGAATACATGTATAATACAATATAAGTTAGCTAGGATATGATTTGTATAGAATTGTTACAGTATTTTCCGTAGCTACAACAATCAAAAAAATATCCAATCTTGTTTTACCCATAACTTCTTCGTTTTAAATCCGTTTTGAGTGAATCAAATTGCTATGGTTTCATATTGAACTCTATTTTATGAATCTAAGCAGAAAAAGTATAGGTTTATAGTCGTAAATATAAGTTACAAGTCATTTTTGTAAGAGGTAGTCATTTCAGTCGAAAGAACGACGTCTTGATGACCATTTTGAAAAACATACTTCCACTTTGAGTTTAACCATGATTTTTGGATATAGTTTCACGTTCATAAGAAAAATAATTTTCCCAGAAGAACAACTTTTAAATCAAAGTTTATCATATTTTTTAATTATCAAACCCAAAACAGCCTGCGGTGTTACTACGACGGCGTATGTCCGATTTTACGGTGTTTTTCGTGTTTTCAGGTTTTAAATCATTAAGTTAGTATATCATATAGATATAGAACATGTGTTTAGTTGATTTTAAAAGTCAAGTTAGAAGGATTAACTTTTATTTGTGAACAAGTTTAGAATTAACTTAACTATGTTCTAGTGATTTCAAGTTTAAACCTTCGAATAAGGTAGTTTTATATATATGAATCGATTGATGTTATGAACATCATTACTACCTCAGATTTTGTGGATAAACCTACTAGAAATGAGAAAAATATATCTAGCTTCAAAGGATCCTTGGATGGCTTGAAAGTTCTTGAAGCAGAATCATGACACGAAAACAAGTTCAAGTAAGATTTCCACTCGAAATAAGATTGTTATAGTTATATAAATTGAATCAAAGTTTGAATATGAGTATTACCTTGTATTAGAAAGATATCTTACTGTAAATAAGAAAGATTTCTTGAGGTTGGATGATCACTTTACAAGATTGGAAGTAAGCTAGCAAACTTGAAAGTATTCTTGATTTTATGAAACTAGAACTTATAGAATTTATGAAGAACACTTAGAACTTGAAGATAGAACTTGAGAGAGATCAATTAGATGAAGAAAATTGAAGAATGAAAGTATTTGTAGGTGTTTTTGGTCATTGGTATATGGATTAGATATAAAGGATGTGTAATTTTGTTTACATGTAAATAAGTCATGAATGATTACTAATATTTTTGTAATTTTATGAGATATTTCATGCTAGTTGCCAAATGATGGTTCCCACATGTGTTAGGTGACTCACATGGGCTGCTAAGAGCTGATCATTGGAGTGTATATACCAATAGTACATACATCTAAAAGCTGTGTATTGTACGAGTACGAATACGGGTGCATACGAGTAGAATTGTTGATGAAACTGAATGGGGATGTAATTGTAAGCATTTTTTTAAGTAGATGTATTTTGATAAGTGTCTTGAAGTCTTTCAAAAGTGTATGAATACATATTAAAACACTACATGTATATACATTTTAACTGAGTCGTTAAGTCATCATTAGTCGTTACATGTAAATGTTGTTTTGAAACTTTTAGGTTAACGATCTTGTTAAATGTTGTTAACCCATTGTTTATTATATCTAAAGAGATGTTAAATTATTATATTATCATGATATTATGATATATTAATATATCTTAGTATGATATATATATACAGTTAAATATTGTTACAACGATAATCGTTACATATATGTCTCGTTTCGAAATCATTAAGTTAGTAGTCTTGTTTTTACATATGTAGTTCATTGTTAATACACTTAATGACATGTTTACTTATCATTTATCATGATTAAACATAGTGTATCAATATCTTAATATGATTCATATGTATTTAGTAAGACGTTGTTATAACGATAATCGTTATATATATCGTTTTGAGTTTCTTAATTCAATAAACTCAATTTTATGTATATAACTCATTGTTAAAATACCTAATGAGATACTTACTTATCATAATATCATGTTAACTATATATATAATCATATATATGTCATCATATAGTTTTTACAAGTTTTAACTATCGTGAATCACCGGTCAACTTGGGTGGTCAATTATCTATATGAAACCTATTTCAATTAATCAAGTCTTAACAAGTTTGATTACTTAACATGTTGGAAACACTTAATCATGTAAATAACAATTTCATTTAATATATATAAACATGGAAAATTTCGGGTCACTACAAAGTCGGTCCAAACAAGTAAGTTGGTCGATCCAAAAGGTCCTCAACCTAAGTCAATGGTTACTAAGTCAGTGAATTGTCCCCAAAAGTTTAAAAGTGAATAAATTAAGTCTTAAGTATCATCATCATCATTATCATCATCATCATTATCATCATCATCATCATTCGTAAAAGATAAAGTAAGTTTTCAACAAGAATAGAGATCGAAACAAAAGCTGACTTCGGACAGCTGCTACGACCTCTATACAAACCGAAAAGATGCGTGGTCAGTGGCCAAGGCTCCGTACGTGAGTCCTTGTACTGCTTTCAAATTTTTAGATCCTAACTCGATGTTTTTTGACCGTGGCGACGGTTCAAGCGCGAGTAGGTCAGAATTTTCAGCACGTCGTTACAAAGGTGTAGTGATTTTCGGAAGGCTATAAATCCTAAACCGTATATCGGATTTAGGCGAGTCTTGAACGAAAAGTCATCTACTCGAACTGAAATATCTGAAAATAAAATTTTCAGAAGTCCCAGGAGTCTGATCATACCCCAAAAAATAGCAAACAAGTGCTCTGGTGGGTTTCTTGGTGCTTGTTGCTCATCACGGTTCTCATCCTTGATGCGTATAAGCTTCAAGTGTACAAATCTTTGATGTTTTAGCATCACTTTGACCAAGTTTCAACCATCAACACACAACTAAGAGTAAAAGCTAACATTCTACAAGTTTTGAACATCGAGGTTGTCTCTTTATTGCATAAACAAAATAAAGCTTCAACCTTTGTCCTTTTGACACAAGTTTATGCATCTTCATCATATGAGATGATGAAGACTTGATTTTTATTACAAAAAAAATCATAAAAAGGTTCTAAGTAAGTGAGATCTACAATAATAACTTAGATCTCAAGTATTAAGAAACCCTGAGCTAAAAAGCTTGGATCTTTACAAGATTAATGAGACCATAAGCCAGAAAGCTAAGATCTAGTGAAAGTAATGAAACCATAAGTTAGAAAGCTAAGATCTAGTGAAAGTAATGAGATCATAAGCTAGAAATCTAAGATCTTAAATAAAATAATGAAACCCTAAGCTAGAAAGCTTGGATCTTTAATGTTCTTGAAGATCCTTAAAGCAAAAGGCTAGATCTTCAAGTTTCATGAAGATCATAAACACAAGTTTTGATCTTTTTAACAAAATAAAGAGATTATAAGCTAGAAAACTTAGATCCAACAAAGTAATGAAGATTCAAAGCTAGAAAGATTGAATCTTTCATGTTCTTGAAGGATTCAAATCAAAGTTTGAATCTACAAGATATAACAAGATCAAAAAGCTAAAAAGATTGATCTTAAGATGATGATGATGTCGTGATGATGAAGAGAAGAAGAAGAAAATTTAAAACTTACCATTTTTAGTGTGAGAAAGACTAGAGAGAAAGTTAGAGAGCAAGTGTGTGTAAAATGAGAATGAAATCAAGTGTGAAATGGATGGAATAAGCTTGGTATTTATAGTGTGGTGGTGGTGGTGGTCTCCAAAATCGGTGGCCAAATGGGGGGACAAGGGGACACCTTTTTGCTTTTTGTATGGTGGTGGTCTAAAGGTGGTGCTTATTGTTGGAATCCCATGCAACATGTGTAGTAATGGTTAACAAAAATGCTATATGTTGGCTCTTATTAATGGGTATTTGTCTCATATTTTAATGGGTCATAAACTTATTAAAGTTGGGCTAATTTAAAGGTCCAATAACTAAAGTAGGGTGAGCTTAAGTCCAATAAGGTAGAAAGTCCATTAAGACTAACTAGTGTGCATTAGTAAAATTCTAAGCATAATTAAGCAACCAATAAGCCAAGTAATTTGCCATTAGAAAATAACAATTAGTATTACGTAGTCATAATATTCCAATTATGACAAAAGTTAAACGTGTACCAAGTACGTAGCTCGCTTTAAACGTCAAGTGACACTAACAGTCGTTAAAAGTATTCGAGGATCAAGTTAAGTGATTAAACACTTAATAGCACGTTTTAAGACATTAACGAAGGTAATTAATCATGAATAAAGATCCCAGAGCATAAACTAGCTCAGTATGCACATATACACAGATTCGTGAAAGTATAAAGCACAAAAATATAAGTCAAAAAAGTCGAGTCGTTACAAGGTGGTTGCAAGTAAGTATATTATATATGCATGTGTATACTTATTGCAATCACTAAGCGTTAGCTTACCCCTCTCGTTGTTTACCTTTTTACAGGTATTGTGATTGTAAGGCTAGCTAGTCGTTAGACTAGATGTGTAGGAGTGCTTGGGCTCGATGGAGTAGCTTTCAGAGATTTGGACGCGGATCGGGGATTTGGTAGTCCCCGGGATTATGCTCTTGGTATTGGGTTGGGTTATTGAGTATTAACCCTTGTTTTGTGTAATTGGGTCATTGTTACAAATGATTTTGTGATGTGTCATTTGTGTACCAAGGGTTATATTAAGTTGTTAAACGAAACGTTATGATATTATGTTTTCGGTTAAAACAGAGTTGAAAATATTATGTGTTATTAACGGGATATTGGGACCTAAAATAAAATAAATAAATAAAAAAAGTGTGCTCCTTTTTGGTAAACTGATTTGGGGTCGTTACAAGTGGTATCAGAGCATAGTCTAAGGGAATTAGGTGGCCTTGGAATAGGTGCCTAGTCTTAGACTTATTGGCGGTTATGCATTATTTGTGGGACTTGTAGGAATACGGGTCAGATTGAGAATTGTTAGTACCTTAGAGTAGCTGACTAACTAGGACTTGTGTTTGTCCAATGTGGGATTGTGTGGGGCCTTATTTCGCGTGTAAATTAGTGCATTAGATAGCTAGTGCCTAATGTAAGTAGGCGAACTTGGACGTTGTTTTAGTAATAGTCACCTAGGTTGTAGGTTGACGTGTTGTTGTGGTGTACTTGTGTACGTTTAATATTATATTGTATATTGGTGTATATATACAGGTATCTATTGGTGCGGTGTCCTAGAGACGAATCTATTGGAGAGATACGCATGTTTGGTGGTTTGAGTGATCAAGCTCACGGTAAGGACTTTGTTCATTCGGGTACTAGGAGTTATCGCGTGTTATTTTGTGTGAATGTCGCGTCAGTCCGGGTAAACTACTTTGCGTGACCATGCAAAAATGGTAAGGTACGCAATTGTAATAGTGATAGATCACCATTATTACAACCGTGTATCTTGACACCAAGCATGACATGACGAGTACCGAGCGGAGGAAACGTGGCATGGTTGGGGTAGAATCGGGACGAGTTAGGAATCTTTATTTGGTTCCTAGGATATAGTGGTCTCGGGTGTTGTGCTTGTTGTTACATCAGATTCGTTGTGAGTCAGAAATTGGTGTGGTGGTTTCGGTTAACTAAGGTGAATGAGCGAACTCACGAGTTCGGAGCGTGTGTAGTCACCCTAAGTAGTGGGTGCACTATTGAGATTGTCATTGGTTGTGGTTACCCATCGTAACTAGGATAACCCATAATGGTGTGGGTGTGTGCGACGAAGACTTGAATTCTGTAGTGGAATGTGACAAGTTTAATGATTGTAGTTTTGAGTTACACTCGGTAGAGTGTGTGGTTAGAGAATCGTGTTAGGATTCTTGTTGCGAGTCGCCTTGGAATTGGCGAATCGAGGAATCTTCAGGTCGTTAAACTCATGGGAGTGGGACTCGTATAATGATGATTGTGTTAGTGAATTGTGGATTATGGGGTAACGTTCCTAATGGAATATCCTTTGTAGTAGTATTTTTATCGAGGTGTGGAAGGATGTAAGACTTGGTGTTTCTAAGCATCTCCTTAGTGTTGGATGAAAGGTTTCGTTAGGATATATTATTTTGGCCTTGTGGAAATTGTGGGTAGCGTGTGATCGCTAGGAACTTTCGATAAGACAATAAACCATAAGGTTTGTCGGGTAGGAATGACTTCGGGTCATTATTGTGGAGAAATGGGTGACATCAGGTGTATGGAACCCAAAGGTCGAGTTTCTAAATCTCAGTAGAATGCGGTGGGAGTCTGCATGACACTGCGTCAGGTGCCCCGTTATACCTGCTAGTGTGATGTTCAACTCCGGTGATGGTGTGATCACTTTGTGCTTAGGGTGACCGTGAGATACCCTTAGAAGCAGCGGAGATTACAAAAGTGATCGACGGGTGATAGTAATTCGACGATTGCGAAAGTCGAAGTTTAAGAGCATTGCGGTAAATACTTCTTATGAAGTGACGGATGAGCGAATTTTGTTGCTCTTAAGTGATGGACGGGTAAGGATGACCGGTGAGTCGGTGATGGACTTAATGGTCGATTAGGTCGAAGGTTATGATGAAGCGTTGTGAAATGACCCGTCCATATTACTATAAACGCAGTACGTTTTCATTGGTCCCATAGCGAGGTATTTGACCTCTATATGATACGTTTTAGAAAATATTGCATTCGTTTCATAAAAAGCACATCATTATTATACATAATGCATGTTTTAAACAAGTGAGCGATTATTTAAGAAATAATCCCCAAAATACATCGGTTTCCAAATATTACACACGTGATGTAACAGTCGAATATAATACATGACAAAGGTTTTATTGAATGCAACACTTTATTTAAATAAAAGTATGAGACTCCATGCACAACTTGCTCAGATAATGCAACAGCGGAAGACTTTCTTAAGGACCTGAGGTTAAACATGCGTAAACAATCAACCCAAAGGTTGGTGTGATATATAGGTTTATCATCGATATAAATATAGACCACAAGATTTCATAGTTATAAATATATGTACACTCGCAAGTTTCAAACCTTCTCCAGCCTCCTTCTGGTAGATTTCGTCCTTGTGATTTGTCCACAGCCTCCTTCTGGTTTTGCTCAATCCGTTTTCCAGTTTCAAACCTTCTCTTTTTCCGTGCTTTGCTAACACAATATTCTTTATCATCAACTTTTGACTGTTACGGTTGTCTACAGTTTCTGCTGCTTCATTCAGCTTTTTCAAAACTTCATAGTACTGATTCGTAGGCTGAAGTGCTATTCCGAATTTCAGAATTATAATTCCAGTAAATAATGCTATATGTATATGCAGAAATGATGTGAGATTCAAGAATAATTATTGATGCTTCCTGGGGTTTGGTATGACAATTATTGTTACAAGATGTAGATGGGTACATGACAAGATTTTATAGTGATCTTTCAGAGAGATTTAAGTCAAAGAGCAATAAAGTTGCTGATAAGCTTACTACTAATGTGGTGGAATATAAAAGGTTCCCCAGTAACGATGGCGAAAAGACAACGTATATATCAAGGTTATAATAAGGCTACTCCGGATGAAAAATCGAAGTTGTCTTTTTGGAGCTGTGATAAAATTCGCTATTTTGAAAAGGGATTGTAAAGTTATTTTGGGTAATAATAATTCTAAAGGATCTGACACGGATATGTGTTGAACCTTTGCTTAGGTTCAAGTGTCCTCCGAATGCATATCTATATGCATATATTCTTCGTATGTATCGTGTGATTGGTTCATTCTCTTGATTGTTCCTTAGTTGAGATGTTTTCAAGAATTTTGAAGGGTTTAGACGCAGGTTGTCATCGTCAATATCCGTATAATGAATTCGTCGTGAATCTTGAATGATACGAATATCTTTATGAGTTCTGTGAATGAAAGTGATGTTCTAGTATAGTTTGAATTTAAAGTATGATTTTGAAGGATGTAGGAATTTAAGATTGATGGCACTTCTTAAATCTTGACTTGGATTTTGATCTGTCAAAATCAGAATATGTATTTGAATTGGTATGGAAAATGGTTGTCTTGAATTTTGTGAAATGATGTATATTGCTATGAAAGGAGAGAGTATTATTAACGATTGTCGAAACATCATTGAAAATGTACAGTGTAACATATTAATGTGAACTTAAGTATTTCTCGGGTATTACCTACCCGTTAAAATAAAATTTCACAGGTAATATTTTGTACAAAAGAATTTTTATTACAGTCTTTATGAAAATATATGTATGTATATTTTCTTTAGATGTAATATGGATTTAATGAGTTAATATTATATTAATCTCATTTGGTTTACGGTTGGAACTAGAAATGAATAATCCCTAAAACTTTAGAGATTACATAATTGCCGCGGAATATTTCTTCAACGTAAATGAAATAATGAATTAATACTTCATCACTCATTATTGTTGGTATCCCTCAGTGCCTGCGGTGCGTATGATGTTGATGCTCGTAATGCGGCTTGCGATGTTGAGGCTTGTGATGTTGTTGGTACTGCTGCTGCTGGTGCTGGTATTGGTTTGATGTGAGTATAGATGATGAGAATTTGTTTTGTTTTGTATTGCGAAAGAAGATGTTTAAAGTTTCTTGAATAAAAAGAGAGGTCAAGAGCTTTATAAAGGGAATGGAATGATGTAGGATGCACTTGCTAATGAAGTTTTGCTTTTCATGACAATAATTTTTATTTTTTTTACTAAATAATTCACCATGCAAGATACGGAGTAAAGGTCAGATAGCCTCAATAATATTAGTAATATTATACTCGTTGCGGCATATCCTGGAAAGGAGAGAGAAAACGGTGTTACGAACGGGTTCGCCGGTAAGTGCCTCATGTTTTCCACCGAGAGGCGAATTAGATTCATGAAACAGATCGCCTTCTTATTGTCTAAATTGATTAATTCGTCCACGAACCCACCCCCAATTCATCCAGAAGAGGTGATGACTAATTGGTTGGTTCATTACGGTTAGACTGCTCTCGGAGCTTAAATGAAATTCCATATCGGAATAGCTTTTAGAATTCGATGAACTCGAGCTTTGTGAAGAATCCGCCTTACACGTTCAGAGGAATGATTGTTGATATGAAAAAGATTTAGGACTTAGATTGATATTCTTAATACATAATTTACATATGTATATTTAATACCAAAATCCCATAAGTTACAAAGGAATTTACGGAAGATGTCAGGCAAAGTCTACCGTGATAGATATGATAAGATATGAATATGTGTCTATACACTACTTATACAATAATTGCAGTAAGACGCATCTAGACTTAAGATGATAAACAGGTAATTTCCGACAAGAATGATAAGCAAAACTTTTAATATGCAGATAAGGTCGAAGTCCAGACTCACTAATGCATCCTAACAACTATCAGTTAGACACACTAATGCAAGACCTGGTTCTCTAAGACCACCGCTCTGATACCAACTGAAATGACCCATCCATATTACTATAAACGTAGTACGTTCTCATTGGTCCCATAGCGAGGTATTTGACCTCTATATGATACGTTTTATAAAATATTGCATTCGTTTCATAAAAAACACATCATTATTATACATAATGCATGTTTTAAACAAGTGGGCGATTATTTAAGAAATAATCCCCAAAATACATCGGTTTCCAAATACTACACACGTGACGTAACAGTCGAATATAATACATGACAAATGTTTTATTGAATGCAACACTTTATTTAAATAAAAGTATGAGACTCCATGCACAACTTGCTCAGATAATGCAACAGCGGAAGACTTTCTTAAGGACCTGAGAATAAACATGCGTAAACAGTCAACACAAAGGTTGGTGAGATATATAGGTTTATCATCGATATAAATATAGACCATAAGATTTCATAGTTATAAATATATGTACACTCGCAAGTGTATAAAAGTATTCTATAAGTTGTTGAGCACTTCGGTAACCATACTTAACCATTAATGTGGCATATTCCCTTTATTATGAAATCTCCCTACACTGTACCAAGTGTAGTAAAAATGAAGTACTATGCAACCGTTTACGATAATAGTGTGACTAGCCCGATTGGGGTTGTCAAACCCGATAGATCTATCAATAGGATTCGCGTATACATGTTCTTACAACATGTAAATATTAGTTATCAAGCTATTAGGGAAGATATGCAAAGTGGTACAACTCAACGTAGAATATATTTTAAGTACTTGTGTCCATGGCGTAAAACATAAAATGCATGTATTCTCATCCCAAAATATTTTTAGAGTTTAAAAATGGGACTATATACTCACAGTAGTAAAAGTATATTAATAATAAGTTTTCAACTTATTAAAAATATGACCGTCGTCCTTGGATTCACGAACCTATAACAATAATAACGATTCAGATGATAATACGACATATAAATAAAATAAAGCAAGTTCATAGAATACTTATATAATAATTTTTAACATTTTATGTTAGCAGTCCATTGTTAGTAGTCCTTTGTTAGTAGTCCGAAAAGTCCAACAGTCCAATAATCGGTATATATATATATATATATTTATATATATATATATATATATATATATATATATATATATATATATATATATATATATATATATATATATATATATATAATCTTAGAATTACCCCACGACGTATTGTATACGTATTATCTTTGCATCAACCCAGAGACGTATTGTATACATATTGTCTTAGAATTAACTAAGATGTATTGTGTACGTATTGTCTTAGGATTTATCAAAACGTATTGTATACTTATTGTGTTAGGACGTACCAAGAATATTATTATACATATATACAATCACAGAATTAACCAAGATTATAATATTTTTGTTATACTACTAATAACATGTCCAAATATATATAGGATATAAGAAAAGTTAACAAGGATATGGTTAATATAGTTTTTATAATATAAATTTCGTCCATACAACGTTAATTTTAGCAGATTTTGTTTTGCTCGCTAAATATTCATTACAACTCCGTTTAAAGTGAATCAAATTGCTATGGATTTATTAAGAAGTAAATTTTACAAAACCAATTAGAAAAGTTCATCCCAAGTAGTAATTTGTAGAGCTTTACCCTCTTTTTGTGTCGGTGGACAGATTTGGAAAAATCCCGGCATCCACACAATATATGATTTTTGATAAAATACTTCCACTTTGTCTAAAATCATGAAAAAATACTGGAAGTCTTATTTACATATATTAACATATTTTCAAAGTCTTAGCCTCGAACTCAAAGTCTAAGATAGGTTTTTAATTCCCAACCCAAAACAGCCCGCTTTTTACCGAATGGAGATTAAAGGATATATGTTAAGTTTCAAGGTGTTCTTCATATGTACAAGTTATAAGTTCTTATATTAACTTAATATAACATCATAATACATATAAATAAGTGTTATTAGAGTTAAGTTAGAAAGATTAGATTAGTTTTTCAAACAAGCTTGGTGTTCACCAAAACAAGTTCTAGTTTTTACAAGTTTTATAAGTATAATAAGATAGCAATTATACAAGGAATTGAACAAGGATTTTGAGAAGTATTTTACCTTGATTATAAAGAGGAAAGTTGTTGAGATTAAAGTATGATATGAGAGCATTCAAGTGTGTGTTTTTAGTTTAAGAAAATGTGGAGTAAAAATGAGTTAAAATGGTCCTTATTTATAAGCTTATAATTTTGGCTTTTAGTGAAAATATCTAAGATAAGTTAAATTGTATTAAGTCATGCATGACATATTAAATTGATTAGGTCATGGATGACATATTACACAAATAATTGCAGATTTCTATTGGTATATACCAATAGTAAATACTTCTAGAAGCTGTATATAATACTGGTAAAAATACCGTATGAATGCGAGTAGAATTCTTTGAGGAAATTGAACGGAAATATGAGTATAGCTATCCTTTATATGTATTGATATATTATAAAGTTTATTCAATACTTGTAAGGATGTATTTACACTCGTAATACATTATATGTAAATACATTTTAACATAAGTTAATTACGTCGTTTAAATAGTAATATATATATTTTTTGAAAACTCTTTAAATTAGTAGTATGAAAATATATATATAATACTTTGTTAATATACTTAATGAGATATTTAATTATCATATTTTCAAGTTAAATATATAATAATCCATATATATACACAATAATTAAACAATTAAATAATTAAATCAAGTTATGACGTTCGTGAATCGTCGGAATAAAAGGGTGACCAAAAGCTTGTGTAAAACTCTTCAGAGGTTCAAGATTTATTAAAATTCATTGCTTATCAAGTCGGAATTATATGAAGATTAAGTTTAAATTTGGTCGGAAATTTTTGGGTCGTCACACGTTGATATTGCGGTCGATGTAATTATTGTGTCGGATTGGTCACTCTTCTCCATGAGAGTGAGCAATTGTTGATAAAGGTTCGTTGCGTGGAAGGTTGGGTGATCTCGACTAAGATGCATGATTGATTAAGCGAAGTGGCATATGCCTATGCTTAGAGGCGTACGTGGGACTTTGGTGGAGTTCGCTTTGCAAATGATAACGGGTTATTAGTTGTGATTTGGGGTATGAAGGTGCGGGGTTGTCGCATGTACGACATATTAAGTGATTGTGTATGACTGCTCTGAGAGCCTAAGGTGAATCTGCGGTGATTTGGTGTGTATGACCAACGATGAGAATGGTCATGTGTGTCATGGAACGACAATCCCGCGGGATGTTATCGTCTTGACGGTGAGAATGTGGAGCTGAATCCTAAGTGGGGGAGTTTTTACTGCCGCCCGAGGAATCTCCGGTGGTGTTAGGTCAAGTGAAGCGTAAGTCTTCTTGTGTAAGGTGGTCGTGCAATACCAAGTGCGGTATGAGACCAAGTGTGAAGTTTGAGATCATCGGACGTGAGAGAATGTAACTGTCATTGCAGGTGCTCTCGTGATATAAACTTGGGTTGGTGTGAGACTTGGATAGTACTGTTGAGTGGGTACGAGTTCGACATTGTGGTGGATACTGTATTTTCCCTGTCGGGAATCGTGATCGTGGAAATTGTCAGTGGATTATTCCACTTTATGGATGATTGTGAGGCGGGGAGTGCCGGTTCTGATTCTCTCACATAGAGACACGCGGTTATTGTTTGTTTACTAGAGTGTGTTCCCTAGTAATGCGACCCGTTGGTTGCATTGAAATGTAGAGGTCATCCTTAATGGACGGTCTAGGTAGGAATTCACCCGGCGTCGGTGAACATTTTATGGGTCGTGTGTCGAATTGCGAAATTGTAGTGATGATGATTTGCTGTTGATGGGATTCTTGTATACGAATAGTTTCCATGCTAGTACTAGGAAATTGTCTTGCGTGGCTGTGTTGTAGGGTTTAGGAGAGAAACCCTGTGTCGAGTGTTGATGTTTTGTCTAACTTGTGGTGTATTATTGTCTTCCTTGATTAATCCAGAAACTGATGATCGTGTGTGGATCAATTTATGGGAAAGTTTGTGTCCCTAGTGTGATTAGTTGGCGATACCGAGATTTCTTCGTTGAAGGAATGACCCGGTGGTGCAGACGGGGGAAGTTGATTCTTGATTAAGAGAACCTTCTTGAATTGCTGGTTTACGAGTCGTTGAAGTACGGAGACTTGACGCGGCATAAGTCCTTCTCGATTTGGATTAATGCAAGACTTGGTTCACGGCGTAGTGGACTTAGTAGACCACGTTGGGTGATATAGTTGTGAATGTAGCTTGTTGCGATTTGTAGCCGGGAGAATTTGAAGGAATATAATGGTGTTTTCCGTATTTTTCCTAAGTGGGCATTAGATGTTGAGTGTACGAGATACCGTTTGTTGCGGTAATGCACGCCAATGGTTATTAGCGTGTGGTGAGACGTTCGGGTTAATGGAAGTCGTTGTGGTCATCGAGTTTGGATGTGTGTCGGAGGACTATAGAGTGTGGGTCCGGTCGGTTAAATGATGAGGATCACGAGGACGTGATCAAAATAAGTGGGGGAGAGTTGTAAGACCCGTTTATTCATACGATATATATATGTAGAGCACATGCGACGTATAACGGATATATATGTAGATGTATGTACGTGTTATATATACATAAATAGCGTACGATGGGTTTAACGAGATATTATTCGAATTGTGACATGAAGTTGTGAAGTACGTGAATGCATGCAAGAGAATATATATACATATGCATGTACATGAGAATATATATATGTGTATATGTACGTGCATAAGAGTGCATGAGAATATGTACGTATATATGCATGGAGAGATAATGAAAGCGTTCAAGAATGTAAACGATATGAGTATATATGTATGTTTATGCATGTACGTTGCATGCATGTATATAGAGGGTTCGAGGATGATCGAAGGGAGGTTATACGTGTTCTAAAGTGTATGTATGTTGCGTGAATGAAGAGAACAAAGCGTGTACGATTGGAAGGGAGTTAGTAAGCGAAAAATGGACAAAATCCACACTAGGTCGCGGCCTAGTGGGATCGCGGCGCGGTATTGCACTCGAAGCAAGATCAGACGGCATGCAAACAAGACACCAGACCACGTAGTTAGTCGCGACGCGGACCAGGGTGGTCGCGGCGCGATGGTTCAGGTGAGCTGGTTCCGGATTTTTGCAATTTTAAAGGGAAAGTGAGGGCATTTTGGTCTTTTTGCGTATGAGACTGATTATATCCCCAAATCTGGTCCATTTATTTCATTTTCTTATTTTCTTTTCCTTTTTCTTCTCCATTTTCTCTCATTTCCTTCAAAACCCCAATTGATTCAAAGTGTGATTTGGAAGGGAAGAAGTGGGATTTAATCTTTGGAGCAAGAACAAACGTCGTTCTCCTCGTTCTTAGCTACGATTTGATACTAGTGGTAAGCCTCCTATCCGAATTTCGTTCTAGTGATTCATGTTCATATTTAGGGGTTTTTGATTGTGAGTTCATAATGAAATCCCATTAGTTGTTAATGGAAGGTTAACACCAAAATTCGTGTTTATAAGTGATGAAGGCGGGTTTTGGGTTTGGTGAACAAGTTTAACTCATGTGAGACTTGCACATGAGTGTAATCACTAGTTTAACTCATGTTTAAAATTATATTGATCATCTCTCGATTTCTATAAGTTGCACATCACGAGTTTTCATGTCAATGTCAATTACAATGGTCTGTTAAATACTTACGTGTGTATATCACATCACTTGGTCATTTATTAATTCTCCTTTTTAACATGGTTAGTCCACTATATTGTATATAGATTTTTTATTTAATCATTGCCTATTATACGAGCGGGGCAGGTTCAAACAAGAACTAAAAAAAAGCGAGAACTGCGAGAACTTTTTAATTTCGTTGTTTTTATGTATTTAGATGCAACAAATTACATGCAAATGTTAATTAATGTTCATATCATTAACAAATATATATTCATTACCACAAATTACATGTTAAATTGTTAATTATCTGAATATGTTTACATGTTCACAAATAAATATGCACATGTGAACGAGAAACTATATATTTGATTATATACGTAAAATGTAAGTTTTTTCAATCTATTTTATGTTCATTCTTACTCTCCATTAACATTTAAGGGTGATTCGATCTACTCACATGTGAAAATCTTTATAAATTAAAAGTTCTCGCAGTTCTCGCTCTTTTTGTGGTTCTCGTTTGAACTTTTGACTTATACAAGCATATGATATGATAAAATTTTTGTCATCTAAGTGGTGATAACTGATAACTGACTATTTTTCGTTATATATGAGCATATGACCAAATATATAAATATTTTTTCGTTATATATGACTCAAAACAATAAAATATAGATAATCTAAGTGTCCGACCCGAACACACTCATAACCGAACCCGATCTACCCGTACCCGCTAAATAGTGAACGATGGAAAATAAACATAGAGGTCGGTGATGGTACAAACTACTGTTTTAAGATATATGCCCCGTAATTAGCAAACAAAACCCTAGATTCACCTCAACCTTCAATTTGTCGTCGAATCTTCATAGATCAATCAATTCAGGTACTCCTTAATTCTATCTTCATATTTGTCACTTAATTTCAGTCATCGATAATCTGTTCTCACCGCACTCAGACTTATCGAGATTACCATGTTCTTGCACGTATTTTAGGGTTTATTCGTTATTCGGTCCTACCTTTACTCTTTTGAGGAAAAAATCAGATTGAAGTTTGATGCTAATATCATCTCCAACATAAATCATTAAAGATGCTAATTTTTTTAAGTAATAAATTATGATATGTTATTGGATATTGTAATTGTTGAATAATTGTATCTGCCTCTTAGGTTGGCCTATCATTCATGTAACTTAATGGTTTTGAAATTGTTGAATAAAAGAATTAATCTTGAATTCGATTTATTTTAATATATATTGATAATTGATAATTGAGAACTTGTTGTGAATTTGAATATTAAGTTGGTATGTTCTTCTTTAATTATGTTGTTTAAATGTATTCTTGCTACTGCTTTAGTTTCAAGTTATGGTATTTCGCATAAGGTCTAGTAATATGAATGTTACTGCTTTTTTGTCGATTTATGTCTATTTACCAAAGTTTATGTTCTAGTTATTGTTGTTGTTATGTGAGACTGGCCGATAAGATTGTGTGAATGATTTGTGTCATCTTGATATAGTTGAAATTGGTTTATTAATCATGGTTTTGGTTTGTTTCTTATTAATTTTGTTTATGATAACGATAATATACAGGTTTCTAAAAGTTGATAATTCCAATGGGAAAGAAGAAAACAGACGAGGGCGTTGAAAAGAGCAAACAAACTACTAAAGACGGAAAGAAAGAGAAGCAATCGGTCTCAGCCCTGCTAGCCAGTATGGACCAAAAACCGGATAAGACAAAGAAGGTCGCAACTTCCTCAAGTCGTAACCCTAAGCCAAAAGCAGCTCCGAAAATACAGTCTTATGCGGATATTGATCTTCCTCCTTCAGATGATGAGGATGACATAGAGTATATGTCTGAAGAGGGTGAAAACCAAACAGGAGTTAAAAAGCCAAGTAGGAAAGAGAGGGCTAGCGATAAGAATCTTGAAATAGCTATAACTGATAAGGATATAAAGAAACGAGAAAAAAAGGACATGATGGTTGCCCAAGCGATTGAGCTTGCAAAGCAGGAGGCTTTGAAAGATGACCATGATGCATTTACGGTTGTGATCGGTAGTCGGGCTTCAGTACTAGAGGGTCAAGATGATGCTGATGCAAATGTGAAAGATATCACAGTTGAAAATTTTTCAGTTTCAGCACGTGGGAAAGAGTTGTTGAAGAATGCATCGGTGAAGATCTCTCATGGTAAAAGGTATGGTTTGGTGGGACCTAATGGGATGGGGAAGTCTACATTGTTAAAGCTTCTTGCTTGGAGGAAAATTCCTGTTCCTAAAAACATTGATGTTCTTTTGGTGGAACAAGAAATAATTGGTGATGACAGGTCAGCAATAGAAGCTGTTGTGTCAGCAAATGAGGAACTTGTTAAGTTAAGAAAAGAGGTTGCAGCATTGCAAGAAGTTTCTGAAACAGTGGGCGAAAATGGTGATCAAGTTGATGATGGTGCTGATAATGCAGAGAAACTTACTGAATTGTATGAAAAATTGAACTTAATGGGTTCAGATGCTGCTGAAGCACAAGCTTCCAAGATTCTTGCTGGTTTAGGGTTTACTAAAGCTATGCAAGATCGTGCTACACGATCGTTTAGTGGTGGTTGGAGGATGAGAATATCATTGGCTCGAGCCCTTTTTATTCAACCGACTCTGTTATTACTTGATGAACCGACCAATCATCTTGATCTTAGAGCTGTTTTATGGTTAGAAGAATACTTAATCAGATGGAAGAAAACTCTTGTTGTTGTGTCACATGATCGAGACTTTTTGAATAGTGTCTGCAATGAAATAATTCATCTTCATGATTTGAAGCTTCATTTGTATCGAGGAAATTTTGATGATTTTGAAAGTGGGTATGAGCAACGGCGTAAAGAAATGAATAAGAAGTTTGAAACGTATGATAAGCAGGTGAAAGCTGCAAAGAGGGCTGGGAACCAGAAACAACAAGAAAAGGTTAAAGAAAAGGCGAAATTTGCTGTTAAAGAAGCCAAGAAAAAGTCGAAAGGGAAAATTGATGAAGATGAGGAGGTACCCGAGGCCCCACAAAAATGGAGAGATTATACGGTTGAGTTTCATTTTCCCGAGCCTACTGAATTGACACCACCATTGTTACAGCTGCTTGACGTGAGTTTTAGTTATCCAGAACGAGAGGATTTCAGGTTATCTAAAGTAGATGTAGGAATTGATATGGGTACACGTGTTGCCATTGTGGGGCCCAATGGCGCTGGAAAATCTACGTTACTGAACCTTTTAGCTGGAGACTTGAACCCAACCCAGGGTGAAGTAAGAAGGAGCCAAAAGTTGAGAATTGGAAGATATTCACAACATTTTGTTGACTTGTTGACCATGGGTGAAACACCGGTTCAGTATCTTTTACGTCTTCATCCAGACCAAGAGGGTTTTAGTAAGCAAGAAGCGGTTCGGGCTAAACTTGGGAAATTTGGGCTTCCCAGCCATAATCATTTGACACCGATTGCTAAACTATCTGGAGGGCAAAAAGCGCGTGTTGTTTTCACTTCGATTTCAATGTCTAGGCCACATATTTTACTACTGGATGAGCCAACTAATCATTTGGATATGCAGAGTATTGATGCACTTGCTGATGCTTTAGATGAGTTTACTGGTGGCGTTGTTCTTGTTAGTCATGACTCGAGGCTGATATCACGTGTTTGTGATGATGAAGAGAAGAGTGCATTATGGATTGTGGATAAGGGAAGTGTTGATGTGTACCCTGATAGCTTTGAGGATTATAAGGAGGAGCTACTGAAGGAAATCAGAGCCGAAGTTGACGATTGATGCGGTATGTTTTTATGTATTTTATCTTTGGAATGTTTTATAAAATTTGATTATTATAATCTTTTATGAAAGTTATTTCATTGTGATTAAATTGTCTGATTGGGCATGGGCTATACTGAATACAGTAACTTAGTTGTAGTTCTTTGAAGATTCTTAATAACAAACTGTTATCTTCCTGACAAACAAATTTAAAGTAGTTACAGTAGCTATGTTATTCAGGAAAGAATCTGAATAACAAACTGTTACTTTCATGTTACAGTTCTTGTTCATACTTTATTTGACCCGTTCGAGATGAAATTGCAGTTCAAATGGATCCATTCGTGAGTAAATGGGTCATAATTGTCATCTATAGATAGGTGCAAGTCGGCTACTTGGTTATTTATATGTACTTGAATTGAATTTTACAACCATTTATCAGTATCCTTTATTTGACCTGTTCGAGATGAAATCACTGTTCCAATGGATCCATTAGTGAGTATACGGGTCAAAATTGTCACCTATTCGGCATAGGTGTAAGTCGGCTACCTAGTTATTATATGTACTTGAATCGAGTATTACCATTTATTTAGGCTTTACTTCAAGTTCATAATCAGTAGAGTTAAGAATTTTACCAAACAATGTCTAATTTTTAATTTTACCTACAGGAAATATGGAAGCCTCTAAGATCAAAGAGGGACATTCTTTCCAACATACGTTGAGATTGTTGTTTCAAGAGTTTTGAGGTGGTGATGAAGGTCAAATTTTGAATGTTAAGTATTTGAGTGTCGAGTATTTAAGAATTGCTTCAATATAAGCCGCACGTGTTACTTTGTTCTTACCTTGATTAACACGTGATGTTATACTTGTTTTATGTCACTTTTGGTTTTGATTTAAATGTATACTATCCAAGATATTGCCTTTTATGCTGCTGGTAACATGTCTGCAATTTTATTTTATTGTTTCACCCTTTAGAGGTTGATATTTCTATATATTGAAATAAGGTTGTGTTGTGAATATAAGAATGCTTTGTTTGCCATTTAAATCATAAGCTTCATTATCTCTTCTTGATCGATGCCTTCCATCTCATCCTTTCATCATTACTATGATGATGATTTTTGTCATGGTACTCTAGTGTTATTCAATTGGACCTAACCCTGTGATTGGCACCAGGTCAAACAATTGCATGCTGGATGTGGTATGTATTAGTTTATTTTGAGTAAAATAAACTACAGTAAAAGAATACTTGTATTACGTAACACATCACTATTAGGTAGGGTAGGACATGTTGGCCGGTTACGACATGTTGGCCGGTTACGATCATGACATGCTTACAATAATTTAACGATTGATTTAGCGCCATGTGATACTTTCCATAAAGACTGAAGAAACATATGAGCACTCTAGTTTCTAAGAACAAACTTTACCTTATTCACATTCACATTCAGAAACATATGAGCACTCTAGTTTCTAAGAACAAACTTTACCTTATTCACATTCACGCCTCAAAACAACTTTTAGGTCTTTGAATAAAGAATAAACTAATAATTCGAGATACATATTTACATGATTCGGGTCAATTTACAATGTTTCCAACAAAAAACTTAACATCACGTATTCATACATCATCATAAAATCAGTACAACTAAACGTATACAAAGTTAACAAATCTGGCCTCATTCCTCTTTAACACTAAGATAATGCTTCTTCCTGAGTCCAACTTCCATGACCAAAGTCAACAAAGCCTCACACACCTGAGACGCATCCGGCTCTAACGGGTCATCGTTTATTGAAGAGTAAACCATCCAAGCATGGTCCAACTTTCGCTTAGGGTGCACTACAACCGAACCCGGGACCTCTGCATCCCGACACGTCACGAGCCCGTCACTCTTCTCACCGTATCTGGTTTGTAGCAACTGAGCACAGGCTGCCAATGTAGCACCAAGTGGGACCACAACAGGTAGTACAGTTGCTGTTGAATTTTCGGATAAAGGTGAAAACGTTGGAAGCTCGGCATGCGCGACACGCGAAAGTGTCGCTAAAACCGTTGGAGAAATGGTGGCTTCTGTATGAAAGGAAACTACAGGTAGTTCCTTAGGCAAGTGATGTTTCTTCAAGAATTCCCTTCGCTTTTCGTAAGTTAAATCTTCAAGTGATTGCAGGTCACCCTTAAAAACAACAGTACAATGTCTTAGTTATGTTCAAATCTATGGGCCAAACAACAACATAAGATATTAACTGAAAAGTAAATGGGTCAAATTGATTGAACGGGTCAAACTTGATTAGAAATCATTACATTAGATTGATATTGAATAATATAATATTAGACACACACTATATAAATCTTTTTAGCAAAAAATTGTTCCACGTCATTAGAGCCAGACCTGTTTTGTGTCACACTGGCCAACCCATTTAACCCACCCAGATATCTATAAGTAAAAACCAAAAAAGAAACTTTTTTTTATTAATATGATATGGGTTGTAACCAAATTCACTAAAAGGTAAATGAATTGTGAGAACCCAAGTTGACATAATTATGCATTTTGTGAAAATGACAATAGGCAAATGGACAAGTAAATAGTAACTTAAAAGCTTCCAAATATTTGAAAATGTCATTTCTATAGGACAAAAGAAAAGTAAGATGCAACCACATAACATTTATAAAAAATAAAAAGAAAAATGGTGGTGGTTTTATGGATGATTTCAAGGGTCCTGTAGAAAATTTTGATACTAGCAACTAGAAAATGTGAACACGCAATTGTAGACGGCATCAGAATTCAGAAATATTAAGCGATAAAAAAGGAGACCCGATTTTTTTTTTACCTTTATCACTTTAGTGATCAAGATTTCCATCAGTTTTCGAACATTAAAATAGTCCCCAATCTGGCCTTCTCTCATAATATCAGAAGCTATGGGGCTGCCACCATATGGGCTCTGTGCTAAAGCCAGGCCCGCAACTTTATCTCTCAATTCGGGCCAATACATTGATAAAGCAGCAGCTGCATCGACTCCCCCTTTACTATGGCCCAAAAGCAGAACACGCTTCTTGGATCCCCAATAAACCTCTTCAATATACTCTTTTATTTCTCTCGCATTCTTTTCAACTGATGCCTAAAATTTATGAGGTTATGATAAACTTCAAGATCACCCATGGTGCAAAAAAGTTGAAAAGATATTCACGAATATAATAATTAATAATACCTCACTATGAATCTTTGCAATGTGACATGTTAATCCCATTTTTGAGAAGGTTGCTTTTGTAGATGTAAAATAAAGTGGTCCATGATTGCTAAAAAGACCTGCATGCCAACCATTATGCAAAACGTAGAATCCAATATAAAGAAAAAGATTCAAATACTTAATAGAACCTAAATGGGCGATCTGAACCATAACAACTAAAGAGATAGGTGATTTGCATGCCTATCATATGTGTGATAGCATCATCAATACAAGTAAAATTTCAGAAATGAGAAAATTACCTGGAACCAAGAGATAAACCATTGAGTTCGGCAACACGTGTACACCGTGTCTGATACAGGAAAAAGGAACACAATCAATATTTTATAAACAAACGTAAGGATTGATTTTAGGTACCAAATTACCTGATATTGTCAAGGATATTATTAAATCGTTCCGTGCCATCCTCAGTAGAAGGCATATCCGGAGCACGTTGTAGCCATCCAATGTCATCAGATGACCCATGAACGGTCTTCCGAACACGCTCAATAAGCCTAAAAGACAACTTCATGTAAGTTACATAGTTTCAAAACCCCAAAAAGAACATAACTACAAGTGAACATAAAAGACATTCAGTTTAATATAATAGAACATAGGTTACCATTACCCTTGAAACATGGAGATCCCACTTGGACTGGTCTGATCAGATTGCACGAGTGCACTATTACTTTGAGACCGATCTTCTTCTAAATGCCTTGTTATTTCATCACGAACAGGTGGCGCATTACTACTTAGCAAAGGTTCTGTATGTTCTTTCCTTGTCACGTCGTTCTGCACAACAGAGCTTTCAGATGCATCGTCTGCTCAAAGAAGAATATAAAATGCCATGATCAAATTAATGAACTAAAAGGTATTGGGGTGAAAGCAATTGTTATAAAACACCTATGAGAAATGGAACCTAGCATCTTAATTGATACTCTTTCAAAAGCTTCAGACCATAAAAAAAAAAAGTTTCTGGACCCACCAGGCCCACCATTCAAAACCAGCTAATTCATGGACCAAAAAGATAAATATTCAGTGGAATATTAATTGACAGAATAGCTTCTGTTAAAAAAGCTTTAATTTTAACAGATATCTACACATGGGAGACTTCTCTTGTCTGCATACAGTTAGAAACAGATCAACACCAAACGTGTTTTAAAAACAGTTAGAAAGCTGACCAGACGGAATAGGGAAACAGCTAGTCAGATATGAAGTTGTCTCAGCAAGATATGATGCAGCTCCATTTAATGCTGGTACTGATGGAAACATGGGTGGACTTATCTGGCCATTCCTCATGACATTGCTATTTGCCTAGCAAAGAAACACAAAACAGGCAGAAACGGATAAAGTATCCGCAGATAGTATGAAGCATAAATTACTTTAAAGAAAATGGGGATATTAGATCAAAGAAAGTAAGTGACCGCAAATATTAGTCACCTACAGACTAAACACATTTACCTGCAGACTAAAATTCAAATTGACATAGAGCATTTATACATATCCTACAATCATGTACTTTAATTTTTGCTTTCAATTACATTTCTGGCAGTTATCCATTGTTTTTCTTGATTGGGTCTTAAAAGTAGATCCATTTTGTCTACCCTATAGTATGTAGATCCATTTTGGGTTTTAAAAGTTGGTTTCTAATTACAATCATGTACTTTTTGCCACTGTAGTTGTAACGTATCTCAAAGTTACAACTTGAAGATGTGTAGAAAATCATGTGATGATTTAAAAAAAATCATAAACTAAGGCTATTATAGCAAATTACTTTACAGGTAACCCCAACCATCCCCAAATCTTCTCATCGAAGGAAAAAGGTTAATTACCGTAATACGAATCCTTGATTCTTCCCTATTGGTGTTTGTAGCATCCATAACTGGCACCAACTGCTAGAGAATGGGGCACATGATCAAACAACCACCACATATCAAACTTCATGATAGCACAGTATAAAACCTCTTGGTTCAAAGAAAATTAAACAAATTCCAAGTGTGATCAGGGTACTGAAATATTAGAACGAAGGAAAAACATGGTATAAAGGTTTCTGTAACAAACATTACACAGTCACCCCTCCCTCTACCCAACCCGACCCGAGAATAGAGAGACTGCTTCCGGAAATAAATGCACAATTACTAAAATTAAATGCTTAATTTAGTTTTTAACCACCGAAAGTTTACTTAAAGTCTATACACCTTCACAATGCTATTCATAAATTGACACTAAAGTCAGTAAATATTATAAAAGAAATAAGTAAATTCGTAATTACGATTATCCTGAGAACAAGTCTGTCGTTATTGTACTGATAAATCACACAAAACTAACATAAAAAATGCTCCATAAAAGTATTTGGGTTTTTATTGCTTTTTTCATCTTAATAAGGAGTTAATTTCTATGATATACAGCAAAATCCAAAATATTTCACAGTTTTATACAAAAAAAATAAAAATTAAACTTGTGCAAAACTACAAATCATATATCATTTGGCATAGGCACATAGCAAATACGGTATAATATAATATATCACTCCGTATGAAACGATAGGGATAATTAAGATTAATTTTTCTCAAACCTGATTGATATATATTACGATGGATTGAAAGCAGATGCAATTGATTCTGGAAAGCGGATGGTTGATAAATCGCCAGAGATATAGTAGTTGTTAGGGTTTCAAAATTTGGAAATCATGCGTTATAGATGTTAAATAAAAGGGAATGTCACACACAGTTTTTTATCCTCACACACCTATTTTAACTTTTTACTTTTCTAATAATACTATGTATGTGTGTGAGGATCAAAAAAGTGTGTGTGAGAATCATCCCCTAAATAATTATACACTTGCCCTTTTAAATCTATTTATCTCATTTTCCATGAAACCTCACTTTCGTAAAAAAAAAAAAATTTAATACAAGATACTCGTACTCGTAGATTAATTAAAATCATCATTTGTTAAATATTTCAATTTAAGAATATAAAATCATCGTAGTGATTATGTTTATAGCCCTTAGGCCTAAGGGTTAGGGCTATGTTTAATAATTAAATTAAAGTACTTTGAGCTAGTTTTTTAGTGTGACGTGTTACATTCTGATTGACGAACTATGTCTGAACTTTAACGTGTTAAATAGTAATTGATGGTTTCTCGGAGTTGTAATCTTACTATTGATGATTGTGACAGCTATTGTAGGATACGTACCACCTTCGGGTGTCATTACCCCTAGAACTATTAGTTATTTAGTTTATACTTTATATGCAAGTGCATTAGTGGTACTGTGGTAGAAGCTCAATTTAGTATTGACGTCTCGCTTAATGAGGCATTAATTGGGATAGTTGCCACTTGTGATTGCGATGTGTAATAAACTGCCATGGATCGCTACTTAAAATCAGTAGCTTTTACGATGTCTTTAACACTGACGACCAGGGCCAGCAAGAGGCTGCCTCCCCCGCTAATAATTCAGGGAGATCTGACTTTTCCTATTGACTTTGACTGCGGTAAGTAATTCACTCAAATCGATTCCATTTATGGATACTTAGAGGGTGTGAAAACTATTTCTTTTATCAAGATTAAAGGCTTAGCCCCATGACTCACTCCAGATAGAAAGATTGAGGGGTCAGACACGGCGGAGACTTTCATTGAATATGGGATTGAGACTACGACTGGAACGGAATTGTTCCGTTGATAGATCCAGATTCGCATCCGCCCATCTAAGAGATTTCTTCGTGCCGGGTCGTGAGCTATGTGGAGCGATAAAAAATGGGATCTGTTGGGCTTTCACATGTACTGCCTTCACCTAGGACATTAGAAAGGGCGAGGAAAGGGCTTGTTGATGGTTCAGAACTCCTTTATCTATTTGAATTGATTTACAACGTTTTCAATCAACTAAAAGGAATTGCTTCTATTAACTTTAAAGAGCGTCTCTCATATCCGGCTCGATATGAACAAGGTAGGCTGATAGGTGGGTAGGCTTCTATTCGACTAGTGGAACATGTAGTTCTTCTCTTAGCCTTAGGGCAGACACGAAATCAATTAATAGCTTCTAAAGAAAAGAGGACGACTTAAGACAGCAAGAACGGCCATAAGAGGTAAGTCACTTTGCAAGCCTAGGAAGAATTAATAGAAATCGATGAATGTGTCCCGACTAAGCAACGAAGAAACGCAATGAAGGTACTATGTGAGACGACATGTGCCTTGTCTCGTCTTAGGTTACTAGGTAACATCAATTTCATTCTTCTGGTTGTATTACTTGAATACATTTTTTAATGTGACGTGTTACATTCTGATTGATGAACTATCTTCAACGTGTTAAATTGTAATTGGTGGTCAATGAAGGTACTATGTCACACGAGATGTGTCTTGTCTCAGGGTACTAGGTAACATCAATTTCAATCTTCTTGCAATATTATTTGAATTCAAGACGAATACATTTGAGTGATCTAGGTGTTAATATCACATTGTTCATGTTTTCTTATTTTTTCCGAAATGGCAATTCTAATAAAGCTCAACCATCACAATTGAAAAGATAAGAGCCAAAGAAACAAGAATCAGACAAAATTAGTTTATTGATCACCAAAAAAAATAAGAAACATGACATCACATGCTACATTAACCTAAAAAAAATGGTCATATCGAATTTGATCTCGAAAACAAACAAAAAAACCATTAGCATTAGTCCATATAATATTAAGTATCCTTAATTTCAGCTCGAACTATCTTTCTTTTAAGTTAAAGCTGTCTACTATATCTAGTCATAGTCATGGTAAGTTTATAAAGTGTGTAAATTGATGGTTAAAAATATTTAAAAATTGCTCAAAACCCCTTCACCTAGACAAACTTAAAATATGCTTCATTATTAGAGAACAATAAAAATAAGCGTAAAAAAGATAAAACGAAATTCGTTTTTTAAATGAAACGAGAAAAAAACGAACATATTGTTACGAAAGTTACATGCAATGTATAGACAATTTTATAGTCAAATATGGATGCTATATATATTAATATTCAAATATTGTACAGTGAAAATTATGTAGTATATATATGTGTGTGTGGTGCAGAGATAATTCATTCACATACATAATTCTTGATATAATATACATATTTCACATTCCTTTCTTTAATTAGTATTCTATAGCCAAAAAATCAGACTACTAAAGGTAGTTATAAGCCTACTGAATTATAACACGTTATCAGCACGAAGTGCTCCGTATAATCAAGGTTTATCTAAGCAAGCACAAGTCACTAATCAAGTTAACAATAATAATAATAAAAAAAAGAAATGCACCTGGACGAGGACGTGGGCGAGGTCGTGGTCATATTGGCCAAAACCATCATCATGGAAATTACCATAACAATAATAAAAATCATAACTATGTTCGAAATCACCCTTATGGTAATGGTCGTGGTCGTGGTCGTGGTCGTAATGGTTACGGTGGTCGTGGTCGTGGACAAAGAAATAATAATCCACAAACTTATAAATTTCAACCACCATACAATCCCACAAATCATAATGTTGAAGGAAGCTCTTCAAAGAATATTGAAGATTCTTGTTATCGATGTGGTAAAATTGGTCATTGGTCTAAAAACTGTCGAACAAATCAATATTCTGTTAATCAATATTAGGAATCCCTAAAAGGAAAAGGAAAAGAGGTAAAACTTGTGGATGACCTTGATATAAAAATCACTGAGCCAACAAGTGACTACTTTAATGAATAAATTTCCTATTATATGTCCATATCAAATAAATGGATGTAGATTTACGATCTATACCATATCTACTTTACTATATGTTTTCTTATTATGTACTTTCGTTTATAACATATTTCTGAATGTAATATATTGATGAATTATGTACTCATTATTTATTTCTCATATTTTGAAGTTCATGATGTACACTACTGGAGTGCAAAATCAGTCAAATGGTGGGGATCTTTGTATTGCAGACAGTGGTACCACAGGCACTATACTCAAATCTAAAAAATATTTCACTGATTTTAAAGCAACAGAAGGAACGGTACATACTATATCAGGTCCTGCGGATTTAATAAAAGGAATGGGAAAGGCAAAATTCATGTTACCAAATGGTACAAATTTTCTGATAAAAAATGCCTTATTTTCTCCCATGTCAAAGAGAAATTTGTTAAGCTTCTCTGACATATACCAAAATGAATATGATTATCAGTCAGTGACTACAAAAAATGATAAATATTTAAGAATCACTGACAAGAAGCGTGTGATTGAAAAACTACCAAGACTTAGTTCTGGTTTACATTATACATATATAAATGTACCAGAAACACACATGGTAGTTAATGAAAAGGCATGTGATCCTGTAATGATCAATCTGTGGCATGAAAGATTAGGCTACCCAGGATCAACAATGATGAAAAGAATAATTTAAAATACACATGGACATCCATTGACGGATCAAAAGATCCCTCATGATGCAATTATCCCATGTACATCATGCTCACTTGGAAAATTGATAATAAGACCATCACCTCTTAAGGTTGAAAAAGAATCACCAATATTTTTTGAAAGAATTCAAGGTGATATATGTGGACCAATTCATCCACCATGTGGACCATTTAGATATTTCATGATCCTAATAGACGTATCTAGTAGATGGTCTCATGTTTGTCTATTATCAAGTAGAAACATGGCATTTGCAAAATTTCTTGCTCAAATTATTAAATTGAGAGCACATTTCCCTGATTATACTATTAAAATGGTGAGATTGGATAATGCTGGTGAGTTTACATCTCAAGCATTTAATGATTTTTGCATGTCTATTGGGATTGTTGTTGAACATCCTGTTGCTCATGTGCATACACAAAATAGTTTAGCCGAATCACTAATTAAACAATTGCAGTTAATAGCTAGACCATTGATAATGAGAACAAAACTCCCAGTATCTGTATGGGGTCATGCAATTTTACATGTTGCATCATTAATTCGCATTAGACCAAGTGCAAGTCATACATGTTCTCCCTTGCAACTTGCTTTTGGCTATCAACCAAATATTTCCCATCTTAGAACATTTGGTTGTGCGGTTTATGTTCCTATCGCACCACCACAACGCACTAAAATGGGTCCTCAAAGAAGGATGGGAATATATGTTGGATATGAAACATCTTCAATCATAAGATATATTGAACCCATGACGGGTGATGTTTTTACAGCACGTTTTGCTGATTGTCACTTTAATGAAACATTGTTCCCTATATTAGGGGAAGAAATAAAAAATAAAGAAAATGATGTTTCATGGTGTGAACCTCAATTAATGTATCTTGATCCTCGCACAAAAGAATACGAGACCGAAGTTCAAAAAATAATGCTTATGCAAGAACTTGCGAATAAATTGCCGGATGCATTTACAGATACAAAAAGAGTGACTAAATCATATATACCAGCAGCAAATGCTCCAGCTCGAATTGAAATTCCAAAAGCTGGCAATAATGTCACTCTTGAGTCTTTGTCACGCCAGAAACGTGGGAGACCAATTGGTTCCAAAGATAAAAATTCTCGAAAAAGAAAATCAGCTGATAATGAGGTAAAAGAAAGTGTTCAAGAAGAACCACAAATCAATACTCCTTCTGCAGAGGAGATTGATGATGTCAATACGGAATTTTCAATTAATTATGCACATTCAAAAATATTATGGAACCGAAATGAAATGAAAAATCTTGATGAGATGTTTTCATATAATGTTGCATATGACATCATGAATGATGATGATGATCCAGAACCAAAATCTGTCATGGAATGTCAAAATAGACATGATTGGGATCATTGGAAAGGAGCAATACGAGCTGAATTTGAATCGCTCAATAAAAGAAAAGTTTTCGAATCTATCGTTCTCACACCTAAAGATGTTAAACTTGTGGGATATAGATGGGTTTTTGTGCAAAAAAGAAATGAGAAAAATGAAGTTACAAGGTATAAAGCTAGACTTGTAGCTCAAGATTTTTCTCAAAGACCAGGAATTGATTATGAGGAAACTTATTCTCCTGTTATGGATGCAATTACTTTTAGATACTTAATCAGCCTGACAGTTTCTAAAAATTTAGAAATGCATCTCATGAATGTTGTAACTACTTATCTATATGGATCACTTGATAGTGATATATATATGAAGATACCTGGAGGATTTAAGGTATCTGAAGGATTTAAGGTATCTGAAGCAACCAATGCAAAACCCAAAGAAATGTACTCAATCAATCAAGTTACAGAGGTCTTTATATGGGTTGAAACAATCGGGTCGCATGTGGTATAAACGATTAAGTGATTACTTGATAAGCAAAGGGTATACCAATAATCTTATTTGCCCATGTGTATTCATTAAGAAAACAACATTTGGATATGTGATCATAGCCGTTTATGTTGATGATCTTAACATCATAGGTACAAATAAAGAGATCCATGAAGCCATTCGACTTCTAAAGAAAGAATTTGAAATGAAAGATCTCAGAAAAACCAAGTATTGCCTTGGTTTGCAGATTGAGCATATGCCTAATGGTTTACTTGTACATCAAACAACTTATACGGAAAAGATTTTAAAACGTTTCAATATGGACAAGGCAAAACCATTAAGTACTCCTATGGTTGTTAGATCACTTAATGTTGACACTAATCCATTTCGTCCCTGTGAAGATCATGAAGATATCCTGGGACCAGAAGTACCATATCTTAGTGCAATTGGAGCTCTTATGTATCTTACAAATTGTACAAGACCTGACATTTCTTTTGCAGTTAATTTGTTGGCAAGATTCAGCTCAGCTCCTACCAAAAGACATTGGAATGGGATCAAACACATTTTTCGATACCTTCGAGGAACTAATGATTTAGGATTATTTTATTCTAACAAATCAAAACAAGATTTGGTTGGTTATGCAGATGCAGGTTACTTATCTGATCCACATAAAGCTAAATCTTAAAATGGATATGTATTCCTAAATGGAGGTACTGCAATATCATGGCGTTCTAAAAAACAAACACTTGTTGCAACATCATCAAATTATGTCGAAGTGATTGCATTACATGAAGCTACTCGGGAATGTTTTTGGTTGAGAACAATGACACAACTCATTACTGATTCTTGTGGACTAGAACGCGATAAAAGTCTAACAACTATCTATGAAGATAATGCAGCTTGCATAGCACATATGAAAGAAGGGTATATCAAAAGTAACCGAACAAAACACATACCTCCTAGATTCTTCTCATACACTCAAGATCTCATTAAGAATAACCAGATTGAAATGAGATATGTTCAATCCAGCAAAAACTCTGCTGATCTTTTCACCTAAGCACTCCCAACTGCTATTTTCAGAACACACGTTCACAATATTGGAATGAGACATGTTCAAAAGATGTAAAAGATCAACGATGTCTACTTGAGGGGGAGACAACTCTATACTGCACTCTTTTTTCCTTAGCTAAAGTTTTTTCCCACTGGGTTTTCTTTAGCAAAGGTTTTTAACGAGGCAGTAACTTATAGTTGATCTCCAAAACAAAATTTCTATCCAAAGGGGAGTGCTACGAAAGTTACATGCAATGTATAGACAATTTTGTAGTCAAATATGGATGCTATATATATATATATATATATATTAATATTCAAATATTGTACAGTAAAAATTATGTAGTATATATGTGTGTGTGGTGCAGAGATAATTCATTCACACACATACTTCTTGATATAATATACATATTTCATATTCCTTTCTTTAACTAGTATTCTATAGCCAAAAAATCAGACCACTAAAGGTAGTTATAAGCCTACTGAATTATAACACATATAATTTAATGTAATTTTTCTTCATTTCTTTTCACTCAAATTGAGTACATATCATTTCTTTTCCCTCTCGCTCAGGGTGCGTTTGTTTACCTCTTAATTGAATGATTTAGCACTGAATGTTGATCATTTAACATTCATCGCGTTCGTTTTTTATCTCTGAATGACAGATAGTGTTGAACGATTCACCATTGAGTATTGAACCATTCAGAGCTGAATTCTCTCTTAACCATTAAACACCTAAATATAATGTAATTTTTTTTTTCAATTATATCAAGAACACTTATTAAACAAGTATATTGTAGTTTTTATTCATGTTAAATGTTAATAAGGTAATTTTACATTATTCACATTATTCGTTCAAAATGATTATCAAACAGGTTATTGTCATTTTTAAGCAATATCATTCTGAATTTTTGAAACATTCAAATTATGAATCATTTACTGCTTAATCATTCATAAAAATGAAACTCACCCTCACTCTCTCTATTTCTTTTTTTTCATAGTATACAAATAAATATGGTGTAAAGAGAAGTTAAATATTCAATTGTCATTGTATTAACACCTTCCCATTTCACTATCTATCAAATTTCCAAGCAATTATCATCCTATAATTTACATTTTACATCTCTCATTCAAACACAGACAAAATTGCATACGATCACTAGTCTTATTGTAAAGGGGGGAAAAAAAAAAAAAAAACTTTTTCTAAGGTGACCCTCTCAAAGTACTCGTTCCCTACCACAACATGAAATACCTACTTTCTTCTATCCCAGACCGTCTCGAATGATTCATAACGAGGCCGTACAAAAGACCGATTGCTGGTTGCTTTAGGTTTCTTTTATTCGAAACATGTATACATACAATCATCCAAGTTTACAACAATATAAGAGCAACAATTTTTGACAAAACGAATGTTTCAGATTTCGCTAATTCATTATAAGAGTAACATTTTTTGGCAAAATGAATTCTTCCAGATTTACTCAACCTATATTAAAATCGCCAATTTACTACAACCCTGCTTTGACCCATACCAACCCGCCCATTTTACAAGCTCTAACTCCAACAGATGTTACCCAACAACAAGATCCAAGTCTATCAAGCACTCGGCCTTAGTTAATTACAATTTACCTAAATGTACAAATGCATGTTTAATGAGATCCTACAATTGTTACAATGCCATATAACAAACAATAGTCATTTCATGACTAAAGCTGCAAGAACATGTTTAAATACTAAGCTTACAACACTCGATAACTATAAAACTCTGCTATGACTAAATGACAACAAAAAGCAAAAAACTATAAAACTCTGCCATGACCCATGATGAGGGTGTAGACATTAGCACTCACGAGTCACGAGGACGTGCAAGCCATAATGAACTAAGAGCTCGAAGACGAGAGAAATAGTCATTGACGGCTATAAGTGCTCGAGCTGATTGGCGTGTAGTTAAGATCCGATGCATTTGTTGCAAGGTTTGTTGTCTCAAGTTGTCTGCCTGCAACCACCCACCAAATCATTTCATGACCCATTCAGATGCCATTGTTTCATATGCATTTTATTTATTTATTTTTTCAAATTTTCATAGATAATTAATGGTCAAATCATGATTACAAATATTATTTGATTTAGCAAAAATATGTATTTCATTTAAATGAGGTGATACTGGACGTTATATGTATTATACTACGTAATACAATGTGGGTCCCTGTTTGACCCATTTGATCTGGTTACTTTTTGACATACAAATTTTAACCCATTTGACCCGTTAGAGATATAACATAACCCTAGTGGACCAACCCATTCTTAAGTAGACGGCTCAAAATTGCCATCTCCAACTGTGGAATCTGGTCTTTTGGGACAACAAATGCATGGTACATATATGCCATCCACTAAATTTGACCCACTTAACTTGTTAACAGTTGCATACAATCCAAATGACCCACATCTATATAAAATGGGTTAAATTGCCACCTCTGGTTGCGGTATGCGTGCGTGCGTGAGAGAGAGCGCATGACTTAGACGTAGTAAATAGTACCTGTCGAATGAAGCCCTCGAGTGTTCCTAGTTTACCCATAGCCATAGCCATTTGACCCATGTAGTTTGCAACATTGCCTGATGAACCCGAGGGCGCAAGTGAACCAGCTAACGTCTCGGCTAACGACTGTTGCAATGCATCCATTCCTTGTTTTTTTTTTGAAAGGCAATGTTAGTGGTTAGCTCACGAAGTTAATTCACGAAAATCCCCCCCCCCCCCGAGACTCGAACCCTGGTCTCCTCGAACACCATGTTAACATGGTGACCAATGAGGCAAAGCCCCATTGGCAATTCATTTGCACCCTTTTACTCTTTACGTTTTTGGGCTGAGAATACATGCAAATGCTTTATTAACTGTTTTACAATATTTATATGCGTGAGTTTCATTACTCCCTTTTTAAATGCTTTTGCAATATATATTTTTGGGACTGAGAATGCATGCGCTTTTATAAATGTTTTACGAAATAGACACAAGTAATCGAAACTACATTATATGGTTGAATGATCGAAATCGAATATGCCCCTTTTTATTAAGTCTGGTAATCTAAGAATTAGGGAACAGACACCCTAATTGACGCGAATCCTAAAGATAGATCTATTGGGCCTAACAAACCCCATCCAAAGTACCGGATGCTTTAGTACTTCGAAATTTATATCATATCCGAAGGGTGTCCCGGAATGATGGGGATATTCTTATATATGCATCTTGTTAATGTCGGTTACCAGGTGTTCACCATATAAATGATTTTTATCTCTATGTATGGGATGTGTATTGAAATATGAAATCTTGTGGTCTATTGTTACGATTTGATATATATAGGTTAAACCTATAACTCACCAACATTTTTGTTGACGTTTAAAGCATGTTTATTCTCAGGTGAATATTAAGAGCTTCCGCTGTTGCATACTAAAATAAGGACAAGATTTGGAGTCCATGTTTGTATGATATTGTGTAAAAACTGCATTCAAGAAACTGATTTCGATGTAACATATTTGTATTGTAAACCATTATGTAATGGTCGTGTGTAAACATGATATTTTAGATTATCATTATTTGATAATCTACGTAAAGCTTTTTAAACCTTTATTTATGAAATAAAGGTTATGGTTTGTTTTAAAAATGAATGCAGTCTTTGAAAAACGTCTCATATAGAGGTCAAAACCTCGCAACGAAATCAATTAATATGGAACGTTTTTAATCAATAAGAACGGGACATTTCAGTTAGGCGTCCTCTGCCTGTTGTGATGTCTGCTGCAAGTTATTGATGGCCATCAACTGCTGCTCCGTTAAAGGCTCCAACAGAGTTATAAGTAGCTGCAAATACATGTACAACAAAATATAAAACATGTATTTATATACACAAGTACAAACCAAAAAGTCAAACACACTTCTACAATATTAGTTAACGAATTATATATGATTACACGCACCTTAAGGAGTTCTGAAGAACGGAATCCACCTAACCAAAGAAAACACCGTTCTGCAGGTGTTTTCCACATGCCCGATAAAATGTGGAACACATCGGCTTTTGCAGCATCACTTTTTATTCTGAAAATTTCTTCATAATGTGCCATGCAGCCATCGACAATAATACGAAGTTCACCATCACCCGCATGTGCGCTAACAGCTTCTCTTAGCTCACTAATTCGCCTGTTTTGCTCATCTAGCCATCGTGCGTATTCAACATGAAAAGACGATGCTCCTGCATGCATCATGGTTGGTAATTTTTTATATATATAACATATAGTAGTAATAGTAATTGTTGACCCAATAAGTAAATCATTTTCATAAACATCTTAATCGAGACTTCTTACTTGATACAGTCATTCTTTTGATATTATATATTTGGATTAGTTAATTTAAGATATAAGTCTGAAAATGAAAAGATAGTAATACCATTTCCGCTTGTTGATTGAGACTGTTCTCCTGAACTTGAAATGAAGACACCCTTTCGACAAAGGAGAAAAATAATGTCAAGAAAAGTGATATATGGTTCAAGCCATTCATTGAAATTGAAAGTATGGACTAAACCAAACCTGCTGCCTAGCTCGCTGAAGCTCTTGCTCAAGTTGGCTCAACTTCATTCTGCTACTTTCAAGCTGTTGAACATACGCCTACAAACCCACCCAAAATACATACATAACAGTCAAAAATATAGTATAATGTATAACTTTTAAATTAAAAAATGTCTACTATGTCTCCTAATGGAAAACTATATAACATTTAAATGGACACCTAGTTCAGACAAGACATGTTTGATTTCTTTGTAAACCACTTTTCCCAAGAAGATTATAAATAAGTTACAGAGCAAAGTATAGTTACTAGCAGGTCAACCGGTAATTATAAAGGGAATAAGGCAAGTACTGAATGCATAACTAATATACTGCCAGGTGAGCTGCAATTGTCAATCTTAAGATATTTAAGTGAGTAGTTACAGTCAATACAACACAACCAACCTAATATAAGCCAAAATATAAAACGAAGACATAGATAAAAGATGAGATTGGGCAAAAAGTTAAACAAAAGAAAGCTTACTTTCTTCCGCAACCGACTTTTTCTTGCAGCTTCACGGTTTTGAGCAAGCCTACGAAGTGTCTGAAGATTCATTCATTACAGTTCAACAAACAATCAGTGGATGGTAATAGGTACAAAAGTTTAGATATCGGGTCCCAAATAACAGTTGCACTTGACTAGACTTGAATCATGTTTAATGTAATCATGCCCAATAGAAAAGGTGGAACGGGTGAAGCAGGTAAACGTGTCATAATAAGTAATCTTTGGTACAGTTGGGTTGACCCATTTACCAAAGTATTACATTCTTTATACATTAGTAGTGTTTCAAATATGATTGTAAGATACTGTATAATTTCAACATTAACCTAATTTATAAACAAAGGTAACCCGGGATGTTTTATGCATTAAATTTGCACGTTTTGTGACTTTCTACTGAAGTCTGCATTAAGTGTACGTGTTAGAGATCAAACATAACCCAATGGAACCATTCATAAATAAACGTGTTGTGTATACACAACACATACTTACGAGAGATTGCATAAACATATATAGAAACTTTTAACAATGTTAACATGTGAAAGTAGCGAAACACAGAGACAAACAAAAACCTTTTGGTCCCGCGACTTATCACTGGCATCAGAAACCACAAGCCCGAGTGAATTACCACTATTGAACTGCATCAGAATCACAAATTATGAATTTAAGCTTCCAAAATGTCATATGTATTAGAATATAATGACCCAATGAAAAGTTTCAAGTGGTTGAATTATTATTACCCCCATTAGTTTATCATCGGTTTCACCATCAGTAGAAGTATCAGTCCTTGAACTAGCAGCTGCCATCATCGATTATCAATTAAGACGAACGGTACAGATGTGCCTGGTGTTGCTGTATATCAATAGCAATATCATAAATTTTACGAATATTCCATATAACTTTGCAAAGACATGATTTTTGCGGCTTAAATTATTGAAACCAAAACCATGCTTAAATTATAGTAAAATAACCAAAGCGACAAATGACAACATGCCACCTAAGCAATTCTTCAATGATATTTAATATTTATGCATACCACTCATCATTAACTATCAAACAATAAATCATATACTAGGGATAAGATCGGTACGAATACCATACCGAATCGTACCGAAACCGAAATTGCCTAAATTCAAGAACCGAATACCGAAACGGTACCGGTATTTTCGGTATAGAACCGAATGAAACCAAATTTAATACGGGTATGTACATCTTAATTTGATATAATGAGATGTTTGGACGTATTGATTTGCAGAAAGATTAACAAAAACTAAGGCTAAGTTTGCTTGCAGTTAGCTTGGTTGGTATTCTGGTGTTCTTAAGTTTTCAAAATTTTGTCGTTTGAATATTTTGATGCTTTTCTTTTACATCAAAGAGATTAACGAAATCCCATTTCGTTTAATTACTACAATGACTGTCAGTGTTATGTTTTATTATAAAATAAAGTTTAAACAATATGTATATCAACGTAATAAGTCATCTTATTTTACAACTTAATTACTATGGAGTAATATCTTATTCGACGTCAATTTTGCTACATCACTTTATTATCAGTAGAGTTGATCAAAGACGTTAGAAAGGTGAGGTCGTTCAGAAGCATGTAATAGATATTAAAAGCATTTTGTGTTTGTGTTCAACTGTATGAATTAACTTTGGTTATGATACCTATAGGCTATAGTTATGTTGCTCCTGAGTATGTTATGACTGATAGGCTCTTCAAGTGTAACTAAGACCACTTGTAGTGGTTGGGGGCGTGGGTTGGGGGCGTGGGTTGCTTTTTGATGACTAGGACGTGTGGGTTGTTTTTGTGGAGTAGTGGTGGTGTGAGTTTTTGGTGTGGGTTGGGAGTATTGTGATGATGTGTTAAAATATAATTGGGTTAAGTATTAAAAAGGGGTATAAAATAATATTTTTAAATAAAAAAAAAAAAATAAAGAAACAAGCAACGCCTGTTACCATCTCCGTTGCAGGGCCACTCAAGCCCCAAACAATGCCCCAATACTCCAAAATTGGTGTTGCTTGCTTGCCACATCACCTTGGCCACGCCCCATTTTCAAACCGATACAAGGGGTCTAATATCTCTCTCTATGTTGGGGGAAAAAAAACAGTTTCCCCGTACCGAACCGGTACCGATCCCGATTGTACCGAAAACGAATTTACCCAAAATCAAGAACCGAAACCGAAGCCGAATCCCTATTGGTACTGATTTCCAATACCGTACTTTCGGGATTTTTGCTCGTCCCTATTATATACGACCTCTTGCAGGATTCTTACACATCTAACTTCAAAGGGACTATGGCTACTTAACAAATACAGCCATAGAGCAAGGCTAGGGATAGTTAAGCTAATTCAACATTTATCTCAATCTCAATTACTACTTTCGAATATCGACTTCTTATCTAGTTATACACATTTGATCAAACCCGGGTGTATTTCAAAATACCCTCATCTCCATAACCAACTGGTCTGAAAGATTTGGTTATTACAGGTAAAGGGGATACAAATTTGGTTAAATTTTAAACTAACCAATAGGAGTTATTTTTTTTAAACTAACCAATAGGAGTTATTGAATTTAAGACTTTAAAAACACTTTAGATATGTATCCAAAAACCCCTAATTGTATCACTGTTGTATACAAAAAATGATGAATTTTTTCATAAACTGTATCAATATATCATTTTGCTATATGTAGTCAATAATCATAACCATTCTATATTTTTACGCCTTATATCAACAGGCTTTCACTTCGAGAATAAATATAAATCACATAAAAATCGAAACTTTAAATCAAATTACGAGTAAAAAGTATAAAATCGCATCAAATTGAAACGAATAATAATAAACTCACATCAAAAACTGAAACTTGAAACTAATAAAGGGATTTGAAGGCTTACAGTTTATTTTATTTTCAATAAATACCCAAATAGAAAGTAAGGAGCTTTCGAGCTGATTCTTTCTATGCGTGTTGATTGAACTCCTTAATTACGAGCATGTAAATGGAGTTGTGTGTGTGTTTTGACTTGATCTTTGAATCGGAAAAAGTTGGACTCGTATATGTTACTACTTTATATTATATAATGGTTTAATTAAAATTAATAATTAATCATATTTTAATATTTTATGATGATGATGATTCATGACATCAGGACCATGTGGTTTTTGTACATGACATTCGCCTTTTAACAAACATAAATATGACTTTTACTGCCGTAGAAATATGACTTTTACTGCCGTAGAAATATGACTTTTACAGCAATAACAAAACTCAATCTCACAAAAGTGAGATATGAGAGAAGTAAGATACAAACAATTTTTCACAACAACAACAACAATACCCAATTCCATATGAATGGGTTATGGGGAGGTGGGATGTAGACAATCCTTACTCTATCCTAGAATAAAGAGAAATCATTTCTCCACCACGAGTTAAACACTCACAAGAGCGGAGAAAGTCCTCACTCTCTCTATTCGACGGGTAAAGAGATTGCTTTCGAGGGGACCTCCGGCCATAAAAAAAATGAGAAAAAAAACTAAAAAATAAATTAAATAAATAGAAAAAAAAAACATGAAATAAATAGATAAATATATAAAAAATAGTAATAATAAATAAGAAAATAAAAAATAAAATAAAATAAAATAAACAGAGACGCCATGAAAATGGTAGAATCAAATTTTCGTGGGTTTTACATCGTGCCTGGAGTTCAATTTAGGCTCTAAGCGGTAGCCAAATCGTCAATCAATCGACGCTTGCTAAGCCTCGCTTAATAGAACCGTGTATGAGAGGGAAAAAAAACTAATAGTAAGAGTATATATATATATATATATATATATATATATATATATATATATTATAGTAAGAGTATATATATATATATATATATATATATATATATATATATATATATATAAGGGAAAAAGAAGACGTACCTTAGACAGTAGGGCGAAGCTCCGGACAAAACGAGAGATGCTACAACTAAAAAACAAAAAACATATATGACCGCAAACAAGCAACCCTAAACAGAATAAGACATACAAACCTAGAAACACAGACCAGCAAACATACATACAAACATACATACATACATACATACATACATACATACATACATACATACATACATACAAGCATACATACAAACATACAAGAAAACGTACGTAACCAAACAAAAAACATGAAAACCTGAAACGTACCCACGAGCATACATACAACCATATAATAATAGACCCACAAACGCATACAAACATACATACAGAAACCAACGTAACAAGCCAGCATATAAAAAAAAAAAAAAAAAAAAAAAAAAAAAAAAAAAAACACTAAATATAAATAAATGAGAGTACCTAATACAGCTGTGGCGGGCTCAAGACAAATAGAGAAATGCCACACTAAAAGAAAAAAGAAAAAAGGAAAGAAAAAAGAATAAAGAAAAAGAAAAAGAAAAGAGAAAAAAAGAAACAAAAATGACCACATACAGACAATTTTTCCTTATCTTAAAATAAAGAAAAGTCATTTTTTCGTAAAACACCCCAAGAGTAAACAAAATCATCCCTCTAATGTTCTATGGATATAGAGATTGCTCCCAAATCGACATCGCGCCAATAAGTAGGTTAAAAAAACAAATACAAAAAAAAGTGTAAGAGGCCATGAATATAGTAAAATCAAATTCCATGAGTTTTAAACCTGCCTTAAGTTCAATTTAAGTTATACGCGACAGTCAAGTCGCTAATTAATCGAGACTTGTCGTTGACTTTATAAATAGAGCCACAAATTTAAAAATATGACTTTTAGTCATGTAAAAAAACTAGATTACTCCCCGATTAATTTATGATTACTAATTTTTAAAAATAATTCGTTCTGATAAAAAAAATCTGTTTAATTAATCGGCAAAGGCGTCTTTGGACATAGGCAAGATAGGCAACCGCCTAGGGCCCAAAAATACTGAAGGGCCCGAAATTTCTTATATGTATATACTTTTCTTAAAATATTCAAATAAATAAAATTGAAACTCCTCAATTAATGTATTATTGTAATTTTAAATAGTTAAATACATTGTATGTGAAAAAATAGATAAATTTATGTGTTATCTTTGTATATATATTAAAAAAATAACGTGTATGAGGGCTCATTTTTATTTTCGTCTAGGGCCTCGAAATTATTGAGACATCCCTGTTAATCAGTTAGCGTCGATTAATAGGTGAAAAACAAATTTGATAATCAAAGTTGGTTAAAGTCAAAATTGGTAAACATTTTAACATTAATTTAAACTATAACTTTAGAGTTTTTTTAACAAAATGAACAATTTAGTGAGTTATTTTAAAGTTTATGTTTTTGGTTTTCATCTATATTTACACATATAATTTTTAAAATTAAAAAAAAAAATATATATATATATATATATATATATATATATATATATATATATATATATATATATATATTAAGTACAATTCAATTAATCCCTTCCGAATTGCCGATTACTCCTTCAAAAATCTCAATCGATTCATCCCTTAATAACTAATCTTGCAAGCTTGAGCCAAGTAAAACCCCTCTCTCCTTTACCCCCCCCCCCCCCCTTCCCGGGGCGAGAGACCTAATACCGGGTGAATTGCGCATTATGCGCACCCTCTAGTCACACTTCCTTTATGAACAATTTGACATAGCCATGAATTGAACCCGTGTGGTGTGCTTCATTGGACAAGTCGGTGGCCACTCAGGCAAGCTAGCGTGGTTTGTTTATATTTTAGTATATATAAGTAGAACAATAAAATTATGCAACTCATTGTGACACAAATGAAAAAATGAAAAGAAAACCATTGGGCTTAGCTTAATGTCCCTTGAGTTCCTTATGAAGCAGAAGATTTAGGTTCGAATCTTAGTAACACTCAAAATTGAATTAAAAATTGGCTCTTGAGCCTTGACCGGAGAGGGCGTCAATGTGCGCAATTCACCCAGTTACGGGTCTCGTCACTTTGGTGGCTCGTCACTCAGGGTTTTACTCGCTAGTGGGGATCCAGTGTTATTGTCGCTATAGAAGTTTTCAATGCGAACTAAAAAAATGAAAAGTAAAAAAAGGGCGAATTCATAAATCGGTATAACAATATAATTGTAAATTTCTTCATAGAATAATAGAAATTATACAATTCATTAGAAAAGTGGAACATCAAACGGTGACCTTGGTCTACTAGGAAACTGGAACTGGAACTAGAACAGGAACAACATTTTTGAGATTGAGCAACGGATGAGCTTTTGCACCTGACGAAATTTTTTTCTACTGCTCCGACTTTATCGAGCTCAAAGGATGGCTAGTCTTGGTGTTTAAGGTCATTTGGGCAATTTTTAGTGATGTACCTCACATCAATGATTGACAATAAGGTTTTAGGTCCTAACCATGATTTGAGCTCTACCATATGGCTCCGTAGCATTCTTATTAAAGTTAATATTTTTGTTTGGTGTTTAGCCATGGATAGAATCGCTACGATGTGTAATTTGGAAAAAAAGAGGAGTCAATATAAAATCGACAACTTTCCCATTTTGTGAATCAAACACGGAGTCTTCTGACCATCTATTCTCTTCGTGCAGATTTATCACCCCTCTATGGCGAAATCTTATTTCGTGGTGCAACGTTCCTAGTTCGGTACCCGCAGGTGTTACTAACTCCATTAGTTTGGCGAGCTATGAGCCAGTATCAAGTAATCTAGACCATGCTTGTCTCGCCGTAATGTAACACCCCAGCTTAACATGACCACAATATTGTCCGCTTTGCCCGCAGGCGCACGGCTTTTTCTTGGCGACCACACACGAAAAGTACTTTCCCAGGAGGTCACCCATCCTGGTAGTGCTCTCGCCCGAGCACGCTTAACTGCAGCGTACTCACACATCTGCTCTGCCTGTGGTCCCAAAACGCGTTGTGTCATTTAAGCGTGAGTATTACCTTATAATCTCATGATCACTCATGTCCGTGGGCGATGTGGGATTTGCCTAGGGTGTTACATTCACCCCCCTCAGGGACTCATCGTCATCGATGAGGTTTGTCCCACCACCCCCAACATAACATGAGTGGCTCTGATACCATTCTGTAACACCCCAGCTTAACATGACCACAATATTGTCCGCTTTGCCAGCAGGCCCACGGCTTTTTCTTGGGGACCACACACGAGAAGCACTTTCCCAGGAGGTCACTCATCCTGGTAGTGCTCTCGCCCGAGCACGCTTAACTGCAGCGTACTCACACATCTGCTCTGCCTGTGGTCCCAAAACGCGTTGTGTCATTTAAGCGTGAGTATTACCTTATAATCCCATGATCACTCATGTCCGTGGGGGATGTGGGATTTGCCTAGGGTGTTACATTTTAAAATTTGGACCATTTCTCGATTTGTGCGTGTCATAATGTAACACCCTAGGCAAATCCCACATCGCCCACGGACATGAGCGATCATGGGATTATAAGGTAATACCCACTCTTAAATGACACAACGCGTTTTGGGACCACATGCAGAGCGGGTGTGCGAGTACGGTGTAGTTAAGCGTGCTCGGGCGAGAGCACTACCAGGATGGGTGACCTCCTGGGAAAGTGCTTCTCGTGTGTGGTCGCCAAGAAAAATTCGTGCGCCTGCGGGCAAAGCGGACAATATTGTGGTCATGTTAAGCTGGGGTGTTACTGAATGGTATCAGAGCCACTCATGTGCCGTTGGGTGTGACGACCCGACAAAATCGTCATTGACGGCGCCGCTAACTTAGGTCCCGTTACGTGGTCGTAGTCCCTATATGAGACTCGTTTGACCAAAATTATGTCGCATTCATTTGAAATGTACAAAACTTACAAAGTTTAGTTTACCAAACGGTTCGACAACAAGTTTAAGTTTACAGAAGTTGCAAAGTATAAATGAAATAACTTGCGACATAATATAAGTTGAAAGTCACGGTTTGCTATAAATAGCGTAAGTATGTAAACAACATGTTTGAATCTAAAGGTGCTATCACTAGCGTATGCATGTATGTATGCTTGACCCCAAGCAAGTATGAGTGTACGCGGAATCATGTATCAAATAGCCATGTATGAACCTGAGAAACATATAGAAAACTGTCAACGAAAAACGTTGGTGAAATCATAGGTGTTTTAGTAAACGTTGTATTTGAACCACAAGATTTAATATAAGATGATTATCAAAATCATTTGCATTCCAAAAGTTGTTATTTGTATCCCGGGCACCCAATTATCAAACTTAACTGTTTTGCACCCTTTGCGTAGTGTTAGAACATACACTAGACCCGAAAATATATTTCATCCGCTAACGGTAGCGAACCGTCCGAATGAGGCTCGTCAAGCCCATGTGATCACATAATATAAGTTCTCGTTTACACCCTGCAAGTGTAACTAATGATAATTGAATTGAGGCTTTTTGTTCAAACCCGCACGTGGAATGTTCGTTTCCGTACTTGTGTTCAAAGTGTAAAAGTATGTAGTATAAAACCGTATATGTTTCTCATCCCATGATTTAAAAGTATAAAAGTTGTTGAAAGATGGGACTATGATCTCACCTCGAGTGCACGAGTATAAATGTACTTCACAAAGTAAACGTGTGCATGAATGTTGCTTAGCCTTGACCTAAACAAGTAAGTTGTATCAATTAACCGGTTACGACACAAGGTCAGGCGAAATGTGTTCAATTAGTCCTATGGCTCATTACGACTCGATTATATAGTATGTGAATCACGTTGTCAAGTTTCATGCAAGAATCAAGTATAAAATAAGATTAGAACGATTGTATAAGTGTTTTGTTAAGTTTGACTAAAAGTCAAACTTGGTCAAAGTCAACGAAAAAGTCAACGGGGTCGGGTCGGGTCCCGAACTATTTTTCTGAGGTTCTTATTCATATATAAGCATGTTAGAATAAGTTACATGTGAATCAGAGGTGCGTAGCATAGCAAACATTTTTCGAAATTTGACAAAGTAGGTCAGAACCCAAACACGGCTATTGCCGCGCCGCGGCCAGAGGTGTCGCGCCGCGACATTAGGCGTGGCCTGGTACCTGGTCAGTTTCAAAAGTTCAAGTCTTGATCCAAAATTCAATTTAGCACAAAACGCAAACCGTAAACACTTAGAATACGCATCTTATATCAGTGGAAAGCTCTTTTGACAAGGAATACAATTAACTACCTTTCACAAGCAAAAACATCAATTACAATAACCGAAAACTCGTCAATTGATCAAGAAAGGTTTATTTTCAAAGTTTCAAGTTCGTAAAACGTATTTTATGATTCGGGAATCCAATTTACACATACGATATGCCGTTTCGAAGGTAATTAAGCATACATTGCATCTAAACACTTACTAACAACATTAACAAGCATTCAACGCATCAAAAGTTCATTTCAAAGTCTATCAAACCCTAACCAAAATTCACAAAAATCAATAATCATGTGTTTGAAGTTTTCTTAATCAACCTACGCATCAAAACGAAGCTAGTGATACTAGTAACACAATTAAAACATGAACTTTAACAATCAAACAACATTTAATCTTCCAAAATGCAAGATTAAGCAAACCCATTTCAAATGTTCAAACTAGTTACTCAAAACAACAAATCGAGCAAACAAAATATATATTCATGTTACACACGAGCCATAGACACTAACTAACACCATTTCAAGTATAAAAACACGAATTTAGAGAAAATCTAGAGTTTTAGAAATGTTACCCAAACTTGATGAAATTGGTACCAAAATGTAGAGGATGAAGAGAGGATCACGAAAATGTAATTTGTTTTGATGTTTCCTTCTTGATCCGGATTTAGATGATGATTTTATAAAGATGGGTGTTTGAGTTCTAAAATGGAAGAGAGAAAAAGAGGGAGAAGATGAAGTGAGAAATGAATGGATGAGATGGTGGGAGGTGGTGGTGACTAGTTACCAAAATTTGGCCAAGTGCCAAGATTAGTCCCTCAAGTTTCAAAGCGGGTGCGGGAATTAACCAAACGAATATTTTAAAAACGCTCGAGTAAACGAGTGATGTTATAATTAAATGACGGAATTATTATGAACGTTAGTCAACGGAAACTACGAATTTAAATAACGAAAGGTATTATTTAAAAAAAAAGACGGTGTTAAAAATAAATTTAACGGAAAAAGGCGGGATGTTACATTACCTACACCTTAAAAGAAATTTCGTCCCGAAATTTAGTTGGAAGTAGTAGTCGTTGTTTCTTCCTCGAGATCTTGTGTTGCCAATTCTACGAATAAGTGAAGGTACTTCCTTGGGCATTTCAACGAACTTTGACAGTCGGGGTTTTTACGTTGGCTTAAAGTTTGGTTTCACGATTTATAGTTTCAATCGGTCCTCCTATGAGGTGGAGTTTATCGTTGATAGTAAGTTCATCGAAGAGGATAACAAGTTCTTGTTTCGCAAGACACGCCTTTAAGTTTGATACGTAGAATTTAGGATGAACGGAGACTCGAATGAGTTGAAAAATCTAAACGGCTAGTAACGGGTCCAAAACGCCCCAGGATTTTAAAAGGACTAAAAATATCGCAGATTTAGCTATCTACATTTCCTGAAACGGATTACACCTGCGGTTTCCCACATGGAATTCGAAAGGTTTACGTCTAACATTGGCATAGCTCCTTTGGCGACTACGGGCCGTCTCGAGCCTTTCTCGGATTGGAACGATTTTAACGGTTACTCCATGAATGAGTCCAGGTTCGGTGACTTGATTATCATTTACTTGGTTCTACAAAAGGAGAATGACGTTTCCGGTCATATAAGATTTCAAAAGGTGTGACGTTAAGACTTGAATGATAACCATCGTTGTAAGAGAATTTGGTTAAAGGCAAAAACTTTTCTCAAGTAAATTTGAAGTTGATAACGCAAACTCGTATTATGGTTTTCAAGGTTTGAATCATGTGTTTGCTTGGTCCGTCGGTTTGTGGATGATACGCGGTACTCATGTTTAAACGTGGTCCCGAAGCTTTTTGTAAGGCACTCTGAAATCTAGAAGTGAAATGAGAATCTCGATCCGAAACGAGGTACATTTCTTTAAGGTATATTTGAAAAAGTTTGTTAGGACTTGAAAACGTTTGTTGGAACAAGTTTCTGTTTCTCAAGAATTTTGCGCCGCGGAAGATTTATCGGTTTCTAAAAACGTTCGTTAGGACTATTCACCCTCGAGGCGAATACTAGTATAACGTGAGGAGTCTCTCCCTCCATTGAGAATTTAGAATAAAGATTTCCTTATACGAAAGTGCGAGTGTAAAGCGAGAGAGGTTTCCCCCTCGATGTGAGCATACCAAGCATTTTGTAGTTCGTCGATAAAATTGTGCGAAAACGAGATAGTATACACGTATAGCATATGGTTGAAGTCGAAGGAATTTTTCATTCATTCGGAAGCATAAGTATGGTTTGATAATAATCGACGATGTGTCCCGGGTATGGTTGTTATCAGTATTCTCGGAGTTGTCGGATGTTCAAACAAGAAAAATAAAGTCATGTACATGGCACATGGTGGTGATTAGGTTGATCGAGTCCAACCACCATCATGTGTCATTAGAACTTTGGTATGACTTACCGTAATATAACCACGTTGATCGAGTGTCGTTATATTACGCTAACTCATACCTCCATTCCCACATCACTCTATAGATTCAAGTTTGTGTAATCGTGAAGTTTAAAATAAACAAAGTGTAACGACGTCTCTAACGTGACTCGTATTGAATCGAAAGAATTAGTGCAACTATAAAGAAGCGTTCTCCGAGGGAAGTGTATAAATGATTGTTCACGTCATTGCGGTTCAAGTCAAGCGATAATGCCCTTAGGCACGAAAAGAGTAACGAATCATGATAACAAAAAGTACGCAACCGTAGTGATAATTAGCGATGACGATACTCACCTAGAGTAGTGATGGTAGTAACAAGAAGTGGTAGATAGTAAGGAACACTGATAGTGTTCCAAATGAACATATATTTAGTAGCAATATCGTTCCAATATGTAAAGTTTTTAAATGTAATTTCCTTATTTTTAGTTGTAATAGTTAAATAAATAAGTGCGAAGACGAAAGACGCAAATCGCTCGAAAATGAAGATTTAAAGACAAAAACGAAGATTTGAAAGACCAAAACGTCCAAAAAGCTCAAATGTACAAGATACAATTCAAAAGGTTCAATTTATTGATGAAGAACGTCTAAAAATGACAAGAGTACAAGTTACAAAACGCAAAGTACACGATATAAAATTGTACGAAAGGACGTTCGAAAATCCGGAACCAGGACATGAACCAACTCTCAACGCTCGACGCAACGGTGTAAAAATTACGAGTCAACTATGCACAAGAATAAAATATAATATTTAAATAAATCATAATAAGAATAATATTAAATAATAAAAAGTTGTTAATTGAGCATAGTTCAGGGGTCGTAAATGAAAATTTCAAATTCTAAATTCGCTATAAAACGATGATTTACGATGAATTGAAGAGGAGGATATATTTTCGATCTTTTTTTCTTTCTATTTTTTTTCTTATTTTTCTATATCAAATATCAATATCTATATTTATAATTCTCTATCATAATGTTAATGTAATCAGATATAACAATAATCTTAATTTTAATTTTAAATTATGATAATAATAAGATTTATGATAGAGATCGTTTGAGTGTGTAAGTCGAAATTCTGTCCGTGTAACGCTACGCTATTTTTAATCATTGTAAGTTATGTTCAACCTTTTTACATTAATGTCTCGTAGCTAAGTCGTTATTATGCTTATTTAAAATGAAGTAATCATGATGTTGGGCTAATTACTAAAATTGGGTAATTGGGCTTTGTACCATAATTGGGGTTTGAACAAAAGAACGACACTTGTGGAAATTGGACTATTGACTATTAATAGATGGGGGGTATTGTCTAATTGAGTGACAACTCATTGGAGTCTGTCGAACCTATCTTCAAATTAATTATCCTAATAATTAATAATGATTATGGTTGTCCTATTTAGTGACGTTCATATGGAATCTATTATAATCATTTAATTAATTATTCGGGTTGGGTAATTGATTATTCAAACTGATCAAGTGGGTAAATTAATATTCATATCTAATCAAAACAGGGGTAGATTACATACAGTGATAACTGGTGTAATTGTTGACAGAAGTGATAACTGCGTCACAGTTTAAATCCTTAATTAGTTGGAATATTTGACTTCGGGTATAAGGGTAATTTGACGAGGATACTCGCACTTTATATTTATGACCGATGGACTATTATGGACAAAAACCAGATAGACGTATCAAATAAACCAGGACAAAGGACAATTAACCCATGGTAATAAATTAAAATCAACACGTCAAACATCATGATTACGGAAGTTTAAATAAGCATAATTCTTTTATTATATTTCTCATCGTATCTTTATTTACTGTCATTTTATTACTCGCAATTTTATTTACTGTTATTTTATTTATCGTCATTTATTTTTTTTACGCACTTTAATTATTGTCATTTATCTTTACGCTTAAAAATATAAAATCGACAAACCGGTCATTAAACGGTAAAAACCCCCCTTTTATAATAATATTACTACTTATATATATATATTTATATAAATATAGTTTTATAAAAATATAGTACGTAATCACTAGCTCCCTGTGGAACGAACCGGACTTACTAAAAACTACACTACTCTACGATTAGGTACACTGCCTATAGTGTTGTAGCAAGGTTTAGGTATATCCCATCCGTAAATTAATAAAACTTGTGTCATATTTTGTAGTATTTCCTAGTAAAAATAATACTATTTCGTACCCTCACGCTACATCATCAAGTTTTTGGCGCCGCTGCCGGGGAACGCTAAAACGCTATATTTTTAATTATAATAATATTGAAATAAAATATAATAATATAATAATATTGAAATAGAATATAATAATATAATAATATTGAAATAGAATATAATAATATAAAAATATTTAAGAATAAAAGTTTACGTAAATTTTAAAAACAAAAGTCGTATTTATTAAATACTTCAGGGGTATATTATGTAACTTATAATTAATAATTGCTATCATGTCGCTTTCATGTAAATAGTAAATTAATTAATTTATTTTCATTTACTATTCATGAATAGTAAATGAATTAAAAAAAAAAAAAAAGTTTAAAAAAAAAAATTATAATTATAAAAAAATTATTAATTTATAAAAAAAAAAATCGTTTTTAAAAAAAAAAAAAAAAAATCGTTTTTTAAAAAAAAAAAAAAAAAAAAAAATTTGTGTAAAAAAAAAAAAAAAAAAAAAAAAATCGTTTTTTTTAAAAGAAAAAAAAAAATCGTTTTTTAAAAAAAAAATTTGTAAAAAAAAAAATCGTTTTTTTTTAAAAAAATTTTAAAAAAAAAAAACGAAAAAAAAAAAAAAAAAAAAAAAAAAAAAAAAAAACGTAAAAAAAAAAAAAAAAACGTAAAAAAAAAACAAAAACGTAAAAAAAAAAAAAAAAAAAAAATTATTAAAAAAAAAATAATATATATATTTTTAAAATTTTGTCTATAAAAAAAAATGTTTTTTTTAGTTTTATTACCTTTAGATTTTTAGACTATAGTCGCAACTTTTAGTATTAAGTTTAGTTTTGCCATAGTTATTTTTACTTCTAGAATTTTTAGGCTTTGCCGTAAAATCCCTTAAGTGCTTATTCCTTAGACTAAGTTTTAGGTGCTTTAGAATTTTACGACGCCGTATTTCGCACTACTTTCTTATTTTTATTTTTCGACGCCTATTTTTCGACCTTTTATTTTTCGACATTTTTCGACGCGCAATCTATTTCTTTCTTATTTCTCGCCATTCTAGTTTTTAGGACTTAGAATTTTTTTCTACTTCTTCTCTAAATTTCTTAAAATTACGAAAATTTATTTTAAGTGGTTAAATTGATAGACATCAAAATTTTCTGGTTCGTAGTAATAGTTGGATTTGTACGTGGACCGGGTTATTGGAGCCAAACAGTCCTCAATTATATTGAGACCAAACGAATCCTGCCCCTCTGCTGCATCTTTTGGCTATTCGAAACGTGGGCAAAATCAGAAAAGTCTATTGGTTGGATAACTTATTATAATTTTTCTTTCCTTTTTAAAACTAATAGGATATTCAGTGAATGCACCGAGCAAGACGTTCACCACCTTTTGTACGTTCACCACCTGTAACTCGATCAAGACATCGTTTAACAAATATAGCTGCCGTTGATTTTTCTTTAGACTCGTCATCAAGTCGACCGAGTACTTCAACTCAAATTTCCGATAATCCAGTTTTTGAAACCAATATCACAATTGAGAATCCGGAGAATACTCAGGGACAATTCCGAGACCCTGATCCATTAATTATTCCTCCGGAACCACCAATCATTCAAACAGAGATTGTTGAGGAAGAAACCATTAAATCAGAAACCTCTAGTGATTCAGATACAACACTTCCAATCATGGAAAATCTAGAACCTCTAAGTATGGAAGAACGAATGAGAGCTAAGCGCACTGGCCAAGGTCACGCCATTATTAAGCCAGAAGTTAATGCGCCAGATTATGAAATCAAAGGACAAATTCTACACATGGTAACTAACCAATGCCAATTCAGTGGTGCGCAGAATGAAGATCCTAACGAACACCTTCGTACGTTTAAAAGAATTTGTACACTATTCAAAATCCGAGAAGTGGAAGATGAGCAGATCTATCTCATGTTGTTTCCCTGGACTTTAAAGGGAGAAGCCAAAGATTGGTTAGAATCGTTACCTGAAGGGGCGATTGACACATGGGATGTTTTAATTGAAAAATTTCTTAAACAATTCTTTCCGGCATCCAAAGCCGTGAGACTTCAAGGAGAAATTGTTACGTTCGCGCAAAATCCAAATGAAACATTATATGAGGCGTGGACAAGATTCGGAAGGATGTTGAGAGGATGTCCTCAACACGGATTAGATACTTTTCAAATAGTACAAATCTTCTATAAAGGCGTAGACATCGCCACACGAAAAGACATCGACATAACAGCTGGTGGTTCCATTATGAAGAAAACCGCAACTGAAGCTTACAAAATTATTGATAATACAGCCTCCCACTCTCATGAGTGGCATCAAGAAAAAGATATCTTTCGATCATCTAAAGCGGCTAGAGCCGATTCTAGCCCTGACTTTGATTCCGTTTCCGCAAAAATAGATGCTTTCGAAAGACGAATGGAAAAGATGAATAAAGATATTCACGCAATACGAATCAGTTGTGAGCAATGCGGTGGACCACACTTATTGAAAGATTGTCACATTGAACCAACGATGGAACAACGAGAGAATGTTTCCTATATGAACCAAAGGCCGGGAAATAATTATCAAAATAATTATCAACCGCCAAGGCTAAACTTAAATCGAAATCAAAACATTCTTTACAATCCAAAAGGACCCGAAAATAACTGGTATAACCAACAAGGTCCGAATAACCAACCAACTCAAAACAACACTTTCAATCAACAAAGACCTGGCTTATATAAACCACAACAACAAACCGAAGAGAAAAAGCCAAATCTAGAAGAAATGATGGCAAAGCTGATTGAATCTCAAACACAATTCATTACATCTCAAACCCAAACGAACGAGAGGTTTGATCAGTCACTTAGAACTCAACAAGCTTCCATTTTGAATCTAGAAAAACAAGTAGGTACTGTTGTTAGATTAATAAGTGAAAGAGAACAAGGAAAGCTACCGAGTGATACTGAAGTAAATCCTCGGAATGAGAATGTTAACATGGTTTCAACGAATTCTGAAAAACCAGCTCCAGAAGATGGGAAGGTTTTAGATGTGAGTAACAATGAAAAAGTTACACCACCACCACCCGAGTATGTAAAGCCAGTGGTGGCACCATACAAACCACCCATCCCGTTTCCAAGAAAAGGAGTTGAGTATGAGCAAGTGATAGGTAATAAAGATTGTGATACCTCTGGAAAGAAGAAGAAGAAAAAGAATAAGAAAGTGCAAGAAACAAAAGCCGTAAATATAAACCCGGTGAAGACAGTTCCACCAAAACCTCCACCTAGGGTAGGTGATCCGGGTGAATTTATTGTTCCTTGTCTACTTAGTGATTGTGTGATGTATGATGCACTAGCAGATTTAGGTGCGAGTGTAAGTGTTATGCCTCTTTCCTTATATAAGAGATTAGGTGTAGGTGAGTTAACTCCAACGGATATGAGTGTTCGACTCTTTGATCAAACCATTAAGCACCCAGTTGGAATTGCTGACAACCTACCCATTCAAGTAGGCAATTTAACGTTTCTAGTCGAATTCATTGTCATAGACATAGAAGAAGACCCAAACATTCCTCTAATTTTAGGTCGACCATTCTTAGCGTCCACCAGAGCGTTATTTGATGTAGGAAATGGAAGAATGACACTTAAAAGTGGTGACAAATCGATCACCTTTATGATTCGAAAGTCTAAATCTCCACCAGCCAAAACCGTTGAACCAGTAAAAACGATTGGTAATAACCATGTGGTTTTACCAACTCCAACGGTAGTGCTTAGCAATAATGAAACGCCTAAGTGTGGGGAAAATGAAGTAACACCTAATGATGACCTGATAACAAAGAACCCCGTTGTTGATACGAAATTAAATGATCCCGTTATTAATAGTTCAATGAAGAAACTTATTAAACGGATTCGCGATGCTAAAAGTAAGGGGAACTTCAAGTTATGTAACCGGTTAGTATCCAATTTGTCGCCTAAAGAAAAGGCGAAGCTAGTTGAAATTGTGGATATTACACAGGAATCCGACCAATGGCTTAAAGAAAAAGTCACAGATAGGCAAGTTGATTATGGACCAAAAGAAATTGACGATGAAGTTAATCACAATTTCGACACCACAGCTACCTAAGTGTGGGGAGATTCAAATGTTCTAAGAAAATGTTATCTAGAGTTAGTTGTTCTGTTCTCGTGTAGTTCCGAGAATGGAATCCGATTGGTCTTTTCCGCTAGCAGACACTAAAGAACTAGTTTTCTCCCCCCATTCTGAATTTTTGTTTTTTTTTTTAGGTTTTATATGAAATTAATATGCTTTTAAGTTTTGTGTGATATTTAAAAACAAAATTTACTTTATTTCATTAAGTTGAAAAAAAAAAAAAAAAAAAAAAAAAAAAAAAATGATTTATAAAATTCGTCGTAAGATGAAGACTAGGTCATAGAGCCGAAATTACTTTACCCGAGGGCGGGGCGACAAATTTTGTTATCATTATTTTTAATTTTATTGATTTAAAGTATGCCAAAAATATTATACTTTATAAATTTTTGAAAAGTGGGGTTATAAACCAAACTTCAAAAATATATATACATATATATATGTTTGTATTTTATCTTATGTACAAAACAGAGTAAAACAATGCACTTTCAAAGAATGTCATTAAGTTCAGCAAAAGCTTCTAATTTTGACGACAAGACGCAAAATATCAAATGTGATGTAAAATAATATGCTTACAAACTCGGTATTTTTAATCACTTTTCTACACTAATCACCCTCATGAATTTATAATTATAGTCTGATTTCATGCAAATGAGGGCATTGCATGATCTCAAGTGTGGGGAAGGGTTATAAATTCTCTCGGGTTTGCACTTAGTTTATTTGCCAAATTTTGTGAAAATTTGAAAAATTTTCAACTAAATGAATTTAAAATCATGTTTATACATATTTATGAACGGTGAAAACTAGGTGATAATACCGAAATTATCGTTACCTCGGAAAGGACATAAATTGAGAAACACCCTAAAATGCTTGAATTCATTTAAAATGAAATAAAAGAAAATAAAAAGGCAAAGAAAGAAACTAAGTGTGGGAAGAATGTACCAAGTTATTCAATTTAAAACAAATATCACATATTTTTGTACAAGATTATTGCAGGTACTTTTGCTTTGGACGATACTAATCAGTTTTACCCGGTTTACTGTAATACATTTGAAAGAAAGATGGATCTACACGATGAATCAATTCCATCATTTGAAGGAAGTAAAGTCTTCCGAAAAAGACACGCGCTTCTTGATTTAAGTCATGAAGTTGTCGTCCAGACCAGCTGTAGGTTGACGAAAAATCTAGAAAAGTCATCTCTAAAATCAGCAGGAAATCCACGGACCTCAGCATCAAACAGGGTTGCCAAGTGGTCAGATTTATCCTAACCATGAGAAGGATTTATCTCGTATAATGGGGGGGCACCGTGCAAATTAGCTTGATAAGACTAATGAATCAGATCCCCAGAAAGGATAATCTCCTTAAAGATTAAAAATCAGCTTTTAAGACTGATATTACTCAATCCTAGAGATTGACCTTAAAGATTGAGAATTCAAACTCATGAAATTCAATGATATCTAAACTCGAGCTTGAACGAGAAAATATTTTGATCAAAATTGCAAACCGATTTGTTTTCTGAAAATCCATTTTCAATGCGTTCATTACCATTGAACGTAAAATCCTAGGAATTCACCTGGAATTCATTAGGTCACCTGAACCAAATCGGGTGTCAACCGTAAGAACGGTGGTTGCATAGCATGGTCAGAGACAGGACCTTGTGCCAGACCGAAAAATTATAGGATGATCTTTACTATCGCTCCTACCAAGGATAGTTCTAGCATCCGACACGTTAAAAGACCATAACCAAAAGCATGTCATTAGACATTGCCTTAACAGTTTCTTGTTCATCGCTTTCCTTTACAACCGGACGGTAGTTTGCCGAAAGGTAATATACGGAACAAGTAAACTGGATGTGTGCTTTCCGATACCGGGATAGCAGTGGATTACACGAACCTAAATGTTTTTAGCCAAAATATTGATCCACAAATATATTTTGCAACACCAATGGTGGATCAAATCAGAAAACTTGTCTAGGGTAAAATCTAGCTTGAATTTTCAAAAGATCAAATGTTTTCATAAAGATCCAATTTCCTTTAAGGATCTACATTTTAATAGTCATGTGGGACTGTAAACCACCTTTCAAATGTGCACTTTGCTTTGGAAACCGAAAGTAAATCGGCTATTTGATTGCAAGTGTCGTTGACCTAAACCCGAGGCAACTGTGGATGACACACCCACCTTTAACCATCATTACTGTCATTGTTTATACCGCTATATCAAAATCACTGATGTACAAAGTGTGATGAATAAAAAAGTGATTCATGTATGTTTTTATTTCAAGTTCTGTATTGCTTGAGGACAAGCAACGCTCAAGTGTGGGGATATTTGATAGTGTTCCAAATGAACATATATTTAGTAGCAATATCGTTCCAATATGTAAAGTTTTTAAATGTAATTTCCTTATTTTTAGTTGTAATAGTTAAATAAATAAGTGCGAAGACGAAAGACGCAAATCGCTCGAAAATGAAGATTTAAAGACAAAAACGAAGATTTGAAAGACCAAAACGTCCAAAAAGCTCAAATGTACAAGATACAATTCAAAAGGTTCAATTTATTGATGAAGAACGTCTAAAAATGACAAGAGTACAAGTTACAAAACGCAAAGTACACGATATAAAATTGTACGAAAGGACGTTCGAAAATCCGGAACCAGGACATGAACCAACTCTCAACGCTCGACGCAACGGTGTAAAAATTACGAGTCAACTATGCACAAGAATAAAATATAATATTTAAATAAATCATAATAAGAATAATATTAAATAATAAAAAGTTGTTAATTGAGCATAGTTCAGGGGTCGTAAATGAAAATTTCAAATTCTAAATTCGCTATAAAACGATGATTTACGATGAATTGAAGAGGAGGATATATTTTCGATCTTTTTTTCTTTCTATTTTTTTTCTTATTTTTCTATATCAAATATCAATATCTATATTTATAATTCTCTATCATAATGTTAATGTAATCAGATATAACAATAATCTTAATTTTAATTTTAAATTATGATAATAATAAGATTTATGATAGAGATCGTTTGAGTGTGTAAGTCGAAATTCTGTCCGTGTAACGCTACGCTATTTTTAATCATTGTAAGTTATGTTCAACCTTTTTACATTAATGTCTCGTAGCTAAGTCGTTATTATGCTTATTTAAAATGAAGTAATCATGATGTTGGGCTAATTACTAAAATTGGGTAATTGGGCTTTGTACCATAATTGGGGTTTGAACAAAAGAACGACACTTGTGGAAATTGGACTATTGACTATTAATAGATGGGGGGTATTGTCTAATTGAGTGACAACTCATTGGAGTCTGTCGAACCTATCTTCAAATTAATTATCCTAATAATTAATAATGATTATGGTTGTCCTATTTAGTGACGTTCATATGGAATCTATTATAATCATTTAATTAATTATTCGGGTTGGGTAATTGATTATTCAAACTGATCAAGTGGGTAAATTAATATTCATATCTAATCAAAACAGGGGTAGATTACATACAGTGATAACTGGTGTAATTGTTGACAGAAGTGATAACTGCGTCACAGTTTAAATCCTTAATTAGTTGGAATATTTGACTTCGGGTATAAGGGTAATTTGACGAGGATACTCGCACTTTATATTTATGACCGATGGACTATTATGGACAAAAACCAGATAGACGTATCAAATAAACCAGGACAAAGGACAATTAACCCATGGTAATAAATTAAAATCAACACGTCAAACATCATGATTACGGAAGTTTAAATAAGCATAATTCTTTTATTATATTTCTCATCGTATCTTTATTTACTGTCATTTTATTACTCGCAATTTTATTTACTGTTATTTTATTTATCGTCATTTATTTATTTTACGCACTTTAATTATTGTCATTTATCTTTACGCTTAAAAATATAAAATCGACAAACCGGTCATTAAACGGTAAAAACCCCCCTTTTATAATAATATTACTACTTATATATATATATTTATATAAATATAGTTTTATAAAAATATAGTACGTAATCACTAGCTCCCTGTGGAACGAACCGGACTTACTAAAAACTACACTACTCTACGATTAGGTACACTGCCTATAGTGTTGTAGCAAGGTTTAGGTATATCCCATCCGTAAATTAATAAAACTTGTGTCATATTTTGTAGTATTTCCTAGTAAAAATAATACTATTTCGTACCCTCACGCTACATCATCAAACACCGGTGTGACACCGATAGTAAGTTGAAACGGTGGCGAATCATAATCTGGGAGACAGGGTTCCCGGACAAGTGTGACCAATGAAGTCGTTGTCATCCTTACGCGCATGAATCTCGAATTTACGTGTGTTACCAGGAAGTGGCAGAATAAGGATTCGTATGATGAAAGTTTGGTACCATTATGGAGTTCACCTAAGAAAGATTCAAGTATATATGCACAAATAGTCAAGTAAGTGCTATCTATAGCAAATGCAAGTCAGGATGCAATGATTAACTATCCGGTTGTAGTCTAGATTCACTAATGCGTCCTAACGACTCTGTCAGACACACTAATGCACATCCTAGTTCCCTACAACCAACGCTCTGATACCATCTGTGACGACCCGACAAAATCGTCATTGACGGCGCCGCTAACTTAGGTCCCGTTACGTGGTCGTAGTCCCTATATGAGACTCGTTTGACCAAAATTATGTCGCATTCATTTGAAATGTACAAAACTTACAAAGTTTAGTTTACCAAACGGTTCGACAACAAGTTTAAGTTTACAGAAGTTGCAAAGTATAAATGAAATAACTTGCGACATAATATAAGTTGAAAGTCACGGTTTGCTATAAATAGCGTAAGTATGTAAACAACATGTTTGAATCTAAAGGTGCTATCACTAGCGTATGCATGTATGTATGCTTGACCCCAAGCAAGTATGAGTGTACGCGGAATCATGTATCAAATAGCCATGTATGAACCTGAGAAACATATAGAAAACTGTCAACGAAAAACGTTGGTGAAATCATAGGTGTTTTAGTAAACGTTGTATTTGAACCACAAGATTTAATATAAGATGATTATCAAAATCATTTGCATTCCAAAAGTTGTTATTTGTATCCCGGGCACCCAATTATCAAACTTAACTGTTTTGCACCCTTTGCGTAGTGTTAGAACATACACTAGACCCGAAAATATATTTCATCCGCTAACGGTAGCGAACCGTCCGAATGAGGCTCGTCAAGCCCATGTGATCACATAATATAAGTTCTCGTTTACACCCTGCAAGTGTAACTAATGATAATTGAATTGAGGCTTTTTGTTCAAACCCGCACGTGGAATGTTCGTTTCCGTACTTGTGTTCAAAGTGTAAAAGTATGTAGTATAAAACCGTATATGTTTCTCATCCCATGATTTAAAAGTATAAAAGTTGTTGAAAGATGGGACTATGATCTTACCTCGAGTGCACGAGTATAAATGTACTTCACAAAGTAAACGTGTGCATGAATGTTGCTTAGCCTTGACCTAAACAAGTAAGTTGTATCAATTAACCGGTTACGACACAAGGTCGGGCGAAATGTGTTCAATTAGTCCTATGGCTCATTACGACTCGATTATATAGCATGTGAATCACGTTGTCAAGTTTCATGCAAGAATCAAGTATAAAATAAGATTAGAACGATTGTATAAGTGTTTTGTTAAGTTTGACTAAAAGTCAAACTTGGTCAAAGTCAACGAAAAAGTCAACGGGGTCGGGTCGGGTCCCGAACTATTTTTCTGAGGTTCTTATTCATATATAAGCATGTTAGAATAAGTTACATGTGAATCAGAGGTGCGTAGCATAGCAAACATTTTTCGAAATTTGACAAAGTAGGTCAGAACCCAAACACGGCTATTGCCGCGCCGCGGCCAGAGGTGTCGCGCCGCGACATTAGGCGTGGCCTGGTACCTGGTCAGTTTCAAAAGTTCAAGTCTTGATCCAAAATTCAATTTAGCACAAAACGCAAACCGTAAACACTTAGAATACGCATCTTATATCATTGGAAAGCTCTTTTGACAAGGAATACAATTAACTACCTTTCACAAGCAAAAACATCAATTACAATAACCGAAAACTCGTCAATTGATCAAGAAAGGTTTATTTTCAAAGTTTCAAGTTCGTAAAACGTATTTTATGATTCGGGAATCCAATTTACACATACGATATGCCGTTTCGAAGGTAATTAAGCATACATTGCATCTAAACACTTACTAACAACATTAACAAGCATTCAACGCATCAAAAGTTCATTTCAAAGTCTATCAAACCCTAATCAAAATTCACAAAAATCAATAATCATGTGTTTGAAGTTTTCTTAATCAACCTACGCATCAAAACGAAGCTAGTGATACTAGTAACACAATTAAAACATGAACTTTAACAATCAAACAACATTTAATCTTCCAAAATGCAAGATTAAGCAAACCCATTTCAAATGTTCAAACTAGTTACTCAAAACAACAAATCGAGCAAACAAAATATATATTCATGTTACACACGAGCCATAGACACTAACTAACACCATTTCAAGTATAAAAACACGAATTTAGAGAAAATCTAGAGTTTTAGAAATGTTACCCAAACTTGATGAAATTGGTACCAAAATGTAGAGGATGAAGAGAGGATCACGAAAATGTAATTTGTTTTGATGTTTCCTTCTTGATCCGGATTTAGATGATGATTTTATAAAGATGGGTGTTTGAGTTCTAAAATGGAAGAGAGAAAAAGAGGGAGAAGATGAAGTGAGAAATGAATGGATGAGATGGTGGGAGGTGGTGGTGACTAGTTACCAAAATTTGGCCAAGTGCCAAGATTAGTCCCTCAAGTTTCAAAGCGGGTGCGGGAATTAACCAAACGAATATTTTAAAAACGCTCGAGTAAACGAGTGATGTTATAATTAAATGACGGAATTATTATGAACGTTAGTCAACGGAAACTACGAATTTAAATAACGAAAGGTATTATTTAAAAAAAAAGACGGTGTTAAAAATAAATTTAACGGAAAAAGGCGGGATGTTACATTGGGGGTGGTGGGGCAAACCTCATCGAGGACGATGAGTCCTTGAGGGGGGGTGAATGTAACACCCTAGGCAAATTCCACATCGCCCACGGACATGAGTGATCATGAGATTATAAGGTAATACCCACGCTTAAATGACACAACGCGTTTTGAGACCACATGCAGAGCGGGTGTGCGAGTACGTTGTAGTTAAGCGTGCTCGGGCGAGAGCACTACCAGGATGGGTGAACTCCTAGGAAAGTGCTTCTTGTGTGTGGTCACCAAGAAAAATCCGTGCGCCTGCGGGCAAAGCTGACAATATTGTGGTCATGTTAAGCTGGGGTGTTACTCGTAAGGTACATTCTATTATGGTTGATATGGAATTGGCGCAACAAGTACGGGTCACAGAAGCAAAGAATTTCGATACTAAAAGAGAATATCATTTCAAATCTTCAATTTTTTATGGCACTTATGGCTGTCAAGCAGAGGCAAAACGACAATTGGAGACTTGGAAATTGGAGAAAAGACCCATGTAGTATGATCCAATAACTATAAAAGGTGTTCTGTATGATGTGTTTTGTGCTTTCATAGGAGTAGTTGATCATGGGTGTTTTCTTAAGTCTTTGAGCTGTATCCTCTGCTGCACTTCTGCTTTTAATGAAATCTCATAAAAAAATTGTCTAATATATACTAATGGTAGTTTTGTAATTTCCCTCAACTTCGAGAGTAATTTGATAATTTTTTTATTTATTATGATTTGAAACCCCTTTTTACCATTAATTTTTAAACTATTTTTTCCAAATTTTTTCTTTTTTCATTCCTTTATTTCTATATTATCTAACAGACAAAAATGGTGAATAGTAACTAGGGTTATTTTCATCATCTCACATTTTTTAATTCTAATTAAATTTCATGACACCAACAAAGGCCCCCACACTTTTTTCAAATATTCAAATCGACCCCCCAACTAGGGGAGTAAAGTGTCAAATAACCATTTTCATAAAAAACCTTAAATAAACTCCACCCAAATATTCAACGGGTCATATCTTTTCGCTCGCAACGAGTTAAATTTTTCTGACACCATCGTTAAACTCGAAATAGTTTTAGGAACAATGTCACTAACTATACGCAAAACATACGCTTTTTAAAAAACGCTAAATATTTGGGGTACTTTTCATACGCGTTGATTTTACGTTAAATTTTTAAAAGTCGATAATTACATAGCTAAACGCGGAGATAGACATATTATATATATATTCATTTGAAAAACACAACAAGACAAAAAAAAGCACTATTCCATTAGGGTATACAACAACAACAACAACAACAACAATACCCAATCCCATATGAGTAGGGTATGGGGGAGGTGGGATGTAGACAATCCTTCCCCTATCCTAGAATAAAAAGAAATCATTTCTCCACCCCTAGTTAAACACTCACAAGAGCGGAAAAGAATGCCCCGAACCGGGCTCGAACAGATATACCATTAGGGTATATCTGTAATAAAATCCAAATCCAGGGGTAGATTTCTTCCATCCATTTTGTCTTTTGTAACTGCTCGGAATGGAGTACATATATACAAAGTTATCTAATATATTTAACAAATTAGTTGCCAGCTGAGTGGTCTAGTGCGCAGTACCGTTACTAAGAGGTCACGAGACTAGGAACTGTTTTTTTTCACCAACAATTTTTCAGACCCAACTTTTAAAACTATATTTCTTTATTACTCTTGAAATTGATTTAATTTTTTTTTCATCGTCTATTTTTTTCCAACCAAAAGTCCAAATTAACTTTTTGCTTCTCGACTTCATCATGCTGAGTTAATTGTTACATTCATTTGTATGTTTCTATCATACCTAGGGCTATAAATGAGCCGAGTTACTCGAGCTCGACTCGTTAAAAACTCGATTCGAGTCGAGCCTAAACGAGCTCGAGCCCGAGTTCGAGCCTAAGTTAGGGCTCATTTGATAAACGAATGTCGAGCTCATTTAAGCTCGCGAGTCTAAACGAGCTTTTATATATATATATATATTACTCAGATATTTATATATTAATATTTAATATTAATTAGTAATTCTAGTATTGTTAATTTAAAATAACATTTAAATCTTTCACGGGTTATACCTTTTAGTTCGACTCGAGTTGCGCTTCAACGACATCATTTTTTAGCCACGAAATAATTTTACAAACTAAACGCAATAAAATACAATGAAAACCGAACTTCCGACGCGAAGCGAGGGTACAACAACTAGTTAATTATCTAATACATAGTAATAGCCATGAGATGAGCATACTATTCATAGTAGTAGTTTTGTAATTACCCTTAATTTCGAAAGTAATTTTGTAATCTTTTTATTTATTTATTTTTTGAAACCCCTTTATATCATTAATTTTTTAACTACTTTTTTTTTTCACTTTTTTTCCATTCGTATATTAAGTTCAACTAATCAACCGCTAATCGTTTTTTTGGTTTTTTATTTTCAATTAACCAACCGTAGGGCCGTTACAATTTTCACTTTCTTTTTTCACCTTCCATTTTCATAGTTTTATTTGTTGTACATTCAATTAACCAAACGTTAACCATTTTCTTTTAACGTTCAATTAACCAACCGTTAACCAATCAAAATCACCCCGCATCAAAGCTCGAGTTTCTTTATCCTCGTTGTGACACAAAATAATTGAGTAATGAAATAAATAACATTGCGAAAAAAATTTGTATAACAATTTAATTTGTAAACTTCATTATACAATTACTTTGTAAGCGTTGTATTGCTCATGTAAAAAATGGATGAAAAGTCAATCGGCGATTTGGTATGCCTATATATGATTACTTAATAATACTTTATTTTTATTTTTATTATTAATTATTAATTATTAATTATTAATACGGAGTAATAATTAATAACTAGTGGAGGACCCGCGAATTCGCGGGGCTATGTGAGTGTTTGTAAAGAAATAATGTTTATGATTATTGTATTTAATGTAAGTAGTTATGTTAGTTGTTCTGTCTACAATGTATGTACTTAAAATTTAAAAAACCAACCATATATGTATGTAAATAACTTTAAAAGTTGAACATAATATAAAATACTTAAACAGTTATTGTAGACATATAAAAAACATTGATAATGAAAACCAAAAACATATTTATTATATAAAAAATCTAGATAGAAATGTAGTCATTGAAATGCAACATAAAAACAAATAGAAAAGTTTGTTTGAGGCGTTTGGCTCGTGTGGTTGCACAATCAGACCACGTTTATTGTAGCATGAGTATTGCGTATTGAAAAAACATACGTTATATATTACCTAATTACCTAATATATTATATATTATTATTATTATTATTAATATATTATATATTATTACAAAATTACCTAATTACCTAATATATTATTATTATTATTATTATTATTATTATTATTATTATTATTATTATTATTATTATTATTATTATTATCGTCATTATTATAACTATATAATTATTATTATTATTATTATTATTATTATCGTCATTATTATAACTATATATTATACTACTAGTCGGAGTTTTTGATTACATTTTTACTGTGAATGATGTCAACATGAGGTCTACATGACGTTTTTTCCCTTTTGTTTTAAACAGCTGAGTTATAATTATTACTTTTCCGTTGGCCTAGCGAAACCAACTTTTGTAACGTTTATTACCAATATAATTAATAGACACAATTTGTCTTACTTGTTATAAATAGTACTATTCAATTTTTTATTTTTTTACAAACCAACCCCTAACTTTTATTAAAATACAAATCGAACCCCCTACTTTATACCTATATTATAAATTATTATATATCCCATCACTAACACCAAAAACACCCACCACACTTTACCGGTTTCTACATTGCGCTCAAACAGTAGGACCCACATAGGCCACTACTGTGCTACATTTTTTTTTTGTCTCCAACGATAAAAGAAGCAACTTTCTTAAAAGGAACAACCCTTCAATGCTACCAAAAGATGTCGAAAAATAACTTTTTTTACAAAATAGATCAACTAACTTTAACGCTAAAAGAAGCAACTTTCACAAAAGGAACAACCCTTCACTGTTAGATGTCGAAAAAAATTCTTTTTTACAAAATAGATTCACAAAAGGAAACACTTTTTTTATTAACTCGCACTCAAAACGGAGCCCCCGGCGCGAAGCGAGGGCTCCACAACTAGTTTATACCATAAGTTGTTTTTCTATATAGACACAGTCTTGTTAAAAAATAATTACATAATTACCTAATATATTATTATTATCATTATCATCATTATTATAACTATATACTAATACTAAAACTTGGAGTTTTTTTATTATATTTTACTGTTAATGACGTTAACATGAGGTCTACATGACGCTTTTCTTTGTCGCTTTTGTTTTATACCGCTGTTATAATTATTATTTTTTTCCTTCAGGCCGAGCAAAACTAAGTTTTATAACACTAATAAATACCGTAAGTTGTTTTTCCATATACACATAGTCTTGTCAAAGAACAATCTCTATATTTTCGGGTAAAGTTATCACTGTCCTAACTCACGGTAGTGTAATAGTTGAAATTTAATTTGAGTAAATGACTAAATTCATATACATTCCTCTTAGATTAGATCTCTGTATACCCTATATAGTTTAAAACAAATTTTATATGTTATATAACTTCAATATACTTATTCATTACACAAAATGAGCATCTTAACAATTCACAACAAGAAGCATAAGTTTCTGGAAAATGGTCATAACAGTGTGATCCTCCAAGAACCTACTTGCATCATTCTTTAGGCATGTGCATAACGCAACGTAGACACTTCCCTTCGATCATTAACCTGAATGCTTCATTTATATCGCTAAACGGCAAATTGTGTGTGATGAGGTCATCAATCTTGATTTCCTGTACATACATGAGCCAATGTTACATTATCAGAACTTGAACCCGGATACAGATGGGGCGGATGTAAAAATTTAATAAATTGTTTATTGTCAGCAGTGGTAAACACTAAAAAAACCCTTATTTTATATTGAATTTTTTTTAGTGTATAATTTTTTTTCCCCGTTAAATCCAGGTGGGACGGATACCCCTTTGGGTTACACAACCTTCCGCCACTGTGTGTGTAGAATCTTTCCTACTTTGAACATTTTGTAAATGTCCCAAATGACTTAATGGGCTTGTTATTATTGCACATGGCTTTAGGTTTGATAAAGTGATCAATTGTTTGTTTTTCAATCTGCAGATCTTATTATGTCTTATGTCTGCGTGTCCGCAAACGTTTTTACAGCAAACTAATTGTTTTTTTAAGACATAAAATAAAAATATGTTTTATTCTGTCTGCAAATTCGCAATCTTAGAAATATGCTTCTAAGTATTGCAGACAGGATTGAATTATTTTGCATACATAAAAACAAACGGTCTTCACTATTTAGCACACATGCCTTTAGACCACATATTCTTTACAGACATGGTCCGCAGATATTCAGACAAAAACATCTTAACAAACAAATAGTGTTTTATAGCTCGGTTGGTAATGAGCGGGGCATTTTGCCACATAAAAAGTACAACCTTTTAGAATAGTTGACCAAGAATAGTTGTTTTTGTTCGATTAACGTGTGTGGTGAGGTTGTCGATCTTACTTTATTGTTCGTTTACTTATTTTACTAGCAGTTTTTTTGAGTTTTCTTTCAACTAAAAGGTAGTTTATCGACTAATACACTATAATCTTACCTCTTTTAAGTACATATCAATTAAGGCTGGGAGATCTGACTTTGGTTTCCATCCTCCAAAAAGAGATCCTTTTAGTGTTCTTCCAGTAAGAAATAATCCGTAATGAGCTGTTACTTCGGGTTTCGTCTTTGCAACCCCGAGTGTAACTGTCACACCCCAGCCCTACATATAACAAGTATCTCATATCAGTACATTATTATTTATTATAAATATATATTAATGAGATTTTGATTACAACAGCGAGAACATTACGTCACAGCAAGATTGTAACGCAGTAGCTATCATGTCAGTTTCACCAATACATTCAAAACAATAGTCTGCCCCACCATCAGTCATTCGCTTTATAACCTGAAAACAAAATCAACAATCAACTACTGCAACATAGTTTTTATTGAGCATAAATAGTTTAAATGATTGCAAACGGAAGCTAGTACTTGTTGAACTGTCTCTTCAATCTCATCTGGGTTGATGAAATCGGTTACTCCAAAAGCTTTTGCTGAGGAAGAAACATAAATCAAGAACCGAGTCACGAAATAATACTCGTGATATCAAATTTTTAAAGTGTATCATAGATATCAAGCTCATTAAACTACATTGATATTATTATTGAGTGTGTTTGGATGAAACTAGCTGGAACTGGAGCTTATAGCTGGAGCTTATAGCTGGAGCTGGAGCTTATGGACTAGAGCTGGAGTTGGAGTTTATTTTTTTTATAAGTGTTTGGTAAAATAGCTGGAGCTTATTTTCCAGTTCATAAGCTCTATTTTTTTTTCCATAAGCTACTAGAAGTAGCTTATTTTGTAAGAGCTTATGATTTTCATAAGCTCCACTTTTTATGTCTACCAAACAAGGCTTATGACTTGGAGCTTATTAAAATCATAAGCTCAAGCTCCAATAAGCTCTCATAAACTCCAAGAAGCTATGTGCCAAACACACCCATTATCTATAACAAATAGAGTTGTACCTTTCTCTTCTTTTTCGGAATTTGTATCTACCCCAATTATTCTGGATGCTCCTCTGATCTTGGCACCTTGTGCAACCTTATTGACAAAAAAACATGGTTGTAAAAGTCGTGAGTCGGGGACGAGTCATGCGTGTTGACCAACGTTGACTTTTAGAAATAAATAGATTAAACATGTATATATTACGAACAAATATATCAAACATAATATATAAATAATTCAAACATAGATACATGGCACAAAAGCCAATTTTAACATATACAAATTTTTTGACTTAACTTTGACTTTGACCGACTCAAACCCGACTCGGCCAAATCAAACCCGACTTTGACCAAATTTTTAGCGTTGACCGACTTTTAAGACGTTTTTGGGCGAGTCAGGACGGGCTAGTCTCCAAACCGGCCAGTTTTACAACAATGCAAAATAGTATGCATAATGATCGATATACTTTACACGTAACCAGCATAAAGTTTATGAAACAAGGTTCACACACTTACAGATAACCCTACAGTTCCCAAACCGAAAATTGCAACCGTCGATCCCTTAGAAACATCAGCAACATTCCAAGCAGCACCAAAACCTATAAAATGATTCCAGCCTAAATTAGTAATAGAATGCAAAAATTAGGTATGTATTAATTAATTAAATAGGATATTAATAGAATATTGCCTGATGCAGCCCCACAACTAAATAAGCAAACTTTTTCTAAAGGAGCATCTTTGCGGATTTTGACAGCGCACCCTGTATGAACAACTGTGTATTCACTGAAACTAGAAACAGCACAATGGTGATAAACAGGTTTTCCTTCGATAAAGAAACGAGTTTTTTGATCGCTATGCATTACACCGTTCCTTTGCAAACCTAATTGTTGGCAAATATTGCTTTTACCGGAGACACAGTGTTTGCAGCTCATGCATTCTCCAATAAACAAAGTGAGAACATGGTCACCTTCAACGAACTCGGTCACTCCTGGTCCCACACTCTCAACAATCCTGCAAAATTACCCGATATTTAGCAGATTGTAACTCGCAAAACGAGATGTCGCCTCGAGATTAGTCAGCTCGCATAGCGAGTTGGATCACTCAGGCCCAAAAAGGGAACTAAAACAATATAATAAAGGCAACTTTAGTCATTAACGAAATAAAATAGAGTTTTATATGTTCAGAACCATGTATTATGAACAGGATTCTACATTTTAACTTTATACAGTGCAAAGGAATACATATCTTAGATGATTAATACGAAGGAATTTCAAAAGGTGCGCACAATTCACTTTAGAATGTCAATCAGCATTACATATATCAACAATTCAGCAGTTAACTTTCGGCCACCTGTATATAAAAAACGATAATTGGACTGCTTCCTAATTTAATTTTAATTTACTTTTTGCATTTCTTTCTTGTCTAATGTTGTTATGAAAACAGAAGTGTTGTTATTTACCCTGATGCTTCGTGGCCAAATATTCGGGGAAATAAATGAGGTTGTGCCTGCAAATTCAAAATTCGGTTATTACAACTGAAAATTCAAGCCAACGAAAATAAAATGAGATATGTTTTGAGTGTCAACCTACTTCATTTATTGTTTAACAATCTAGTTATAATCAAATGTTTTAAATTAATCATTTGTTTACTCATAAGCAAGTGTTTGGATCATTGGATGCAACCTGAAGATTAAAATGATCAGGTGCTTACAATTAGGGACATTTAAGTAATCTTACATTATCAGTTTTGTTATACTCCGTACACACTAACTCAAAATCAACAAACTTCTTCTGAATATGCATATGTTTTGTTTGTCTGTATGTCTACCTGAAATTAAATGGTTATGTGCACTATTTTATTCATGCTCTTTGCCCTACTGTTGTGCATTACTGCTATATGTGTCCCCTTTATGGTTACTGTGTATGGTTGCTTCTTGCTAGGCGCTCATTACTAGTACAGGTACGTATCATTTGCCCTCTCTATTTCGTTCTTATGAGCTTTTCGGGCCGGAGGTCCTTTAGGAAGCAATCTCTTTTGCGCTAGAGTAGAGGGAGGGACGACCTTATCTAGGCGCGGGTTCTATACCAGCGGGTGGAGTAGTGACTTCCTTCTAATCTAGGGTACGAGGAATGATTGTCTACACTCACCTCCCCATACCCCACTTTCGTTGGATTGTGTATTGTTGTTGTTGTTGTTGTTGTAAAAGGAACGGAAAGAAAAAAAAAAAAAAAAAACCTACTTGAGAGAGCCAAGCAGTGACGTCACTACGGCAAAGGCAAGTAGATATAATTTTGATCCTAATTTCTGAAGGTTGTGGTGGACTCAATTCAACTTCTTCTATTGTCATTGGTTCCCCTGCTCCCCATGCCACAGCAGCTGCCCAAAAAATCATATTTATTTTATTTTATATTGTATGCTAATCAAATAATCAAGAAAGAATATAATGAAATTTACCTTTGCATTTGATGATTCCTCCAGGGTTTTTATAAAAATTGGAACTTGTTGACATCTTTGTGGTGTTAAGATTGGAATTGGAATCTCAAGTGAAGTCAGGGTATTGTTTGTAGGCAGATGGAGTTGCAGGGTAGTTGGTTGACAGTGCTTGTGTAGTAGGTGAAGCCTTGAAGTGACTTTTTTTTTTTTGAAAAGCAAAAATATATATCACCACGAGAAGAAACAACCTTGGGAGGACCTTACACCGACATGGAACTCCCAAACACGAAAACACGAAAACATGACGAAACAGGCTAACAAAAAAGGAAAGGGGGTGCAAAGATAGCAACCCTTTACAAAACAAACTGACTCGAAACAGACTCAAAAAAACCCTTTACATGTGATTATGTAATAATTGGGTTTTAAGCAATAATTGGGTTTTATTTTGGTCAACTACACCAAAAACACGACAACAACAGCAACAAAACTCAATAAACACGACAACAACACCAACAAAACTGAATACCACATCAGTGATGTATGATGAGATAAAATGCAGAAGAAAAACATACTCCGTAATTAAATTTAGTTATGGGCGCCGATATTTCCAAACCCAAATTTTATAGATCCAAATCATTTAACTGACATTTCCCAAATTACCCTTTACATCACTATAATTAATTTAATCTAATATAAATTATTAGAGTATTTGTTAATTTTCTTTCTATTCACAATTCATTCATTTCATCCTTCTTGGTCATTGATACAATCCATGTGATTATGTTAATTTACGAATCGTCAGGTAGCTGTATCAGTTTATAGAATTCTTCATTTATTGATGAAGATATTCTAATTTTAATAGTATTCGTTATTTTGAAAAATAAAAAAATAAAAACAATCCATGTGATTATGTTAATTTACGAATGAAGTGTGTGATTTAAGAACATTCGAATGATTTTCTTTTCAGTAAAAATGAAAATCCCACTGTTCTCACCGTCGACGAAACAACCACTATACTGGAATGGTCGATATCTTCGTCATTATCGCTGATATCAAAATGGAACATAAGATCCAACTTAAAATCGTAAATTTCTATTAACGCAGCGTCGGTTTCTTTGTCTTTACGGAGCTCTTGTCTCCTGTACTGAAATAGGAGCTCTCTCCTAGCTGCATTTATCAACTCCGACGATGATTCCGGTAACGGCCATTCGTTCACCGCTTAAATAAATAAAGTCTTGTATGTATTCAGTCAAATCAAGCGAGAGGGACAATGATTTACAAGTGAAATGCTGTAAATCTATTGTGTATTACGTTAAGCACGTCAAGCAATCTCTCCGATTGTGATCTTCCTTAAATTTATCCAATGTCATTTACAGGTTGCAATGATGGATTGGTGGTGGTGTTTGCAAACAAGGGATAAATGGTGGTGGTCAAAACACATAAGTTAAGTTGGTACAAAGTTAATTAATTTTTTTCTATTACAAACAGAGTTTGTTTTTTGAGCAAAACATGTGTATATATTACAGATTAATGGTATAAGAAGCTAAAGAGACAATGTGTAGGTAGAACAAGTATAGGGTACTTTGGGAAATGCAATAAAATTATGTTCGATCTATAAAAAGTAATCATTTCCCGTTCCAAACCCAAATTTTATAGTTATGGTGTGTTTGGATAAAATTAGTTAGAGTTAAAGTTTATAGTTAAAGCTGGAATTTATGGGTTAAAGTTGAAGTTGAATTTTATTTTTAAAGTTGGTAGCTGAAGTTAATTTTTTTTTATAAGTGTTTGATAACTTTCTGTAGCTTATTTTATAGTTCATAAGCTCTATATTTTTTAATAAGCTACTATAAGTACCTTATTTTTTAGGAGCTTATAATTTTCATAAGCTCTACGAGTACTTTTTTGTCTACGGAACAAAACTTATGATTTGAGGTTTATTAAAAAGTCACAAGCTCATACTACTATAAACTCCAACAAGCTGCTGCGCCAAACACACCCTAAGAGTAAATAATACTCTGATTTAGGGTGTGTATGTTTATCTCTTAATTGAATAGTTAAGCACTGAATGCTGAACTATTTAGCATTCAATGCGTCTGTTTCTGTCCTCTGAATTAAAGATGGCGCTGAATGGTTCAACGTTCAGTGTTGAACCATTCAGAGCTCGAATTATTTCTTAACCATTAAACACCTAAAATTTTATAGAATCTTCTCTTTAATTTATATCATAAACACTTACATTAAAAACTATATCGTAATTTTATTCATGTCAAAGGTTAATAAAGGAATTTTGCATCATTCATATTATTCATTTAAAATAATTATCAAACATACTATACATGCTATAGTTATTCAGAAGCAACTTCATTCAGAATCTTTGAACCATTCACATTATAAACCAATTACATTATTTTGCTATTACTAACTATTGCATGTGTTACTAATTGTTGTTGCATCTTACATGACTAACTTGATCCATAACAAAAATGTAGGTGTTGTGTTATTAAAAGAAAACAGTACAAAGAAGATAAGTGTTACTAACATTATTCAAACAGATAGATTGTAACGAAAAAATTATTCAAACATCAAGCTTGCAACATAGAACCCTTTAATTGTTTTTATTGATTAGTGAACAAAAAGTATCTCATAAACGATACCAGAGCATCATATGAAATTGAGATTGACGATGCTATCGCAATATAACTTCGTATGAATATGGTCATAGGGTTTTGTTGAAGTAGCATTTAGAAGAAGGGGCTTTTTCCAACCTCTAAAGTTTTATGCTCTTTTACCATTCGAAACTTTTTATTAGATAGGGATTTATTCATAAAGGCTAAAAGCTCCAAAAATAGCTTCGTGCCAAACATGCCCAAAGAGAGTGTTGGACACCTTGAAACACGTACACACTAAAAAAACACACACTTAACCCTAAAGACTAGCGGAGCTTCAAGCAACTAATAGGAACCGCAAATAATGACACCCGAGCCCGGAAAGCATTAGAAAATGCCTGGAAATATAAGTAAAGACGGAGAACTATCAACAACTATCAATTACAACTATAAGTTAGCCATGAAACCTTTCAAAAATTTCTCTGCAAAATTAGGATCTCTAACAATTTTCGACTTGATTGACGACCTTCGCCATTTTTCGTGTAGGTGGTGGGGCAATGGGTAGAAATTCGTATACTATACTGTTTAAGGATGCTGATGACTTTACGTGGAAATTTCGTTAAAACAACTAAGGAGATAAAGGAATTCATAAGCCGAATAACAAAGAGGTAGAACGATCTGTGCTACATCGTTATTTGAAAATCCATGAGTTAGTTGACAGTAGGAGATTATGGAGATTATGGTTAGAATGTGCACATTTTATTTTGTTAAAAAGAGACTGCAAGAAGTTAGCTCGAATAATTTGACACATTTTATTTAGTTATCTATAAGTAAAGGAGCATATAAATATAATATTTGTAGATACATAAATAATAAATTAAAGAATTAACATGTTCTTATAATTAAGATGGCTAGATTAAATCTGATTCGCTGGTTTCCCCACGGTGCCGCTTGAGCACAGGTGTTCCTAGCTCGTCATCTGAAAAATAATAATAAGCCAAATGTGTAACAAAAGAGTAATTAAAAAAACCATATATCTATTCTCAAGGTAAAAAGATTGGATTGAAAGTTTACCAGAAGTTGTTGCCATGGCAGTTACACTTGAGTCACTTTGATCTTCACGGTAGCGCTTGATCAAAGATGCGGTATACGCTTCATCTACCTTCCCTATTTAAAATAAACAAAACAAGTATCCCATCATGAGCACAAAAATTATTTTTATAATATAATGAGACAAATTTATAATTAAATAATTTTTTTACAATAAAATAAATAAATAAATAAATTCAAACGGTTACACCATATATAACTAAAAAACAGCAGAACATACCGGTTGCGGGGTTCAAAACCTTGAAAAATGTCTTAGCTTGGTCTGCATTGGCTATTTTCTTAAATAACATGGCTTCATACTTAGTATCTAATAATAAACCATATGTAGAGTTAGTATTTCCAGCCTATAAATTTCTGAAAGTGGGTTCATATTAGCTAAGAATGTTGTAAAACCATAAGATCAAGGATTTAGTTTACTTACGACAAGTTGGTTGTGATGTATCTAATAGAAACGGTGGGGTGAAGGTAACCTTGGCGGGACATCGGGTTTCTAGTACAAGCTCATGTTGTTTCACTATCATTTTAGACGCTTTCTCATTCAGTTATATTGAACCTCCGGGCTGAGAGGAGGGATGGGAATCCGCGGTAAGCGAACAAAATCCATCTCATTTTCCATCGTTTTGTCTGTGGGAAACTATTACCAATGAATCAAACATCTGGGTGGAGATTATGTTTAAAACAAAATAAAAAATAAATAAAAAGTATAATGTATACGACTATTTAACTACAAAATACATGCACAGATATACATCAATTGTTCAAACCAGACCCTGCAAAATTGAATACCTATAAACACATGTAGAGTATTCATGACCAAACCCTAAATCCGGTAAACAAGATGATATATTAAACAACAATAATCTAATGAAAGAATACATAGAAAAATTAATACCTGTATAATTTCCTTTGCTTGCAGAGCTTGATGTAGAATGAGAGAGAAGACCCGTTCTTTCTTTAATAATTTCTATTTATATTTCTACTAGGGCAATGCCTAAGATAGAATCACGTTAAAAGTCGGCGATCTCTGGTGGTTAACGATCGTGTTGTATGCCTGGACGATGGATTTTAACCCTATTACTTTTGCGTTGCAAGACTTGGGCCTAAGGATTGGCCCATCTGACTCATCAAAAATCCATAAGGTTTCTGATTTGGGTCATGTGGATGTTGGGCTTGAATCTCCTTTGGAAGCTAATTTGGGCCTGAAGGCCCAGTCGGTCTGGTTGGTTTTGATCGTCATCAACCAGAGTAGCTGACGATGATGGAATTTTAGATGTTGTTTTACGGCACAATGTGGGTACCAAGGACTAACCTTCTTCTTCAACGGTGAATTTTCAAAGTGTCGATTCCGGTGTCTCTTTAGAAGGCAAGTGTTCTAGATTTTTCGAGGAAGCTACAAAAAAACTTTAAAGAGTGTTAAGATAAAAGAAAAGTGATTAATAGAAGACGGTTCCAAGTCAAAAAAAAAAAAAAAAAAAAAAAAAAAAAAAAAAAAAAAAACTATGGCTAAGACCAATCTCAACCATGACGTCGTCATGGGCATTTCCCCTCATAACACTCTCATAACACACCATTGCCAACCATGACATACTTTCTCAAATTATTATTATTATTATTATTATTATTATTATTATTATTAGTGGAGGACCCCGCGAATTCGCGGGGGTATGTGAGTGTTTGTAAAGAAATAATGTTTATGATTATTGTATTTAGTGTAAGTAGTTATGTTAGTTGTTCTGTATCCAATGTATGTACTTAAATTTAAAAACCAACCATATATGTCTGTAAAAAACTTTAAAAGTTGAACATAATATAAAATACTTACACAGTTATTGTAGACATATAAAAAACATTGATAATGAAAACCAAAAACATATTTATTATAAAAAAAAATCTAGAAGCAAATGTAGTTATCGAAATGCAACATAAAAACAAATAGAAAAGTTTGTTTGAGGCGTTTGCCTCGTGTGGTTGCACAATCTGACCATGTTTATTGTAGCACGAGTATTGCGTGTTAGTAGTGATAATGTTGCACAATCAGACCACGTTTATTGAGTATTGTAGCATGAGTATTGTTTCAGTAGTGATAATTTCCTTTGACATGTTAGTTGAAGACCCGCGAATTCGCCGAATTTTTTTAGGGATTAATCTGTGTTGAATTGTCAGAATAATTATATGTTGAATAGTAGAGCATTTCAGCATTTCAGCATTTCAGCATTTACAGTTGGACTTGTCCAAATTTAACACTTGAATACATGAAACACCGGATGACGATGCAATAAATACAGGATCAGTAGAGCATCCAACGCCTACATTGTTGGTTGATAAAGATAAATATTAAAATGTGTAGCTGAGATATGAAGAATACATATCAGTGATTCATAGTGATTCATATCAGTTATTGCTTTTAACATAGTGTTTTTTTTATTAAATTGTCTATAATACTTGTACTAACGATACTCCTATATCCTGGCATGTGGCGTTAGAAACAATGAGTAATGACAGGGAGATATCCAACATAAAATTCAATAAGAATACTCAATTTAGGGAGTAATGATTATGTTTTTTATTTGTTCAAGTACCATGTCATTGCTGAATTGCAAGCTTGTTGACAACTTTACCCATTACACTGACCCATTAATTCTGACCCATTACCAATGCCTTAAAAAAAATTATAAACTTTATAACACATTGACCCATTACACTGACCCATTAAATCTGACCCATTACCAACGCCTTTAAAAAAAAACTTTATAACAGCTTTACCCATTACACTGACTCATTTATTCGGACCCATTACCAATGCCTTTAAAAGAAACTTTATAACAACTTTACCCATTACACTGACCCATTAATTCTGGCCCATTACCAATGGCTTTTTAAAAAAAATTAAAAAGAAACTAAAAAAAAAAAAAATAATAACAACTTTACCCATTACATAAGAGCATGATGATGATGAACCACTGTCTATTAACAAATTTCTAAAGAAGGTGACCAAGACTAAAAAAGAATGAGGCAGTTGGAGAAAGAATACAGAGGAAGAAACTTTTGAGTTATCATGTCATTCTTCCCCATTTTTCTTATGCAATCGCTTTTCTTTTGAAACCATTTACTATGCCCTGCATGACTGAAACCCATCGGTTTGTCGAGCATAATTTCAAGAAGAATCGAATTGTACCAGGCACATGTATCAAGTAAAACTGAAAGGGAAATAATATAGCATATAGATAGATGAATTAAAGACGCCGTTACCTGAAAGGGCTGGTAATTACACCCACTCGACTGCTCAAATATGATGTAACACATGGCGTGTTAGCTCCTCTAAACTATTAAAACATTCTACTTGTTACAATAATAAGGTGGTTTTCCAGATGTTGAATAATCAATAATGTCTTAAAAAGCACAAAAAAAAAAGATTCAGTAAAGGCTCCATAAGACCGCAACACACCATAATTAATAATCAATATTATAGTGGTATTTATCACCCAATATAACACCAGTAACAGTATAATTAATAAATCTAACCCAAAAACAGTTTATGCACCTCTGATAAGAATATCACATGAACAGGAAAGGCTCCATAACACAGCAACACACCAACAGAAACATTTTAATCAAGTAGAACCAATAGAATAGTAACAAATAACTATGGACTGACTCAGACACATAAGCACAAGAGTACAAAGATTGGAGCAACCTCTGATATGGGTAGAAGCTCAAATTGAAAATATGGCAGTCTAGGTTATGAAAATGGATCATCATCTGTACTTTAAATATGAAGGGCCCTCTTCTACGATAAAACCAAAGAACAATTTTACCATAAACATACCTATCATACCTGAAAAAAAAAAGGACCAAAATCTTCAAAGGAACAAAAGTTAACATTTATCCAACCTTATCACTCCTTTGAATAAGAGAGTAGTACCACCATTACCATGCACTCTCACCAAAATCTCCAAACCTATGTGATTGTTATCATAAAATTGACACATTTGACTCAAGTTTAACCTGTGAAGACTAACAGCGTTGACTTTTAAAAAGACCAAATTGTCTTGACAATTAAATTATGATAAAACAATCAAAAAACCTACTCAATCTCCCCTTATAACTCCAAAACCCAAATCATGTCCCAATATGTACATCCGCCAATTCCAGGTTTCATAACTGCATATCACCAAGCAAGGTTGCCCATAAAAGGTCTAAATTATAAAACACCCAAACCACCCACCCAACCCAAGTGGATTTTTATTTGCAAAGTACAAAAATTATTTTTTATTATTCTCTCTAACCTTTTCAATCTTCATTCTCTGATTCCAGCCACAAAATACCCTCATTCTCTGATTCGAGGGGCTTTCTGAGGGAATAAACACAATTGTAGTTGAAGATCTTCATCAGACAGCTAGCTTTTTTAGATGGCACCAAACACATCATTCCACCTGCTAAGTCAGACCTCTTTTCTTACGTTCATCCCCTCCTTCAATTTCATTATTCTTTTATATGTATGTTCATCCCCACCTAGAGCTTAAATACAACTACACAAGAAGGGGATACAATGAGCCAAACATACAAATAAGTATAAACACATATAGATACATAATACACACAAATACATACATATACATGAATACATCCCATCAAGGGCTAAAATAATTAAAAACTTCATACCAAGACATGGAGTTTACTTTGAGAGTCCAACGATCCAAGGGCACTCGGTGTTGTGTTCAGAAGTAAATTGATCCTCTAACTTTGTTATATATATACGAAATACGGTGACATAACTTTATAAGTATTAGTATTTAGTATATATAATAATAACAATAAGAATGGGATTTAAGACAGGGTAAACATTGGAATCACTCACAGACGACTATTGGCCCGTTTTACCAACTGACCCGTTTGCAAACTTTATGTAAACCTCTGAATTTGATAGGTTATCGGATAAATTAAAACCTGTAAAAAGAAAGGTATACTTATTTCGTAAGGAAAAGGTTAAAGCGAATAGAGACCCAAAAATATACAGACAAATAGAACAGAGAAGCATAGGAAGAAGGTTACTTATCCTCTATGTAGACCGATATTTGTTAAACTGGATCAAATTTATGCCGAAAAAAGACTTTTGTTGTTTCAAAATAAGATCATCGATGTAAGGTTATTTTATCCTACAAGGGATAATACAATGAGACACGAGGAATATTTCAAAGGTCTTACTTAAGCTCCTTCAATGACATGATTTGACGAGAATTTAATCTACCATGATCAGAAGCTTCCGTTTTACCCCGTTTATATTTAAGTGGACAAAACTGGGTGATATTTCAAACTCTCATGGATTAAAAAGGTTAAGCTAAGGTTATAACTGCACATGAAGCGGCTCAAACATGTTGACCCATTACCCAACCCGTTTAGCCCTTTATATTATAATACCTTTAATCTGCTAAGTTGCTATTATACACACACTAATAAATAATTATATACATGTTATCAATCAGCAGTTTATATTATTAACAAATCAAGTACCTTTGGACCCGTAGTTAATACATGCTACTTTTATTTACAGTCACTTTGCATATAGTTATGTAGTTTTCAAATTACCTTAACATATTTGCGTAAAACTGTAAACATATGTAGTGGTACTACCTCTTTAGCACATATATGGCTTCACTTTTTGCAAATACACCGATTACACCATATTATTTTCCATTGTATGAAATAGCATCAATATCAATGTGAGAGCATGCTAAGACCCGTATCCACCTATAGATTCATCACCGAAAAACTCATTAATATTTTTGAAAGAGCATGTGCTTTATAGTGTAATGTATTGTAGCAGTAGCAGTAGCAGTAACAATTGATCTACCAATTGTTTGACACTTTTTTAAGAGCATGTGCTATAGTGTAAATGTATAGTGCAATGTTTGATGCACATCAAAAGTTTAATAGTATAAATTTTTTGACCCTGTTTGACTTCTAATATAGTTTAAGCCAAATTGAGTTGGTTTGATTTCAAGTTTAATTTGGATTGACCCAATTTGACTCGTAAGACCTATAATGACTTTTTTGACATAGTTTGACTTGTAAACTGCTCAAAAGTTTAAGCTACAAACATCACCAGTTTAATAGTCAACAAATGTCAAATGATAGTCAACCTATGTGAAATTAGTGGATTTTAGGTTAAAATGTGTTAATAGTGAACATATGTCATTAATTAAATATATGTTATTCAGAAACTTGCCTCATATTTGTGTTTGTCTGTAAGTCAGCTGCGCCATTAGAAGTCGGTACCATCCTAAATTCGGCATTGGCCTTCATAAGACAAAAACAAAGCCAAAACTAATACAACTTATTCGATAACTCTTCATGACATACGGTGTAGAACTTAATAATCGAATTCTTAAGATGTCTAACCTGAACAGGGGAGGCATCTACCAGACCCCGAAGTGCTAAATCTATCGTAGTGGAGTACACCTGTAGGTTCACGTCAAAAGTAACTTGTAATGAAGAGCACTTACCGCTGTTAATTACAATTCCAAAACACTAATCCAAACACCCCTAAGATCAGTTCAGTCATCAGTTCATATTCAAAAGTAACTTGTAATGAAGAGAAATTACCGTTGTACACTTCATAAAAGCACCGATGCAATTCACTTCAGAAATCCGTACATCAAAACCCAATAACATTCACAAATTTATGATTCAAAAGATGAAAAATACATTATGCAATTTCGTAAATACTTACCGATTGTAGTCAAGACATTAGCGCTTTCAAAAAACTTAAACCTTCCGTCTTCTATGTTTTGTCTGCTGCCACATATGACTAAATACGCTATCACCCTTCGATTAATGCATAAAACGAATTTTCAGGTTGAAAAATTCTTTTATTTTATTACTATCTTACTGAAATTGAATACCTCAACCATTAAAATTCATCTTTAATAAGACGATTCATCATCCTATTTCATATACTTTAGCATTGACGATCATCTTCTTTATCATATCTATTACAATCACAATGTCAAATCCAAATACTAACATCAAATTCTTGTATACATCCTCTGCAACCTATTTCACTTATGGTGCTTCACCCATAATAATATCATATCTATCCCACAATACATTTCAAATAAATATCAAAATTAAGAAAATGTAGGTCATTTATAATTATCAAACATTAAAGACAATAAAAGATTTGACATACTTTTGGATGTTCAAAGAAGAGTAGGTTCCTTTCATAGCCAGAAGTTGTTGTCGTAATGCGTATGAGTCCATTAGAGCACATCCATCTACCTGCAAATTAGATGTCACATGCTCTTAAAAATAATATGTATGATACAAATAATAAATTATATATGCTCAATAAATTAAGTGTCTACACCCTTGTTACAGATTACACACAACAGTTTCATCTCAACCAACTTTTCAACAATATCTAACAAAGATGTATAAGATACTAAGATTAATATATATGCTCATAGATTACCCACAAGAGTTTAGATTGAACATTAAAAATTATTAGACTTGTTCAGAATCTATTATTGAAAGAGATTGACTCATACTTATCATATAAAGATATAGAGTAAAAAATTCAAGATAGCATGGACCAAAAGGTATAAACATGTCTTACCAAATATATCATTAGACGATAAACTTCATTATTGGACTTCCTCATAGTTGACAACCCTATAAACATCTCTCTGGGTCTGGAAAGCATCACTTTTACGTACCTTAGGTATACGTATATGTGGATCTTAAAATCGTGTTCAATCAAACGGACCGGGTAATCTTGTGGGCCTACACAAAAATTTGATAGCTCAAATTGTTCACCTTCTTTGAAGCGTCTTCAATATAGGTCATCCCTTGTTTGTCGATCGATGCTCTTATTTTATTCCCCTGCAAATATATCTCAATCGTTGATTTCATTTGTATTGTATATAGTAGGCATACATAACCTACAAAGAAATGTCCAAGGAAAGTTCCACCACATAATATTACAGTTTGACTAAATGACGTCAAAATTTTGTGGTTATACCTCCCTTTGACTCTAATTATCAATGCGGACTCTTGTAGTAGCCAACCTCAAAGCTGCACTACAATTAGACCATTTTAACCGACATAAGACACTATTTCAAACTAACTCATCAAACAATGATCTGATCACCCCCTGCCCCCATCATTTCTAATCTTCAACTATCCATTTTAATTTAAAAAAGTCAACAAAATTTTGCAGCAGTTTCATCTCCAATATATATGACCCAAGAATCATGGGCCAAGATCAATATTTTTTCCTGTTACACTTCATACATGTTTCAATACTACCAAAACCAACACAACGAAAATCTAACTAAAAAGATACAAAACCACAAGGAAGAACAAATGACTAATATATCACCTAGTCAACTAACACTTGACCCACCTACAACATCAGCACTCATCGGCAATTCTATTAAACTTTTTTGCGATAAACCGATCTCCGTTTTTGAAATAATCCTGACAACATCAACATCAATCCATATTCATTCCTAGTTATTAAATTTAATATTTGTGATCTTCAAATTTTCATGACCACCTAAATTAAAAAGTATCAAACTTCAAGAAGTAACCAATAGAAAGTAAGCTTAACTATAATAATCAGAATAAAAAAAAAAACTAAAACAAATAAATGAAACCATTTACATACAGAATAGTATTTGAAACCCATAGTATCCGAATCCAGTACCGAATCCAAGTGTTACTAATATTTAAGGAGTATTTTTTAACACTTGACGGTGTTTTTTTTACCTGAATAATAGAAAATCAATCAAAAATATACAGACTACGATATACATATATTTACTACTACGATATACGTATATTTCCTACAAGTAACTACAAACTAATTAAAACCTGCAAACTAATGTTTCTTACATACTGATAAAAAAAAAAAATTATTCACACATCCACCAAATGGTCATCACACATGATTTATATACCTACAAACTATAGTTGAAACCTGCAAACTAATCTTCCTTGAAATATCGATAAAAAAGATATGTTGCCTAAAATCAAAGATAAGTCAACCTAAATTTGATCCACCTATTGGGGTTTACCAAACAATTGATATAACTAATTAGATCACAGAACTAATAAACCAATGTTGATAAACTTAGTGTGACCATAAAATTAACAGTTTAGTCCTTAAACTTAGTGTGGAATGAAATGTTGAACTGAACATGATAATCATTACACTTTAGTATTCAAGTATGATACAATATTAGTCCAGACATACTTGAAACATTATATATTCATTCAAGCATTTTAACGAACACTTGTTGTGCAAAGTTGTGTTCAGTATATGCATTGACAAACAAATAGAGCATCGTTACTAATCAAAAATCACTTAATTCATATTAAGCGCATACAGATGAAAAATATGCATATTAATCCAAAATCAAAATGACATCACACGAATTTACTCTTGAAAAATTAAAATCACTTAATTCGTTACCTGCTCTGGAGAGACGATGACAGTATCAACACCTTCATATAATAACATGAACCCTAATCTACGACAACAACATCCGATTAATATTGTTGTTTAGTTTGGATCGAAATCAGACTTCATCTGCAGCGTTAGGTCCACGTTATGGATCTGAATTTTGAGAGTAGATTAGGGTTTTTCAGATGATTGAAGCGAATGAATTGATTTTTATGGATGAGAGAATTTTGGGATGTTGAACGAATGAGAATGAGATTAATAGAACCCCTAAAATTGATTCTAAACCCCGCCCGTATGTTTTTGTTGAGGGCTATTTTTGTCTGTTTAGATACTAATCCGGGTAAATCACGTGATTAAGGGCTTAATTTAAAATGGATGACTAGGATCAGAGGTGGTTAAAATATTGGATGGTTATGATTTATTTTTAAGGGGATTTTTCACTCTATTGTGTGTTTACTTTAATATATATAATATAAATATATAATATATATATATATATATATATATATATATATATATATATATATATATATAGAGAGAGAGAGAGAGCGCGAGAGATTATTATTATTATTATTATTATTATTATTATTATTATATAACAAATAAAAAATTGTTTTTGAACATCACATTTATTAAACAACAAAGGTTAATACGGTTACATTTTTTTTTCCAAAAGGAAAACGACATAAACTTGAACATAAATTAAAAATTACATAAACTTAAACATAAAAAAAAAACTATTAAACTAGTCATCATCGTTGTCCTCATCTTCGTCTTGGTCATCATTGGCGGTTGTATCGGAAGGCCCAACTTGTGGTACGTGTCGAACACGGAAATTTGCAGGAAGATTCCAAATGTGTTCGATGAGCTTTTGTCGTAGAAGATGATGAATGGTGGAATCTCGCAACTCTTTATTAACCCGAATGTGCGCTTGAACCCTTTCTTCAATTGATCTTCTTGTACGACGAGCGGGCATATAGTTTTCTTCAAGGTCACACATTGCCCTTCTGTTGTCCTCGGTGATCGTGTTGTGTAATATAACACAAGTGTGCATAATTCTTCGGATTCTTTCAACATAGAATTGTCGGGAAGGGTTTTTAATTATTGACCAACGACCTTGAAGCACTCCGAAGGCCCGTTCAATATCATTTCGGGCAGCTTCTTGGAACCTTTTAAATTTTGTACATTCAGGGGTAGGTGGACTTTTGAAAGACTTAACCAAAGTCGCCCATTCAGGATATATCCCATCGGTTAAATAATAACCTTTAGTGCAATTACATCCACTAACCGAAAAATTACACGCAGATGCATTATCTTGAAGTAGGTCGTTAAATAAATCGGATTGATTATGCAAATTGATGTCATTGTTTGAAACGGCGGGTTCAAAATAAGCGTGCCAAATCCATAAGTCATACGATGCAACCGCTTCTAACATGATTGGGTATCCGAGATCGCCTCTTGTATAATGACCTTTGTATCTATATGGACAGTTTTTCCATGCCCAATGCATGCAATCTAGACTACCCAACATGCCCGAAAAACCGTGTATTTCAGCATGCGCATTTATAAGACGTTGTACGTCTTGTGGAGTCGGTTTTCTCAATTATTCATTAGCGTACAAATGAAATACACTTTTACAAAAATTATTCAAACAATCGTATGACGTTTGTTGACCCATATGTAAGTACTCATGAAAAGCATCAGGTGCAGTACCGTACGCTAATTGTCGTATCGCGGATGTGCATTTTTGAAAAATTCACGGGGAGGAGTTGCGTAACTTTAATGGAAGGGATGTGAAGTTCTTGCGTTTTTTCGTTTGGTCTAGATCGAGGGGTGTTTGACTTGCTCGTTGGTTTATTTGATAGTGTAGATGTTCAGTCCCACCGATGTCTCCCATCCATGTCTCGACTTCTAAACTTGACGTAAAAGCCCATGTGGCCCAATTCAATCAGATTTGATTAACTATTTTCAAGAAAAACTATAACTTTTTATTAACAAAAAATACTTCATCAAAAAGAAGATGAAGACCCAAACACATGAAACAAACAACTTTCGTGAATATTTATCTGTAACTTTCTAGATTTTATTATATTATCTTTCTATAAAAGTTTTTGCGATGCACATACTTTTAAAAAATTTGCAAAAACGTCTCTCGAGATTTTCAAGTTGCATGTCGAGTATTCTCATTCATCCCCAAATCGCAATATTCTCTTTTTAATATTCAGATTATTAATTTAGATTATTAGTAATATACAAAATGAAGATGTTTAATTAGGTAGTTAAGTGCACAATTAGTCAAGCTAAATACTCGTTTTAGCTATTTTAATTATGGATTATATATCGGAAGGCACTCACGTTTATTATTATATGTTTGTGGCTTACCCATATTCAAAAATATATTTTTAAGTCACCTAAATTTATCGTTTTATGTTTGTATGCTACATATATTTAATAGGCCACCTAAATACTGGTGCATATGAAAACAACGGAGTACAATATTATAAATAATGCTAACTAAAAAATACATGGATATTTGTGTTATTTAACATTTTTCGATAGGTTTTTAACAGATATGGAATGAGTTGTAATCAGAAGAAAACAAGTAAAAGGTTGAGAACCAAGGAACACATCTCAGCCTTTGGATCTTTTTTGATCAATGCACCAGATTAAACCAACAATTTGTACTGGAAGGGTATTTTCGTCTTTTGCCAATTACACCCTTACGTACTTGACAAAACCTCGAAGGCTATCGATCAAATCCCTCAAAACCCTAACAGGCTCCTGGCGATCGGCGATTAACGTTTCTCCGGCGACCGATCGGTCATCTTCAACCTCGTTAACACCGTTATAGCTCCGATTTATGATCATACGATTCTAACGGATTTAACGTTGATTAGTATAAGCAGTCGATCACTCAAAAATTGCAGGATATACGAATTCTTCTCAAAATCAATTGATATTCACCTTCAATTTAAGCAAAATGGAACCAGAAATCGATATCAGTAACGAAGAACAAATCAAAATCCAGAATGCTGAAGGTATGTGTATTGTTTCTTCTTTAATCACATGTGATTAAATTTGGATGAAACAGTATTTACTTTGAATTTGAGTAATTTCTTTGTCAATCACATGTAAATTCCAGTTAAAGTGATAATCATAAATAGAATGAAGACAGAAACTGAACTGTTGTAAATTTCAAGTTAGTCAATCACATGTGATTGAGTTTAATGATATGTATTTTGTTGCATGATCGTTTCACTGCTGCGAATCAAATTGTCCAATCAATTAATCAATGGAAGAAGAATACGAAGCAACGGAGCCAGAAAACGAACCAATTGAAGTAGAATACGGGATCAGTGATGAAGAAATTATAGATAACGCTACAGGTATGTTTTTTTTTCGTATTGGATCACATGTGATTGGGTATTATGATGATACATTACTGTGATTTAATACCTGTGATTATACTGTGATTGTATATATTCAATCACATGTGATTATCTTTATTTAATCACATGTGATTTTGTTTTATGTTAATACCTGTGATTATACGTATGATGAAATAAAACATATTGTAAATTTTTTCGTATTGGATCACATGTGATTGGGTATTATGATGATACATTACTGTGATTTAATACCTGTGATTATACTGTGATTGTATATATTCAATCACATGTGATTATCTTTATTTAATCACATGTGATTTTGTTTTATGTTAATACCTGTGATTATACGTATGATGAAATAAAACATATTGTAAATTTTTTCGTATTGGATCACATGTGATTGGGTATTACGATGATACATTACTGTGATTTAATACCTGTGATTATACTGTGATTGTATTTATTCAATCACATGTGATTATGTTAATTTAATCACATGTGATTTTGTTTTATGATAATACTATATGTGATATGTATATCTGTGTCTCTTTTCATGCACTTGTTTCTTGTTAAAAATCACTTGTGATTGTTTTAGTCATTTGTCATATGAATGAGTGAATAACAGTTAAATCACATGTGATTGTCTTTATTAGATATGAATGAGTGAAAGTAACATATTAGTCACTGATCATGTGTTAGTTTTTTAAGTTATATTTAGTGAACATTTAAATCACATGTGATTGTCTATTTTTTTTTGGACAGGTATAGATACACCAATAGTAGGTACAACACGTAAAAAAGAAACACCAGGTGGTTCATTGTATTATGCACCAATCGTTGATGAGAGTTTACTACCAGTTGTTGGAAAAAATTATGGAACACTTGAAGAGTGTGAAAAAATGTATAGGTTATACGCGTTTCATGCATGTTTTGACATACGAAAGTCAACTCAAAAGACTACAAAATCTGGGTTGGTGAAGCAGAAATATTACTTGTGCAATAGAGGTGGTGTGCCAATGCAAGTGAACTTTGACACATTGCAAAGTAGTAAAAAGCCAATTAGGAAAAGCAACATGGAATGCACCGGATGTAGGGCTAGGGTTAAATTCGATTGGGTGTATGGAACTAATACGTGTAGTGACCCGAACTTTTCCATGTTTATATATATTAATTGAGATTGATATTTACATGATTAAATGTTTCCAACATATTAAGCAATCAAACTTGTTAAGACTTGATTAATTGAAATAGGTTTCATATAGACAATTGACTACCCAAGTTGACCGGTGATTCACGAACGTTAAAACTTGTAAAAACTATATGATGACATATATATGGTTATATATATAGTTAACATGATATTATGATAAGTAAACATATCATTAAGTGTATTAACAATGAACTACATATGTAAAAACAAGACTACTAACTTAATGATTTTGAAACGAGACATATATGTAACGATTATCGTTGTAACGACATTTAATGTATATATATATCATATTAAGAGATATTCGTACATCATAATATCATGATAATATAATAATTTAAAATCTCTTTTGATATTATAAACATTGGGTTAACAACATTTAACAAGATCGTTAACCTAAAGGTTTCAAAACAACATTTACATGTAACGACTAACGATGACTTAACGACTCAGTTAAAATGTATATACATGTAGTGTTTTAATATATATTCATACACTTTTGAAAGACTTCAAGACACTTATCAAAATACTTCTACTTAACAAAAATGCTTACAATTACATCCTCGTTCAGTTTCATCAACAATTCTACTCGTATGCACCGTATTCGTACTCGTACAATACACAGCTTTTAGATGTATGTACTATTGGTATATACACTCCAATAATCAGCTCTTAGCAGCCCATGTGAGTCACCTAACACATGTGGGAACCATCATTTGGCAACTAGCATGAAATATCTCATAAAATTACAAAAATATGAGTAATCATTCATGACTTATTTACATGAAAACAAAATTACATATCCTTTATATCTAATCCATACACCAACGACCAAAAACACCTACAAACACTTTCATTCTTCAATTTTGTTCATCTAATTGATCTCTCTCAAGTTCTATCTTCAAGTTCTAAGTGTTCTTCATATATTCTACAAGTTCTAGTTACATAAAATCAAGAATACTTTCAAGTTTGCTAGCTCACTTCCAATCTTGTAAGGTGATCATCCAACCTCAAGAAATCTTTGTTTCTTACAGTAGGTTATCATTCTAATACAAGGTAATAATCATATTCAAACTTTGGTTCAATTTCTATAACTATAACAATCTTATTTCAAGTGATGATCTTACTTGAACTTGTTTTCGTGTCATGATTCTGCTTCAAGAACTTCGAGCCATCCAAGGATCCGTTGAAGCTAGATCCATTTTTCTCTTTTCCAGTAGGTTTATCCAAGGAACTTAAGGTAGTAATGATGTTCATAACATCATTCGATTCATATATATAAAACTATCTTATTCGAAGGTTTAAACTCGTAATCACTAGAACATAGTTTAGTTAATTCTAAACTTGTTCGCAAACAAAAGTTAATCCTTCTAACTTGACTTTTAAAATTAACTAAACACATGTTCTATATCTATATGATATGCTAACTTAATGATTTAAAACCTGGAAACACGAAAAACACCGTAAAATCGGATTTACGCCGTCGTAGTAACACCGCGGGCTGTTTTGGGTTAGTTAATTAAAAACTATGATAAACTTTGATTTAAAAGTTGTAATTCTGAGAAAATGATTTTTATTATGAACATGAAACTATATTCAAAAATTATGGTTAAACTCAAAGTGGAAGTATGTTTTCTAAAATGGTCATCTAGACGTCGTTCTTTCGACTGAAATGACTACCTTTACAAAAACGACTTGTAACTTATTTTTCCGACTATAAACCTATACTTTTCTGTTTAGATTCATAAAATAGAGTTCAATATGAAACCATAGCAATTTGATTCACTCAAAACGGATTTAAAATGAAGAAGTTATGGGTAAAACAAGATTGGATAATTTTTCTCATTCTAGCCACGTGAAAATTGGTAACACATCTATTCCAACCATAACTTAATCAACTTGTATTGTATATTATGTAATCTTGAGATACCATAGACACGTATACAATGTTTCGACCTATCATGTCGACACATCTATATATATTTCGGAACAACCATAGACACTCTATATGTGAATGTTGGAGTTAGCTATACAGGGTTGAGGTTGATTCCAAAATATATATAGTTTGAGTTGTGATCAATACTGAGATACGTATACACTGGGTCGTGGATTGATTCAAGATAATATTTATCGATTTATTTCTGTACATCTAACTATGGACAACTAGTTATAGGTTACTAACGAGGACAGCTGACTTAATAAACTTAAAACATCAAAATATATTAAAAGTGTTGTAAATATATTTTGAACATACTTTAATATATATGTATATATTGTTATAGGTTCGTGAATCAACAGTGGCCAAGTCTTACTTCCCGACGAAGTAAAAATCTGTGAAAGTGAGTTATAGTCCCACTTTTAAAATCTAATATTTTTGGGATGAGAATACATGCAGGTTTTATAAATGATTTACAAAATAGACACAAGTACGTGAAACTACATTCTATGGTTGAATTATCGAAATCGAATATGCCCCTTTTTATTAAGTCTGGTAATCTAAGAATTAGGGAACAGACACCCTAATTGACGCGAATCCTAAAGATAGATCTATCGGGCCCAACAAGCCCCATCCAAAGTGCCGGATGCTTTAGTACTTCGAAATTTATATCATATCCGAAGGGTGTCCCGGAATGATGGGGATATTCTTATATATGCATCTTATTGATGTCGGTTACCAGGTGTTCACCATATGAATGATTTTTATCTCTATGTATGGGATGTGTATTGAAATATGAAATCTTGTGGTCTATTATTATGATTTGATATATATAGGTTAAACCTATAACTCACCAACATTTTTGTTGACGTTTTAAGCATGTTTATTCTCAGGTGATTATTAAGAGCTTCCGCTATCGCATACTTAAATAAGGACGAGATTTGGAGTCTATGCTTGTATGATATTGTGTAAAAACTGCATTCAAGAAACTTATTTTGTTGTAACATATTTGTATTGTAAATCATTATGTAATGGTCGTGTGTAAACAGGATATTTTAGATTATCATTATTTGATAATCTACGTAAAGCTTTTTAAAACCTTTATCTATGAAATAAAGGTTATGGTTTGTTTTAAAAATGAATGCAGTCTTTGAAAAACGTCTCATATAGAGGTCAAAACCTCGCAACGAAATCAATTAATATGGAACGTTTTTAATCAATAAGAACGGGACATTTCAGTTGGTATCCGAGCGTTGGTCTTAGAGAACCAGAAAATTTGCATTAGTGTGTCTTATCGAGTTTGTTAGGATGCATTAGTGATTCTGGACTTCGACCGTGTTTTCTTTAAAAATGATTGCTTAACATTTTTGTTGGAAACTATATATTTTTAACATATGAATATTATGTGATATATTAATCTCTTAACGTGTTTGATATTATGTGATAGATGTCTACCTCTAGAACAAGTCCCATTGACTCACCTAATAATAATGAAGAGTCAAATGTAAATTGGAATGATTCGTGGACTGATTCACAAGTTCCCGAAGAGGAACCGGAAGAAGAGTCGGAACCGGAAGAAGAATCGGAACCGGAAGAAGAATCGGAACCGGTGGGGGAAATAATAAAACGGTTAAGTAAAAGAGAATCCTCAACCAACCGACCAAGGTTAATTATGGTCAATGGTGTTTCCGCCAAGGAAGCAAAATATTGGGAGGATTACCAATTCTCCGATGAATCGGATTCCGACGAGAATTCCAATGATGTTATAGAAATTACCCCAACTGAATTTAAAAAGGCAAAAGAAAATAATAAGGGAAAGGGCATAAAAATAGAGAAATCTAATTCCAACCCCGATGAACTTTATATGTATCGTCAACCCCCGAAGTCCTTAAGTTGTAACAATGACCCGGGAACCTCTAAACCACCAGGTTTTTCTAAACCAATGTGGACAACGACGGCTCGTATTAGGGGAACATCATATATCCCTAGAAACTTGGCAAAACGAACCAAAACCGAAGAAGAAGAAACGAGCGAGTCGGAATAAGATAGTTGTATTCGTGTGGTGTAATATATGTAATATAGTGTTCTTATGCTTAATGATATATGTAAAAATTGCTTGTATTAATAAGTATTTTTTTATAAATCTAACTCTTGTCTATTTTACAGTTTAAAAACACAAAATAGATAGACAACCCAATATTTTAAGAGACCTACCCGGAGACATGATTGATGAAATCTTGTCTAGAGTCGGCCAGAATTCCTCGGCACAACAATTTAAGGCGAGATCAGTTTGTAAGACATTCGAAGAACGTTCCAAGAATGTCTTGGTTTATAAGAGACTTTCGTTTGAAAGATGGGGGATAGCACATTGGGAAACCCATAAGTTACGATGTGTTTACTTTGACGCATATATTGCGGGGAACCCAAATGCTATTTTACGCAACGGGTTAAGAAATTATTTTGACTCAATATATCCGAATATTGGACTTCGTGATTTAGAAAAAGCGGCTAACATGCAACATAAAGAAGCATGTTATGCTTACGGATTAGTAATGTTCGCTTCTCACCAAAGTGAGAACAAGAACATCGGGCTACAACTATTAAACAAAATGTTTCCACAAGTGACGGAGTCGGTAATTGGGGTAAGAAATGAGGTTTTTAGATTGTTACGGGACTATTGGACATTACGTAACCCTCGTCCCTTTGACGACGTTACAACACGCTGTCTTATCAACGGCCATAACGGTTATGTTCCACAAGACCAAGGATGGGAAGTAGTCCTAGTAAAACCAGAATGCATGACTTGTTTCTGGACGTATGAATTACGTGTCTTTATTGCCTTTGCTGAACGACTTGTGTACTAGCTAGAATTATCTTCACAACTATCTTGTATCAAAGTTATTGTGTGCTATATTTCATGCTTTATGTAAAATAAGCGGTATTGTAAGTTTGTAAAAATATTCTATAAAAGTTTGAACGCGAAATATTATTATAATCAGTTTTTCATATAGAATTGTAGTAGTTGAATTGTATATTAGCTACTAAGTATGAACTTAACGGGTAGGTACTACCCGAATTTAAACTTATAAAACGCTAATATGAAGAAAAAGCTTTTATAAATGAGTTCATATTATGCTACGAAATACTATTAACTACTCTTAATATTCTGTATGATTAACTTGTTCCATTTGACTATTTTGAAGGAAATGGCACCGACTACTCGACACACCGTGAATATGAATGAAGAGGAATTCCGTACTTTTCTAGCTTCAAACATAGCCGCAGTACAGGCTGCGCTACATACCAACAATAACCTTGGATCTAGCAGTACAGGAAATCGTGTAGGATGCACCTACAAAGAATTCACTGCCTGCAAACCTTTGGAATTTGATGGAACCGAAGGACCGATCGGATTGAAACGGTGGACCGAGAAGGTCGAATCGGTGTTTGCCATAAGTAAGTGTACTGAAGAGGACAAAGTGAAGTACGCTACGCATACCTTCACAGGTTCTGCGTTAACATGGTGGAATACCTATCTAGAGCAAGTGGGACAAGACGATGCGTACGCACTACTGTGGTCAGCATTCAAGCACTTGATGAACGAGAAGTACCGTCCCAGAACCGAGGTCAATAAGCTCAAGACAGAACTTAGAGGGTTACGAACCCAAGGATTTGATATTACCACGTACGAAAGACGATTCACAGAATTGTGCCTATTGTGTCCGGGAGCATTCGAAGATGAGGAAGAGAAGATCGACGCATTTGTGAAAGGATTACCGGAAAGAATCCAAGAAGATATAAGTTCACACGAGCCCGCCTCTATACAACAGGCATGTAGAATGGCTCACAAACTAGTGAACCAGATTGAAGAAAGAATTAAAGAACAGACTGCTGAAGAGGCCAATATGAAGCAAGTCAAAAGAAAGTGGGAGGAAAACGGTGATAAGAATCACCAATACAACAACAACAGCAATTACAACAATAATCGCAACAATTATCCCAACAATCGCAACATCAATCGCAACTACAACAAACGGCCCAACAACAACAACAACAACAGCAACAACAACTACAACAATCATCCCAACAACAATAATAACCGCAACAACAACAACAATCAGAAGCAGCTATGCCAAAGGTGTGAAAAGTATCACTCGGGGTTCTGCACCAAATTTTGCAACAAGTGTAAAAGAAATGGTCATAGCGCGGCGAAGTGTGAGGTTTACGGACCAGGGGTTAATAGAACGAAAGGAACAAATGGTGTCGGAACGAGTAATGGCGGAGCAAGTAGTGTCGGAGCAAGTTATGCCAATATAGTTTGTTATAAATGTGGAAAACCGGGCCACATTATTAGAAATTGCCCGAACCAGGAGAACACGAATGGACAAGGCCGCGGAAGAGTTTTCAATATTAATGCGGCAGAGGCACAGGAAGACCCGGAGCTTGTTACGGGTACGTTTCTTATTGACAATAAATCTGCTTACGTTTTATTTGATTCGGGTGCGGATAGAAGCTATATGAGTAGAGATTTTTGTGCTAAATTAAGTTGTCCATTGACGCCTTTGGATAGTAAATTTTTACTCGAATTAGCAAATGGTAAATTAATTTCAGCAGATAATATATGTCGGAATCGAGAAATTAAACTGGTTAGCGAAACATTTAAGATTGATTTGATACCAGTAGAGTTAGGGAGTTTTGATGTGATAATCGGTATGGACTGGTTGAAAGAAGTGAAAGCAGAGATCGTCTGTTACAAAAATGCAATTCGCATTATACGAGAAAAAGGAAAACCCTTAATGGTGTACGGAGAAAAGGGCAACACGAAGCTACATCTTATTAGTAATTTGAAGGCACAAAAACTAATAAGAAAAGGTTGCTATGCTGTTCTAGCACACGTCGAGAAAGTACAAACTGAAGAAAAGAGCATCAATGATGTTCCCATTGCAAAAGAATTTCCCGATGTATTTCCGAAAGAATTACCGGGATTACCCCCACATCGATCCGTTGAATTTCAAATAGATCTTGTACCAGGAGCTGCACCAATAGCTTGTGCTCCTTACAGACTCGCACCCAGCGAGATGAAAGAACTACAAAGCCAATTACAAGAACTTTTAGAGCGTGGTTTCATTCGACCAAACACATCACCGTGGGGAGCTCCTGTTTTGTTTGTCAAGAAGAAAGATGGTACATTCAGGTTGTGTATCGACTACCGAGAGTTGAACAAACTTACCATCAAGAACCGCTACCCACTACCGAGAATCGACGACTTATTTGATCAACTACAAGGCTCGTCTGTTTATTCAAAGATTGACTTACGTTCCGGGTATCATCAAATGCGGGTGAAAGAAGATGATATTCCAAAGACTGCTTTCAGAACACGTTACGGTCATTACGAGTTTATGGTCATGCCGTTTGGTTTAACTAATGCACCAGCTGTGTTCATGGACCTTATGAACCGAGTGTGTGGACCATACCTTGACAAGTTTGTCATTGTTTTCATTGATGACATACTTATTTACTCAAAGAATGACCAAGAACACGGTGAACATTTGAGAAAGGTGTTAGAAGTATTGAGGAAGGAAGAATTGTACGCTAAGTTTTCAAAGTGTGCATTTTGGTTGGAAGAAGTTCAATTCCTCGGTCACATAGTGAACAAAGAAGGTATTAAGGTGGATCCGGCAAAGATAGAAACTGTTGAAAAGTGGGAAACCCCGAAAACTCCGAAACACATACGCCAGTTTTTAGGACTAGCTGGTTACTACAGAAGTTTCATCCAAGACTTTTCCAGAATAGCAAAACCCTTGACTGCATTAACGCATAAAGGGAAGAAATTTGAATGGAAGGATGAACAAGAGAAAGCGTTTCAGTTATTGAAGAAAAAGCTAACTACGGCACCTATATTGTCATTGCCTGAAGGGAATGATGATTTTGTGATTTATTGTGACGCATCAAAGCAAGGTCTCGGTTGTGTATTAATGCAATGAACGAAGGTGATTGCTTATGCGTCTAGACAATTGAAGATTCACGAACAAAATTATACGACGCATGATTTGGAATTAGGCGCGGTTGTTTTTGCATTAAAGACTTGGAGGCACTACTTATATGGGGTCAAAAGTATTATATATATACCGACCACAAAAGTCTTCAACACATATTTAATCAGAAACAACTGAATATGAGGCAGCGTAGGTGGATTGAATTATTGAATGATTACGACTTTGAGATTCGTTACCACCCGGGGAAGGCAAATATGGTAGCCGATGCCTTGAGCAGGAAGGACAGAGAACCCATTCGAGTAAAATCTATGAATATAATGATTCATAATAACCTTACTACTCAAATAAAGGAGGCGCAACAAGGAGTTTTAAAAGAGGGAAATTTAAAGGATGAAATACCCAAAGGATCGGAGAAGCATCTTAATATTCGGAAAGACGGAACCCGGTATAGGGCTGAAAGGATTTGGGTACCAAAATTTGGAGATATGAGAGAAATGGTACTTAGAGAAGCTCATAAAACCAGATACTCAATACATCCTGGAACGGGGAAGATGTACAAGGATCTCAAGAAACATTTTTGGTGGCCGGGTATGAAAGCTGATGTTGCTAAATACGTAGGAGAATGTCTGACGTGTTCTAAGGTCAAAGCTGAGCATCAGAAACCATCAGGTCTACTTCAACAACCCGAAATCCCAGAATGGAAATGGGAAAACATTACCATGGATTTCATCACTAAATTGCCAAGGACTGCAAGTGGTTTTGATACTATTTGGGTAATAGTTGATCGTCTCACCAAATCAGCACACTTCCTGCCAATAAGAGAAGATGACAAGATGGAGAAGTTAGCACGACTGTATTTGAAGGAAGTCATCTCCAGACATGGAATACCAATCTCTATTATCTCTGATAGGGATGGCAGATTTATTTCAAGATTCTGGCAGACATTACAGCAAGCATTAGGAACTCGTCTAGACATGAGTACTGCCTATCATCCACAAACTGATGGGCAGAGCGAAAGGACGATACAAACGCCTGAAGACATGCTACGAGCATGTGTTATTGATTTCGGAAACAGTTGGGATCGACATCTACCGTTAGCAGAATTTTCCTACAACAACAGCTACCATTCAAGCATTGAGATGGCGCCGTTTGAAGCACTTTATGGTAGAAAGTGCAGGTCTCCGATTTGTTGGAGTGAAGTGGGGGATAGACAGATTACGGGTCTGGAGATTATACAAGAAACTACCGAGAAGATCATCCAAATTCAACAACGGTTGAAAACCGCCCAAAGTCGACAAAAGAGCTACGCTGACATTAAAAGAAAAGATATAGAATTTGAAATTGGAGAGATGGTCATGCTTAAAGTTGCACCTTGGAAAGGCGTTGTTCGATTTGGTAAACGAGGGAAATTAAATCCAAGGTATATTGGACCATTCAAGATTATTGATCGTGTCGGACCAGTAGCTTACCGACTTGAGTTACCTCAACAACTCGCGGCTGTACATAACACTTTCCACGTCTCGAATTTGAAGAAATGTTTTGCTAAAGAAGATCTCACTATTCCGTTAGATGAAATCCAAATCAACGAAAAACTTCAATTCATCGAAGAACCCGTCGAAATAATGGATCGTGAGGTTAAAAGACTTAAGCAAAACAAGATACCAATTGTTAAGGTTCGATGGAATGCTCGTAGAGGACCCGAGTTCACCTGGGAGCGTGAAGATCAGATGAAGAAGAAATACCCGCATCTCTTTCCAGAAGATTCGTCAACACCTTCAACAGCTTAAAATTTCGGGACGAAATTTATTTAACGGGTAGGTACTGTAGTGACCCGAACTTTTCCATGTTTATATATATTAATTGAGATTGATATTTACATGATTAAATGTTTCCAACATATTAAGCAATCAAACTTGTTAAGACTTGATTAATTGAAATAGGTTTCATATAGACAATTGACTACCCAAGTTGACCGGTGATTCACGAACGTTAAAACTTGTAAAAACTATATGATGACATATATATGGTTATATATATAGTTAACATGATGTTATGATAAGTAAACATATCATTAAGTGTATTAACAATGAACTACATATGTAAAAACAAGACTACTAACTTAATGATTTTGAAACGAGACATATATGTAACGATTATCGTTGTAACGACATTTAATGTATATATATCATATTAAGAGATATTCGTACATCATAATATCATGATAATATAATAATTTAAAATCTCTTTTGATATTATAAACATTGGGTTAACAACATTTAACAAGATCGTTAACCTAAAGGTTTCAAAACAACATTTACATGTAACGACTAACGATGACTTAACGACTCAGTTAAAATGTATATACATGTAGTGTTTTAATATGTATTCATACACTTTTGAAAGACTTCAAGACACTTATCAAAATACTTCTACTTAACAAAAATGCTTACAATTACATCCTCGTTCAGTTTCATCAACAATTCTACTCGTATGCACCGTATTCGTACTCGTACAATACACAGCTTTTAGATGTATGTACTATTGGTATATACACTCCAATGATCAGCTCTTAGCCGCCCATGTGAGTCACCTAACACATGTGGGAACCATCATTTGGCAACTAGCATGAAATATCTCATAAAATTACAAAAATATGAGTAATCATTCATGACTTATTTACATGAAAACAAAATTACATATCCTTTATATCTAATCCATACACCAACGACCAAAAACACCTACAAACACTTTCATTCTTCAATTTTGTTCATATAATTGATCTCTCTCAAGTTCTATCTTCAAGTTCTAAGTGTTCTTCATATATTCTACAAGTTCTAGTTACATAAAATCAAGAATACTTTCAAGTTTGCTAGCTCACTTCCAATCTTGTAAGGTGATCATCCAACCTCAAGAAATCTTTGTTTCTTACAGTAGGTTATCATTCTAATACAAGGTAATAATCATATTCAAACTTTGGTTCAATTTCTATAACTATAACAATCTTATTTCAAGTGATGATCTTACTTGAACTTGTTTTCGTGTCATGATTCTGCTTCAAGAACTTCGAGCCATCCAAGGATCCGTTGAAGCTAGATCCATTTTTCTCTTTTCCAGTAGGTTTATCCAAGGAACTTAAGGTAGTAATGATGTTCATAACATCATTCGATTCATATATATATAACTATCTTATTCGAAGGTTTAAACTCGTAATCACTAGAACATAGTTTAGTTAATTCTAAACTTGTTCGCAAACAAAAGTTAATCCTTCTAACTTGACTTTTAAAATTAACTAAACACATGTTCTATATCTATATGATATGCTAACTTAATGATTTAAAACCTGGAAACACGAAAAACACCGTAAAACCGGATTTACGCCGTCGTAGTAACACCGCGGGCTGTTTTGGGTTAGTTAATTAAAAACTATGATAAACTTTGATTTAAAAGTTGTAATTCTGAGAAAATGATTTTTATTATGAACATGAAACTATATCCAAAAATTATGGTTAAACTCAAAGTGGAAGTATGTTTTCTAAAATGGTCATCTAGACGTCGTTCTTTCGACTGAAATGACTACCTTTACAAAAACGACTTGTAACTTATTTTTACGACTATAAACCTATACTTTTATGTTTAGATTCATAAAATAGAGTTCAATATGAAACCATAGCAATTTGATTCACTCAAAACGGATTTAAAATGAAGAAGTTATGGGTAAAACAAGATTGGATAATTTTTCTCATTTTAGCCACGTGAAAATTGGTAACAAATCTATTCCAACCATAACTTAATCAACTTGTATTGTATATTATGTAATCTTGAGATACCATAGACACGTATACAATGTTTCAACCTATCATGTCGACACATCTATATATATTTCGGAACAACCATAGACACTCTATATGTGAATGTTGGAGTTAGCTATACAGGGTTGAGGTTGATTCCAAAATATATATAGTTTGAGTTGTGATCAATACTGAGATACGTATACACTGGGTCATGGATTGATTCAAGATAATATTTATCGATTTATTTATGTACATCTAACTATGGACAACTAGTTATAGGTTACTAACGAGGGCAGTTGACTTAATAAACTTAAAACATCAAAATATATTAAAAGTGTTGTAAATATATTTTGAACATACTTTAATATATGTGTATATATTGTTATAGGTTCGTGAATCAACAGTGGCCAAGTCTTACTTCCCGACGAAGTAAAAATATGTGAAAGTGAGTTATAGTCCCACTTTTAAAATCTAATATTTTTGGGATGAGAATACATGCAGGTTTTATAAATGATTTACAAAATAGACACAAGTACGTGAAACTACATTCTATGGTTGAATTATCGAAATCGAATATGCCCCTTTTTATTAAGTCTGGTAATCTAAGAATTAGGGAACAGACACCCTAATTGACGCGAATCCTAAAGATAGATCTATCGGGCCCAACAAGCCCCATCCAAAGTACCGGATGCTTTAGTACTTCGAAATTTATATCATATCCGAAGGGTGTCCCGGAATGATGGGGATATTCTTATATATGCATCTTGTTAATGTCGGTTACCAGGTGTTCACCATATGAATGATTTTTATCTCTATGTATGGGATGTGTATTGAAATATGAAATCTTGTGGTCTATTATTATGATTTGATATATATAGGTTAAACCTATAACTCACCAACATTTTTGTTGACGTTTTAAGCATGTTTATTCTCAGGTGATTATTAAGAGCTTCCGCTATCGCATACTTAAATAAGGACGAGATTTGGAGTCTATGCTTGTATGATATTGTGTAAAAACTGCATTCAAGAAACTTATTTTGTTGTAACATATTTGTATTGTAAATCATTATGTAATGGTCGTGTGTAAACAGGATATTTTAGATTATCATTATTTGATAATCTACGTAAAGGTTTTTAAAACCTTTATCTATGAAATAAAGGTTATGGTTTGTTTTAAAAATGAATGCAGTCTTTGAAAAACGTCTCATATAGAGGTCAAAACCTCGCAACGAAATCAATTAATATGGAACGTTTTTAATCAATAAGAACGGGACATTTCAATACGTTTATACTGTCCGACTTTCAAGAACACCATAATCATGAGTTGCTACCCCAAGAGTACCGACATTTAAGTAAAGCGGAAAGACAGATGAAGTATGCAGAGCAGTTGTTTGTATACCATTCGTCAGTGTCAAATATTGGTCCAACAAAAGCATACGAAGTTTATAGCAATATGAAAGGGTCTGAGAAAAATGTGCATGGGACTGTAACTGATTTCAGAAACTGGAGACGAGATTTGAATGTTTTTATCAATGCAAGTGATTCTCAAATGCTCGTTAACAAAATGGAAGAACGGAAGAAATATGTTCCTGGTTTTTCATTTGAGTACAAGCTTGAAAAAAGTCAACTACATTCAATTTTCTGGGCCGATGAAGTTGCAAAATGCAACTACAAGGAGTTTAGTGACATAATCTCATTTGATGCAACGTATAGAACGAACAGGTATGTTTTCTGGCTCACTAGACTCTCTAATCACATGTGATTGACATGTTTTCTGGCTCACCAGGGTTTGTAATTACTTGTGATTGTCATGTTTTCTGCATCATTAAAGTTTACAATCACTTGTGATTGACATATTTTCTTGGCTCATTATAGTTTCTGATCACATGTGATTGACATGTTATTCGGCTCATTACAATTTCTAATCACATGTGATTGACATGTTAATTGGATTAATGACAGGTACAACATGAAATTTGTACCATTTACTGGCATAGATAACCACCATAGGTGTGTCACTGTTGCTGCGGGATTGATCAGGGATGAAACAGCCGAGAGTTACACATGGCTTCTTACATGTTTCATGAAGATATTCGGGAAAGAGCCAAACATGATAGTGACAGATCAGGACAAATCAATGGCAATAGCGATAAAAGCAGTTTTTAAGACGGCAAAACATAGACTATGCATGTGGCACATTATGCGAAAGGTGCCATCAAAGGTATGAATATTGTTATCAAACAACAAATGTATTTAATCACATGTGATTGAAATGTTTAATGATACATGATTTGCTTAATATGAATGATTAAAAAATGATATGTAATTACAGATTCAAGAAGCAATTCCTACTATTGAAGATGAAGTAGAAAAAGACTTCAAGAATAGACTTAATAAGCTTGTTTGGAATATGTATATCGAACCAAATGTTTTTGAAGAAAGATGGGAAAAGTTGATGCACGATTTCTCATTGAAAAATGATAGTTGGTTCAAACATATGTTTGATATTAGATCAACTTGGATACCAGCATATTTTATCGACACTGAAATGTATGGTTTGATGCGAACTACTTCAAGATCTGAGAGTGAAAATGCTTTTTTTTCAAACTTTACAAGATCTGCAGCAAATCTGTTAACTTTTATGGACGGCTTTGAATCTGCAATGTTAAAACAGAGGTCAAAGCAAGAATCTTTGGATGCACAGACAATCAAGAAAAATCCAAAATTGTTAACTCAGCTGAAAATTGAAAAGCATGCATTAAAGGTTTACACACATGCTATTTTTGCAATCGTTCAAAAAGAGATTTATGAAGCATTGTATAGCTGTTTATTGGATAAAATGGACAAGGAGGAAGAAACGGAAATCTATGTTGTTAAAGAGGAAAAAGAGAAGACAAAATAGGGTTCGAATGAAGAAAAGCAGTTCTTCCATTACAAGGTAAAATTTATTTACATCTATGTTTATGTTTATAATCACATAAAAATGTAGCCACTTATATCAGAACCTGAGAAAAACATTTACATGTCTGTTTATATATGTAATCACCTGTGATTGGCCAATCCAATCAAAATTTTTTTATCAATCACATGTGATTGATAATATAATTTTTTTTTTGAAGGTACTTCATAACAGCAAAGACGGATCAATGGTATGTACATGTAGACACTATCTACGATATGGTCTTCTGTGTAGACACTGTTTTTGGGTTTTAAAGAACAAGAACATAGAAGAAATCCCTGAAAAATACATAATGAGACGTTGGAGAAGGGACATAATACCACCCGAGTTAAGATCAAGGAGAAATAAATATGGCAATGAAAACATAGTTGTACAAGATTCTGTTAATGAAATTACCTCAGTTGTTTATGATTGTGTGGAACTTGTAGGCAGTGATGAAAATATGCTAAAAGTGATTCTTGAAAAACTTAAATTGTTGAAGAAAGAAGTTGAAGCTCAAGTGCCAAAACCGTCAAAGAAGAAAGATGATATAATTGGAAACATGATCGGAGTTTCAAAGCCTAGTACAATAGAAATACAAAACCCACCTGTTGGGAATTACAAAGGATGTGCAAATGATAAGCGTCTAATGAGCGGAAAAGAGAAAGCAATAAAGGAAATCAAAAAGAGAAAGTTTACTTGTGGTAAATGTGGACGTGACGATCACAATCAGAGGACCTGTGACAAAAAAAAGAAAGCAAAAGAACAAGTAGAAACTTCAGAAATCTGAAGTTACTACTGAATTATTTAACAATTTTTTTATTTTTTTATTCTCTTTCGTACAATTGTGAAATTCTGATGTTCCTATGAAATGCTTGAATTACATTTTTTATGTTTTTATTTTCATACAATTTTGAGGTGTTTCAATCATATGTGATTAGATAAGCCAATGAAGAATCACAAGTGATTGGTAGATAATGAATAAGTGATTAAAAACACAAGTGATTGGTGATTAACATTGAAAAACACAAATGATTGCCAAATACAGAATCACAAGTGATTGGTGATTAACAATGCAGAATCACAAGTGATTGGTAGATAATGAATAAGTGATTAAAAATAAGTGATTCTTCATAAATGATTGCCAAATACAGAATCACAAGTGATTGGTATTGAAGAATCACATGTGATTGGTTGATAATGAGTGATTAAAAACACGAATGATTGCCAAATACAGAATCACAAGTGATTAACAATGAAGAATCACAAGTGAATTAAAAACACAAGTGATTGGTAGTGATTAAAAACACAAATGATTGCCAAATACAGAATCACAAGTGATTAACAATGCAGAATCACAAGTGATTGCCAAATACAGAATTACAAGTGAATTAAAAACACAAGTGATTGGTAGTGATTAAAAACACAAATGATTGCCAAATACAGAATCACAAGTGATTAACAATACAGAATCACAAGTGATTGGTAGTAATTAAAAACACAAATGATTGCCAAATACAGAATCACAAGTGATTAACAATGCAGAATCACAAGTGATTTCCAAATACAGAATCACAAGTGATTGGTAGTGATTAAAAACACAAATGATTGCCAAATACAGAATCACAAGTGATTGGTAACGAAGAATCACAAGTGATTAACAACACAAGTGATTGCCAAATACAGAATCACAAGTGATTGGTGATTAACAATGCAGAATCACAAGTGATTGGTAAAGAATAAATAAATGATTAAAGATACAAGTGATTGTCAATCATAAACCATAGTATTACAAGTGATTAAAAACCAATACAAGTGATTGGTAACGAAGAATCACAAGTGATTAACAACACAAGTGATTGTCAAATACTGAATCACAATTGATTAACAATCACAAGTGATTAAACAATGCAGAATCAAAAGTGATTGGTGATTAACAATGCAGAATCACAAGTGATTGGTAAAGAATAAATAAAGGATTAAAGATACAAGTGATTGTCAATCATAAACCATAGTATTACAAGTGATTAAAAACCATAGTCCATACAATGTGATTTACCATTCAACAAAAACATAGATATGCTAAAAAATATTGTGTACCAAATAACAAATTTGTTAACACATAAAAAGTTCAACAAAAATAACATCTTATATTGTTTTTCAACATAACACTTCACTTGATTTTTGGCAAGGACTCCTTTGATCTCTCAACCCGCTCATATCTTGAGTTTTTTGCAGCCAAAACAACGTTCCTATATTCTTCTTTTGAATGAAGAATGTTGAACCGATTTGCATTTATAATCATCTGCTTGGAATGCAAATTTAGAGGATGTGTTAAAATTTTTGCTGCATACCGAACCCTCAACTTCCTGAGCTGATTATTTTGAACCGACGATTCACAAGCCAATTCCTCAGTCCAATCTGTCTCGGGTGTGGCTTTAAATCTGTCCATGTGGGACATGGCAAAAACTCCACAATCAACAGCATTGTCTCTCGTAATCCATGGAATCTTGATTCTACTTGGATGAATTTCTTGAATCTTCTTCGCCTTTGGATGATTTTGAGATTGAAGATGCTCACCAAAGCAATATTGCTGAGAAAACAAATCAGAAAAATAAAGATCAGCTTTTCAAATCACATGTGCTAATGATTGTTTGTAATCACATGTGATTGTATCATGTGATTGTATCATTCAATCACATGTGATTGAATAGTCTAATGACACGTTTAAATATACAAAACAAGTTAATTAAAAAAAAAGATAAACTAACCACAAGGTTGCAAACTTTGAGATATTTTGCAATGAAGTGCATCGTTAGTTTAGCATTGTCAAGTATGAAGAGCTTTGGAACTTTCAAATCAAACACAAGGACAAAGAAATGATCATTTCTGCAGATTGGAAAAAACACCTGTAGAAAATAATTAAAATAAAACAATTAATTTTCAGCATAAAAAATATAATTAATTATTATATTACCGAAAAAATAAACAAAAATGTAAAGTAAAATAACATACCAGCTCAGTTTTGCGGAAAGAAACATCGTTGGGAAACACTTTAAACAATGATGACGCATTTTCTTGAAAAAACATCTTATATTGTTTTTCAACATAACACTTCACTTGATTTTTGGCAATGACTTGAGTTTAGCTTCTTTTTTCAAACTGTTGTCATACATGTATGTCCACTGTATAAAATAAACGAACATATATTAAAAACTTTAACAAAATAAATGCAAACAATAAATATGATTGGCATGTAGAATCACAAGTGATTAGCATGCTGAATCACAAGTGATTGACATGCTGAATCACAAGTGATTGGCATGCTGAATCACAAGTGATTGTACAGTATGATATATGTACCTAAAATTTAAAAGTTAACTTACAATGATTGACGTTGGAAAGAAGAACCTTGTTCGGCTGGCTGGATCTCTATACCTACGCTCGTGGTTTAGTATAAAACTCCAAATATCAATCACACCAGCCTCAATATATAAATCAGGACAAAGTGATTCCATCGTGACACGGTGAACATTCCAATCGGCATTTTTAACTTCAAATACAAGATCACTAAAAAAATACAATAAAACATAATTACTATTTGTCAAATACTCATTCTATGTTTGATTAATAACATGTGACTGCAAAACATAAGCACTTGTGATTTACTAATATAATCACATGTGAATCAAATGATGTAAAGTGCTATTTAGATTAAGAAAAAAGTATAGAAAACTCACCAAGCGTTTCTTTGCATTGAAAACAAATCCATAGCCAAAGCTAGTTCGGAGTTAGTCAACAGGTCCGAAACTGCCGTCAACCTATTGACATATGGAGAAACCATAGCAACTTTTGTAGATCTCATAATCAGTTTCTTTTTTCCTTTCTTATACTTCTTCTCCTCACTAACCTCCTCTGAGATAAAAGATGAAAAGTTGGAGGGGTTAAACTGTTAAATGTTGGTGTATTATGAACAGCTAACATTGGAAGACTATCCAATGTTGTGGGTGCATTAACAAGTAAAGAAACAATTTCACAACATTCAACAACCTCGTTAACATTCAGATCAAACCATTGTGTCAAAGAAGCTTGCTCTTCAACATCTACATCAGAATTATCGGCACCTTCACAAACTTCTTTTACAACATCTTCGGGACCCTTACCCTTACCCTCATCATCTTGATCAAGCCGTACAACTTCTTCATTGGAATTCGCTTCAATCTCAGTTTCATGACCACTAACCTCATCATCTTCATCAGACTCAGTCTTTTCTTCTTCTTCTTCTTCATCATCATCATCATGCTTTTCTTTATCATCATCATCATTATCATCATTATCATCATCATCATCATTAACATCATCATTATCATCATCATCATCATTAACATCATCATCATTAGCAGCCTTCTCCTCGCACTCAACCATCTTCGAATCATTTTTAACCTTAATCTCTTTATCCTCAGCCTTCTTCTCATCATCCTCAGACTCCTTTTCAAGCTTCTCATCAACATCACCATCATTGATTCTAAAAACTTGCTTCAATCTACTTTGATAAGATATCAAAGTCTTCTCATTTGGAAATTTTGATAAACCTTCAGTTATTTTCTTCAACAGAAATTGTTTCAAGTCATCAACCATTTTGAATTTCTCGTCAATGACCTGAAAATATTCCTGCAAATAATATGAAAAAAGGTTGGAATAAGTATGAAAAATCACAAGTGATTATGTAAATTCAATCACAAGTGATTGGCATGCATAATCACAAGTGATTGGCAGAGTCACAAGTGATTGACATGCATAATCACAAGTGATTGGCAGAATCACAAGTGATTGGCATGCAGAATCACAAGTGATTGGCATGCAGAATCACAAGTGATATTAATAAGTATGAATGAGTTTAAAAAATCATGCAGAATCACAAGTCATATGAATGACTTTAAAAAATACCTCAAGTAGACCAAAATTATCATTGTTATCTTCAATTTTTAAAAAGCCCTCTCCATCTGCTTCTGGATCATACTTTGGTGCAAGTTCTAAAGTACCAAATGATCCAAGTGAAGCCTCTTTGTTTGCACGAACAGTAATGGCACCTTTCCAGTTCTTAAAAACTGGACGTCCACGAACAACAGGAAAGAGATCAAACTTGGTCCTGTCCAGATATAGCAGCTAAGACAAAAAGAGTAAAAAAAATAATAATTAAAGTTATTAACCAAATTGTCAAAATAGATGTAACAAGCATAAAAACAATGGAGAAGACAACTCACAGAAAGAAAGGTAGCAGCACCATTGTAGAAACTCTTCTTGGGAAAGTTTCTGTTCCAAAAATTTTTGCTATACTTCAATGAATTAAGAAGATAACTACACCAGTTGATGCTTGATATAGCAACATCATCAGCCAGCCTTGTCAACACATAATCGGTCAACATCCCGTTTCTTTCACACGTAACCATCGTGTTCGTGAATAACATTATAAAATTCATCTCAAAAATGCTATCGACTTCAGGTGAGCTCAGAATCAAATTACAAAGTGTTGATGAACGGTAGCTCATACCTTCTTCAAACTGAGCCTTCCATCTTTTAACAAAAGCACTATCAATCTTAATTTCCAAAGAGCCTATGTCAACACCATCGTCTTCAATTCCAAAGACGTCTTTGATTGCTTCAGCATCAACTTTAATATCCCCTTTTCTCGTTCGTATAACCATAGCATCACCATCAAAGTTATCAACAACATAGTAAGCTAGGTTACCAGGTAACTCATTTATGTTGAAGCCAATTAAAGAACTAAACCCAAGTCTACGAACACATTCTTTTTGCTCAACGGTCAAAGAGCACATAACCTTCGCAAATTGCGCAGGAGTGGTCCTAAGCCTGAGAGCAGGCAACTTGGAACTTTCAGATTTATCAACAGCAACACCACCTTTTCGTTTCAGTTTTGGTTTACTATCTTCATTGGTAGAGGGATGTTCTTTCCTCTTACCTGTAAAAAAAGCATTTTACAAAAGTAGATCAGTAACAGTAAACAAAATAAATAACAGATGAGGTCAATTGTTAACATCTATTTGTAATCACATTTGATTGAAACCAGGAAAGTGATTGGTAATGCAGAATCACAAGTGATTGGCAAAGCCGAATCACAAGTGATTGGCAAAGCAGAATCACAAGTGATTGGCAAAACAGAATCACAAGTGATTGGTAAATGCAGAATCACAAGTGATTGGTAAATGCAGAATCACAAGTGATTGTCAAAGCAGAATCACAAGTGATTGGTAAATGCAGAATCACAAGTAATTAGTAAATGCATAAATCAAAAGTGATGGCATTAATCACTAACATTACAATGGACAAAATGCATGCAGAGAAATAACTGTAAAACATGTAAATATAATGGAAAATAACACACATAAGATAATCACAAACAAATCACATGTGATTTGAAAAAGAAACACGAATCACTATATCTCTAAAAAACCCTAAAAATTTATGAAAAAAATGAAATACAATAAACAGTTGATTGATTGCTGAAAAAATAGTAAACACAAACAAATCACGAAGCAATATCTCTAAAAAAAACTAAAAAAATTAAGAAAACAATGAAAATAGAACAAACACTTGATTAATTGCGAAATAAAACATAGTAAAATTACCTAGAGCTTTGGCCGGAGCTTTTAGTTTAGCCGGAGCTTTTGTTTTCGCCGGATGTTGTATTTTGGCCGGAGCTTGTGATTTCGCCGGACCTTGAGCTTAAACCGAAGATTGTGCTTTACCCGAAGCATGTGTTTTAGCCGGAGATTCAGATGATTTCGCCATTGAAGATGAAACGTTTGATTGTTGATCGAATCGAAGAAACCTAAGATAATTGATGGCGATGAAGAAATTCGTTCCAGATGGAAAACCCTAGAATGGAGATAGAGAGAGAAAAACGTTACAGATGGTGTGTGCAATAGTGAGGAATGCACGAGATGGGTGGAGTGTGTGTACAAAATTTTTGCAGTAAAATGACGAAATTGCCCCTCCGCCCAAAATTACATATATTTTGATCCATTCAATCTCAGCCATTGATCACCACTAATCCAAGGGCTGAAAATCAGTCCCCCAAACCCAAGATAAAACTTGGACTCAAATGAATATCCTTCGATATGGAATATCATATAAACTTGGGTGGGCTATAAAATCATTTTCAAATATGAATAACTTACCTACAAATATCAAATGATAAACTTGAGTGGCGTGAATAACATGTAAAAGTCATGTTTTCACATATGGTGTCACCATCATTTTAACCATAACTTTTAATAATAATAGTTAGTAATAGAAATTATAAAAGTGCCATAGTTTACAAGATTCGTTAAAAAAGTTAAAAACCAGACATCTGAGACTAACCAAAAATTAAGGTCTTACACCCTAAATTTGTGCAATTATTTTAGGTGTCTATTTGCAGAACAGATGTCTCCTTAATGGCTTCCTTTTTCTCTCACCCAAATCACCCTTCCACCTTCAAACCTTCTTTCTCAAACGCAATTCCTATCAAACAATTCAACACATCATTCTGTCCCCTATCAATCAAAACATTCCAAGAAATCAATCCCTAATTATGCTAAAAAATCTACCATCTTCCTTGGTAATTTTTCTAAACTCGTTGATCCCACTGTCATCAATAACTCTTTTCAAAAGTTTGGCACCATCATCGGAATCTCATGGAAATTGGATCGTTCTTTTGCTTTTGTTCGTTTCGAGAACTCATTCCAAGCGGCAGAATCAATCAAATTGAACGGAAAATATCTTAGCGGTCGAAATATCTATGTGGGTTTCGCCAATAACGAGCTAAACACAAGTATCCTTCCACCCCCTTTTGTTCAACTTAACACAAATAGGATTTCCAAATTTCCTATTTACATTTCTCCTAATCAAACTACCTGTTCACGTTTAAACCTCACTGCTATGGTCATAGACAAAAATCCTATCAAAGCAAGTAAGTTAATTTATTGGTTAAAGAGCAGGTCGATAGTTGTTGAGTCTATTTCGTCTTGGGGCTCGTGTGCATATATTGTCCAGTGTAAAGATATCGAAAGCTTCAAACGGTTGAATTTGGGTCCTTCATTGAACGTTCTGGAATTCATGGAAGTTATTCCAATGGAACAAAGAAGAAATAGGTTTTCAAGGATTGTTAAAGTGGGAATTAGGGGTATTCCCTTCGATTGCTGCTCCCCTGAATGCACAATCGAAGCTGTAAAAAACATAGGCAGATCCATTCATATCGATCAAAACACTCACAATCTAGTTAACCCCGAAATCATGTATGCTCTGATCGAAACTAACGATCCTGGTCGAATTGGTCAATTTGTATCTGCAAGCTTGGTTGATGAAACAACTTGTAAGTTATGGATTGAAGAAATTATACAAGATGAGCCTATTGAAATCATCTCTGGAGAGTTAATTAAAGAACACAACGATTTCTTGATTAACTCAGTTGATCAGAACACAGATCAATGTAAAGAGGTATCTCAATCGCCGGATTCAGAACAGGTCATCCCGGAAACTCCTCCGGCGTCGTCACCTGCTGGTCCACCAATTTCAGGTTTGAAAAATCCAACCGTTGGGTCACATTTCCCAATTTTCGAAACACCCAAAAAGATAACTAACCCTGTTACAATTGAACCAAAAGAATTACATTATTCAATGGAAAAGGTTAATTTGGCTTTGAGTAAAGAGAAAGTCAAGGCTGCAGAAGATATTAAGAAGAATCTTTTTGTACCTAAAAACAACAAAGTACAAAAAACCCCCTTGTCCAATAAGGGGTCAACTGCCATCGAGCCTTCACCCAACAAAAATGTATCCTTTGCCAAGAAAGTGGCTGTCCAAAATAATCATACCACAAACGAGCAGTGCATAGGTGAAGAGTGTTGAAGTTCATGTGAAAGGGTCAGAAAGAGTTGTTTATTAAACAACAAGGTGAATGAACCTTTCTTAGAAGAAAAGAAGTCAACTCGTGCTACTAATCTCAATTGGATTGTGGATACACCCGATTTATCTCAAGCTTTCGACACTACTAGTGAGATTAATCATGTAGTTGGTCACGAAACATCACACAAAAAGAGCAAGATCAATAGCAAGCATTTTGGGGCTAAAAAGCTAACCTACAAAGAGGAAATGCAAAATTTTAGCTATATCATGGAAGATATGGTTGACGAGGAGTCTCCGAAGCCATGAGATTAGCTTCGTGGAATACCCGCGGCCTCGGGAACAAAGCAAAAGGTCGAAAGGCGGGTACATTAATCAATTCACACCAAAATTCAATTTTAGCGATTCAAAAAACAATGGTTTGAGTTATTTCAAAGCCCATTTTAAATGAAATATGGAAGCATTTTGCATTTGATTCGGTTCAACAAGAAGCTAGAGGTCGATCGGGCGGTTTTTTGTCCATATGGAGAACCGATTTTTTCGTTCTAATCAAAAGTTGGAAACATAGATATTGGATTGCAATAATTGTAAGCTTAGTAGATGGAGTTTTCAAGCAGTAGATGGAGTTTTCAAGCAGCACATCTCATGGAGGAGGAAAAAGTGTTGTATGTCTTCTACAAATATATGCAAATAGTGATGCAACTGTATGAGGAGTCCCACAGCTAAGTTTTCGTTTCAGACATCCTTCATTTTTAAGACAAGATTTTCACTTGTCATGGCTACTTTTAATGTCTTGTTGGCGCACCATCGTCACAGTAACTTTGGTCCTTTTCGCTATCGATAAACAATGCATTTTTAGAGACGTATTCTCTTGTTGGAATTCATTGGTTCGCTCTTTCAAATTCAAGACATTTATGTGAGCTTCCATATCAACGATTTGCTTTTTTTACAACACATTTGGGAAGCTCAACCTTGGAGATTGATTCACAATTTGTTTGCATTGTATGTTCAGTGTAGTTTTTTAGGTCAATTATGCACTCAAATGTTGCTTCCAATCTTTTGTTTCCAAGGCTTCAAGTATAGCGGCTTTGTTTTGTATGTTTAAGGGGATTCATTGTTTTGATGATTTCCCCTTTGATTCTAATATAATTCCTTGTTTTTTCGCCGAAAAAAAAAAAAAAAAATGTCTCCTTAATTAGTACCTAAACTCGTGGAATTAAAGATACAAGAAGATATGAATTAATCTGGCGTCCTGTTCAGAAGATAAAGAGAAAGTGTTGGACACCTTGAAACACACACTAAAAAACTCACACTTAACCCTAAAGACTAGTGGAGCTTCAAGCAACTAACAGGAACCACAAATAATGAGACCCGAGCCCGGAAAGTATTAGAAAATGCCAGGAAATATAAGTAAACAGAGAGCTATCAATAACAACTATAAGTATAGCCATGAAAGCTTTCAAAAATTTCTCCGCAAAATTAGGATCTCCAACAAATTTTTCGACTTGATTGACCTTCGCCATTTTTCGTTCAGGTGGTGGGACTATGGGTAGAAATTCGTATACTGTTAATAAACCATATGTAACGTTAGTATTTCCAGCCTATAAATATCTGAAAGTGGGTTCATATTAGTTAAAAATGGTGTAAAACGATACGACAGTGATTTAGTTTACTTACGACAAGTTGCTTCTATCTTTTAGAAACTGTGGGGTGAGGTTAACCTTGGTGGGACATTTTCTAACATAGCATCTCGAACTGAACCAAAATCAAATATCAATCAAATATATAAATATAATTATTATGATAATAATAATAATAATATATAATATATAATTAATTCAGTAAGTATTAAAGACAACATAAAATCAAAGAATTGAAAACTATGAGTGGTTGTTACAGGTTTTTCGAGTTTTTTTGACAAGCTCCTGTTGTTTCGCTATCATTTTTTCTATTTTCTCATTCAGTTTAACCACCTTCAAATTGAACAGCTTCGGATTGTTTCTTCGAAGATCTTCGTAATATTGAGACTCCGGGGCGAGAGGAGGGATGGTAAGAAGCTACATCCGCTGAAAGTTTGCCTTCTTATTTTCCATCGTTTTGTCTGGGAAACTATTACCAATGAATCAAACATCAGCTGGGTGGAAATTATGTTTTAAAAAAATAATAAATAAATAAGAATAAGAAGTATGATGTATACGACTATTTAACTTCAAAATAAATGCACAAATATACATCAATTGTTTAAACCAAACCCTCCAAAATTGAATACCTAGAAACCCATTTAGAGTATTCATGACCAAACCCTAAATCCGGTAAACAAGATGAAATATTCAACAACAATATTCCAATGAAAGAATAAATAAAAAATACATGTATAATTTTCTTTGCTTGTAGAGCTTGGATATTGAATGAGAGAGACGACCCGTTATTTATTTATTTCTATTTCTACTAGGGCAACATTTTTCATTAAATAAAAGGGATATTAAATAAATATATAGCCATCCCCAGCCCACTGATGTTTCGACTATACTTGACGTAAAATCCCATATGGCCCAATTCAAACTCACTTCCCAATGGCCCAATTCAAACTCACTTCCAAATGGCCCACGAGGTAATCGGGTCGGGTAGGTTTGGGTCAAACCCAAATGGGCAGATTTTCTTAACGAATCCAAACAGGTCGGGTTAGGGTCGAGACGCGGTTTTTGCCTAACAATTTTAAAATGAGATAAAAAAAAATTAAAATAAGCATAAATAACGTATATCAATAATATAAAAATAAGATCTACACGTCTCAAAAGCAAAAATAATCTAACTTGTTTCAAAATAAAGTAGCTCGTTCTGTTGATAAACATATACTGTACTAAACTGTGGAGTAATATTTTTTACAAATATACTAATTTGTGAATACTGCAAAAACATGTACGAGGACCACAACAGACCGACCCATCAAAAAACAGACCCAATCATGACACTAGTCACACAGATTTCCATAAAAAGATCGTCTCATGTTATCAACGAAGTAAAAGGGAACAGAAAAGTCGCCGGATAGGAGTAAGAACGGCGGCCAAACTCAAAAACCAACGATTCACGAAAAAGAAACAAGAAAGCTTACCCAATAACGATACCAACACATAATGCGTGTGAGAAGTACACGGCATTAGTCGCCTACGCCGGAATCGGAACGGAGAAGTTGGCCGGAATCCACGAATCGTCGGAAAAGGAGTTATGAAACGGTAGATCTAAGAAAAAGAGCTAAAATAACACAGAAAAGATGTTGGAGCTAATCGGTTCATTGTGTCCCACATCGGAAAGTGAAAGAAATAAATGTTTGTATATAAGCTTAGGGGAACCTCCATCTATCACCAATTGGTTTTAGAGTACTAGGGAACTCTTGAGCTTATATGCAGGACATGGTAGTGCACCTAAATCGATCCAACAAGTGGTATTATATAAGCTTAGGGGAACCTCCCTCTATCACCAATTGGTTTTAGAGTAATGTGGAACTCATGAGCTTATATGTTGTACATGTTGGTGGACTGAAAACGATCCTACAAATGGTATCAGAGCCTGGTTATAGCCCAGATGTGTGGACGATGCAGAATGGTAGCGGAGGTTCAAACCGAAATGACTGGGGAAGAGATCGGGGGTCCGGGTGAGTCGAGATGGTATTGAAACGATCCTACAAATGGTATCAGAGCCTGGTTATAGCCCAGATGTGTGGACGATGCAGAATGGTAGCGGAGGTTCAAACCGAGATGACTGTGGATGTGACTGGGGAAGAGATCGGGGGTCCGGGTGAGTCGAGATGGTATTGAACACGTCTGTGGGAGTAGCATGGAATGAACTGATTAAGGGAGTGATTGTTGGAGCTAATCGGTTCATTGTGTCCCACATCGGAAAGTGAAAGAAATAAATGTTTGTATATAAGCTTGGGGGAACCTCCCTCTATCACCAATTGGTTTTAGAGTACTAGGGAACTCTTGAGCTTATATGCAGGACATGGTGGTGGACCTAAATCGATCCAACAAGTGGTATCAGAATAGGTGGCATGGGTGTAATCATTGTGGCAACGACGGTTCAAATTGGGGTGACTTTCGACGTGACCAGGGGAAGAGGTCGAGTGTCCGGGAAAAGTCGAGATGTAAATGAACGGGTCCGGGGTAAAAAGCCACGTTATATGATACGAGGGCATGAACAAACCGATAAGGGGGTGGTTGTTGGAGCTAATCGGTTAGAGTTTGTCCCACATAGGAATGGGAAAGAAATAAATGTTTGTATATAAGCTTAGAGGAACCTCCCTCTATCACCAATTGGTTTTAGAGTACTAGGTAACTCTTGAGCTTATATGCAGAACATGGTGGTGGACCTAAATCGATCCAACAAAAGAGTGCTCCGACGAGATGCCGGAAGCAGGGCGGCGCCGGAAGATTTAGGGTTTCGTTGGTGGTTTGTAGTGAGAAGCAGGATTAAAAAAAGAGAGAGAAGCTGGATGAAGTTATAAAAGGAGAGAGGTAGTAAAGATTGTAACTTGCAAATAGCCCAAACTTGCAAACTCGATTCACCGAAATCTTACGCTTAACCAAAAAAGATTGTAACTTTAAATCAGACAAAGGAAGATGGTCCACGACCAGGACGCTCAAATCAAGAAACTCTAAAACCTGTCTATTCGGAACTAAACTGCAGCGAAGCTTAGACATCAGTGAACTATTTTGGCCATAACCGGAGCGATTAGCATGGCGTACCGGCCAACCCACAAAAATGGGACGACCGAACACCGAAGAGCCATTCAAGGTTGCTACTGCCGAGGAAGCAAACGAGTGATCGAAAAACGTAACAAAGGCATAACGCCTCGTCGGCCAAAATTTTAGCTCAATCAAAGGACCAATTTTACTAAAGGTAGCTTCGATCATATGTCTAGAACAAGAACTCACAAGCCGACCTATAAAACATAGTATTTGCTCCTTTCTCGGACGATTCCGGCAACGAAGGTAAAAGGTGAGTAAAGTTGATACTTTTATATTGATTTTACCACTTTTCCAGTCAATGTAAGTCATTTTATTTTGTGCAATGGTCTACTACATATAGTTAATGCATATGTGACTTGTCTAAAACATAGTATTACATATGATTTTAAATACATTTCATGCAATACTGTTTGAACTTCTGTAATTAAACTTTGTTTTGGTATTCATTGTAACCTAGAGGTATATAATTTTTTCTATGCCCTTAGTATTAACAATTAGTTGAAATAGTATGTCTAAGTGAGAACAAGAATAATCAACTTATTGAGGTTGAACAAAAGTTTCAACCATTAGTTAGGTTTTCAAGATATGAACGTTCTCATGCCAAAAGAAACTACGGTAATTTATCTTATAGACAAACACCGACTTAGGTAGATGCTCTATGCTTTTAAAGTGTAATTATAGGTTGACTGGAAATTTGAGAAGTTAGAAAGCATACAACTGGATACTGGATAAGGATTATTAAATAAACTTAAATCAATTGATAGATTGCTTGCAACTATAATTTTTTCCCTAGATCCCAACATGATTATAATTTTTGTTTAAATCATTATATTCCGAAATGAAAATTGAATGTAGACTCTGGGTGACCAATGCCCCTAGTATGAAGCTCTAAGATAGTACGGTTTTAGATAACATCATATTTCAACAAATATCTTATAAACGGGCCCATAACAACCACTTGACCGATGGTTGTAGAACTCGGAAATACTCCCCGAGTACTAGGTTTATGGAGAGCTACATGTAATTGGTCAAAGTCAACCTAATCAAACTTGGTCAAACGTCTAAATGCAGTAAGCTTAAAACTATTTTGATTAGCATTAATTATTAACTTAGAAGGTTCACAATTTGCATGTTTAACAAAATCAAGAGTCATGTTCGAAGCCAAAACAATAATGGGTTTACTTGTTACAACCACTTACACGACGGTGACTTGATTAACATAAATAAAAAAATAACTTAAAAGGTTAAACCTAGTCAGCACAATAGTGGATTTAACTACGAGGAACCTCAAATAGAATCTTACTTACCTCGTTTAGATCATATACAATCTTTAATACGAAATAACATTACCATGCCATTTTATAAGGTTCTATGTTAGTCAACATCGTTTTCTTAAGCTTATCATCCATGTGATCATCCCTACAAGATATTCAAATTAGTATAGGACAAATACACTATTAGATATTCAATGACATTGTTATCTTATTGTGCCATACCTTCATAAACTCGGGAGTTTGAACATCATATGTTCATAACCATTGTGTCATCTACCAATATTGCTTGCTAACTATGTTTTCATGAGCCCTCTTCCCAAAGTTCTAGACCTCACAAGGGGGAGAACTTGGTTAGAGACTACTCGGCAATTGTAGGAGTTCTCGAATGTTGACTAACGTTGATTTCTAATATATATATATATATATATATATATATATATATATATATATATATATATATATATATATATACATACATATGAATGTGTAAATAGAGCTACAACGCATGTATGTATTGTCGAACACATACATTGCATATATTTACTAAGTTATGGAGTGAGTTGACCAAGCTATCGAGTTGGGCTACAAAAACTTCCTGAGAACTGGGTTGTGTTTTACAACATTGGTCGTTCCTCATACCATTTACAGAATCAATACAAACTGAATTCAAAAGTGAACTAGATTTTCTATTACCGATGGTTGTAGAACTCGAAAATACTCCCCGAGTACTAGGTTTATGGAGAGCTACATGTAATTGGTCAAAGTCAACCTAATCAAACTTGGTCAAACATCTAAATGCAGTAAGCTTAAAACTATTTTGATTAGCATTAATTATTAACTTAGAAGGTTCACAATTTGCATGTTTAACAAAATCAAGAGTCATGTTCGAAGCCAAAACAAGAATGGGTTCACTTGTTACAACCACTTACACGACGGTGACTTGATTTAACATAAATAAAAAAATAACTTAAAGGGTTAAACCTAGTCAGCACAATAGTGGATTTAACTACGAGGAACCTCAAATAGAATCTCACTTACCTCGTCTAGATCATATACAATCTTTAATACGAAATAACATTACCATGCCATTTTATAAGGTTCTATGTTAGTCAACATCGTTTTCTTAAGCTTATTAGATATTCAATGACATTGTTATCTTATTGTGCCATACCTTCATAAACTCGGGAGTTTGAACATCATATGTTCATAACCATTGTGTCATCTACCAATATTGCTTGTTAACTATGTTTTCATGAGCCCTGTTCCCAAAGTTCTAGACCTCACAAGGGGGAGAACTTGGTTAGAGACTACTCGGCAATTGTAGGAGTTCTCGAATGTTGACTAACGTTGATTTCTAATATATATATATATATATATATATATATATATATAGTGGTAGGATCAAGAGGGAAGTAACCAATCGGGGGGAAGCGGGGGAAGCAAAAACTTTTTTTTTTTCGTTTTTTGAAGAAACTTTGTTCACGAACATTATAGATGAGATGAAAATATGAACATTTAGTAGACACACTTTGTGATAAATGTTTTTATTTTGGCGGGAAAACGCTCGAAGAAGTAATATATAACAATTATCGTGTTTTTCGAGCGTATTTTGAGGTTTTAGCTATTGAGGTTTAGATATTAGGGTTTAGATATTAGGGTTTATAGGGTTTAGATATTAGGGTTTAGAAATTTAGGGTTTAGGGTTTAGATTTAGGATTTAGATTGAGTTTTTAACACGAACGGTTTAGAGTTTAGGGTTTAGGGTTTAGGGTTTGGTGTTTTGGGTTTATGGAATAAACCCAAAACACCAAACCCTAAACCCTAAACCCTAAACCCTAAACTCTAAACTCTAAATCGGGCTAAATTTTACTTCACAAAACATTAAGAAAAAAAAACGTTCATATTCTTCACGAACAATATTATCTTGAATGTTATTTTTGTCGACCGTTTTCCCGCCTAAATAATAACATTCATCACGAAGTGTCTCTTCTAAATGTTCATATTTTCGTGTGATCTTGATGCCGGGAAAAAAAAATTCATAAAAAACGAAAAAAAATAAAAATTTTGCTTCCCCCCGCTTCCCCTCGATTGGTTACTTCCCCATTGATCCTGCCCTTATATATATATATATATATATATATATATATATATATATATACATACATATATATATATATACATATATATATATTAGAAATCAACGTATATATATATATATATATATATATATACACATACATATACATATATACATATATATACATATATATATATATATATATATTAGAAATCAACGTGTATATATATATATATATATATATATATATATATATATATACATATGAATGTGTAAATAGAGCTACAACACATGTATGTATTTTCGAACACATACATTGCATATATTTACTAAGTTATGGAGTGAGTTGACCAAGCTATCGAGTTGGGCTACGAAAACTTCCTGAGAACTGGGTCGGGTTTTACAACATTGGTCGTTCCTCATACCATTTACAGAATCAATACAAACTGAATTCAAAAGTGAACTAGATTTTCTATTGATAATGCTAAAAATGAACACATATTTCATAGCATTATTCTTCAAGAAAGACAAGATTTTAGTTGAAAATTATTCTATTTACTAGTGATATTCGTTTAAATATTAAAAGGTGAAGACAAAAGACAGATTCGACGAATTGAAGACGCAAACGACCAAAAAGCTCAAAAGTACAAAGTACAATCAAAGTGGTTCCAATTATTGATAAGAAACGTCTCAAAATTACAAGAGTACAAGTTACAAAACACAAAGTACACGATATAAAATAGTACGCAAGGACGTTCGAAAATCCGGAACCGGGATCAAAGTCAACTCGCAACGCACGACGCAACGGAGCGAAAGTTGCAAATTAATTATATATATAAATATAATATAATATATAATTAATTATATAAATTATATATTTATATTATATTTATATTATAAAATCCGTCGGCAAGAAAGGATCCAAAGATGTGTGAGCTGTAAATATTACCTCCGCGACTCTCGGAGTTCGAAGGCAACAAGGGCCGCGACTCGCGGAGCCCCAAATTTCAGTGTGGGCCTATAAAAGGCAACGCATTTTTCTGAATTCAAGACATCTTTTTCTTCATTCATCAACGTAGTATATATATATATATATATATATATATATATATATATATATATATATATATATATATATATATATATATATATATATTTATATTATAATTTTAATTTTAATTTTCAATAATAAGGGTATGTTAGCGAATGTTGTAAGGGTGTAAGTCGAAATTCTGTCCGTGTAACGCTACGCTATTTTTAATCATTGTAAGTTATGTTCAACCTTTTTACATTAATGTCTCGTAGCTAAGTTATTATTATGCTTATTTAATCCGAAGTAATCATGATGTTGGGCTAAAAATATTTAAATTTGGGTAATTGGGCTTTGTACCATAATTGGGGTTTGGACAAAAGAACGACACTTGTGGAAATTAGACTATGGGCTATTAATGGGCTTTATATTTGTTTAACTAAATGATAGTTTGTTAATTTTAATATAAAGATTTACAATTGGACGTCCCTATAAATAACCATATACACTCGATCGGACACGATGGGCGGGGTATTTATATGTACGAATAATAGTTCATTTAACCGGACACGGGAATGGATTAATAGTCACTAGAATTATTAAAACAGGGGTGAAATTATGTACAAGGACACTTGGCATAATTGATAACAAAGTATTAAAACCTTGGGTTACACGCAGTCGATAACCTGGTGTAATTATTAAACAAAGTATTAAAACCTTGTTACAGTTTAAGTCCCCAATTAGTTGGAATATTTAACTTCGGGTATAAGGATAATTTGACGAGGACACTCGCACTTTATATTTATGACTGATGGACTGTTATGGACAAAAACCAGACGGACATATTAAATAATCCAGGACAAAGGACAATTAACCCGTGGGCATAAAACTAAAATCAACACGTCAAACATCATGATTACGGAAGTTTAAATAAGCATAATTATTTATTACATATTTAATTTCTTTTATTTTATATTTAATTGCACTTTTAATTATCGCACTTTTATTTATTGTTATTGTATTTAATTGCATTTTTAATTATCATACTTTTTAATTATCGCAAGTTTATTTTATCGTACTTTTATTTATCGCAATTTCATTATCGTTATTTATTTTACGCTTTAAATTAAGTTATATTTATTTTTAATATTTACATTAGGTTTTAACTGCGACTAAAGTTTCAAAATCGACAAACCGGTCATTAAACGGTAAAAACCCCCCTTTATAATAATAATATTACTTATTTGTATTTTTATAAATTAAAACTAATATAGCGTTACGCTTTGTTTAAAGATTCCCTGTGAAACGAACCGGACTTACTAAAAACTACACTACTGTACGATTAGGTACACTGCCTATAAGTGTTGTAGCAAGGTTTAGGTATATCCATTCTTTAAATAAATAAATATCTTGTGTAAAATTGTATCGTATTTTAATAGTTTTTCCTAGTAAAATATAAGCTATTTCATATACACCTCGCATAACATCAAGTATTTTGGCGCCGCTGCCGGGGAACGCCGAAGCGAAACGCCACACACATAAAAAATTTTTTTTTATTAAGTTTTAATTAGTTTTTGTAAAATATATACTTTTTAAATATTAAAAAAATATAAAAAATTAAAAACCGGAAAAAAATATATATATAAATTTATTTTTAAGATTTTTATTTATAAAATTATATAGTATTTTTATTTCTATTTTAGTTTTTAAATATAAGTTTTATTTATTTAATATAAATATTTTATATAATTATTAAAATAGAAAAATAAAATATATATATATATATATATATATATATATATATATATATATATATATATATATATATATATATATATATATATATATATATATAAATATTAAAAACGAAACCTGTCAAACGAAGCCACCTAATCTGAAATTTCATACCCCGCGACTCGCGGAGTTTGTTGTCAGGTGTACTTCAACTCGCGGAGCCACCCTGACACGAGCAGAACCCTAATTTGGCATTTATTACGGAGTATAATTTAATTATTATTATTAAAACTTAATTAGGTTTATATTTAATATTAATATTTAGTTTTAGTTTTTAAATTAATTTGTATTTTAAATATTAATTAGCATTATTAAATATATATATATATATATATATATATATATAAATTAATACTTTTATAAATAAATAATATTTTTATAAAAAAAAATAATTTTATCAAATTTTAGCTTATTTTTATTTTTGTATCTTTTTATCATTTAATCGTAATATTTGTATTTTTATTTGTTCGTAGCTAGTTGTAAGTTCTAGTATTTTGCCGTAGCTTATTTTCACTTCTAGATTTTTAGGCTTTGCCGTAAAATCCCTTAAGTGCTTTTTCTTTAGACTAAGATTTAGGTACTCTAGAATTTTGCGACGCCATTTTTAAATTTTAGTACCTTTTTAAGATATTGCCATTTGAGATATAGTTTTACTTGTAAGCTTTAATATTTTTAGACGCAACTTTTAATTCTTAGTTTTTAGTTCTTTTTTAAGTTTCAACGCGCTACTTTCTTATTTTTATTTTTCGACGCCTTTTACATATGTATCAATTATCACTCCAATTAGTAATCTCAATTTGCAATTTTAATTTTAAGTTAGTGATAATAATAAGGTTGGGTTAGTCGAGTGTTTTAAAGTTTTATAAGTCGTTCTTTTTCTTTCTTATTTCTCCAATTTTAGTATCGACGCGCTCTTTTTCTTTCTTATTTCTCGCCATTCTAGTTTTTAGGACTTAGAATTTTCTCTATTTCTTATCTAAAACTTCTTAAAATTACGAAAATTTATTTTAAGTGGTTAAATTGATAGACATCAAAATTTTCTGGTTCGTAGTAATAGTTGGATTTGTACGTGGACCGGGTTATTGGAGCCAAACATTACTCAATTATATTGAGACCAAACGAATCCTGCCCCTCTGCTGCATCTTTTGGCTATTCGAAACGTGGGCAAAATCATAAAAGTCTATTAATTGGATAACTTATATAATTTTTCTTTCCTTTTAAAAACTAATAGGATATTCAGTGAATGCACCGAGCAAAACGTTCACCACCTTTTGTACGTTCACCACCTGTAACTCGATCAAGACATCTAGCTAATATTATCGCCGTTGATTTTTCTTTAGAATCGTCATCTAGTCGACCAAGTACTCCAATTCAAATTTCCGATAATCTATTTTTTGAACCCAACCTCACAATTGAGAATCCGGAGAATATTCAGGGACGATTCATAGATCCTGAACCATTAATTTTTCCTCCGGAACCACCAATCATTCAAACAGAGATTGTTGAGGAACGAACCATTAAATCAGAATCCTCTAGTGATTCAGATTCAACAAATTCAATCATGGAGAATCTGGAACCTTTAAGTATGGAAGACCGAATGAGAGCTAAACGCACTGGCCAAGGTCACGCAATTACTCATCCAGACATTAATGCGCCAGATTATGAAATCAAAGGACAAATTCTACATATGGTGACTAATCAATGCCAATTTAGTGGTGCGTCGAAGGAAGATCCAAATGAACATCTCCATACCTTTAATAGAATCTGCACACTATTTAAAATAAGAGAAGTTGAAGATGAACAGATATATCTCATGTTATTTCCCTAGACTTTAAAGGGAGAAGCCAAAGATTGGTTGGAATCGTTACCTGAAGGGGCGATTGATACATGGGACGTTTTAGTTGAAAATTTTCTTAAACAATTCTTTCCGGCATCTAAAGCCGTAAGACTTCAAGGAGAAATTGTTACGTTCACACAGAAACCGAATGAAACTCTATATGAGGCGTGGACAAGATTTGGAAAGTTATTAAGAGGATGTCCGCAACATGGTTTAGACACTTGTCAAATAGTACAAATATTCTACCAAGGATGCGACATCACTACAAGAAAAGACATCGATATAGCAGCTGGTGGTTCTATTATGAAGAAAACCGAAACTGATGCTTATAAAATTATTGATAACATTGCTTCCCACTCACATGAGTGGCACCAAGAAAAAGATATCGTTAGATCATCTAAAGCAGCTAGAGCCGATTATAGCCATGACTTAGATTCCATTTCCGCAAAGATAGATGCTGTCGAGAGACGAATGGAAAAGATGACTAAGGATATACACTCAATACGAATTAGTTGTGAGCAGTGTGGAGGACCACATTTGACAAAAGATTGTCTCAGTATTGAACTAACAATGGAACAAAGAGAGAATATTTCATACATAAACCAAAGGCCTGGAAATAATTATCAGAATAATTATCAACCGCCAAGACCGATTTACAACCAAAACCAGAATTATAATCGAAATGTTCCATACAACAACCAACAAGGTCCTAGTAATCAACAAGTATCCAATAATACTTACAACCAGCAAAGACCTAATTTTCAAAACAAACCACCACAAACCGATGATAAAAAGCCAAATTTAGAAGATATGATGACGAAGCTAGTTGAAACTCAAACGCAGTTTTTCACATCTCAGAAACAAACGAATGAACAAAATGCTCAAGCATTTAGAAATCAACAAGCTTCTATTCAAAATCTGGAACAAGAAGTAAGTAACCTAGCAAGGTTAATAGGTGAAAGAAAATCGGAAAGTTTACCTAGTGATATAATGCTAACCCCCGGAATGAAACAGCTAAAGCTATTACCACAAGAAGTGGTATTACACTTAAACCACCTGAAATACCTGTAATTTTTGATGAAGCTATTCCTACTCCACAAGAACCACAACCTGAACAAGATAAGGAAAAAGAACCGGTAGTTGAAAAGGTTAATGAAGATAACACAGTTAAGGCTAAACCTTATGTTAAACCATACCAACCACCACTTCCTTATCCGAGTAAAATGAAAAAAGAGAGACTTGAAGCCGAGCAATCCAAATTCTTGGATATGTTTAAACAGATAAATGTAAATCTTTCTTTCATTGATGTGATTTCAGGAATGCCTAGATATGCTAAATTTCTGAAAGATCTAATCTCGAATAGAAAGAAAATGGAAGAACTCTCGGCTGTTACTATGAATGCTAATTGTTCAGCAGTGCTGTTGAATAAGATACCAGAAAAATTATCAGATCCAGGAAGTTTCACAATTCCATGTTTTCTGGGTAGTCTTAGTTCAATAGAAGCATTGGCAGACTTAGGTGCTAGTATAAATTTAATGCCGTATTCACTATACGCTAAACTAGACCTTGGAGAATTGAAACCAACAAGAATAAGTATACAACTAGCCGATCGATCAATAAAATATCCTAGAGGGATAATGGAGAACATGCTAGTTAAAGTTGGTACTATAGTATTTCCAGTAGATTTTGTTGTTCTGGACATGGAAGAAGATTCTCAAGTTCCTCTCATATTAGGAAGACCATTCTTAAACACGGCTAAAGCAATGATAGACGTGTTCGGTAAGAAACTGACCCTAAGTATAGAGGACGAGAGTGTTACCTTTTCAGTTGATAGAGCTATGCAACAACCACAATCTGCAGATGATACATGTTATTATATTCAAACTATAGATTCACATGCAGAATTGTTAGAAGAATTTCCAGAATTACAAGGAACAGGAGAATGTTCTTTAGGAGAAGGAACTGAACCAATTGATGAAACTGAAATGTTAGCTACACTAATAGCTAACGGATATGAACCAACAACAGAAGAAATTCAAATGCTAAAAGAAGAAGACAGATATCGATATAAATCATCGATAGAAGAACCTCCGACATTAGAGTTAAAGCCACTTCCAAATCATTTGGAATACGCTTATTTACATGGTGAATCTGAATTACCTGTAATAATATCGTCTTCTCTTACTGAAAATGAGAAATTACAACTCATTTCTGTGTTAAAAGCTCATAAACCAGCTATTGCATGGAAAATTCATGATATTAAAGGAATAAGTCTTTCGTATTGCACACATAAAATCCCTATGGAAGATGGTCATAAAATTTCAAAAGAAGGAATTGAAGTGGATAGAGCTAAAGTAGATGTAATTGCTAAACTTCCACATCCCACCAATGTTAGAGGAGTTAGGAGTTTTCTAAGGCATGCCGGTTTTTACCGACGTTTTATAAAAGATTTTTCTAAAATTGCCATTCCTATGAATAAACTCCTAGAAAAGGATGCTCCATTCATCTTTTCAGATGAATGTATCAAATCTTTTAATATTCTTAAATAAAAACTCAGTAATGCGCCAATCATGATAACTCCAAATTGGAATTTACCGTTTGAACTTATGTGCGATGCAAGTGATTTTGCAATGGGAGCCATTTTAGGACAAAGGATTGAAAAACGATTTCAACCTATATATTATGCTAGTAAGACGTTACAAGGAGCACAAAAAAATTACACAACTACTGAAAAAGAACTCCTTGCAATTGTCTTTGCTTTTGACAAATTTTGATCATATCTCGTTCTAGCTAAAACGGTGGTCTATACCAACCATTCTGCTCTTAGATACCTATTTTCGAAACAAGATGCCAAACCACGATTAATCCGTTGGATCTTACTCTTACAAGAGTTTGATATTGAAATCCGAGATAAAAAGGAGCAGAAAATCTCGCCGCTCCTGAATTAGAAGTTCTAAATGAATCGGCCATACAAGACAACTTTCCTGATGAATATCTATTGAAGATAGATTATAATGAAATTCCATGGTTTGCAGACTATGCAAACTACTTAGTATGTGGATTCCTTGAAAAAGGATTATCGTACCAAAAACGAAAGAAATTCTTCAGTGATATAAAACACTATTTCTGGGAAGATCCACATTTGTTTAAAAGTTGTCCCGATGGAATAATACGCCGATGTGTATTCGGAGATGAAGCTAGTAAAATTTTAAACCATTGTCACACAGGACCAACAGGAGGGCATTATGGGCCTCAACTAACAGCAAGAAAAGTTTATGATGCTGGATTCTATTGGCCTACAATTTACAAAGACGCACACCTTCTTTGTAAATCCTGTGATGCTTGTCAAAGGGCCGGAAAAATAAGTCAACGTGATGAAATGCCACAAAATGTCATTCAAGTATGTGAAGTATTTGACATTTAGGGTATTGACTTTATGGGTCCATTTCCAAAATCTCATAAAAATCTCTACATTCTCGTAGCCATTGATTATGTATCTAAATGGGCGGAAGCACAAGCTCTCCCAACTAACGATGCACGAGTTGTAGTCAACTTTTTAAAACGTCTTTTTGCAAGGTTTGGAACACCGAAAGCTTTAATAAGTGATTGGGGAACTCATTTCTGTAATAATCAACTTGAGAAAGTTCTTAAAAGATATGGAGTAACTCATAAAATCTTCACTGCATATCATCCATAGACAAGTGGACAAGTTGAAAATACCAACCGAGCATTAAAACGTATTCTAGAGAAAACTGTAGGATCAAATCCGAAGGAATGGTCCATTAAATTAGAGGATGCACTCTGGGCTTTTAGAACAACCTACAAAACTCCAATTGGAACTACACCTTTCAAACTCGTTTACGGAAAAGCATGTCATCTTCCAGTAGAAATTGAACACAAAGCATTTTGGACTTTGAAGACATGTAATCTTGATTTACATGAAGCTGGACGTCTACGGTTAAGTCAATTAAACGAATTAGAAGAATTAAGACAAGAAGCATACGAAAATTCGTTAATCTATAAGGAAAGAACGAAGAAATGGCATGATAAAAGAATCAGAAGTTCAAAAGAATTTAAAGAAGGAGACAGAGTTCTTCTTTTCAATTCACGATTCAAGCTATTTCCTGGAAAATTGAAATCAAGATGGTCTGGACCATTCATAGTCAAAAGAGTTTTCCCATACGGAACGATAGAATTAATAAATTCAAATGGGATTGAATTTAAGGTTAATGGTCACAGAGTTAAACAATACATAGATAGTCCGATGGAAGTCGACAACGAAGTTAATCACAATTTCAATACCACAGCTAACTAAGTGCGGGGAGAATCAAGTCTTTAAAGGATAATATGTATTTCTGTTAGAGTTAGATTTTCTGTTTTCGTATAGTTCTCGAAAATGGAACCCGAATGGTCTTTTCCTAGCAGACCCTAAAGAATTAGTCTTCTCCCCCCATTCTGAATTTTTTTATTTTTTTAGGATTTACGAGATGAAGACTTCCTGTGAACTAAACCATGGTCTAATGCTACAAGCTTTGATTACTAAACTTAATAATGACACACTTCCGAGTGAACTGGTATCAGTAATCAGAGAAAAATTGGACTGAGTAAGAAAAGAATCCAGATGCGAAGATAATAAGTTACAATTTGGTAAAGGAAAATAAAAATCCGCAGCGAAAAGAAGAGCACGACACCTTGAAAGATGTCACAAATGTGGAAAATGGTCACACGAAGGTAAATGTTCAAATAATCAAACCTATTCAAACATTGAATTTGTTACTTTATGCAGAGATGGACCGTTCATATGTTTAGAAGAAAAAACATTAAATGCTCGAGGTTACGCCTATGTAGCCATGGAAAATCAATTAGTCCGACTATCTTATGAGTGGGCTAGAGCATATCACTAAGAAATCTATTTCACAGGTAAGTTTGTACAGTTTTTATTTTTATTTTTAACCTTTTGATAATAAACGCTAATTTGTTCGCTATAAAGTATTAAATTGGTATTCAATAAAATTAGGTCTTGCGACCGAAATTATTGATATCATACAAAAACTTATTACATCACTGCGAAATTTACCGTTTATTCTTAAGGTATAAATATCTTTAATCAATCAACCCAAAATATTTCAAAAATTCGTCATGAGTTAAATTAGGTCAATGAACCGAAATTACTTTACCGAAAAGAGGGGCGCATATTTTTGATAATATTTGATTGATTAAAGTGGAATAAAAGCCAAAAAGATTTTTAATTTTATTTTTACCATGTTTTTAAAATTAATATATGAATCTTAAATTGATATTGTAAACTTTTTAAATCAATATATTTAAAATTGTAAATATTTTAAAAATTAATATTTTTAAGATAAGTTTGTATGTATAAAAACAAAATTAAATTTAAGTTTGGTGTGAATTTTTAATAATATGAATTTTTAATTTTATGCATTTTAAATTTAAGTTTGGTGTGAATTTAAAAAACAAAAATTTACTTTATACATACAAACTTATATTAAAAATATTAATTTTTAAAATATTTACAATTTTAAATATATTGATTTAAAAAGTTTACAATATCAATTTAAGATTTATATATTAATTTTAAAAACATGGTAAAAATAAAATTAAAAATCTTTTTGGCTTTTATTCCACTTTAATCAATCAAATATTATCAAAAATATGCGCCCCTCTTTTCGGTAAAGTAATTTCGGTTCATTGACCTAATTTAACTCATGACGAATTTTTGAAATATTTTGGGTTGATTGATTAAAGATATTTATACCTTAAGAATAAACGGTAAATTTCGCAGTGATGTAATAAATTTTTGTATGATATCAATAATTTCGGTCGCAAGACCTAATTTTATTGAATACCAATTTAATACTTTATAGCGAACAAATTAGCGTTTATTATCAAAAGGTTAAAAATAAAAATAAAAATAAAAATAAAAACTGTACAGACTTACCTATGAGATAGTATTCTTAGTGTTATGCTCTAGCCCACTCATAAGATAGTCGGACTAATTGATTTTCCATGGCTACATAGGCGTAACCTCGAGCATTCAGTGTTTTTTCTTCTAAACATATGAACGGTCCATATCTGCATAAAGTAACAAATTCGGTGTTTGAATAGGTTTGATTAGTTGAACATTTACCTTCGTGTGACCATTTTCCGCATTTGTGACATCTTTCAAGGTGTCGTGCTTTTCTTTTCGCTGCGGATTTTGATTTTCCTTTACCAAATTGTAACTTATTATCTTCGTATCTGGATTCTTTTCTTACTCCGTCCAATTTTTCTCTGATTACTGATACCAGTTCACTCGGAAGTGTGTCATTATTACGTTTAGTAATCAAAGCATGTAGCATTAGACCATGGTTTAGTTCACAGGAAGTCTTCATTTCATAAAAACCTAAAAAAAATAAAAATTTAGAATGGGGGGAGAAGACTAGTTCTTTAGGGACTGCTAGGGAAAGACCATTTGGGTTCCATTTTCGAGAACTACACGAAAACAGAAAATCTAACTCTAACAGAAATACATATTATGAAATGTCCCGTTCTTATTGATTAAAAACGTTCCATATTAATTGATTTCTTTGCGAGGTTTTGACCTCTATATGAGACGTTTTTCGAAGACTGCATTCATTTTTAAAACAAACCATAACCTTTATTTCATAGATAAAGGTTTTAAAAAGCTTTACGTAGATTATCAAATAATGATAATCTAAAATATCCTGTTTACACACGACCATTACATAATGGTTTACAATACAAATATGTTACAATAAAATAAGTTTCTTGAATACAGTTTTTACACAATATCATACAAGCATGGACTCCAAATCTCGTCCTTATTTAAGTATGCGATAGCGGAAGCTCTTAATAATCACCTGAGAATAAACATGCTTAAAACGTCAACAAAAATATTGGAGGGTTATAGGTTTAACCTATATATATATCAAATCATAATAATAGACCACAAGATTTCATATTTCAATACACATCCCATACATAGAGATAAAAATCATTCATATGGTGAACACCTGGTAACCGACATTAACAAGATGCATATATAAGAATATCCCCATCATTCTGGGACACCCTTCGGATATGATATAAATTTCGAAGTACTAAAGCATCCGGTACTTTGGATGGGGTTTGTTAGGCCCAATAGATCTATCTTTAGGATTCACGTCAATTAGGGTGTCTGTTCCCTAATTCTTAGATTACCAGACTTAATAAAAAGGGGCATATTCGATTTCGATAATTCAACCATAGAATGTAGTTTCACGTACTTGTGTCTATTTTGTAAATCATTTATAAAACCTGCATGTATTCTCATCCCAAAAATATTAGATTTTAAAAGTGGGACTATAACTCACTTTTACAGATTTTTACTTCGTCGGGAAGTAAGACTTGGCCACTGGTTGATTCACGAACCTATAACAATATATACATATATATCAAAGTATGTTCAAAATATATTTACAACACTTTTAATATATTTTGATGTTTTAAGTTTATTAAGTCAGCTGTCCTCGTTAGTAACCTACAACTAGTTGTCCACAGTTAGATGTACAGAAATAAATCGATAAATATTATCTTGAATCAATCCACGACCCAGTGTATACGTATCTCAGTATTGATCACAACTCAAACTATATATATTTTGGAATCAACCTCAACCCTGTATAGCTAACTCCAACATTCACATATAGAGTGTCTATGGTTGTTCCGAAATATATATAGATGTGTCGACATGATAGGTCAAAACATTGTATACGTGTCTATGGTATCTCAAGATTACATAATATACAATACAAGTTGATTAAGTTATGGTTGGAATAGATTTGTTACCAATTTTCACGTAGCTAAAATGAGAAAAATTATCCAATCTTGTTTTACCCATAACTTCTTCATTTTAAATCCGTTTTGAGTGAATCAAATTGCTATGGTTTCATATTGAACTCTATTTTATGAATCTAAACAGAAAAAGTATAGGTTTATAGTCAGAAAAATAAGTTACAAGTCGTTTTTGTAAAGGTAGTCATTTCAGTCGAAAGAACGACGTCTAGATGACCATTTTAGAAAACATACTTCCACTTTGAGTTTAACCATAATTTTTGGATATAGTTTCATGTTCATAATAAAAATCATTTTCTCAGAATAACAACTTTTAAATCAAAGTTTATCATAGTTTTTAATTAACTAACCCAAAACAGCCCGCGGTGTTACTACGACGGCGTAAATCCAGTTTTACGGTGTTTTTGTGTTTCCAGGTTTTAAATCATTAAGTTAGCATATCATATAGATATAGAACAAATGTTTAGTTGATTTTAAAAGTCAAGTTAGAAGGATTAACTTTTGTTTGCGAACAAGTTTAAAATTAACTAAACTATGTTCTAGTGATTACAAGTTTAAACCTTCGAATAAGATAGCTTTATATGTATGAATCGAATGATGTTATGAACATAATTACTACCTTAAGTTCCTTGGATAAACCTACTGGAAAAGAGAAAAATGGATCTAGCTTCAACGGATCCTTGGATGGCTCGAAGTTCTTGAAGCAGAATCATGACACGAAAACAAGTTCAAGTAAGATCATCACTTGAAATAAGATTGTTATAGTTATAGAAATTGAACCAAAGTTTGAATATGATTATTACCTTGTATTAGAATGATAACCTACTGTAAGAAACAAAGATTTCTTGAGGTTGGATGATCACCTTACAAGATTGGAAGTGAGCTAGCAAACTTGAAAGTATTCTTGATTTTATGTAACTAGAACTTGTAGAATATATGAAGAATACTTAGAACTTGAAGATAGAACTTGAGAGAGATTAATTAGATGAAGAAAATTGAAGAATGAAAGTGTTTGTTTTTTGTTTTTGGTCGTTGGTGTATGGATTAGATATAAAGGATATGTAATTTTGTTTTCATGTAAATAAGTCATGAATGATTACTCATATTTTTGTAATTTTATGAGATATTTCATGCTAGTTGCCAAATGATGGTTCCCACATGTGTTAGGTGACTCACATGGGCTGCTAAGAGCTGATCATTGGAGTGTATATACCAATAGTACATACATCTAAAAGCTGTGTATTGTACGAGTACGAATACGGGTGCATACGAGTAGAATTGTTGATGAAACTGAACGAGGATGTAATTGTAAGCATTTTTGTTAAGTAGAAGTATTTTGATAAGTGTATTGAAGTCTTTCAAAAGTGTATAAATACATATTAAAACACTACATGTATATACATTTTAACTGAGTCGTTAAGTCATCGTTAGTCGTTACATGTAAGTGTCGTTTTGAAACCTTTAGGTTAACGATCTTGTTAAATGTTGTTAACCCAATGTTTATAATATCAAATGAGATTTTAAATTATTATATTATCATGATATTATCATGTATGAATATCTCTTAATATGATATATATACATTAAATGTCTTTACAACGATAATCGTTACATGTATGTCTCGTTTAAAAATCATTAAGTTAGTAGTCTTGTTTTTACATATGTAGTTCATTGTTAATATACTTAATGATATGTTTACTTATCATAGTATCATGTTAACTATATATATATATATCCATATATATGTCATCATATAGTTTTTACAAGTTTTAACGTTCGTGAATCACCGGTCAACTTGGGTGGTCAATTGTATATATGAAACATATTTCAATTAATCAAGTCTTAACAAGTTTGATTGCTTAACATGTTGGAAACATTTAATCATGTAAATATCAATCTCAATTAATATATATAAACATGGAAAAGTTCGGGTCACTACAGTACCTACCCGTTAAATAAATTTCGTCCCGAAATTTTAAGCTGTTGAAGGTGTTGACGAATCTTCTGGAAATAGATGCGGGTATTTCTTATTCATCTGATCTTCACGCTCCCAGGTGAACTCAGGTCCTCTACAAGCATTCCATCGAACCTTAACAGTTGGTATCTTGTTTTGCTTAAGTCTTTTAACCTCACGATCCATTATTTCGACGGGTTCTTCGATGAATTGAAGTTTTTCGTTGATTTGGATTTCATCTAACGGAATAGTGAGATCTTCTTTAGCAAAACATTTCTTCAAATTCGAGACATGGAAAGTGTTATGTACAGCCGCGAGTTGTTGAGGTAACTCAAGTCGGTAAGCTACTGGTCCGACACGATCAATAATCTTGAATGGTCCAATATACCTTGGATTTAATTTCCCTCGTTTACCAAATCGAACAACGCCTTTCCAAGTTGCAACTTTAAGCTTGACCATCTCTCCAATTTCAAATTCTATATCTTTTCTTTTAATGTCAGCGTAGCTCTTTTGTCGACTTTGGGCGGTTTTCAACCGTTGTTGAATTTGGATGATCTTCTCGGTAGTTTCTTGTATAATCTTCGGACCCGTAATCTGTCTATCCCCCACTTCACTCCAACAAATCGGAGACCTGCACTTTCTACCATAAAGTGCTTCAAACGGCGCCATCTCAATGCTTGAATGGTAGCTGTTGTTGTAGGAAAATTCTGCTAACGGTAGATGTCGATCCCAACTGTTTCCGAAATCAATAACACATGCTCGTAGCATATCTTCAAGTGTTTGTATCGTCCTTTCGCTCTGCCCATCAGTTTGTGGATGATAGGCAGTACTCATGTCTAGACGAGTTCCTAATGCTTGCTGTAATGTCTGCCAGGATCTTGAAATAAATCTGCCATCCCTATCAGAGATAATAGAGATTGGTATTCCATGTCTGGAGACGACTTCCTTCAAATACAGTCGTGCTAACTTCTCCATCTTGTCATCTTCTCTTATTGGCAGGAAGTGTGCTGATTTGGTGAGACGATCAACTATTACCCAAATAGTATCAAAACCACTTGCAGTCCTTGGCAATTTAGTGATGAAATCCATGGTAATGTTTTCCCATTTCCATTCCGGGATTTCGGGTTGTTGAAGTAGACCTGATGGTTTCTGATGCTCAGTTTTGACCTTAGAACATGTCAAACATTCTCCTACGTATTTAGCAACATTGGCTTTCATACCCGGCCACCAAAAATGTTTCTTGAGATCCTTGTACATCTTCCCCGTTCCAGGATGTATTGAGTATCTGGTTTTATGAGCTTCTCTAAGTACCATTTCTCTCATATCTCCAAATTTTGGTACCCAAATCCTTTCAGCCCTATACCGGGTTCCGTCTTCCCGAATATTAAGATGCTTCTCCGATCCTTTGGGTATTTCGTCCTTTAAATTTCCCTCTTTTAAAACTCCTTGTTGCGCCTCCTTTATTTGAGTAGTAAGGTTATTATGAATCATTATATTCATAGATTTTACTCGAATGGGTTCTCTATCCTTCCTGCTCAAGGCATCGGCTATCACATTTGCCTTCCCCGGGTGGTAACGAATCTCAAAGTCGTAATCATTCAACAATTCAATCCACCTACGCTGCCTCATATTCAGTTGTTTCTGATTAAATATGTGTTGAAGACTTTTGTGGTCGGTATATATAATACTTTTGACCCCATATAAGTAGTGCCTCCAAGTCTTTAATGCAAAAATAACCGCGCCTAATTCCAAATCATGCGTCGTATAATTTTGCTCGTGAATCTTCAATTGTCTAGACGCATAAGCAATCACCTTCATTCGTTGCATTAATACACAACCGAGACCTTGCTTTGATGCGTCACAATAAATCACAAAATCATCATTCCCTTCAGGAAATGACAATATAGGTGCCGTAGTTAGCTTTTTCTTCAATAACTGAAACGCTTTCTCTTGTTCATCCTTCCATTCAAATTTCTTCCCTTTATGCGTTAATGCATTCAAGGGTTTTGCTATTCTGGAAAAGTCTTGGATGAACCTTCTGTAGTAACCAGCTAGTCCTAAAAAATGGCGTATGTGTTTTGGAGTTTTCGGGGTTTCCCACTTTTCAACAGTTTCTATCTTTGCCGGATCCACCTTAATACCTTTTTTGTTCACTATGTGACCGAGGAATTGAACTTCTTCCAACCAAAATGCACACTTTGAAAATTTAGCGTAAAATTCTTCCTTCCTCAATACTTCTAACACCTTTCTCAAATGTTCACCGTGTTCTTGGTCATTCTTTGAGTAAATAAGTATGTCATCAATGAAAACAATGACAAACTTGTCAAGGTATGGTCCACACACTCAGTTCATAAGGTCCATGAACACAGCTGGTGCATTAGTTAAACCAAACGGCATGACCATAAACTCGTAATGACCGTAACGTGTTCTGAAAGCAGTCTTTGGAATATCATCTTCTTTCACCCGCATTTGATGATACCCGGAACGTAAGTCAATCTTTGAATAAACAGACGAGCCTTGTAGTTGATCAAATAAGTTGTTGATTCTCGGTAGCGGGTAGCGGTTCTTGATGGTAAGTTTGTTCAACTCTCGGTAGTCGATACACAACCTGAATGTACCATCTTTCTTCTTGACAAACAAAACAGGAGCTCCCCACGGTGATGTGCTTGGTCGAATGAAACCATGCTCTAAAAGTTCTTGTAATTGGCTTTGCAGTTCTTTCATCTCGCTGGGTGCGAGTCTGTAAGGAGCACGAGCTATTGGTGCAGCTCCTGGTACAAGATCTATTTGAAATTCAACGGATCGATGTGGGGGTAATCCCGGTAATTCTTTCAGAAATACATCGGGAAATTCTTTTGTGACGGGAACATCATTGATGCTCTTTTCTTCAGTTTGTACTTTCTCGACGTGTGCTAGAACAGCATAGCAACCTTTTCTTATTAGTTTTTGTGACTTCAAATTCCTAATAAGATGTAGCTTCGTGTTGCCCTTTTCTCCGTACACCATTAAGGGTTTTCCTTTTTCTCGTATAATGCGAATTGCATTTTTGTAACAAACGATCTCTGCTTTCACTTCTTTCAACCAGTCCATACCAATTATCACATCAAAACTCCCTAACTCTACTGGTATCAAATCAATCTTAAATGTTTCGCTAACCAGTTTAATTTCTCGATTCCGACATATATTATCTGCTGAAATTAATTTACCATTTGCTAATTCGAGTAAAAATTTACTATCTAAAGGCGTCAATGGACAACTTAATTTAGCACAAAAATCTCTACTCATATAGCTTCTATCCGCACCCGAATCAAATAAAACTTAAGCAGATTTATTGTCAATAAGAAACGTACCCGTAACAAGCTCCGGGTCTTCCTGTGCCTCTGCCGCATTAATATTGAAAACTCTTCCGCGACCTTGTCCATTTGTGTTCTCCTGGTTCAGGAAATTTCTAATAATGTGGCCCGGTTTTCCACATTTATAACAAACTACATTGGCATAACTTGCTCCGACACTACTTGCTCCGCCATTACTCGTTCCGACACCATTTGTTCCTTTTGTTCTATTAACCCCTGGTCCGTAGACCTCACACTTCGCCGCACTATGACCATTTCTTTTACACTTGTTAAAAAATTTGGTGCAGAACCCCGAGTGATACTTTTCACACCTTTGGCATAGCTGCTTCTGATTGTTGTTGTTGTTGCGGTTATTATTGTTGTTGGGATGATTGTTGTAGTTGTTATTGTTGTTGTTGTTGTTGTTGTTGTTGTTGTTGTTGTTGTTGTTGTTGTTGTTGTTGTTGTTGTTGTTGTTGTTGTTGTTGTTGTTGTTGTTGTTGGGCCATTTGTTGTAGTTGCGATTGATGTTGCGATTGTTGGGATAATTGTTGCGATTATTGTTGTAATTGCTGTTGTTGTTGTATTGGTGATTCTTATCATCGTTTTCCTCCCACTTTCTTTTGACTTGCTTCACATTGGCCTCTTCAGCAGTCTATTCTTTAATTCTTTCTTCAATCTGGTTCACTAGTTTGTGAGCCATTCTACATGCCTGTTGTATGGAGGCGGGCTCATGTGAACTTATATCTTCTTGGATTCTTTCCGGTAATCCTTTCACAAACGCGTCGATCTTCTCTTCCTCATCTTCGAATGCTCCCGGACACAATAGGCACAATTCTGTGAATCGTCTTTCGTACGTGGTAATATCAAATCCTTGGGTTCGTAACCCTCTAAGTTCTGTCTTGAGCTTATTGACCTCGGTTCTGGGATGGTACTTCTCGTTCATCAAGTGCTTGAATGCTGACCACGGTAGTGCGTACGCATCGTCTTGTCCCACTTGCTCTAGATAGGTATTCCACCATGTTAACGCATAACCTGTGAAGGTATGCGTAGCGTACTTCACTTTGTCCTCTTCAGTACACTTACTTATAAAAACACCGATTCGACCTTCTCGGTCCACCATTTCAATCCGATCGGTCCTTCGGTTCCATCAAATTCCAAAGGTTTGCAGGCAGTGAATTCTTTGTAGGTGCATCCTACACGATTTCCTGTACTGCAAGATCCAAGGTTATTGTTGGTATGTAGCGCAGCCTGTACTGCGACTATGTTTGAAGCTAGAAAATTACGGAATTCCTCTTCATTCATATTCACGGTGTGTCGAGTAGTCGGTGCCATTTCCTTCAAAATAGTCAAATGGAACAAGTTAATCATACAGAATATTAAGAGTAGTTAATAGTATTTCGTAGCATAATATGAACTCATTTATAAAAGCTTTTTCTTCATATTAGCATTTTATAAGTTTAAATTCGGGTAGTACCTACCCGTTAAGTTCATACTTAGTAGCTAATATACAATTCAACTACTACAATTCTATATGAAAAATTGATTATAATAATATTTCGCGTTTAAACTTTTATACAATATTTTACAAACTTACAATACCGCTTATTTTACATAAAGCATGAAATATAGCACACAATAACTTTGATACAAGATAGTTGTGAAGATAATTCTAGCTAGTACACAAGTCATTTAACAAAGGCAATAAAGACACGTAATTCATACGTCCAGAAACAAGTCATGCATTCTGGTTTTACTAGGAATACTTCCCATCCTTGGTCTTGTGGAACATAACCGTTATGGCCGTTGATAAGACAGCGTGTTGTAACGTCGTCAAAGGGACGAGGGTTACGTAATGTCCAACAGTCCCGTAACAATCTAAAAACCTCATTTCTTACCCCAATTACCGACTCCGTCACTTGTGGAAACGTTTTGTTTAATAGTTGTAGCCTGATGTTCTTGTTCTGACTTTGGTGAGAAGCGAACATTACTAATCCGTAAGCATAACATGCTTCTTTATGTTGCATGTTAGCCGCTTTTTCTAAATCACGAAGTCCAATATTCGGATATATTGAGTCAAAATAATTTCTTAACCCATTGCGTAAAATAGCATTTGGGTTCCCCGCAATATATGCGTCAAAGTAAACACATCGTAACTTATGGATTTCCCAATGTGATATCCCCCATCTTTCGAACGAAAGCCTTTTATAAACCAAGGCATTCTTGGAACGTTCTTCGAATGTCTTACAAACTGATCTTGCCTTAAATAGTTGTGCCGAAGAATTCTGACCGACTCTAGACAAGATTTCATCAATCATGTCTCCGGGTAGGTCTCTTAAAATATTGGGTTGTCTATCCATTTTGTGTTTTTATACTGTAAAATAGACAAGAGTTAGATTCATAAAAAAAATACTTATTAATACAAGCAATTTTTACATATATCATAAAGCATAAGCACACTATATTACATATATTACACCACACGAATACAACTATCTTATTCTGACTCGCTTGTTTCTTCTTCTTCGGTTTTGGTTCGTTTTGCCAAGTTTCTAGGGATATATGATGTTCCCCTAATACGAGCCGTCGTTTTCCACATTGGTTTAGAAAAACCTGGTGGTTTAGAGGTTCCCGGGTCATTGTTACAACTTAAGGTCTTCGGGGGTTGACGATACATATAAAGTTCATCGGGGTTGGAATTAGATTTCTCTATTTTTATGCCCTTTCCCTTATTATTTTCTTTTGCCTTTTTAAATTCAGTTGAGGTAATTTCTATAACATCATCGGAATTCTCGTCGGAATCCGATTCATCGGAGAATTGATAATCCTCCCAATATTTTGCTTCCTTGGCGGAAACACCATTGACCATAATTAACCTTGGTCGGTTGGTTGAGGATTTTCTTTCACTTAACCGTTTTATTATTTCCCCCACCGGTTCTATTTCTTCATCCGGTTCCGATTCTTCTTCCGGTTCCGATTCTTCTTCCGGTTCTGACTCTTCTTCCGGTTCCTCTTCGGGAACTTGTGAATCAGTCCACGAATCATTTCAATTTACATTTGACTCTTCATTATTATTAGGTGAGTCAATGGGACTTGTTCTAGAGGTAGACATCTATCACATAATAGAGAACGCGTTAAGAGATTAATATATCACATAATATTCACATGTTAAAAATATATAGTTTCCAACAAAATTTGTTAAGCAATCATTTTTCAAGTAAACACGGTCGAAGTCCAGACTCACTAATGCATCCTAACAAACTCGATAAGACACACTAATGCAAAATTCTGGTTCTCTAAGACCAACGCTCGGATACCAACTGAAATGTTCCGTTCTTATTGATTAAAAACGTTCCATATTAATTGATTTCTTTGCGAGGTTTTGATCTCTATATGAGACGTTTTTCGAAGACTGCATTCATTTTTAAAACAAACCATAACCTTTATTTCATAGATAAAGGTTTTAAAAAGCTTTACGTAGATTATCAAATAATGATAATCTAAAATATCCTGTTTACACACGACCATTACATAATGGTTTACAATACAAATATGTTACAATAAAATAAGTTTCTTGAATGCAGTTTTTACACAATATCATACAAGCATGGACTCCAAAATCTCGTCCTTATTTAAGTATGCGATAGCGGAAGCTCTTAATAATCACCTGAGAATAAACATGCTTAAAACGTCAACAAAAATGTTGGTGGGTTATAGGTTTAACCTATATATATCAAATCATAATAATAGACCACAAGATTTCATATTTCAATACACATCCCATACATAGAGATAAAAATCATTCATATGGTGAACACCTGTTAACCGACATTAACAAGATGCATATATAAGAATATCCCCATCATTCCGGGACACCCTTCGGATATGATATAAATTTCGAAGTACTAAAGTATCCGGTACTTTGGATGGGGTTTGTTAGGCCCAATAGATCTATCTTTAGGATTCGCGTCAATTAGGGTGTCTGTTCCCTAATTCTTAGATTACCAGACTTAATAAAAAGGGGCATATTCGATTTCGATAATTCAACCATAGAATGTAATTTCACGTACTTGTGTCTATTTTGTAAATCATTTATAAAACCTGCATGTATTCTCATCCCAAAAATATTAGATTTTAAAAGTGGGACTATAACTCACTTTCACAGATTTTTACTTCGTCGGGAAGTAAGACTTGGCCACTGGTTGATTCACGAACCTATAACAATATATACATATATATCAAAGTATGTTCAAAATATATTTACAACACTTTTAATATATTTTGATGTTTTAAGTTTATTAAGTCAGCTGTCCTCGTTAGTAACCTACAACTAGTTGTCCACAGTTAGATGTACAGAAATAAATCGATAAATATTATCTTGAATCAATCCACGACCCAGTGTATACGTATCTCAGTATTGATCACAACTCAAACTATATATATTTTAGAATCAACCTCAACCCTGTATAGCTAACTCCAACATTCACATATAGAGTGTCTATGGTTGTTCCGAAATATATATAGATGTGTCGACATGATAGGTCGAAACATTGTATACGTGTCTATGGTATCTCAAGATTACATAATATACAATACAAGTTGATTAAGTTATGGTTGGAATAGATTTGTTACCAATTTTCACGTAGCTAAAATGAGAAAAATTATCCAATCTTGTTTTACCCATAACTTCTTCATTTTAAATCCGTTTTGAGTGAATAAAATTGCTATGGTTTCATATTGAACTCTATTTTATGAATCTAAACAGAAAAATTATAGGTTTATAGTCAGAAAAATAAGTTACAAGTCGTTTTTGTAAAGGTAGTCATTTCAGTCGAAAGAACGACGTCTAGATGACCATTTTAGAAAACATACTTCCACTTTGAGTTTAACCATAATTTTTGGATATAGTTTCATGTTCATAATAAAAATCATTTTCTCAGAATAACAACTTTTAAATCAAAGTTTATCATATTTTTTAATTAACTAACCCAAAACAGCCCGCGGTGTTACTATGACGGCGTAAATCCGGTTTTACGGTGTTTTTGTGTTTCCAGGTTTTAAATCATTAAGTTAGCATATCATATAGATATAGAACATGTGTTTAGTTGATTTTAAAAGTCAAGTTAGAAGGATTAACTTTTGTTTGCGAACAAGTTTAAAATTAACTAAACTATGTTCTAGTAATTACAAGTTTAAACCTTCGAATAAGATAGCTTTATATGTATGAATCGAATGATGTTATGAACATCATTACTACCTTAAGTTCCTTGGATAAACCTACTGGAAAAGAGAAAAATGGATCTAGCTTCAACGGATCCTTGGATGGCTCGAAGTTCTTGAAGCAGAATCATGACACGAAAACAAGTTCAAGTAAGATCATCACTTGAAATAAGATTGTTATAGTTATAGAAATTGAACCAAAGTTTGAATATGATTATTACCTTGTATTAGAATGATAACCTACTGTAAGAAACAAAGATTTCTTGAGGTTGGATGATCACCTTACAAGATTGGAAGTGAGCTAGCAAACTTGAAAGTATTCTTGATTTTATGTAACTAGAACTTGTAGAATATATGAAGAACACTTAGAACTTGAAGATAGAACTTGAGAGAGATTAATTAGATGAAGAAAATTGAAGAATGAAAGTGTTTGTAGGTGTTTTTGGTCGTTGGTGTATGGATTAGATATAAAGGATATGTAATTTTGTTTTCATGTAAATAAGTCATGAATGATTACTCATATTTTTGTAATTTTATGAGATATTTCATGCTAGTTGCCAAATGATGGTTCCCACATGTGTTAGGTGACTCACATGGGCTGCTAAGAGCTGATCATTGGAGTGTATATACCAATAGTACATACATCTAAAAGCTGTGTATTGTACGAGTACGAATACGGGTGCATACGAGTAGAATTGTTGATGAAACTGAACGAGGATGTAATTGTAAGCATTTTTGTTAAGTAGAAGTATTTTGATAAGTGTATTGAAGTCTTTCAAAAGTGTATAAATACATATTAAAACACTACATGTATATACATTTTAACTGAGTCGTTAAGTCATCGTTAGTCGTAACATGTAAGTGTCGTTTTGAAACCTTTAGGTTAACGATCTTGTTAAATGTTGTTAACCCAATGTTTATAATATAAAATGAGATTTTAAATTATTATATTATCATGATATTATCATGTATGAATATCTCTTAATATGATATATATACATTAAATGCCTTTACAACGATAATCGTTACATATATGTCTCGTTTAAAAATCATTGAGTTAGTAGTCTTGTTTTTACATATGTAGTTCATTGTTAATATACTTAATGATATGTTTACTTATCATAGTATCATGTTAACTATATATATATCCATATATATGTCATCATATAGTTTTTACAAGTTTTAACGTTCGTGAATCACCGGTCAACTTGGGTGGTCAATTGTATATATGAAACATATTTCAATTAATCAAGTCTTAACAAGTTTGATTGCTTAACATGTTGGAAACATTTAATCATGTAAATATCAATCTCAATTAATATATATAAACATGGAAAAGTTCGGGTCACTACATATTATCCTTTAAAGACTTGATTCTCCCCACACTTAGTTAGCTGTGGTATTGAAATTGTGATTAACTTCGTTGTCGACTTCCATCAGACTATCTATGTAGTGTTTAACTCTGTGACCATTAACTTTAAATTCAATCCCATTTGAATTTATTAATTCCATCGTTCCGTATGAGAAAACTCTTTTGACTATGAATGGTCCAGACCATCTTGATTTCAATTTTCCAGGAAATAGCTTGAATCGTGAATTGAAAAGAAGAACTCTGTCTCCTTCTTTAAATTCTTTTGAACTTCTGATTCTTTTATCATGCCATTTCTTCATTCTTTCCTTATAGATTAACGAATTTTTGTATGCTTCTTGTCTTAATTCTTCTAATTCGTTTAATTGACTTAACCGTAGACGTCCAACTTCATGTAAATCAAGATTACATGTCTTCAAAGCCCAAAATGTTTTGTGTTCAATTTCTACTGGAAGATGACATGCTTTTCCGTAAACAAGTTTGAAAGGTGTGGTTCCAATTGGAGTTTTGTAGGCTGTTCTAAAAGCCCAGAGTGCATCCTCTAATTTAATGGACCATTCCTTCGGATTTGATCCTACGGTTTTCTCTAGAATACGTTTTAATGCTCGGTTGGTATTTTCAACTTGTCCACTTGTCTGTGGATGATATGCAGTGGAGATTTTATGAGTTACTCCATATCTTTTAAGAACTTTCTCAAGTTGATTATTACAGAAATGAGTTCCCCAATCACTTATTAAAGCTTTCGGTGTTCCAAACCTTGCAAAAAGATGTTTTAAAAAGTTGACTACAACTCGTGCATCGTTAGTTGGGAGAGCTTGTGCTTCCGCCCATTTAGATACATAATCAATGGCTACGAGAATGTAGAGATTATTATGAGATTTTGGAAATGGACCCATAAAGTCAATACCCCAAATGTCAAATACTTCACATACTTGAATGACATTTTGTGGCATTTCATCACGTTGACTTATTTTTCCAGCCCTTTGACAAGCATCACAGGATTTACAAAGAAGGTGTGCGTCTTTGTAAATTGTAGGCCAATAGAATCCAGCATCATAAACTTTTCTTGCTGTTAGTTGAGGCCCATAATGCCCTCCTGTTGGTCCTGTGTGACAATGGTTTAAAATTTTACTAGCTTCATCTCCGAATACACATCGGCGTATTATTCCATCGGGACAACTTTTAAACAAATGTGGATCTTCCCAGAAATAGTGTTTTATATCACTGAAGAATTTCTTTCGTTTTTGGTACGATAATCCTTTTTCAAGAAATCCACATACTAAGTAGTTTGCATAGTCTGCAAATCATGGAATTTCATTATAATCTATCTTCAATAGATATTCATCAGAAAAGTTGTCTTGTATGGCCGATTCATTTAGAACTTCTAATTCAGGTTTTTCAAGACGAGAAAGATGATCGGCTGCGAGATTTTCTGCTCCTTTTTTTATCTCGGATTTCAATATCAAACTCTTGTAAGAGTAAGATCCAACGGATTAATCGTGGTTTGGCATCTTGTTTCGAAAATAGGTATCTAAGAGCAGAATGGTCGATATAGATAATGCTAAAAATGAACACATATTTCATAGCATTATTCCTCAAGAAAGACAAGATTTTCAGGCGTAAATTACCGATTTGTAGACATGGCGTATATTTTTGTTAGGTTTAGCTAAAATAGATTTCCAGGCGTATATTTATATTTCCAGGCGTACTTATTTTTTTAAAAAATATATATGTACGAATAATACTTACCAATATATTGTAATTCTAGCCATGACATCTTTCAAGGTGTCGTGCTCTTCTTTTCGCTGCGGATTTTGATTTTCCTTTACCAAATTGTAACTTATTATCTTCGCATCTGGATTCTTTTCTTACTCCGTCCAATTTTTCTCTGATTACTGATACCAGTTCACTCGGAAGTGTGTCATTATTATGTTTAGTAATCAAAGCGTGTAGCATTAGACCATGGTTTAGTTCACATGAAGTCTTCATTTCGTAAAAACCTACAAAAAATAAAAATTCAGAATGGGGGGAGAAGACTAGTTCTTTAGGGTCTGCTAGGGAAAGACCATTCGAGTTCCATTTTCGAGAACTACACGAAAACAAAAAATCTAACTCTAACAGAAATACATATTATCCTTTAAAGACTTGATTCTCCCCACACTTAGTTAGCTGTGGTATTGAAATTGTGATTAACTTGGTTGTCGACTTCCATCGGACTATCTATGTAGTGTTTAACTCTGTGACCATTAACTTTAAATTCAATCCCATTTGAATTTATTAATTCTATCGTTCCGTATGGGAAAACTCTTTTGACTATGAATGGTCCAGACCATCTTGATTTCAATTTTCCTGGAAATAGCTTGAATCGTGAATTGAAAAGAAGAACTCTGTCTCCTTCTTTAAATTCTTTTGAACTTCTGATTCTTTTATCATGCCATTTCTTCGTTCTTTCCTTATAGATTAACGAATTTTCGTATATGCTTATTTGAAAAAGTGTAGATTTGATAAAAATATGAAAATGAGCATAAGTTTGATATAAATTGAACATGTCATTGTAATTATTTTGATTGATGATTTTGCTGACACTAATGCATATTTGGATGCACAAAAATTGTGTTTGATGTGTTTTGCAGACTGAAAGGGGTGAATCTTCATTTCAAGCTCGCATTGCTCCTCCTGAGAATGCGGAACAATAGGATGTTGATAACTATTACAAATAAGATATACCTCATCCAGTTTTGACATTTTCAGATATGCACGTGGAAGATTTGCACCCGAACTTGAGATTAGACAGACGTTGGATAGATTATCCAAAATACCAAAGGAGCTTGCACACTCTTCATTCTAAAGCTATTGAAGTACCTAGGGTAATAGAATGGGAACCGTTAGAAGCCGTAGGATTGGGCAAACGGATTAGAGAATTACTTACACAGAGGTATGGTAATTCTACTTTTAACGATTGGGTACGATTATTCAACATGCGTAGACCTGTATATAAAGTATGGTGTGAAGAATTATTGTGTAGTATAGAAATAAATGATCGGGTAGCTACTTTAACCGATCGAACTTTTATTAGATTTTTGTTAGGAGGTTCGATGCGCCACATGTCTCTACTAGACATGGGTCAGGCCTTACGTATATATACGCCTGAGGAGCTAGCATCTGCCGATTGTCAAGGGTTGATATTAAATGGTAGGAAGATTGAAGAAAATTTTGATACGCATGGTGTATGGAGTCAAATGACTAGCCATCACCGATTTAAAGGGATAAATTACTCTTATGCGGATATAGATAGAGCTGAGTTAAGAGTAATTCACAGGTTTCTAGAGAACTCGATTACACAGCGAGGTAAAAATAAGAAAAAGGTAAATGAGCAAGATTTATTTTACCACATGTGTATTCGAGACTCACAAAGCGCTGTAAGTATACCTTATTGTGTGGGTTATTATTTATCGGCTATGGTTAGGGGGATGAGACCGCACAGTATAATAGGAGGTGGTATATTTATTACATTAATTGCTAAGTATCTCGATGTGGATATAAGTCGGGGGATTATTAATCGAAGAACCAGAACCCCACGATACAATTGGTTTAAATGTATATCATGGTGCTAAGGTTTTGAAGAGGCTAAATAACGCCGCAGTACAATATAATGGAAGACATCCACAGGTTGAAAGAAATCAACAGCCAGGTAATGTGGGAGGGGGAAATGAAATGACAGAAATGCAAAGGTTTATAGCTTCACAAGAATATGAAAATGCTAGACATCGAGCATTTGAAGATTGGCAAGTTCATCAAAACCACATCATAGCTCATTGCCAACATGTAGGTAGAAACTATATTCCTACTCTAAAGCCCGTATTTCCTCCCTGGTCTATAGAGATTCAACCACCGTATCCTACTTATAACCCAGCTGAAGCATTCTATAACACATACGGTTATGCATGGAACCCCTACTGGTATCAGTATCAACCTTAGTTTATTTAATTTTATTTATTTTGTTTTTGTAATGTTACTACATTTAACACTTATGTTGATATTGTAATAGTTTTTATAATTTTCTAACTTTTATTATTAGATTTTAATAATTTTTGAATGTGGAGTAATATACCAAACTTCAAAAAATATGTATATATGTTTGCAGTTTATCTTATGTACACAACAGGGTAAAACAACGCATTTTCAAAGACTGACATTAAGTTCAGCAAAAGCAACTAATTTTTACTACAAGATGCAAAATATATGTGATGTAACAACAAACTGAATGAACAAATGATGTGCACCATTTATCATTCAACAACAAAGAACAATATGTTTGGAAACTTTGGTAAAATTTAATCATTTTTCTACGCTAATCACCCTCAATAATTTAAATTGTTACTGATTTCTTGCAAATGAGGGCATTGCAAGATCTTAAGTATGGGAAGGGGTTAAATTCTTTCGAATTTTTAAAATTTTTACTTTATACACTTGGTTACCATTAGAAATACTAGTAAAGCAGTAGTTGTATTAGAATCTAGTTGAGACGACCCGACCCAATCCATAGGGACGAATACAATAACATATGATAACATTGCGAGGTACTTGACCTCTATATGATACATTTTACAAACGTTGCATTTATTCTTAAAAGGCAAACTATCATTACATCAATATTTGACATTTTCGTCTAACATTTCATAATATCCAAATGACCTAATCTGTCATTTACTTATTTATATTCTCTATTGAACTCCAATGACTCGAATGCAACGTCTTTGTATCATGGCTTAAAAGGTCCCAAGTAGTATCCTTAACATGAGCTAATGCACAGCGGAAGACTTAATTCATACCTGAGAATAACATGCTTTAAAACGTCAACATAAAGTTGGTGAGATATATAGGTTTGATGCGAGCAGCGTTATAACAATGGAACACAAGATTTCATATATAAATATTTTAATAAAAATATTCTAAGTGGTTGAGCACTTGGTAACCATACTTAACATTTAATCACGTCGCATATTCCCTTTATTATGAAATCTTACTACACCGTACCAAGGTGTAGTCACGAAACGAAGTACTATGCAACCGTTGAATACTGGTCGTCCAGTCCGGTTGGGGTTGTCAGGCCCGATAGATCTATCAACAGGATTCGCGTTTACAATACCGCTGTAAATATTAGTTACCAAGCTACAGGGAAGTATGCCAGTGGTACAACTCAACGTAGAATATATTTTTCAGTTACTTGTGTCCATAGCGTAAAACATAAAATACATGTATTCTCATCCCGAAATATTTAGAGTTTAAAAGTGGGACTATATACTCACTTTTGTCTTGAAGATATGTAATTTCGACTTGGTCTCCGATTGATATCACGAACCTATCCATATATAATATATCAATACCTTTTCTTTTTAAACAATCGTCACATATATATACTTATAATACTTTTAATACTTTTAATAATTCCTTAGTCCGTAGTTAGCAGTCCGATGTTAGTAATTCAATTTTAATGGTTCATATTTAGTTGTTTAATAAACCCCCAATGAAATAAATAAAACCCCCATCGTATATGTATTGGTCGAGATTAATCTTGACCCATGGTACCGGTGTTGTCAAATGACGTGTTGCGTACATAAAGTACCGGTGTTGTCAAATGACGTGTTGCGTACAATCATGGGATCTTATGATTAATCTTCTCGTATTGTTTACGGGTGATCCTGAACCATATAAAATTAAATTATGAGTACATATGTATAAAATATCATGTTACTTTAGGAAGATGTGATTTATTTAATTTTCTCCAATTATTTTCGTGGCTAAACTAGTCTTGGATATCCGATTTTGTTTTGGTCATAATTTCTTCGTTACAACTCCGTTTTCGTTGATTCAACTTTCCACTTCCTTGGATCGAGTCCCTCTTTAAGAATATGAACTGTAAATACCTTAGTTTGTATTCGAAATCATAGGTCATAGGTCAAATTTTGGTGAAACTTATGAAGTTAATCATTTTTGTTACAAAAACATCATTTAATGACCATTTTTCTAAAAATACTTATACTATGAATTAAATCATGAAATTTTTATGTGTTAACATATTCATAAGAAATATCATTTTTCCAGAATATAAACCTCCAATTCAAAGTTCAAGATGGTTTTTAATTATCCAACCCAAAACAGCCTCCGGTTGCACTCCGACGTCATAAAAACAGTTTTTTAAGGTATTCTTTGAAAAACCAAGTTATACCTTGTTAAATTAGCATATATTTAAGTTATATTACAGGTCTTGAAGTATTTTAAAAGTTAAGTTAGAAGGATCTATTTAGTTTGCAAACAAGTTTGAAATCATTCAAACTATGTTTTTGTTGTTAAAATTGTATACCATACAATAAGATAGCTATATATATATGAATCGAATAAGGTTATGAACAAAGTTACTATCTCAAGTTACTTGGACAAGATTGCTGTAAAAGAGGAGTAAAAACCTAGAACCAAAAGAGTGATGAAATTGGATGAAAGATTGGAAGCAACTTAAGACATAAACTTGAATTGAAAGTTGTATTTTTGTAGTGTTTTTGTTGATCTTTTTATGGTGGTGTTTAAGGTGATTCTTGAGAGGATTTTTGCTGGAGTTCTTAGAGAAACATGAGGCTAGTAAGTGTGTGTGTTTAGCTAGAGAAATGATGTTCCAAAAATTGAAAATGGATGCATGTATTTATGGTGGTGTAAAAGGTGTATAAATTTGTAATTTTGTGAAAAGATCTTTTAATCATGTGAAATTGTCATACTAAATAACAAAAGTAGTTACCTTATACATAAGGCATGAACAAGGGCTGGTTGGTGGTGATTTGATGTGTATATACCAATAGTAAATACGTATAGAAGCTAGGTATGATACGAGTACATATACTCTAGATATACGTATAGAAATCTTGTGAAAAATGGAATGAGGATTCAAATATAGCTATCTTTTGTGAATATACTTATATTGTTTTATGTATTTAAGTCTTTAAAAGTGATTAAATACATTATATATACGATATATGTATAAACATTATAGGTCGTAAGTATTTATGTCAAATAACGTTACGTATAGTTATCGTTTTGAAAGCTTAAGTTAGTAGTTTCAAATATACTTATAACTTATTGTTATTAATACAAAATGAGATATTTAAACATCCTTAAATCATGTTAAATATGTATATATACATATATATACACAAACGTATAATTAACATATATTGTATAGTTCGTGATATCATCGGTCAAACTAGACGGTTAAACGTTATGTAAAACTCTTTTCAAAATCATAAATCTCAACAATTTAGATTGCTTATCATGTTGGTAAGTTTTAATTTATGTAAATATTAATCTTATAAGTGTAAAACGATCGGAAAAATCCGGGTCGTTACAGTACCCACCCGTTAAAGAAATTTCGTCCCGAAATTTGGTAGAGGTTGTCATAAATAACAATAGGAATGTTTTCATGACGAATATGAGGTATTAATAGAGTTTTATCATTATTGGAAGATATGGATAAAACGATTCGGTCATGTGAAGCGCACGAGTGAAGCTATCATAAAAGAATGAAATGAGTGAATATAGAATTGTTTTAACCGATGTCGAGATTAGGATTGATTTCCAGAATTTAAGGGATTTAAAGAAAATCTTATGTAATAAGATTTGGTTCTTCGATGATTTAGAAAACAGGATCTCCTTTGATTTAATGCGATAATCTGTTTCGATTTCTTTGTCGGATATTTCACTATAAATCCACCTCCTTCCCTTTCTTACTTCCATACCTCACATCTCTTACTCTTCCTCCTCTAATTCATACCTTAAGGTATCCTTTAAAATGCTTCATCCCGTTCTGATTTTTGTTATACTTCTAACTTTCATATCTTTCATTCTTCTCTTTCATCTACCACTAGAAGAATCTATTCACTTTTATGATTTTCTTGGAATTATAATGTTTCTAATTCTCCCGTGTCTTTACGTCGCCATACGTATTGATACACACGGTTTGTAGTTTCTGGGTGGTTATTGGGTTTGATATCTTTCCTTATATTTCGATGCTCCTGCTTCTGTTTTCCATAATCATTGTCATCCATAGTTAATACTCTCTCCTATTTGCTGTAATCTATACCCCAATTTCTATTTTGGGACTTTGTCCCTTCGTTTCTTCTTCCCGTCCTTGAGTCAAGCGATCAATAGTTCGAAATTCGTAGGTTTAAAATTCGGAATGAACATATCTAATGCTCTAAGAAAGGAATGGTAATGGCACGATTTTGATTTGTCAAATTACCAGAATATCCAGGAAAATAGAACTATCAAGATGATTTGTTCTTAATATGTTTCGGAATTGGATAGAATGTAAAAGTCGTGTAACATGGCACATGATGACGGTACTGTGAATCATCATATTCCATTAGAAACTTAACATGACTTACTGTAATATAATGAAGTTGATCAAGTTTCATTATATTATACTAGTTCATGCATCAGTTCCCAACACTGCTTCAGAACATTCCTATTTTAAACTTGAAGGATTTAGAAACTAACACGGTTTCCTTTATATTGTAACGCAGATATTACAGAGAGATAAATGATTTTAGATAAGGATAGTGGTGAAAATATCTTCAGAAATATTGAGGATATTTATAATGAAAGATATGGTAATATCTTGGAATTTCTAATGTCGAAGGATGATGATGAAGATTGACCCGTAAGGGTTTAGATTCAGAAGCAAGGTGTTTGCTACAGAATCGTCATAATTCTTTATGTACAAGTTTAGTCCTTGTAACTTGTTCAGAGTCTCCTTCATGGTTTGTTCAATCCGGTTTTCAGTACCAATTTTCTATCGAGCGTTCCTAACACTTCCTTCTTTTATCATCAACATTTGGTCATTAAGACCTTCTACAACATGCTGCTTCGTCAGTATTTTCAAAGTTATCGGATCTGGGTCATTGGTTATCAAACCAAGATGGTTTAAGGAGAATTGTATTTTTAGATGATTAAACGCTGATGGTAATATGATGGAATATAAAAGGTTCTCCGGTAACGATGGCGAAAGAACAACGTATATATATATATCGAGATTGTAATAAGAGTAGTCTTACTGAGATATCGAAGTGGAGCTGTGACAAAATTAGTTAATTGAAAAGGAATCGCGTGATTGTTTTTGCTAATGGATGATAAGGAATTCGATGCGGATACGTTTTAACTATAACTTCGAGTTCAAAAATTTTTAGGTGCATAACTGTATGCATAAATCTTTATTCCGTAGACGAGGTGCGGCTGGTTGAACTTCTCGATCGAGATGTTTTCAAGAATCATGAAAAGTTGTGAATGCGAATTGTAATCGTCAAGATACAAATGAGGTTTAAAATAGAATCAAGTGGCAAACTTGAAGGATTGTTTAGTTTCATATGTAATAATCATCATTTTAACTCATTTTTAATTGTCCAAAGTTAGCAGTCCAATAGTCCGATTGTCCAATGGTTCAATAAATTCATATATGAACTAAATATATAATATTCGAATTACTTAATACGTATCGTGACCCGTGTACTGGTCTCGGTGTCGATCACAACTCAAAGTATATATATATTTTGGAATCAACTCCGACCCTGTATAGCCAACTCCCACCTTCACATATAGAGTGTCTATGGTTGTTCCGAAATATATATATATAGATGGATCAATATGATAAGTCGAAACCTTGTATACGTGTCCCGTTATTTAAAATGCGTAAAATAAATAAATATATATCATGACCCATTATACAACGTGTTGTCTCAGAATTAATCCGACGTGTTGTTGTACATGTGTCCCGACGGTATGTAAAGTACAGAAATTAAAATTGCAAGAATGTAAATTGCGATAAATTAAATATTAATCAGTTAGCTGGGAACAGTTAGCCGGAACAGTTAGCGTGTAATCCTATCACAATTTCAATTAATTAATTCATCTGTTTCTAACAATTTTTATTTTGCCAATGTTTCTTCATTATGCCACTTGTTGGATTCGGATAGGTAAAAATCCAAATATGAAATTTAAATGGAAATGGTTAATCTGGGGTGAACGGATACGTATATCGGTAATTGTAAGTAGGATAATAAATGATCGTTGAATCAGATTCGAAGAATGTACAGTGTAACTTGTTAATGTGAATTCTAAATATTCCTTGGGTACTACCCACCCGTTAAAATATTTTCATCATTAACAGTTTGTACGAATGAAATTTTTAATTACAATCTTTATGAAAATATATTTGCATATATATTTTCTTCGGAGGTAACTATGAATTTAATGAGTCAATAAAATATTCAACTCATTTGATTTATCGTTATTACTAGATTACATAATCTCCAAAACATTAGAGATTACATAATCGTCATGTCGAACGAAGAACGATACGTAAAGAAGAGGTAATCGGTGTAGAATGATATGTAGAACAAAGATCATATTCGAAGTTCAGATGATGATGTTGAGGTACGTGGTGCGGATGTGATTGTTGGTGGTGGTAATGATACGGTTGGTGTTGATGCTGATGATGTCGTTGACGTCGATGATGCTACTGGTACTGAAGATTGCGAGGTTGATGTTGTTAACGGTACTGGTTATGCTGCTGGTGCTGCTGCTGGTGTTTGTAACATTCGCACCGTGTTCTCCAAAGCCGTCACACGAGCGCGAAGTTCGTTAATTTCTGCTAGTACACCAGGATGATTGGCGGTTGGAGTGAGCGAATGAACAAGATCCGAAATATGGGATAGGATATAATCGTGACGAGATACTCGAGAAATGAGAGAGAAAATGGTTTCTCGAACAGGTTCGCCGGTAAGTGCTTCAGGTTCGTCGCCAATGGGGCAATTCGGTGGGTGAAAGGGATCACCTTCTTCTTGTCTCTAATAATTTAGTATACTACGAACCCATCCCCAATTCATCCAGAATAGATGATGAGAAATTGGTTGATCCATTCCAGTGACGCTGCCTTCGGAGCCCGAATGGAAATCCATATCAGCGTAGCTGTCGGAGTCGGAGGAATTCGAACTGGACGCGGAGTTCATCTTGTACAGTCGGGGAAATGAATTTTTGGTTTGGAATAGATTATAGGAGTTGGGTTTGGTATTCTTCAATACATAATTTACATATGTATTTATAATACTCAAAATCCCGTGAATTACGGAGAATCTTTGAAATTCGTCAGGCAATGTCTATAGCAACAGATACGCTAGGTTACGAATTTTGTCTATACACTATCGATGCACCAAATGCAGTAAGACGTGTCTAGACTTAAGAATACTAAGCAGGCAATTCTTAAGGATGATAAGCAGATGATTTTCGACTAGATATGATAAGCAAAACTTTTGACATGTACACACGGTCAAAGTCCAGACTCACTAATGCATCCTAACAACTACCAGTTAGATACACTAATGCAAGGCCTGGTTCGCTAAGACCAACGCTCTGATACCACATGAGACGACCCGACCCAATCCATAGGGACGAATACAATAACATATGATAACATTGCGAGGTACTTGACCTCTATATGATACATTTTACAAACGTTGCATTTATTCTTAAAAGGCAAACTATCATTACATCAATATTTGACATTTTCGTCTAACATTTCATAATATCCAAATGACCTAATCTGTCATTTACTTATTTATATTCTCTATTGAACTCCAATGACTCGAATGCAACGTCTTTGTATCATGGCTTAAAAGGTCCCAAGTAGTATCCTTAACATGAGCTAATGCACAGCGGAAGACTTAATTCATACCTGAGAATAACATGCTTTAAAACGTCAACATAAAGTTGGTGAGATATATAGGTTTGATGCTAGCAGCGTTATAACAATGGAACACAAGATTTCATATATAAACATTTTAATAAAAATATTCTAAGTGGTTGAGCACTTGGTAACCATACTTAACATTTAATCACGTCGCATATTCCCTTTATTATGAAATCTTACTACACCGTACCAAGGTGTAGTCACGAAACGAAGTACTGTGCAACCGTTGAATACTGGTCGTCCAGTCCGGTTGGGGTTGTCAGGCCCGATAGATCTATCAACAGGATTCGCGTTTACAATACCGCTGTAAATATTAGTTACCAAGCTACAGGGAAGTATGCCAGTGGTACAACTCAACGTAGAATATATTTTTCAGTTACTTGTGTCCATAGCGTAAAACATAAAATACATGTATTCTCATCCCGAAATATTTAGAGTTTAAAAGTGGGACTATATACTCACTTTTGTCTTGAAGATATGTAATTTCGACTTGGTCTCCGATTGATATCACGAACCTATCCATATATAATATATCAATACCTTTTCTTTTTAAACAATCGTCACATATATATACTTATAATACTTTTAATACTTTTAATAATTCCTTAGTCCGTAGTTAGCAGTCCGATGTTAGTAATTCAATTTTAATGGTTCATATTTAGTTGTTTAATAAACCCCCAATGAAATAAATAAAACCCCCATCGTATATGTATTGGTCGAGATTAATCTTGACCCATGGTACCGGTGTTGTCAAATGACGTGTTGCGTACATAAAGTACCGGTGTTGTCAAATGACGTGTTGCGTACAATCATGGGATCTTATGATTAATCTTCTCGTATTGTTTACGGGTGATCCTGAACCATATAAAATTAAATTATGAGTACATATGTATAAAATATCAAGTTACTTTAGGAAGATGTGATTTATTTAATTTTCTCCAATTATTTTCGTGGCTAAACTAGTCTTGGATATCCGATTTTGTTTTGGTCATAATTTCTTCGTTACAACTCCGTTTTCGTTGATTCAACTTTCCACTTCCTTGGATCGAGTCCCTCTTTAAGAATATGAACTATAAATACCTTAGTTTGTATTCGAAATCATAGGTCATAGGTCAAATTTTGGTGAAACTTATGAAGTTAATCATTTTTGTTACAAAAACATCATTTAATGACCATTTTTCTAAAAATACTTATACTATGAATTAAATCATGAAATTTTTATGTGTTAACATATTCATAAGAAATATCATTTTTCCAGAATATAAACCTCCAATTCAAAGTTCAAGATGGTTTTTAATTATCCAACCCAAAACAGCCCCCGGTTGCACTCCGACGTCATAAAAACAGTTTTTTAAGGTATTCTTTGAAAAACCAAGTTATACCTTGTTAAATTAGCATATATTTAAGTTATATTACAGGTCTTGAAGTATTTTAAAAGTTAAGTTAGAAGGATCTATTTAGTTTGCAAACAAGTTTGAAATCATTCAAACTATGTTTTTGTTGTTAAAATTGTATACCATACAATAAGATAGCTATATATATATGAATCGAATAAGGTTATGAACAAAGTTACTATCTCAAGTTACTTGGACAAGATTGCTGTAAAAGAGGAGTAAAAACCTAGAACCAAAAAAGTGATGAAATTGGATGAAAGATTGGAAGCAACTTAAGACATAAACTTGAATTGAAAGTTGTATTTTTGTAGTGTTTTTGTTGATCTTTTTATGGTGGTGTTTAAGGTGATTCTTGAGAGGATTTTTGCTGGAGTTCTTAGAGAAACATGAGGCTAGTAAGTGTGTGTGTTTAGCTAGAGAAATGATGTTCCAAAAATTGAAAATGGATGCATGTATTTATGGTGGTGTAAAAGGTGTATAAATTTGTAATTTTGTGAAAAGATCTTTTAATCATGTGAAATTGTCATACTAAATAACAAAAGTAGTTACCTTATACATAAGGCATGAACAAGGGCTGGTTGGTGGTGATTTGATGTGTATATACCAATAGTAAATACGTATAGAAGCTAGGTATGATACGAGTACATATACTCTAGATATACGTATAGAAATCTTGTGAAAAATGGAATGAGGATTCAAATATAGCTATCTTTTGTGAATATACTTATATTGTTTTATGTATTTAAGTCTTTAAAAGTGATTAAATACATTATATATACGATATATGTATAAACATTATAGGTCGTAAGTATTTATGTCAAATAACGTTACGTATAGTTATCGTTTTGAAAGCTTAAGTTAGTAGTTTCAAAATATACTTATAACTTATTGTTATTAATACAAAATGAGATATTTAAACATCCTTAAATCATGTTAAATATGTATATATACATATATATACACAAACGTATAATTAACATATATTGTATAGTTCGTGATATCATCGGTCAAACTAGACGGTTAAACGTTATGTAAAACTCTTTTCAAAATCATAAATCTCAACAATTTAGATTGCTTATCATGTTGGTAAGTTTTAATTTATGTAAATATTAATCTTATAAGTGTAAAACGATCGGAAAAATCCGGGTCGTTACACTAGTGCTCTCTGATAATAAAGAACAGCCCTAGTCTTATACACTGACTACCCAATTCTAGTAAAAAATTTCAAAATTTTCAATTAAATGAATTCAAAATTATGTTTATACATATTTATGAACGATGAAAACTAGGTGTTAATACCGAAATTGTCGTTACCTCGGAAAGGACATAAATTGAGAAACAACACAAAAATGTTAGAATTCATTTAAGAATGGAATAGAGGAAAATAAAAAGGCAAAGAAAGGAAAATAAAAGCCAAGTGTGGGAAATTTTTACCAAGTTATTCAAAATATATATCACATATTTTTGTACAAATAATTGAAAATACTTTTGTTTTGGACGATAATTAACTGTTTTACCATATGAAAGAAAAGAAGAGATGGATCTACACGATGAATCAATTCCATCATTTAAAGGAAGTAAAGTCTTTCGAAAAAGACACGCGCTTCTTGATTTAGGTCATGAAGTTGTCGTCCAGACCAGCTGTAGGTTGACGAAAAATCTAGAAAAGTCATCACTAAAATCGGCAGGAAATCCACGGACCTCAGCATCAAACAGGGTCGCCAAGTGGTCAGATTTATCCTAACCATGAGAAGGATTTATCTCGTACAATGGGGGGCACCGTGCAAATTAGCTTGATAAGACTAATGAATCAGATCCCCAGAAAGGATAATCTCCTTAAAAGATCAAAAATCAGCTTTTAAGACTGATATTACTCAATCCTAGAGATTGACCTTAAAGATTGAGAATTACAAACTCATGGAATTCGATGATATCTAAACTCAAGCTTGAACGAGAAAATATTTTGATCAAAATTACAAACCGATTTGTTTTCTGAAAATCCATTTTCAATGCGTTCATTACCATTGAACGTAAAATCCTAGGAATTCACCTGAAATTCATTAGGTCACCTGAACCAAATCGGGTGTCAACCGTAAGAACAGTGGTTGCATAGCATGGTCAAAGACAGGACCTTGTGCCAAACCGACAAATTATAAGGGTGATCTTTACTATTGCTCCTACCAAGGATAGTAATTGCATCTGACACGTTATAGACCATAATTAAAAGCATGTCAGGGGACATTGCCTTAACAGTTGCTTGTTCAACGCTTTCATTTACAACCGGACGGTAGTTTACCGAAAGGTAATATACGGAACAAGTAAACTGGATGTGTGCTTTCCGATACAGGGATAGCAGTGGATTACACGAGCCTAAAAGTTTTAACCAAAATATTGATCCACAAATATATTTTGCAACACCGATGGTGGATCAAATCAGAAAACTTGTCTAGGGTAAAATCTAGCATGAATTTTCAAAAGATCAAATGTTTTCATAAAGATCCAATTTCCTAAAGGATCTAAATTTTTATAGTCATGTGAGACTGTAAATCACATCGTTACTATCATTGTTCATACCGCCGTATTGAAATCACTGATGTACAAAGTGTGAAGAATAAAGAAGTGATTCAAGTATTATTATTTCAAGACTATATTGCTTGAGGACAAGCAACGCTTAAGTGTGGGAATATTGATAATGCTAAAAATGAACACATATTTCATAGCATTATTCCTCAAGAAAGACAAGATTTTAGTTGAAAATTGTTCTATTTACAAGTGATATTCGTTTAAATATTAAAAGGTGAAGACAAAAGACAGATTCGACGAATTGAAAACGCAAACGACCAAAAAACTCAAAAGTACAAAGTACAATCAAAGTGGTTCCAATTATTGATAAGAAACGTCTCAAAATTACAAGAGTACAAGTTACAAAACACAAAGTACACGATATAAAATAGTATGCAAGGACGTTCGAAAATCCGGAACCGGGATCAAAGTCAACTCGCGACGCAACGGAGCGAAAGTTGCAAATTAATTATATATATAAATATAATATAATATATAATTAATTATATAAATTATATATTTATATTATATTTATATTATAAAATCCATCGGCAAGAAAGGATTCAAAGATGTGTGAGCTGTAAATATTACCTCCGCGACTCACGGAGTTCGAAGGCAACAAGGGCCGCGACTCGCGGAGCCCCAAATGTCAGTGTGGGCCTATAAAAGGCAACGCATTTTTCTGAATTCAACACATCTTTTTCTTCATTCATCAACGTAGTATATGTATATATATTTATTTTAATTTTAAATTTTAATTTTAATTTCCAATAATAAGGGTATGTTAGCGAATGTTGTAAGGGTGTAAGTTGAAATTCTGTCCGTGTAACGCTACGCTATTTTTAATCATTGTAAGTTATGTTCAACCTTTTTAATTTAATGTCTCGTAGCTAAGTTATTATTATGCTTATTTAATCCGAAGTAATCATGATGTTGGGCTAAAAATATTTAAATTTGGGTAATTGGGCTTTGTACCATAATTGGGGTTTGGACAAAAGAACGACACTTGTGGAAATTAGACTATGGGCTATTAATGGGCTTTATATTTGTTTAACTAAATGATAGTTTGTTAATTTTAATATAAAGATTTACAATTGGACATCCCTATAAATAACCATATACACTCGATCGGACACGATGTGCGGGGTATTTATATATACGAATAATAGTTCATTTAACCGGACACGGGAATGGATTAATAGTCACTAGAATTATTAAAACAGGGGTGAAATTATGTACAAGGACACTTGGCATAATTGATAACAAAGTATTAAAACCTTGGGTTACACGCAGTCGATAACCTGGTGTAATTATTAAAAAAAGTATTAAAACCTTGTTACAGTTTAAGTCCCCAATTAGTTGGAATATTTAACTTCGGGTATAATGATAATTTGACGAGGACACTCGCACTTTATATTTATGACTGATGGACTGTTATGGACAAAAACCAGACGGACATATTAAATAATCCAGGACAAAGGACAATTAACCCATGGGCATAAAACTAAAATCAACACGTCAAACATCATGATTACCGAAGTTTAAATAAGCATAATTATTTTATTTCATATTTAATTTCCTTTATTTTATATTTAATTGCACTTTTAATTATCGCACTTTTATTTATTATTATTGTATTTAATTGCATTTTTAATTATCATACTTTTTAATTATCGCAAGTTTATTTTATCGCACTTTTATTTATGCAATTTCATTATCGTTATTTATTTTACGCTTTAAATTAAGTTATATTTATTTTTAATATTTACATTAGGTTTTAACTGCGACTAAAGTTTCAAAATCGACAAACCGGTCATTAAACGGTAAAAACCCCCCTTTATAATAATAATATTACTTATTTGTATTTTTATAAATTAAAACTAATATAGCGTTAAGCTTTGTTTAAAGATTCCCTGTGGAAAGAACCAGACTTACTAAAAACTACACTACTGTACGATTAGGTACACTGCCTATAAGTATTGTAGCAAGGTTTAGGTATATCCATTCTTTAAATAAATAAATATCTTGTGTAAAATTGTATCGTATTTTAATAGTTTTTCCTAGTAAAATATAAGCTATTTCATCTACACCTCGCATAACATCAAGTATTTTGATTTTCCCATAACATCAAGTAAAATTAGACTATGGGCTATTAATGGGCTTTATATTTGTTTAACTAAATGATAGTTTGTTAATTTTAATATAAAGATTTACAATTGGACGTCCCTATAAATAACCATATACACTTGATCGGACACGATGGGAGGGGTATTTATATGTACGAATAATAGTTCATTTAACCGGACACGGGAATGGATTAATAGTCACTAGAATTATTAAAACATGGGTGAAATTATGTACAAGGACACTTGGCATAACTGATAACAAAGTATTAAAACCTTGGGTTACACGCAGTCGATAACCTGGTGTAATTATTAAACAAAGTATTAAAACCTTGTTACTGTAGTGACCCGAACTTTTCCATGTTTATATATATTAATTGAGATTGATATTTACATGATTAAATGTTTCCAACATGTTAAGAAATCAAACTTGTTAAGACTTGATTAATTGAAATATGTTTCATATAGACAATTGACCACCCAAGTTGACCGGTGATTCACGAACGTTAAAACTTGTAAAAACTATATGATGACATATATATGGATATATATATATATAGTTAACATGATACTATGATAAGTAAACATATCATTAAGTATATTAACAATGAACTACATATGTAAAAACAAGACTACTAACTTAATGATTTTTAAACGAGACATATATGTAACGATTATCGTTGTAAAGACATTTAATGTATATATATCATATTAAGAGATATTCATACATGATAATATCATGATAATATAATAATTTAAAATCTCATTTGATATTATAAACATTGGGTTAACAACATTTAACAAGATCGTTAACCTAAAGGTTTCAAAACAACACTTACATGTAACGACTAACGATGACTTAACGACTCAGTTAAAATGTATATACATGTAGTGTTTTAATATGTATTTATACACTTTTGAAAGACTTCAATACACTTATCAAAATACTTCTACTTAACAAAAATTCTTACAATTACATCCTCGTTCAGTTTCATCAACAATTCTACTCGTATGCACCCGTATTCGTACTCGTACAATACACAGCTTTTAGATGTATGTACTATTGGTATATACACTCCAATGATCAGCTCTTAGCAGCCCATGTGAGTCACCTAACACATGTGGGAACCATCATTTGGCAACTAGCATGAAATATCTCATAAAATTACAAAAATATGAGTAATCATTCATGACTTATTTACATGAAAACAAAATTACATATCCTTTATATCTAATCCATACACCAACGACCAAAAACACTAACAAACACTTTCATTCTTCAATTTTCTTCATCTAATTGATCTCTCTCAAGTTCTATCTTCAAGTTCTAAGTGTTCTTCATAAATTCCAAAAGTTCTAGTTTCATAAAATCAAGAATACTTTCAAGTTTGCTAGCTCACTTCCAATCTTGTAAGGTGATCATCCAACCTCAAGAAATCTTTGTTTCTTACAGTAGGTTATCATTCTAATACAAGGTAATAATCATATTCAAACTTTGGTTCAATTTCTATAACTATAACAATCTTATTTCAAGTGATGATCTTACTTGAACTTGTTTTCGTGTCATGATTCTGCTTCAAGAACTTCGAGCCATCCAAGGATCCATTGAAGCTAGATCCATTTTTATTTTTTCCAGTAGGTTTATCCAAGGAACTTAAGGTAGTAATGATGTTCATAACATCATTCGATTCATACATATAAAGCTATCTTATTCGAAGGTTTAAACTTGTAATCACTAGAACATAGTTTAGTTAATTCTAAACTTGTTCGCAAATAAAAGTTAATCCTTCTAACTTGACTTTTAAAATCAACTAAACACATGTTCTATATCTATATGATATGCTAACTTAATGATTTAAAACCTGGAAACACGAAAAACACCGTAAAACCGGATTTACGCCGTCGTAGTAACACCGCGGGCTGTTTTGGGTTAGTTAATTAAAAACTATGATAAACTTTGATTTAAAAGTTGTTATTCTGAGAAAATGATTTTTATTATGAACATGAAACTATATCCAAAAATTATGGTTAAACTCAAAGTGGAAGTATGTTTTCTAAAATGGTCATCTAGACGTCGTTCTTTCGACTGAAATGACTACCTTTACAAAAACGACTTGTAACTTACTTTTCCGACTATAAACCTATACATTTTCTATTTAGATTCATAAAATAGAGTTCAATATGAAACCATAGCAATTTGATTCACTCAAAACGGATTTAAAATGAAGAAGTTATGGGTAAAACAAGATTGGATAATTTTTCTCATTTTAGCTACGTGAAAATTGGTAACAAATCTATTCCAACCATAACTTAATCAACTTGTATTGTATATTATGTAATCTTGAGATACCATAGACACGTATACAATGTTTCGACCTATCATGTCGACACATCTATATATATTTCGGAACAACCATAGACACTCTATATGTGAATGTTGGAGTTAGCTATACAGGGTTGAGGTTGATTCCAAAATATATATAGTTTGAGTTGTGATCAATACTGAGATACGTATACACTGGGTCGTGGATTGATTCAAGATAATATTTATTGATTTATTTCTGTACATCTAACTGTGGACAAGTAGTTGTAGGTTACTAACGAGGACAGCTGACTTAATAAACTTAAAACATCAAAATATATTAAAAGTGTTGTAAATATATTTTGAACATACTTTGATATATATGTATATATTGTTATAGGTTCGTGAATCAACCAGTGGCCAAGTCTTACTTCCCGACGAAGTAAAAATCTGTGAAAGTGAGTTATAGTCCCACTTTTAAAATCTAATATTTTGGGATGAGAATACATGCAGGTTTTATAAATGATTTACAAAATAGACACAAGTACGTGAAACTACATTCTATGGTTGAATTATCGAAATCGAATATGCCCCTTTTTATTAAGTCTGGTAATCTAAGAATTAGGGAACAGACACCCTAATTGACGCGAATCCTAAAGATAGATCTATTGGGCCTAACAAGCCCCATCCAAAGTACCGGATGCTTTAGTACTTCGAAATTTATATCATATCCGAAGGGTGTCCCGGAATGATGGGGATATTCTTATATATGCATTTGTTAATGTCGGTTATCAGGTGTTCACCATATGAATGATTTTTATCTCTATGTATGGGATGTGTATTGAAATATGAAATCTTGTGGTCTATTGTTACGATTTGATATATATAGGTTAAACCTATAACTCACCAACATTTTTGTTGACGTTTAAAGCATGTTTATTCTCAGGTGAATATTAAGAGCTTCCGCTATTGCATACTAAAATAAGGACAAGATTTGGAGTCCATGTTTGTATGATATTGTGTAAAAACTGCATTCAAGAAACTGATTTCGATGTAACATATTTGTATTGTAAACCATTATGTAATGGTCGTGTGTAAACAGGATATTTTAGATTATCATTATTTGATAATCTACGTAAAGCTTTTTAAACCTTTATTTATGAAATAAAGGTTATGGTTTGTTTTAAAAATGAATGCAGTCTTTGAAAAACGTCTCATATAGAGGTCAAAACCTCGCAACGAAATCAATTAATATGGAACGTTTTTAATCAATAAGAACGGGACATTTCAGTTGGTATCCGAGCGTTGGTCTTAGAGAACCAGAATTTTGCATTAGTGTGTCTTATCGAGTTTGTTAGGATGCATTAGTGAGTCTGGACTTCGACCGTGTTTACTTGAAAAATGATTGCTTAACAAATTTTGTTGGAAACTATATATTTTTAACATGTGAGTATTATGTGATATATTAATCTCTTAACGCGTTTGATATTATGTGATAGATGTCTACCTCTAGAACAAGTCTCATTGACTCACCTAATAATAATGAAGAGTCAAATGTAAATTGGAATGATTCGTGGACTGATTCACAAGTTCCCGAAGAGGAACCGGAAGAAGAGTCGGAACCGGAAGAAGAATCGGAACCGGAAGAAGAATCGGAACCGGATGAAGAAATAGAACCGGTGGGGGAAATAATAAAACGGTTAAGTAAAATAAAATTCTCAACCAACCGACCAAGGTTAATTATGGTCAATGGTGTTTCCGCCAAGGAAGCAAAATATTGGGAGGATTACCAATTCTCCGATGAATCGGATTCCGACGAGAATTCCGATGATGTTATAGAAATTACCCCAACTGAATTTAAAAAGGCAAAAGAAAATAATAAGGGAAAGGGCATAAAAATAGAGAAATCTAATTCCAACCCCGATGAACTTTATATGTATCGTCAACCCCCGAAGTCCTTAAGTTGTAACAATGACCCGGGAACCTCTAAACCACCAGGTTTTTCTAAACCAATGTGGATCACGATGGCTCGTATTAGGGGAACATCATATATCCCTAGAAACTTGGCAAAACGAACCAAAACCGAAGAAGAAGAAACAAGCGAGTCGGAATAAGATAGTTGTATTCGTGTGGTGTAATATATGTAATATAGTGTGCTTATGCTTTATGATATATGTAAAAATTGCTTGTATTAATAAGTATTTTTTTTTATGAATCTAACTCTTGTCTATTTTACAGTATAAAAACACAAAATGGATAGACAACCCAATATTTTAAGAGACCTACCCGGAGACATGATTGATGAAATCTTGTCTAGAGTCGGTCAGAATTCTTCGGCACAACTATTTAAGGCGAGATCAGTTTGTAAGACATTCGAAGAACGTTCCAAGAATGCCTTGGTTTATAAAAGGCTTTCGTTCGGAAGATGGGGGATATCACATTGGGAAATCCATAAGTTACGATGTGTTTACTTTGACGCATATATTGCGGGGAACCCAAATGCTATTTTACGCAATGGGTTAAGAAATTATTTTGACTCAATATATCTGAATATTGGACTTCGTGATTTAGAAAAAGCGGCTAACATGCAACATAAAGAAGCATGTTATGCTTACGGATTAGTAATGTTCGCTTCTCACCAAAGTGAGAACAAGAACATCGGGCTACAACTATTAAACAAAACGTTCCCACAAGTGACGGAGTCGGTAATTGGGGTAAGAAATGAGGTTTTTAGATTGTTACGGGACTGTTGGACATTACGTAACCCTCGTCCCTTTGACGACGTTACAACACGCTGTCTTATCAACGGCCATAACGGTTATGTTCCACAAGACCAAGGATGGGAAGTAGTCCTAGTAAAACCAGAATGCATGACTTGTTTCTGGACGTATGAATTACGTGTCTTTATTTCCTTTGCTGAACGACTTGTGTACTAGCTAGAATTATCTTCACAACCATCTTGTATCAAATTTATTGTGTGCTATATTTCATGCTATATGTAAAATAAGCGGTATTGTAAGTTTGTAAAATATTGTGTAAAAGTTTGAACGCGAAATATTATTATAATCAGTTTTTCATATAGAATTGTAGTAGTTGAATTGTATATTAGCTACTAAGTATGAACTTAACGGGTAGGTACTACCCGAATTTAAACTTATAAAATGCTAATATGAAGAAAAAGCTTTTATAAATGAGTTCATATTATGCTACGAAATACTATTAACTACTCTTAATATTCTGTATGATTAACTTGTTCCATTTAACTATTTTGAAGGAAATGGCACCGACTACTCGACACACCGTGAATATGAATGAAGAGGAATTCCGTACTTTTCTAGCTTTAAACATAACCGCAGTACAGGCTGCGCTACATACCAACAATAACCTTGGATCTAGCAGTACAGGAAATCATGTAGGATGCACCTACAAAGAATTCACTGCCTGCAAACCTTTGGAATTTGATGGAACCGAAGGACCGATCTGATTGAAACGGTGGACCGAGAAGGTCGAATCGGTTTTTGCCATAAGTAAGTGTACTGAAGAGGACAAAGTAAAGTACGCTACACATACCTTCACAGGTTCTGCGTTAACATGGTGGAATACCTATCTAGAGCAAGTGGGACAAGACGATGCGTACGCACTACCGTGGTCAGCATTCAAGCACTTGATGAACGAGAAGTACCGTCCCAGAACCGAGGTCAATAAGCTCAAGACAGAACTTAGAGGGTTACGAACCCAAGGATTTGATATTACCACGTATGAAAGACGATTCACAGAATTGTGCCTATTGTGTCCAGGAGCATTCGAAGATGAGGAAGAGAAGATCGACGCGTTTGTGAAAGGATTACCGGAAAGAATCCAAGAAGATATAAGTTCACACGAGCCCGCCTCCATACAACAGGCATGTAGAATGGCTTTCAAACTCGTGAACCAGATTGAAGAAAGAATTAAAGAACAGACTGCTGAAGAGGCCAATGTGAAGCAAGTCAAAAGAAAGTGGGAGGAAAACGGTGATAAGAATCACCAATACAACAACAACAGCAATTACAACAATAATCGCAACAATTATCCCAACAATCGCAACATCAATCGCAACTACAACAAACGGCCCAACAACAACAACAACAACAACAACAACATCAACTACAACAATCATCCCAACAACAATAATAACTGCAACAACAACAACAATTAGAAGCAGCTATGCCAAAGGTGTGAAAAGAATCACTCGGGGTTCTGCACCAAATTTTGCAACAAGTGTAAAAGAAATGGTCATAGCGCGACGAAGTGTGAGGTCTACGGACCAGGGGTTAATAGAACGAAAGGAACAAATGGTGTCGGAATGAGTAATGGTGGAGCAAGTAGTGTCAGAGCAAGTTATGCCAATGTAGTTTGTTAAAAATGTGGAAAACCGGGGCACATTATTAAAAATTGCCCGAACCAGGAGAACACGAATGGACAAGGCCGTGGAAGAGTTTTCAATATTAATGCGGCAGAGGCACAGGAAGACCCGGAGCTTGTTACGGGTACGTTTCTTATTGACAATAAATCTGCTTACGTTTTATTTGATTCTGGTGCGGATAGAAGCTATATGAGTAGAGATTTTTGTGCTAAATTAAGTTGTCCATTGACGCCTTTGGATAGTAAATTTTTACTCGAATTAGCAAATGGTAAATTAATTTCAGCAGATAATATATGTCGGAATCGAGAAATTAAACTGGTTAGCGAAACATTTAAGATTGATTTGATACCAGTAGAGTTAGGGAGTTTTGATGTGATAATCGGTATGGACTGGTTGAAAGAAATGAAAGCGGAGATCGTTTGTTACAAAAATGCAATTCGCATTATACGAGAAAAAAGAAAACCCTTAATGGTGTACGGAGAAAAGGGCAACACGAAGCTACATCTTATTAGTAATTTGAAGGCACAAAAACTAATAAGAAAAGGTTGCTATGCTGTTCTAGCACACGTCGAGAAAGTACAAACTGAAGAAAAGAGCATCAATGATGTTCCCGTCGCAAAAGAATTTCCTGATGTATTTCCGAAAGAATTACCGGGATTACCCCCACATCGATCCGTTGAATTTCAAATAGATCTTGTACCAGGAGCTGCACCAATAGCTCGTGCTCCTTACAGACTCGCACCCAGTGAGGTGAAAGAACTACAAAGCCAATTACAAGAACTTTTAGAGCGTGGTTTCATTCGACCAAGCACATCACCGTGGGGAGCTCCTGTTTTGTTTGTCAAGAAGAAAGATGGTACATTCAGGTTGTGTATCGACTACCGAGAGTTGAACAAACTTACCATCAAGAACCGCTACCCACTACCGAGAATTGACGACTTATTTGATCAACTACAAGGCTCGTCTGTTTATTCAAAGATTGACTTACGTTCCGGGTATCATCAAATGCGGGTGAAAGAAGATGATATTCCAAAGACTGCTTTCAGAATACGTTACGGTCATTACGAGTTTATGGTCATGCCGTTTGGTTTAACTAATGCACCAGCTGTGTTCATGGACCTTATGAATCGAGTGTGTGGACCATACCTTGACAAGTTTGTCATTGTTTTCATTGATGACATACTTATTTACTCAAAGAATGACCAAGAACACGGTGAACATTTGAGAAAGGTGTTAGAAGTATTGAGGAAAGAAGAATTGTACGCTAAGTTTTCAAAGTGTGCATTTTGGTTGGAAGAAGTTCAATTCCTCGGTCACATAGTGAACAAAGAAGGTATTAAGGTGGATCCGGCAAAGATAGAAACTGTTGAAAAGTGGGAAACCCCGAAAACTCCGAAACACATACGCCAGTTTTTAGGACTAGCTGGTTACTACAGAAGGTTCATCCAAGACTTTTCCAGAATAGCAAAACCCTTGACTGCATTAACGCATAAAGGGAAGAAATTTGAATGGAATGATGAACAAGAGAAAGCGTTTCAGTTATTGAAGAAAAAGCTAACTACGGCACCTATATTGTCATTGCCTGAAGGGAATGATGATTTTGTGATTTATTGTTATGCATCAAAGCAAGGTCTCGATTGTGTATTAATGCAACAAACGAAGGTGATTGCTTATGCGTCTAGACAATTGAAGATTCACGAACAAAATTATACGACGCATGATTTGGAATTAGGCGCGGTTGTTTTTGCATTAAAGACTTGGAGGCACTACTTATATGGGGTCAAAAGTATTATATATACCGACCACAAAAGTCTTCAACACATATTTAATCAGAAACAACTGAATATGAGGCAGCATAGGTGGATTGAATTATTGAATGATTACGACTTTGAGATTCGTTACCACCCGGGGAAGGCAAATTTGGTAGCCGATGCCTTGAGCAGGAAGGACAGAGAACCCATTCGAGTAAAATCTATAAATATAATGATTCATAATAACATTACTACTCAAATAAAGGAGGCGCAACAAGGAGTTTTAAAAGAGGGAAATTTAAAGGATGAAATACCCAAAGGATCGGAGAAGCATCTTAATATTCGGGAAGACGAAACCCGGTATAGGGCTGAAAGGATTTGGGTACCAAAATTTGGAGATATGAGAGAAATGGTACTTAGAGAAGCTCATAAAACCAGATACTCAATACATCCTGGAACGGGGAAGATGTACAAGGATCTCAAGAAACATTTTTGGTGGCCGGGTATGAAAGCCGATGTTGCTAAATACGTAGGAGAATGTTTGACGTGTTCTAAGGTCAAAGCTGAGCATCAGAAACCATCAGGTCTACTTCAACAACCCGAAATCCCGGAATGGAAATGGGAAAACATTACCATGGATTTCATCACTAAATTGCCAAGGACTGCAAGTGGTTTTGATACTATTTGGGTAATAGTTGATAGTCTCACCAAATCAGCACACTTCCTGCCAATAAGAGAAGATGACAAGATGGAGAAGTTAGCACGACTGTATTTGAAGGAAGTCGTCTCCAGACATGGAATACCAATCTCTATTATCTCTGATAGGGATGGCAGATTTATTTCAAGATTCTGGCAGACATTGCAGCAAGCATTAGGAACTCGTCTAGACATGAGTACTGCCTATCATCCACAAACTGATGGGCAGAGCGAAAGGACGATACAAACGCTTGAAGACATGCTACGAGCATGTGTTATTGATTTCGGAAATAGTTGGGATCGACATCTACCGTTAGCAGAATTTTCCTACAACAACAGCTACCATTCAAGCATTGAGATGGCGCCGTTTGAAGCACTTTATGGTAGAAAGTGCAGGTCTCCAATTTGTTGGAGTGAAGTGGGGGATAGACAGATTACGGGTCCAGAGATTATACAAGAAACTACCGAGAAGATCATCCAAATTCAACAACGGTTGAAAACCGCCCAAAGTCGACAAAAGAGCTACGCTGACATTAAAAGAAAAGATATAGAATTTGAAATTGGAGAGATGGTCATGCTTAAAGTTGCACCTTGGAAAGGCGTTGTTCGATTTGGTAAACAAGGGAAATTAAATCCAAGGTATATTGGACCATTCAAGATTATTGATCGTGTCGGACCAGTAGCTTACCGACTTGAGTTACCTCAACAACTCGCGGCTGTACATAACACTTTCCACGTCTCGAATTTGAAGAAATGTTTTGCTAAAGAAGATCTCACTATTCCGTTAGATGAAATCCAAATCAACGAAAAACTTCAATTCATCGAAGAACCCGTCGAAATAATGGATCGTGAGGTTAAAAGACTTAAGCAAAACAAGATACCAATTGTTAAGGTTCGATGGAATGCTCGTAGAGGACCCTAGTTCACCTGGGAGCGTGAAGATCAGATGAAGAAGAAATACCCGCATCTATTTCCAGAAGATTCGTCAACACCTTCAACAGCTTAAAATTTCGGGACGAAATTTATTTAACGGGTAGGTACTGTAGTGACCCGAACTTTTCCATGTTTATATATATTAATTGAGATTGATATTTACATGATTAAATGTTTCCAACATGTTAAGCAATCAAACTTGTTAAGACTTGATTAATTGAAATATGTTTCATATAGACAATTGACCACCCAAGTTGACCGGTGATTCACGAACGTTAAAACTTGTAAAAACTATATGATGACATATATATGGATATATATATAGTTAACATGATACTATGATAAGTAAACATATCATTAAGTATATTAACAATGAACTACATATGTAAAAACAAGACTACTAACTTAATGATTTTTAAACGAGACATATATGTAACGATTATCGTTGTAAAGACATTTAATGTATATATATCATATTAAGAGATATTCATACATGATAATATCATGATAATATAATAATTTAAAATCTCATTTGATATTATAAACATTGGGTTAACAACATTTAACAAGATCGTTAACCTAAAGGTTTCAAAACAACACTTACATGTAACGACTAACGATGACTTAACGACTTAGTTAAAATGTATATACATGTAGTGTTTTAATATGTATTTATACACTTTTGAAAGACTTCAATACACTTATCAAAATACTTCTACTTAACAAAAATTCTTACAATTACATCCTCGTTCAGTTTCATCAACAATTCTACTCGTATGCACCCGTATTCGTACTCGTACAATACACAGCTTTTAGATGTATGTACTATTGGTATATACACTCCAATGATCAGCTCTTAGCAGCCCATGTGAGTCACCTAACACATGTGGGAACCATCATTTGGCAACTAGCATGAAATATCTCATAAAATTACAAAAATATGAGTAATCATTCATGACTTATTTACATGAAAACAAACTTACATATCCTTTATATCTAATCCATACACCAACGACCAAAAACACCTACAAACACTTTCATTCTTCAATTTTCTTCATCTAATTGATCTCTCTCAAGTTCTATCTTCAAGTTCTAAGTGTTCTTCATAAATTCCAAAAGTTCTAGTTTCATAAAATCAAGAATACTTTCAAGTTTGCTAGCTCACTTCCAATCTTGTAAGGTGATCATCCAACCTCAATAAATCTTTGTTTCTTACAGTAGGTTATCATTCTAATACAAGGTAATAATCATATTCAAACTTTGGTTCAATTTCTATAACTATAACAATCTTATTTTAAGTGATGATCTTACTTGAACTTGTTTTCGTGTCATGATTCTGCTTCAAGAACTTCGAGCCATCCAAGGATCCATTCAAGCTAGATCCATTTTTCTCTTTTCCAGTAGGTTTATCCAAGGAACTTAAGGTAGTAATGATGTTCATAACATCATTCGATTCATACATATAAAGCTATCTTATTCGAAGGTTTAAACTTGTAATCACTAGAACATAGTTTAGTTAATTCTAAACTTGTTCGCAAACAAAAGTTAATCCTTCTAACTTGACTTTTAAAATCAACTAAACACATGTTCTATATCTATATGATATGCTAACTTAATGATTTAAAACCTGGAAACACGAAAAACACCGTAAAACCGGATTTACGCCGTCGTAGTAACACCGCGGGCTGTTTTGGGTTAGTTAATTAAAAACTATGATAAACTTTGATTTTAAAGTTGTTATTCTGAGAAAATGATTTTTATTATGAACATGAAACTATATCCAAAAATTATGATTAAACTCAAAGTGGAAGTATGTTTTCTAAAATGGTCATCTAGACGTCGTTCTTTCGACTGAAATGACTACCTTTACAAAAACGACTTGTAACTTATTTTTCCGGCTATAAACCTATACTTTTCTGTTTAGATTCATAAAATAGAGTTCAATATGAAACCATAGCAATTTGATTCACTCAAAACGGATTTAAAATGAAGAAGTTATGGGTAAAACAAGATTGGATAATTTTTCTCATTTTAGCTACGTGAAAATTGGTAACAAATCTATTCCAACCATAACTTAATCAACTTGTATTGTATATTATGTAATCTTGAGATACCATAGACACGTATACAATGTTTCGACCTATCATGTCGACACATCTATATATATTTCGGAACAACCATAGACACTCTATATGTGAATGTTGGAGTTAGCTATACAGGGTTGAGGTTGATTCCAAAATATATATAGTTTGAGTTGTGATCAATACTGAGATACGTATACACTGGGTCGTGGATTGATTCAAGATAATATTTATTGATTTATTTCTGTACATCTAACTGTGGACAACTAGTTGTAGGTTACTAACGAGGACAGCTGACTTAATAAACTTAAAACATCAAAATATATTAAAAGTGTTGTAAATATATTTTGAACATACTTTGATATATATGTATATATTGTTATAGGTTCGTGAATCAACCAGTGGCCAAGTCTTACTTCCCGACGAAGTAAAAATCTGTGAAAGTGAGTTATAGTCCCACTTTTAAAATCTAATATTTTAGGATGAGAATACATGCAGGTTTTATAAATGATTTACAAAATAGACACAAGTACGTGAAACTACATTCTATGGTTGAATTATCGAAATCGAATATGCTCCTTTTTATTAAGTCTGGTAATCTAAGAATTAGGGAACAGACACCCTAATTGACGCGAATCCTAAAGATAGATCTATTGGGCCTAACAAGCCCCATCCAAAGTACCGGATGCTTTAGTACTTCAAAATTTATATCATATCCGAAGGGTGTCCCGGAATGATGGGGATATTCTTATATATGCATCTTGTTAATGTCGGTTACCAGGTGTTCACCATATGAATGATTTTTATCTCTATGTATGGGATGTGTATTGAAATATGAAATCTTGTGGTCTATTGTTACGATTTGATATATATAGGTTAAACCTATAACTCACCAACATTTTTGTTGACGTTTAAAGCATGTTTATTCTCAGGTGAATATTAAGAGCTTCCGCTGTTGCATACTAAAATAAGGACAAGATTTGGAGTCCATGTTTGTATGATATTGTGTAAAAACTGCATTCAAGAAACTGATTTCGATGTAACATATTTGTATTGTAAACCATTATGTAATGGTCGTGTGTAAACAGGATATTTTAGATTATCATTATTTGATAATCTACGTAAAGCTTTTTAAACCTTTATTTATGAAATAAAGGTTATGGTTTGTTTTAAAAATGAATGCAGTCTTTGAAAAATGTCTCATATAGAGGTCAAAACCTCGCAACGAAATCAATTAATATGGAACGTTTTTAATCAATAAGAACAAGACATTTCAGTTACAGTTTAAGTCCCCAATTATTTGGAATATTTAACTTCGGGTATAATGATAATTTGACGAGGACACTCGCACTTTATATTTATGACTGATGGACTGTTATGGACAAAAACCAGACGGACATATTAAATAATTCAGGACAAAGGACAATTAACCCATGGGCATAAAACTAAAATCAACACATCAAACATCATGATTACGGAAGTTTAAATAAGCATAATTATTTTATTTCATATTTAATTTCCTTTATTTTATATTTAATTGCACTTTTAATTATCGCACTTTTATTTATTGTTATTGTAGTTAATTGCATTTTTAATTATCATACTTTTTAATTATCGCAAGTTTATTTTATCGCACTTTTATTTATTGCAATTTCATTATCGTTATTTATTTTACGCTTTAAATTAAGTTATATTTATTTTTAATATTTACATTAGGTTTTAACTGCGACTAAAGTTTCAAAATTGACAAACCGGTCATTAAACGGTAAAAACCCCCCTTTATGATAATAATATTACTTATTTGTATTTTTATAAATTAAAACTAATATAGCGTTAAGCTTTGTTTAAAGATTCCCTGTGGAACGAACCAGACTTACTAAAAACTACACTACTATACGATTAGGTACACTGCCTATAAGTGTTGTAGCAAGGTTTAGGTATATCCATTCTTTAAATAAATAAATATCTTGTGTAAAATTGTATCGTATTTTAATAGTTTTTCCTAGTAAAATATAAGCTATTTCATATACACCTCGCATAACATCAAGTATTTTGGCGCCGCTGCCGGGGAACGCCGAAGCGAAACGCCACACACATAAAAAATTTTTTTTATTAAGTTTTAATTAGTTTTTGTAAAATATATACTTTTTAAATATTAAAAAATATATAAAAAATTAAAAACCGGAAATGGAATCTAAGTCATGGCTAGAATCGGCTCTAGCTGCTTTAAATGATCTAACGATATCTTTTTCTTGGTGCCACTCATGTGAGTGGGAAGCAGTGTTATCAATAATTTTATAAGCATCAGTTTCGGTTTTCTTCATAATAGAACCACCAGCTGCTATATCGATGTCTTTCCTTGTAGTGATGTCGCATCCTTGGTAGAATATTTGTACTATTTGACAAGTGTCTAAACCATGTTGCGGACATCCTCTTAATAACTTTCCAAATCTTGTCCACACCTCATATAGAGTTTCATTCGGTTTCTGTGTGAACGTAACAATTTCTCCTTGAAGTCTTACGGCTTTAAATGCCGGAAAGAATTGTTTAAGAAAATTTTCAACTAAAACGTCCCATGTATCAATCGCCCCTTCAGGTAACGATTCCAACCAATCTTTGGCTTCTCCCTTTAAAGTCCAGGGAAATATGTGATGACCCGAAAAATTTCGACTAATTTAAACCAATTCTCTATACGATTTATTATTTTGGCACGTTAAACAAAGTCTGTTAGATTGAGTCTCAAAATTTTAGAACTGTTTCATATATACAATTACCTTTGACTACTCTCAATGATTCATGAACAATTATATGTATGTATATATATATATATATATATGTACAAGTAAAAATGACTTTCCTACGGTAAAACCCTAGTTGCTACAGTAAAAATTACTTTGCTACAGTAAACACTATTTGCTACAGTAAACACTATTTGCTACAGTAACACTATTTGCTACAGTAACACTATTTGATGTCGACGAACTAGCAAACAAAAACGGAAAGGCGGCCATGCGATCGCATGGCAAAAACACTGAAAACTCATGCGATCGCATGAGCTACAGTAAATCGAAAAGTAATATAAATACGCAGTTTGTTCGACGAAATTTTTTCACATTTATCTCTCAATATTTATATTTATATTATAATTTTAATTTTAAATTTAAGTTTAATAATAATAAGGTATATACGAGGGTGTTTTTAATTCGGGTTTCAAACTGCTTTAAGCTAAGGAAATATTGGGTATTATTCGGGGTATTGTTCTTGAATCCAAGGCCAACCATATAGTCGTCTACCATCATTACGTCTACGCAATTTGCCTACAATATTGAATCGCAATATTGAACTGTGAGTTTATAGTCTCCCTTTTTAAATACTTTAAATATTTTTGGGCTGAGAATACATGCAATTTATTTTAAACGCAATAAGACACAAGTACATACAAAATTCTACACTGAGTTAAACCGAAAATCCCTTAGCTTTGGTAACTAGTAGCTGCCAGTACATAGGATATGGACTGGTGGGCGCGAATAATTGTATATGGATCCATAGGGCTTGACATCCCCGTCCGAGCTAGAGCGCTAGCCTTTTAACGGACATATGTTATTTGAGTTTAAGAGACGTTGGTTTGCGTGTATTAAAACGAATGGGGTAATTATCACTATAGCGTTAAGTTTAGTTACCAGGGTGCTCTGTTACGTAGAATCTATTGATAAACTTTTGATGAAATCTTGTGGTCTATCTTTATATATGTTTATGACTCGAGCAATTAAACCTATAACTCACCAACATTCGTGTTGACTTTTTAGCATGTTTTATTCTCAGGTCCTTAGAATGCTTCCGCTGTGATGTGCTTGTTGCCTGCATGGAGTCTCTCATGCTTTGTACAAAGTTTATTGCATTCAAAATAAAACTGCATTGTGTAATAAATAATTGGACTGTGATGTCAACCTGTAAATTAAAGACTTATGTATTTCGGGGTTTTGCTTATACCTAAGCACTTGCCCACATGTTTACAACTTTCTATGTTTAGAAAGTCACTTATTTTAATGAATGCAATATTTTATCAAAACGTATCATATAGAGGTCAAAACCTCACTGTGGAATCAATGATTAACGTGCCGCGTCAATAGCGATTTTGACGGGTCGTTACAGTTGGTATCAGAGCTTGAGGTCATAGGGAACCAGAAATTACATTAGTGTGTTTAACTGGTAATTGTTAGGATGCATTAGTGAGTCTGGACTATGACCATATCTGTTTTTATTGATTTTTGCTTATTATTTGGTCAAAAACATTATATGTGATATATTTATATGCTAACGTAATTGTTGTTTCAATTATGTGATAGATGACTTCCTCTAATCCTATCATTTTGTACGACTCGGAATCGGACACTGAATCTATTCTATCCACAACTGAAAAGGGCGTTCCAATACCTATTAAAGAAGAACTTGTGTTAGCCGGGGAATCTCAACTCCCGGTAAACCCAGAGGAGGTTCCAGCTCTACCCAGCTTTAGTTTTCCGGAGCCACAGTATCGTTGGCATGGACCCATGATCCCTGGAGTAAACGAGGATCGTCCATTTCTAAACAAATATGGACATTGGTCCAGATATACCGCCGACGGGCGGGTTGTGCCGATTACGCCTGGCAGATTTCGGTTCATGACCACCGGTACATATTCTCGCAGTTCGTCATCATATTCTCCTACACATGACTCAGACAGTTCGTCATCAGACGAGATCAGTAAGGAGGAGGATTTCGCTAATGAAATAAAAGAGATCACTAAGGAGAAATTCCAACTTGCTATAGATAATAAAAACAACCACAATAATAAAAAGTCCTTAATTATTAAAAAGGAACATGACCATTCGATCCGTAACCACCCTTATTGTATTAAACCCACTGAGGCAACGGGTACCTCAAAACCCCAACCAAAAATAAAATACACTGCCAGAATGTCTGTCGGACCATGTGCACACAAACAATTGGCAGAGAGAACCAAATGGGAAGAAGTTTCTGATAGTTCTGAATAAACGACCTCGCAACCATAAATCTTCCATGCGCTATTTTATTGCTTATGTGTGCTACTCTATCTTGTTATGTAAAATAAGCATATGTAAAATATCAGTATTGTATGATATTGTATTATTTTGGTTTATTAATAATAAATGCATGGAATGAATATTTGTATTATTACTACTTCTTATTATTATTATTACATAATAATGTAGTAACTCGCTATAATTTTTCATAGTGGAATATTATTAGGATTTTAGTAGTTAATTCCTTGTACTAGCTATTATGTATGAACTTAACGGGTAGATAATACCCTAGAAATAATTATAAAATGCTAATAAGAAGAAAAGGCTTTTATAATAATTGGTTCATATTATTAATATGCTACGATTAACTATTGACAACTCATTTTACCTATAATATTCTATATGATTAAATTATATCTGTTGTGTTTATTGAAGAAACATGTCTCAAATGTCGGATGCTGAGTTTGAGCAACTAGTCGAGAAACGTGTGAATGAAAGAATTGCTGCAACCGAGGCAGCAAAAGCAACAGCCGAAGCAGCAGCCAAAGCAGCAGCCAAAGCAGCAGCCGTAAACACAAATTCACGAAACGGATGCTCATACAAAACTTTTCAAGGATGCAAACCACAGACGTTTAGTGGAACTGAGGGACCAGTCGGTCTAACCCGATGGTTTGAAAAGATGGAGTCCGTTTTCAAAATCAGTAATTGTGCAAACGGAGACAAGTCAAAGTATGCTTCGTGCACATTGCAAGATGGTGCACTTACTTGGTGGAACAATTATGCTAAAGCAGAAGGAATAGATACGGCATATGATATCTCTTGGGAAGAACTGAAAAAGATGCTAATCGAGGAGTACTGTCCTCGAAACGAGATCAGAAAAATGGAATCTGAGTTACGTAATCTGAAGGTTATCGGCGCGAATCTTAATAACTATGAAAAGCGTTTCATGGAACTAGCCTTGTTGTGTCCCGAATTGGTGCCAAATGAGAAATGAAAGATAGAAATGTATATTGACGGTTTATCGATCAATATCAAAGGAAATGTTACATCGTCCAAACCGAATACGATGCAGGAAGCCATGACAATGGCACACCAACTCATGGACCAGATTACAGAGAGTTCGATTAAGGCACCAATTACCGAAGTCAAGACAACTGAAGGAAAGAGGAAATGGGAAGACTATAAGGGCAAAAGTACTCACCTGAAGAAACAAGAAACTTTTAAAGGTAAACAAGATGGGGCAACTGCAAGTCCAAACTATAAGGGACCCCATCCGTTCTGCAAAAGATGTTACACACATCATGCAGGTTATTTCCAAGTGGTCTGTGATAAGTGCAACAAGAAAGGACATGTGGTGAAAGATTGTTATGCCACTGTTTCTGAAGTAAAGACAAAACTGACCGATGTCAAGAAATGTTTTGGATGCGGGAAGTCTGGTCACTTTATAAATCAATGCCCTGATAAGGAGAAGAACAAAGAACCCACACGTGGGAGGGCATTTAATGTTAGTACCAGTGAAGCACGTGAGGATCCTAATCTTGTCACGGGTACGTTTACCGTTAATAATCAACTAGCTTCTATTATGTTTGATACGGGTGCTGATAGAAGTTATATGTGTAAAGACTTTAGTTCTAAACTAAAATGTGCATCATTACCTCTAGATGATAAATATACTATAGAATTAGCTAATGGTAAACTGATAAAAGCTGATAAAATTTGCCATGGTTGCGAAATGAATCTCGCTAGTGAAACCTTCAAAATCGATTTGATACCCGTAGAATTAGGAAGTTTTGACGTAATCGTTGGCATGGACTGGATGTCCAAAACAAGAACGAAAGTTGTTTGCGCTGAGAAAGCAATCCGCATCCCTCGTAAGGATGAAACGTCATTAATGATTTATGGGGAGAAGAGCAACTCAAAGCTGAACTTTATCAGCTGTATGAAGGCCCAGAAAATTATAAGAAAAGGTTGTTATGCTATTCTGGCACACGTAAAGAAGATCGATACTGAAGAAAGAAGCATTAATGACATGCCGGTTATAAGAGAATATCCCGGAGTATTTCCAGAAGAATTACCGGTGCTACCTCCACACAGATGTGTAGAATTCCAGATTGATCTCATACCAGGAGCTGCACCTGTAGCCCGATCTCCATATAGACTTGCACCTTCAGAAATGCAAGAATTACATGACCAGTTGCAAGAATTATCGGACCGTGGATTTATTCGTCCTAGTTTTTCACCTTGGGGTGCTCCTATTCTGTTCGTCAAGAAGAAGGATGGATCTATGAGAATGTGCATAGATTACCGAGAATTAAAAAAATTAACGATCAAGAATCGGTACCCATTACCGAGGATTGATGATTTGTTTGATCAATTGCAAGGATCAAGTGTTTATTCTAAGATTGATCTACGCTCCGGATATCATCAGCTGAGAGTGAAGGAAGAAGATGTTCCTAAAACCGCGTTCAAAACCCGTTACGGTCACTATGAGTTTCTAGTCATGCCTTTTGGATTAACTAATGCTCCAGCAGTATTCATGGATCTAATGAATCGCATCTGTAGACCCTATTTAGACAAATTTGTCATTGTTTTTATCGACGACATATTTATTTACTCGAAGAACAAGGAAGAACATGAGCAACACTTAAGACTGGTACTGGAGATACTCAAGAAAGAAGAATTGTACGCAAAATTTTCGAAGTGTGATTTCTGGTTACAAGAAGTACAATTTTTGGGCCATGTTGTCAGTAAACATGGAATTAAAGTTGACCCCGCCAAGATCGAAGCCATTAGTAAATGGGAAACCCCGAAGACTCCAACACAAATTCACCAATTCTTAAGTCTTGCTGGTTACTACCGAAGATTCATTCAAGATTTCTCTAGAATCGCCAAACCCTTAACTGCATTGACTCAAAAGGGAAAGAAGTATGATTGGTCCACGGAACAGGAATCCTCATTCCAATTATTAAAGAAGAAGTTAACGTCTGCACCCATTTTGTCATTACCGAAAGGAAATGATGATTTCGTGATCTATTGTGACGCTTCACGCCAAGGTTTAGGATGTGTATTAATGCAACGCACAACAGTTATCGCATATGCCTCACGACAACTAAAAATTCATGAAAAGAACTATACGACGCACGATTTAGAACTTGGAGCAGTAGTTTTTGCACTCAAAATATGGAGACACTATCTATATGGCACCAAGTGTACAGTGTACACCGACCATAAGAGTCTTCAGCATATTTTTGATCAAAAACAACTCAATATGAGGCAACGTCGCTGGGTAGAGTTGTTAAACGATTACGATTGTGAAATCCGTTACTACCCCGGAAAGGCTAATGTTGTAGCTGATGCCCTAAGTCGAAAAGAAAGAGTAAAACCTCTTAGGGTCTGAGCATTGAATATTACAATTTGTACTGATCTCACAAAGAAAATTCAAGCAGCACAGTTAGAAGCTTTAAAAGAAGAAAACGAAAAAGGCGAAATAAGCAAAGGGTTAGAAAAACAACTTGAAGAAAAAGCCGATGGAACCCTGTATTTTGCTGGTAGGATATGGGTACCAAAACATGGTAACCTAAGGCAACTAGTACTGGATGAAGCTCACAAAACGAGGTACTCAATTCACCCAGGAAACGGAAAAATGTACCACGATCTCAAGAAGTTTTATTGGTGGCCTAATATGAAAACAGAAATTGCTACTTATGTAAGCAAATGTTTAACGTGTGCAAAGGTCAAAGCTGAGCACTAAAAGCCGTCAGGATTACTGCAACAACCAGAAATTCCGCAGTGGAAATGGGAAAGAATAACCATGGATTTCATTACGAAATTTCCAAGGACTGCAAGTAGTCATGATACTATTTGGGTGATAGTTGATCGTCTAACTAAATCAGCTCACTTTCTACCAATAAAGGAGACAGACAGTATGGAGAAATTAGCACGCCTATATTTGAAGGAAGTAGTTTCCAGGCATGGTGTACCCATCTCTATCATATCTGATCGCGACACCCGATTCACATCACGTTTCTGGCAGTCATTACAAAAAGCATTGGGAACTCGATTAGATATGAGCACCGCTTATCACCCACAGACAGATGGTCAAAGTGAAAGAACAATACAAACATTGGAAGACATGTTACGGGCATGCGTGATTGACTTTGGAATCAGTTGGGATCGACACTTACCGTTGGCAGAATTTTCATACAATAACAGCTATCATACGAGCATCAACACAGCACCATTTGAAGCACTTTACGGTAGAAAGTGCAGATCTCCTATCTGTTGGAGTGAAGTAGGAGAAAGACAACTTACTGGACCAGAAATTATTCACGAAACCACCGAAAAGATCATTCAAATACAACAGCGATTGAAAACGGCCATGAGTCGCCAAAAGAGTTATGCTGATGTAAGAAGAAAACCGCTAGAATTTCAAGTGGGCGACAAAGTCATGTTGAAAGTGTCACCCTGGAAAGGCGTAGTACGATTCGGTAAACGAGGAAAGTTAAGTCCTAGGTACGTAGGACCCTTTGAAATCACCGAAAGAATTGGAACAGTTGCTTATCGATTAAAGGTGCCGTAAGAACTTAGTAGTGTTCACGACACATTTCACGTGTCAAATTTGAAGAAATGTTTAGCTGAAGAGGATGTCATAATTCCTCTTGACGAAATACGAATTAATGATAAACTCCATTTTGTCGAAGAACCTGTTGAAATCATGTACCGTGAGGTCAAACAATTAAAACAAAGCAAAATACCGATAGTTAGAGTTCGTTGGAACGCAAGACGAGGACCCAAGTTTACTTGGGAACGTGAAGATCAAATGAAGCAAAAGTATCCACATTTGTTCACTGATATCGCTCATGAAACAGGTACTACTCAAAATTTCGGGACGAAATTTTCTTTAACGGGGAGGTACTGTGATGACCCGAAAAATTTCGACTAATTTAAACCAATTCTCTATACGATTTATTATTTTGGCACGTTAAACAAAGTCTGTAAGATTGAGTCTCAAAATTTTAGAACTGTTTCATATATACAATTACCTTTGACTACTCTCAACGATTCATGAACAATTATATGTATGTATATATATATATGTACAAGTAAAAACGACTTTCCTACGGTAAAACCCTAGTTGCTACAGTAAAAATTACTTTGCTACAGTAAAACACTATTTGCTACAGTAAAACACTATTTGCTACAGTGAAACCGTATTTTGCTACAGTGCTACAGTGAAACGACTTTGCTACAGTGATTTGCTACAGTAGACACTATTTGCTACAGTAAACACTATTTGCTACAGTACACACTATTTGCTACAGTAACACTATTTGATGTCGACGAACTAGCAAACAAAAACGGAAAAGGCGGCCATGCGATCGCATGGCAAAAACACTGAAAACTCATGCGATCGCATGAGCTACAGTAAATCGAAAAGTAATATAAATACGCAGTTTGTTCGACGAAATTTTTTCACATTTATCTCTCAATATTTATATTTATATTATAATTTTAATTTTAAATTTAAGTTTAATAATAATAAGGTATATACGAGGGTGTTTTTAATTCGGGTTTCAAACTGCTTTAAGCTAAGGAAATATTGGGTATTATTCGGGGTATTGTTCTTGAATCCAAGGCCAACCATACAGTCGTCTACCATCATTACGTCTACGCAATTTGCCTACAATATTGAATCGCAATATTGAACTGTGAGTTTATAGTCTCCCTTTTTAAATACTTTAAATATTTTTGGGCTGAGAATACATGCAATTTATTTTAAACGCAATAAGACACAAGTACATACAAAATTCTACACTGAGTTAAACTGAAAATCCCTTAGCTTTGGTAACTAGTAGCTGCCAGTACATAGGATATGGACTGGTGGGCGCGAATAATTGTATATGGATCCATAGGGCTTGACATCCCCGTTCGAGCTAGAGCGCTAGCCTTTTAACAGACGTATGTTATTTGAGTTTAAGACACGTTAGTGTGCGTGTATTAAAACGAATGGGGTAATTATCACTATAGCGTTAAGTTTAGTTAACAGGGTGCTCTGTTACGTAGAATCTATTGATAAACTTTTGATGAAATCTTGTGGTCTATCTTTATATATGTTTATGACTCGAGTAATTAAACCTATAACTCACCAACATTCGTGTTGACTTTTTAGCATGTTTTATTCTCAGGTCCTTAGAATGCTTCCGCTGTGATGTGCTTGTTGCCTGCATGGAGTCTCTCATGCTTTGTACAAAGTTTATTGCATTCAAAATAAAACTGCGTTGTGTAATAAATAATTGGACTGTGATGTCAACCTGTAAATTAAAGACTTATGTATTTCGGGGTTTTGCTTATACCTAAGCACTTGCCCACATGTTTATAACTTTCTATGTTTAGAAAGTCACTTATTTTAATGAATGCAATATTTTATCAAAACGTATCATATAGAGGTCAAAACCTCACTGTGGAATCAATGATTAACGTGCCGCGTCAATAGCGATTTTGACGGGTCGTTACAAAATAACATGAGATATATCTGTTCATCTTCAACTTCTCTTATTTTAAATAGTGTGCAGATTCTATTAAAGGTATGGAGATGTTCATTTGGATCTTCCTTCGACGCACCACTAAATTGGCATTGATTAGTCACCATATGTAAAATTTGTCCTTTGATTTCATAATCTGGCGCATTAATGTCTGGATGAGTAATTGCGTGACCTTGGCCAGTGCGTTTAGCTCTCATTCGGTCTTCCATACTTAAAGGTTCCAGATTCTCCATGATTGAATTTGTTGAATCTGAATCACTAGAGGATTCTGATTTAATGGTTCGTTCCTCAACAATCTCTGTTTGAATGATTGGTGGTTCCGGAGGAAAAATTAATGGTTCAGGATCTATGAATCGTCCCTGAATATTCTTCGGATTCTCAATTGTGAGGTTGGGTTCAAAAAATGGATTATCGGAAATTTGAATTGGAGTACTTGGTCGACTGGATGACGATTCTAAAGAAAAATCAACGGCGATAATATTAGCTAGATGTCTTGATCGAGTTACAGGTGGTGAACGTACAAAAGGTGGTGAACGTTTTGCTCGGTGCATTCACTGAATATCCTATTAGTTTTTAAAAGGAAAGAAAAATTATATAAGTTATCCAATTAATAGACTTTTCTGATTTTGCCCACGTTTCGAATAGCCAAAAGATGCAGCAGAGGGGCAGGATTCGTTTGGTCTCAATATAATTGAGTACTGTTTGGCTCCAATAACCCGGTCCACGTACAAATCCAACTATTACTACGAACCAGAAAATTTTGATGTCTATCAATTTAACCACTTAAAATAAATTTTCGTAATTTTAAGAAGTTTTAGATAAGAAATAGAGAAAATTCTAAGTCCTAAAAACTAGAATGGCGAGAAATAAGAAAGAAAAAGAGCGCGTCGATACTAAAATTGGAGAAATAAGAAAGAAAAAGAACGACTTATAAAACTTTAAAACACTCGACTAACCCAACCTTATTATTATCACTAACTTAAAATTAAAATTGCAAATTGAGATTACTAATTGGAGTGATAATTGATACATAGGTAAAAGGCGTCAAAAAATAAAAAATAAGAAAGTAGCGCGTTGAAACTTAAAAAAGAACTAAAAACTAAGAATTAAAAGTTGCGTCTAAAAATATTAAAGCTTACAAGTAAAACTATATCCCAAATGGCAATATCTTAAAAAGGTACTAAAATTTAAAAATGGCGTCGCAAAATTCTAGAGCACCTAAATCTTAGTCTAAAGAAAAATCACTTAAGGGATTTTACGGCAAAGCCTAAAAATCTAGAAGTGAAAATAAGCTACAGCAAAATACTAGAACTTACAACTAGCTACGAACAAATAAAAATACAAATATTACGATTAAATGATAAAAAGATACAAAAATAAAAATAAGCTTAAATTTGATAAAATTATTTATTTTTATAAAAATATTATTTATTTATTTTTATTTATAAAAGTATTAATTTATATATATATTTAATAATACTAATTAATATTTAAAATACAAATTAATTTAAAAACTAAAACTAAATATTAATATTAAATATAAACCTAATTAAGTTTTAATAATAATAATTAAATTATACTCCGTAATAAATGCCAAATTAGGGTTCTGCTCGTGTCAGGGTGGCTCCGCGAGTTGCGGTACTCCTGGCAACAAACTCCGCGAGTCGCGGGGTATGAAATTTCAGATTAGGTGGTTTCGTTTGACAGGTTTCATTTTTAATATATATATATATATATATATATATATATATATATATATATATATATATATATATATATATATATATATATTTTATTTTTTATTTTTTATTTTTTTTCAATTTTAATAATTATATAAAATATTTATATTAAATAAATAAAACTTATATTTAAAAACTAAAATAGAAATAAAAATACTATATAATTTTATAAATAAAAATCTTAAAAATAAATTTATATATATATATTTTTCCGATTTTTAAAAAGAAAGAAAAATTATATATTTAAATTTATTTTTAAGATTTTTATTTATAAAATTATATAGTATTTTTATTAATAATTCGTTAAAATAATTAAATTTGTGCGGTCTCATCGAACTCAATTTTGGCTTGAACGATAACATTGGAATGAACACACTTATTTTGTTCAAAAATAGATGATGTCTATCATTTTTAGCTATGAACCGGTAATTTACGAATGTCTACAAACCGGTAATTTTTTAGGTTTATATTGCATGGGTTTAAGTTTTCACAATATCGAAGTCCAAAAAGGAACAATATGTTTGTTTAATTTATGAAATGAGTAGTGTAAAGTGAATACATGTTAGGATGATAACTGATAGCAATTACAAAAGAAGAGCAACCGGTTGGTTCAATAGAGTAAGTTCGCTGGTGAACTTGGCGTGGTCGTGTCGGATTCCAGGCAGGTTGATCATACCAAGTCAACGATCATTACTTAAACCGTACTGGAACAGATTACGAGTTGTGTCTATATGAAAAACATTCTCAACCAATGGAAGATACGTGAGACTCATGTGTAGTATTCTACTGATCTCCTGAAGAGATATACCACCAAAATAAAATGTTATACTAAATCTTATTTTGAGGTAACATTGCACGTAGAGTATATGTGACGATCGCTCCAAATCCATATGGACAAACACGTCATTCATCGATTTCATTGCGAGGTATTTGACCTCTATATGATACGTTTTGTAAACATTGCATTCTTTTGAAAAGGCACACCATAAATGAATATTTAAATCAAAGGTTTTCGACATCTGATAATTTCTACATATAGACAATCACCGTAAATAATAGTTTACAATAGTACTTCCGTTGACAATGCAGTCAAAATAAGATACATGGTGATGATTTGGTGAATGCAACGTTTCCTTGAAAAATATGCCATGTAAGACTCCATGCACATAGCTTGTATATCATAATGGCAAACAGCGGAAGACTTTTAGGGAACCTGAGAATAAACATGCTAACAAGTGTCAACACAAAGGTTGGTGAGTTCATAGTTTGTATGTTTTGCATAATCTGTATATAAAGATGGATCACAAGATTTCAGTTGTTTCATCCAGAAACGTTTATCAAAATATTCTACGAAATTGAGCACCCTGGTAACTAAACTTAACGTATATATAATTTGTACCCTTTGTATAATCATCTTAATAATACACGTAAACCAACGTGTACGCTTCTCAAATAGCATACGTCTGTTAAAAGGCTAGTGCTCTAGCTCGGACGGGGATATCAAGCCCTATGGATCCATATACTACTACTCGCGCCCACCAGTTCTTATAACCGGCAGTTACTAGTTACCAAAGCTAAGGGATTTTCGGTTCAAACTCGGTGTAGAATTAAGTATGTACTTGTATCCATTGCGTTTAAAATAAATTGCATGTATTCTCAGCCCAAAAATATATATTGCAAAAGCAATTAAAAAGGGAGCAATGAAACTCACGCATATAAATCTAGTATTTTCAGTATTTATAAACAGTCGCATGTATTCTCAGCCCAAAAATATATTGAGTAAAAGGGATCATATGAAACTCACACAAAATCAGTTTTAGTATTTGTATCCATTTAGTAAAAGAGATATAAAAGCATTGCATGTATTCTCAGCCCAAAAATGTAAAGAGAAAAAGGGATCTTATGAAACTCACCTTAGCAGCACATAAAGTTGTTCATCGTAATGTGACCGAAACTCGGAATATCAAATAATCGTAGATCTCAACCTAGAGAACATATGTTGGTCAATAAATGTCTACCAAGCTAGGTCAGGTCATAGTGTATCACAATCCTAATGCTCGAGATCGACATACAAAAGTTATCCAAAGTCGTTTCAAAAAGTCAATTTTGACAATAGTTCAATAAAACGAGATGTACCTTGTATAAGGATTCATTTACTCGGTTGGTAATATTCAAAAATCCATTTTATCAATCTCGTAAACAAGTTGTTTAAATCTTAATTATAGATTCAAAAGCAATTTCAATTAACGACAGTCATAATTCAGTTGATCATATCTTTTAATTCGTTCATCGAAACTATTAGATATCTAAATAAAAAGTTATTGATTTTTCGTTAGCTTTCCAAAAACATGCATATCATATACCTTTTACCAGTAATATATGTATTTAATTCATGATTCATTATCAACTGTTTAACGACGAAATTTAGCATACTAGCATGTATAAATATATAAACTCGAGCACTAGACATGGATACACTATTAATTTATAAAAGATAAAATATAAATGCTTACGTATCAGTATTGAGATTCAATATTTCAGAAAAGAACGTAGACGCAACAGAGATGATAAACACTAGGTTTGATTCATAAATATACCCCCGAACATTACCTATAACCTCCTTGGCAATAACCCATAATTTCCTTAGCTCTATCCCGCTCGTAAAACTCATTTTTAAAATGACACGCTCATGACCTCGTCGTAGTATTTTATGTATATATACTACTAATAATAATATTAGGATTAATAATAATATTAATCTTAATAATAATAATAATAATAATAATAATAATAATAATAATAATAATAATAATAATAATAATAATAATAATAATAATAATATAAATTATAAGTTACAGAGAAAAGAAAAAGAAATGTGGAAGTGTGTGAGAGTGTCGAGCAAACTGGCCAATTTATAGTATCTTTCTGAATCCTGACTGCCATGCGATCGCATGGGTTTTATGCCTATTTCTCATGCGATCGCATGGCCCCAAAATCCAGCTCACAAATTTTTGTTGTTTTGTTTGTCGACATAATTAATAATAATATATATAATATATATAATTTAAATAATTAATTATATATTATATTAAATTCATGTGCATAGTTGACTTGTAATTTTTATTCCGATAAGTCGTATGTCGTCACTCGACTTACGACTCGGTTCCGGTTTTTCGAACGTCCTTTCGTACGCTGAGAAAACTTGCATTTTACGTTTTGGGATACGTACCTTTGTCAAAATATAGCCTTAAATTATCCCTAAACTATATCACTCAAAATATAATTTATACATTTCAGTGTTTTGGTCATTTACTTCTATAAATCATTGTCTCGTTATTTATTAATATAATAATATTTATCAAACGTTTCATAACCAAGTTAATATCTATTCTCAATATTTATAAACACGTTTTAAAATACATATCGCAAGTTATTCATATAATTAATTCTTAACAATTAATATTCTAATTATTGTATGTGTCCAAATTACGTTATTTAAACAAACACTTTATCATTTATTCCGAATACCGTTAAAAAGAAATAATTTCTCAAATCAGTGTGGTCCTCACAACAGAGACCCGTAACAATATCATAATCATTAAGAGACTTAATAAATATCTTTTCATTCAATCGTTTGGCATAATCTTTTACTCCGTAGTTAAATATATCAATCAGATAATCAAACCAATAAGGTTAATGCACAGTATCGTTTTCATAACACTTTGTTACGTTTTCAAGTTATAATATATGTATCTATTTACATATAATTGTTCGTGCATCATCGTGAATAAACGAAGGGTAATTGAATATTTCAAAAGTTTGAGATTTAACTTCATAGACTTTGTTTATCGTGTCGGAAACGTTAATCATACAAGATTAAGTTTAAATTTGGTCAGAAATTTCCGGGTCATCACAGTACCTACCCGTTAAAGAAATTTCGTCCCGAAATTTGAGTGAGGTCGTCATGGCTAACAATAAAAATGTTTTAATGATTAATATGAGTTGATAATAGAGTTTTATCTATGTTTGAATAATATGGATAAAATAATCCAATTACTCGAAGCGTATGAGAGAATTTATCGTAATCAAGTGAAATGGAGAATAGAGATGCGTCTTATCTCTTGATGTAGTAATGATTGATTTCCAGATTTTAAGGAATAGAAAATCTTCATAATTTAAATAAGATTTGATTTTTCGGAATTTGCGGAAATTAGGATTTTCTTTGATTAAATGCGTAATCTGCCTCTATTGCTGCGTCCGATATTTTGCTATAAATTGACCTCTTCCGTTTCATTATTTTCACTACTCCTACATCTTCTTCCTCATTTCATACTTTCAAAAGATTGTGAAATGCTTCATCCAGTTCTGATTCTTAATATACTCCTAACTTTCATATCTGTCATTCTTCTTTTTCATCTACCACCAGAGGAAGTTATTTTCTTCTACCATTACCTTGGGGTTATAGTGTTTTTCATTCTCCCGTGTCTTTATATTGCTATACGCATTGATATACACGGTTTGTAATTTATGTGTTGTCATCGAACTTTATATCTTTCCTTATTTTTCAGAGTCCCTACTTCTATCTTTTTATAATCATTGACATCCACAGTTAATGCTCCCTCCTATTTGCTGCGATTTATACTCCAATTTCTATTTTGGAGCTTTGTCCCTTCGTTTCTTCTTCTTGCGATTAGGCATCTCTTGTAATGGTCCAGAATTCGTAGGTATGGAGTTTTGGATGAACATAGTTAATGTTCTGAGAAGGTAATCGTAATGGCACGATCTTGATTTGTCAAATTACCATAATATCCGGAAAAGACCGAATCATTAAGAAAAATATTTTCTTGATATGTTTAGAGGTTAAATAGAATAAAAGAGTTATGTAACATGGGTCATGATGAGGGTGTGATCTGCGAACATTTATCAAGTTCCATTAGAAACTCAGCATGACTTACTGTAATATAATCACGTTGATCAAGTGTCATTATATTATACTAATTCATGCTTCAGTTCCCAACATTACTTTAAAACATTCATAATTTGAGTTCGAATTTTTCTGAATTTAGAAACTAAAACAGTTTCTTTTATGACATAATACAGATAGCGTGAAGGAATGAATAATTTCAGATAGTTACGAAATTATCCTCAGAAACATTGAGGATATTTATAATGAAAGATATGATGATATCTTAGAATATTTAAGATAATGATGATGATAAAGAATATTGTCCGTAGAGGTTTAGGAGTAAGGAGCAAGGTATTTGCTAAAGATTTCAGCAGATACTGAATTATTTGGATTCTTTGAAGGCAGGTTCAGTCTTTGTGATTTATCCACAGCCTCCTTCATACTTTGCTCAATCCGTTTTCCAGTTCCAAACCTTCTCTTTTTCTCAGCTTTACCACCATACCATTCTTTATCATCAAACTTTTGATTGTTAAAGTGGTTTACAGTTTTTGCTGCTTCATCAGCATTTTTCCAAAATTCGGAGGGCTAGTTCACAGTTTGGGATGTTTTTCAGAAACTTCACATTCGAAGTATGTAAGTCTAGAAGATAGACATTATATGTATATATATATCTGTTGGCGTAGAATTGCTGCGAAATTCGAAATACTGATTGCTAATTCCCAGTAGTTGGTATGACAATTATTGTTACAAGATGTGGATGAGTACATGATAGGGTTTCAATGAGTATATGGGTTTTTCGAAAGGTCAAGGATAAATGAAGTTGTTGGTAAATTTACTGCTAATGTGGTGGAACATAAAAGGTTCCCCGGTAACAAAAACGTATATACCAAAGTTTCAAGTCTGAAAGGTTGTCGTTGACTGGTTGAATGGTTGATAATACTGGATACTTTGAAAAGGAACTGCAAGGTTATTTTTGGTAAAAACAGTACTAAAGGATCTTTCACAGTTTTGAAGTCAAAGTATAGCTTTGAAAGATGTAGAGATCTAAGAATGATTTCACCGGTTCAGAGTTATGACTTGGATTCTAATCCGTCAATATCAGAATATGTAATTGAATTTATATGAAAATGATTGTATATCATTGTGAGCATTGTTAATAATTTTTTTTTTAATCAAAGTTAAAGAATGTACAGTGTAACATATTAATTGTGAACTTATATATTTCCCGAGTATTACCTACCCGTTAAAGATTTCACAATTAATATTTTGTACAAAAGAATTTTTATTACCGTCTTTATGAAAATATATGTATGTATATTTTCTTCAGATGTAATACAGATTTAATGAGTTAATATCATATTAAGCTCATTTGATTCTTGGCTTGACTTAGAAATAAATGATCTCTAAAACATTAGAGATTACATAATCTTCGCGGAGTATCTCACTAATGAAATCAACACTTCATTATTTATTCTTATTCCTTGGTGAAGGATGTTGATGCTCGGGGAATTTTTGTGAACCTTACAAGGCACAGATGATGTTTTCTGGAAAGTTTCGAGTACATCGAAAATGAAAATGTAAAATCAATTATGTAATTGAATAATACACTTGGTTTATTATGAAATGGAATTCATTAATTTGAAACAGAGATTGTAGTTAACAATGGTTAAGTTGTTAAGGAAGGATGTACATCATTGCATATTAGTAATATGAACTAACCGAATAGTACCTACCAGTTAAGATTCACACGTAATAGCTTAGTACGAAAAGATTTATTTTTATTTCAAAATTCATTTATATTAAATATACATAAAATTTCTTCAGGGAAAATGAGTTAATACTTCATCGGTTATTGTTGCTGGTATTTCTTGGTAACTACGGTGCGTATGACGTTGATGCTCGTGGGACAGATTGTGAAGTTGAGGTTTGCGATGCGGATGTTGATGGTGGTGGTAATGGTACTGTTGGTGTTGTTGTTGGTGGTACTGTTGATGTCGGTGATGCTGCTAGTGCTTGTAACCTTTGCACCATATTCTCTAAAGTTACTACCCGAGCGCGAAGCTCGTTGACTTCTTCTACTACACCTGGATGATTGGCGGTTCGGACGAGCGGATGAATAAGATCCAGAATTTGAGATAGTATATGGTCATGACGAGATACTCTGGAAATGAGAGAGAAAATGGTATCTCGAACAGGTTCGCCGGTAAGTGCTTCAGGTTCTTCGCCAAGAGGGCAATGTGGTGGATGGAAGGGATCGCCTTCTTCTTATCTCCAATAATTAAGTAGGCTACGAACCCATCCCCAATTCATCCAGAATAGATGATGGCTAATTGGTTGATCCATTCCGGTTACACTGTCTTCGGAATTCAGTTGAATATCCATATCGGAATAGCTGCCGGAATTTAAGAAATTTGAACTAGATACGGGATCCATCTTGTATAATTAGAGAGATGATTTTTGATATAAAATAGATTATAGAATTTAGATTGGTACTCTTCAATACATAATTTACATATGTATATATAATACCAAAATCCCGTAAATTACGAAGAAATTTTCGGAAGATGACAGTCAAAGTTTACTGTAATAGATATGCCAAGATATGAATTTTATCTATATACTATCTATGCAATCAATGCAATAAGACGTGTTTAGACTTAAGATGATAGACAGGTAATTTCTAACAAGAAATGATAAGCAAAGCATTTGACATGCAGACACAGTCGAAGTCCAGACTTACTAATGCATCCTAACAACTATCAGTTAGACACACTTATGCAAGACTTGGTTCACTAGGACCAACGCTCTGATACCAACTGTGACGATCGCTCCAAATCCATATGGACAAACACGTCATTCATCGATTTCATTGCGAGGTATTTGACCTCTATATGATACGTTTTGTAAACATTGCATTCTTTTGAAAAGGCACACCATAAATGAATATTTAAATCAAAGGTTTTCGACATCTGATGATTTCTACATATAGACAATCACCGTAAATAATAGTTTACAATAGTACTTCCGTTGACAATGCAGTCAAAATAAGATACATGGTGATGATTTGGTGAATGCAACGTTTCCTTGAAAAATATGCCATGTAAGACTCCATGCACATAGCTTGTATATCATAATGGCAAACAGCGGAAGACTTTTAGGGAACCTGAGAATAAACATGCTAACAAGTGTCAACACAAAGGTTGGTGAGTTCATAGTTTGTATGTTTTGCATAATCTGTATATAAAGATGGATCACAAGATTTCAGTTGTTTCATCCAGAAACGTTTATCAAAATATTCTACGAAATTGAGCACCCTGGTAACTAAACTTAACGTATATATAATTTGTACCCTTTGTATAATCATCTTAATAATACACGTAAACCAACGTGTACGCTTCTCAAATAGCATACGTCCGTTAAAAGGCTAGTGCTCTAGCTCGGACGGGGATATCAAGCCCTATGGATCCATATACTACTACTCGCGCCCACCAGTTCTTATAACCGGCAGTTACTAGTTACCAAAGCTAAGGGATTTTCGGTTCAAACTCGGTGTAGAATTAAGTATGTACTTGTATCCATTGCGTTTAAAATAAATTGCATGTATTCTCAGCCCAAAAATATATATTGCAAAAGCAATTAAAAAGGGAGCAATGAAACTCACGCATATAAATCTAGTATTTTCAGTATTTATAAACAGTCGCATGTATTCTCAGCCCAAAAATATATTGAGTAAAAGGGATCATATGAAACTCACACAAAATCAGTTTTAGTATTTGTATCCATTTAGTAAAAGAGATATAAAAGCATTGCATGTATTCTCAGCCCAAAAATGTAAAGAGAAAAAGGGATCTTATGAAACTCACCTTAGCAGCACATAAAGTTTTTCATCGTAATGTGACCGAAACTCGGAATATCAAATAATCGTAGATCTCAACCTAGAGAACATATGTTGGTCAATAAATGTCTATCAAGCTAGGTCAGGTCATAGTGTATCACAATCCTAATGCTCGAGATCGACATACAAAAGTTATCCAAAGTCGTTTCAAAAAGTCAATTTTGACAATAGTTCAATAAAACGAGATGTACCTTGTATAAGGATTCATTTATGAAATGTCCCGTTCTTATTGATTAAAAACGTTCCATATTAATTGATTTCGTTGCGAGGTTTTGACCTCTATATGAGACGTTTTTCAAAGACTGCATTCATTTTTAAAACAAACCATAACCTTTATTTCATAAATAAAGGTTTAAAAAGCTTTACGTAGATTATCAAATAATGATAATCTAAAATATCCTGTTTACACACGACCATTACATAATGGTTTACAATACAAATATGTTACATCAAAATCAGTTTCTTGAATGCAGTTTTTACACAATATCATACAAACATGGACTCCAAATCTTGTCCTTATTTTAGTATGCAACAGCGGAAGCTATTAATATTCACCTGAGAATAAACATGCTTTAAACGTCAACAAAAATGTTGGTGAGTTATAGGTTTAACCTATATATATCAAATCGTAACAATAGACCACAAGATTTCATATTTCAATACACATCCCATACATAGAGATAAAAATCATTCATATGGTGAACACCTGGTAACCGACATTAACAAGATGCATATATAAGAATATCCCCATCATTCCGGGACACCCTTCGGATATGATATAAATTTCGAAGTAATAAAGCATCCGGTACTTTGGATGGGGTTTGTTAGGCCCAATAGATCTATCTTTAGAGTTCGCGTCAATTAGGGTGTCTGTTCCCTAATTCTTAGATTACCAGACTTAATAAAAAGGGGCATATTCGATTTCGATAATTCAACCATAGAATGTAGTTTCACGTACTTGTGTCTATTTTGTAAATCATTTATAAAACCTGCATGTATTCTCATCCCAAAAATATTAGATTTTAAAAGTGGGACTATAACTCACTTTCACAGATTTTTACTTCGTCGGGAAGTAAGACTTGGCCACTGGTTGATTCACGAACCTATAACAATATATACATATATATCAAATTATGTTCAAAATATATTTACAACACTTTTAATATATTTTGATGTTTTAAGTTTATTAAGTCAGCTGTCCTCGTTAGTAACCTACAACTAGTTGTCCACAGTTAGATGTACAGAAATAAATCGATAAATATTATCTTGAATCAATCCACGACCCAGTGTATACGTATCTTAGTATTGATCACAACTCAAACTATATATATTTTGGAATCAACCTCAACCCTGTATAGCTAACTCCAACATTCACATATAGAGTGTCTATGGTTGTTCCGAAATATATATAGATGTGTCGACATGATAGGTCAAAACATTGTATACGTGTCTATGGTATCTCAAGATTACATAATATACAATACAAGTTGATTAAGTTATGGTTGGAATAGATTTGTTACCAATTTTCACGTAGCTAAAATGAGAAAAATTATCCAATCTTGTTTTACCCATAACTTCTTCATTTTAAATCCGTTTTGAGTGAATCAAATTGCTATGGTTTCATATTGAACTCTATTTTATGAATCTAAACAGAAAAGTATAGGTTTATAGTCGGAAAAATAAGTTACAAGTCGTTTTTGTAAAGGTAGTCATTTCAGTCGAAAGAACGACGTCTAGATGACCATTTTAGAAAACATACTTCCACTTTGAGTTTAATCATAATTTTTGGATATAGTTTCATGTTCATAATAAAAATCATTTTCTCAGAATAACAACTTTAAAATCAAAGTTTATCATAGTTTTTAATTAACTAACCCAAAACAGCCCGCGGTGTTACTACGACGGCGTAAATCCGGTTTTACGGTGTTTTTCGTGTTTCCAGGTTTTAAATCATTAAGTTAGCATATCATATAGATATAGAACATGTGTTTAGTTGATTTTAAAAGTCAAGTTAGAAGGATTAACTTTTGTTTGCGAACAAGTTTAGAATTAACTAAACTATGTTCTAGTGATTACAAGTTTAAACCTTCGAATAAGATAGCTTTATATGTATGAATCGAATGATGTTATGAACATCATTACTACCTTAAGTTCCTTGGATAAACCTACTGGAAAAGAGAAAAATGGATCTAGCTTCAATGGATCCTTGGATGGCTCGAAGTTCTTGAAGCAGAATCATGACACGAAAACAAGTTCAAGTAAGATCATCACTTGAAATAAGATTGTTATAGTTATAGAAATTGAACCAAAGTTTGAATATGATTATTACCTTGTATTAGAATGATAACCTACTGTAAGAAACAAAGATTTCTTGAGGTTGGATGATCACCTTACAAGATTGGAAGTGAGCTAGCAAACTTGAAAGTATTCTTAATTTTATGAAACTAGAACTTTTGGAATTTATGAAGAACACTTAGAACTTGAAGATAGAACTTGAGAGAGATCAATTAGATGAATAAAATTGAAGAATGAAAGTGTTTGTAGGTGTTTTTGGTCGTTGGTGTATGGATTAGATATAAAGGATATGTAATTTTGTTTTCATGTAAATAAGTCATGAATGATTACTCATATTTTTTGTAATTTTATGAGATATTTCATGCTAGTTGCCAAATGATGGTTCCCACATGTGTTAGGTGACTCACATGGGCTGCTAAGAGCTGATCATTGGAGTGTATATACCAATAGTACATACATCTAAAAGCTGTGTATTGTACGAGTACGAATACGGGTGCATACGAGTAGAATTGTTGATGAAACTGAACGAGGATGTAATTGTAAGCATTTTTATTAAGTAGAAGTATTTTGATAAGTGTATTGAAGTCTTTCAAAAGTGTATAAATACATATTAAAACACTACATGTATATACATTTTAACTGAGTCGTTATCGTTACATGTAAGTGTTGTTTTGAAACCTTTAGGTTAACGATCTTGTTAAATGTTGTTAACCCAATGTTTATAATATCAAATGAGATTTTAAATTATTATATTATCATGATATTATCATGTATGAATATCTCTTAATATGATATATATACATTAAATATCTTTACAACGATAATCGTTACATATATGTCTCGTTTAAAAATCATTAAGTTAGTAGTCTTGTTTTTACATATGTAGTTCATTGTTAATATACTTAATAATATGTTTACTTATCATAGTATCATGTTAACTATATATATATATCCATATATATGTCATCATATAGTTTTTACAAGTTTTAACGTTCGTGAATCACCGGTCAACTTGGGTGGTCAATTGTCTATATGAAACATATTTCAATTAATCAAGTCTTAACAAGTTTGATTGCTTAACATGTTGGAAACATTTAATCATGTAAATATCAATCTCAATTAATATATATAAACATGGAAAAGTTCGGGTCACTACAGTACCTACCCGTTAAATAAATTTCGTCCCGAAATTTTAAGCTGTTGAAGGTGTTGACGAATCTTCTGGAAATAGATGCGGGTATTTCTTCTTCATCTGATCTTCACGCTCCCAGGTGAACTCGGGTCCTCTACGAGCATTCCATCGAACCTTAACAATTGGTATCTTGTTTTGCTTAAGTCTTTTAACTTCACGATCCATTATTTCGACGGGTTCTTCGATGAATTGAAGTTTTTCGTTGATTTGGATTTCATCTAATGAAATAGTGAGATCTTCTTTAGCAAAACATTTCTTTAAATTCGAGACGTGGAAAGTGTTATGTACAGCCGCGAGTTGTTGAGGTAACTCTAGTCGGTAAGCTACTGGTCCGACACGATCAATAATCTTGAATGGTCCAATATACCTTGGATTTAATTTCCCTCGTTTACCAAATCGAACAACGCCTTTCCAAGGTGCAACTTTAAGCATGACCATCTCTCCAATTTCAAATTCTATATCTTTTCTTTTAATGTCAGCGTAGCTCTTTTGTCGACTTTGGGCGGTTTTCAACCGTTGTTGAATTTGGATGATCTTCTCGGTAGTTTCTTGTATAATCTCCGGACCCGTAATCTGTCTATCCCCCACTTCACTCCAACAAATCGGAGACCTGCACTTTCTACCATAAAGTGCTTCAAACGGCGCCATCTCAATGCTTGAATGGTAGCTGTTGTTGTAGGAAAATTCTGCTAACGGTAGATGTCGATCCCAACTGTTTCCGAAATCAATAACACATGCTCGTAGCATGTCTTCAAGCGTTTGTATCGTCCTTTCGCTCTGCCCATCAGTTTGTGGATGATAGGCAGTACTCATGTCTAGACGAGTTCCTAATGCTTGCTGTAATGTCTGCCAGAATCTTGAAATAAATCTGCCATCCCTATAAGAGATAATAGAGATTGGTATTCCATGTCTGGAGATGACTTCCTTCAAATACAGTCGTGCTAACTTCTCCATCTTGTCATCTTCTCTTATTGGCAAGAAGTGTGCTGATTTGGTGAGACGATCAACTATTACCCAAATAGTATCAAAACCACTTGCAATCCTTGGCAATTTAGTGATGAAATCCATGGTAATGTTTTCCCATTTCCATTCCGGGATTTCGGGTTGTTGAAGTAGACCTGATGGTTTCTGATGCTCAGCTTTGACCTTAGAACACGTCAAACATTCTCCTACGTATTTAGCAACATCGGCTTTCATACCCGGCCACCAAAAATGTTTCTTGAGATCCTTGTACATCTTCCCCGTTCCAGGATGTATTGAGTATCTGGTTTTATGAGCTTCTCTAAGTACCATTTCTCTCATATCTCCAAATTTTGGTACCCAAATCCTTTCAGCCCTATACCGGGTTCCGTCTTCCCGAATATTAAGATGCTTCTCCGATCCTTTGGGTATTTCATCCTTTAAATTTCCCTCTTTTAAAACTCCTTGTTGCGCCTCCTTTATTTGAGTAGTAATGTTATTATGAATCATTATATTCATAGATTTTACTCGAATGGGTTCTCTGTCCTTCCTGCTCAAGGCATCGGCTACCACATTTGCCTTCCCCGGGTGGTAATGAATCTCAAAGTCGTAATCATTCAATAATTCAATCCACCTACGCTGCCTCATATTCAGTTGTTTCTGATTAAATATGTGTTGAAGACTTTTGTGGTCGGTATATATAATACTTTTGACCCCATATAAGTAGTGCCTCCAAGTCTTTAATGCAAAAACAACCGCGCCTAATTCCAAATCATGCGTCGTATAATTTTGTTCGTGAATCTTCAATTGTCTAGACGCATAAGCAATCACCTTCGTTCGTTGCATTAATACACAACCGAGACCTTGCTTTGATGCATCACAATAAATCACAAAATCATCATTCCCTTCAGGCAATGACAATATAGGTGCCGTAGTTAGCTTTTTCTTCAATAACTGAAATGCTTTCTCTTGTTCATCATTCCATTCAAATTTCTTCCCTTTATGCGTTAATGCAGTCAAGGGTTTTGCTATTCTGGAAAAGTCTTGGATGAACCTTCTGTAGTAACCAGCTAGTCCTAAAAACTGGCGTACGTGTTTCGGAGTTTTCGGGGTTTCCCACTTTTCAATAGTTTCTATCTTTGCCGGATCCACCTTAATACCTTCTTTGTTCACTATGTGACCGAGGAATTGAAATTCTTCCAACCAAAATGCACACTTTGAAAACTTAGCGTACAATTCTTCCTTCCTCAATACTTCTAACACCTTTCTCAAATGTTCACTGTGTTCTTGGTCATTCTTTGAGTAAATAAGTATGTCATCAATGAAAACAATGACAAACTTGTCAAGGTATGGTCCACACACTCGGTTCATAAGGTCCATGAACACAGCTGGTGCATTAGTTAAACCAAACGGCATGACCATAAACTCGTAATGACCGTAACGTGTTCTGAAAGCAGTCTTTGGAATATCATCTTCTTTCACCCGCATTTGATGATACCCGGAACGTAAGTCAATCTTTGAATAAACAGACGAGCCTTGTAGTTGATCAAATAAGTCATCGATTCTCGGTAGTGGGTAGCGGTTCTTGATGGTAAGTTTGTTCAACTCTCGGTAGTCGATACACAACCTGAATGTACCATCTTTCTTCTTGACAAACAAAACAGGAGCTCCCCACGGTGATGTGCTTGGTCGAATGAAACCACGCTCTAAAAGTTCTTGTAATTGGCTTTGTAGTTCTTTCATCTCGCTGGGTGCGAGTCTGTAAGGAGCACGAGCTATTGGTGCAGCTCCTGGTACAAGATCTATTTGAAATTCAACGGATCGATGTGGGGGTAATCCCGGTAATTCTTTCGGAAATACATCGGGAAATTCTTTTGCGACGGGAACATCATTGATGCTCTTTTCTTCAGTTTGTACTTTCTCGACGTGTGCTAGAACAGCATAGCAACCTTTTCTTATTAGTTTTTGTGCCTTCAAATTACTAATAAGATGTAGCTTCGTGTTGCCCTTTTCTCCGTACACCATTAAGGGTTTTCCTTTTTCTCGTATAATGCGAATTGCATTTTTGTAACAAACGATCTCCGCTTTCACTTCTTTCAACCAGTCCATACCGATTATCACATCAAAACTCCCTAACTCTACTGGTATCAAATCAATCTTAAATGTTTCGCCAACCAGTTTAATTTCTCGATTCCGACATATATTATCTGCTGAAATTAATTTACCATTTGCTAATTCGAGTAAAAATTTACTATCCAAAGGCGTCAATGGACAACTTAATTTAGCACAAAAATCTCTACTCATATAGCTTCTATCCGCACCCGAATCAAATAAAACGTAAGCAGATTTATTGTCAATAAGAAACGTACCCGTAACAAGCTCCGGGTCTTCCTGTGCCTCTGCCGCATTAATATTGAAAACTCTTCCAAGGCCTTGTCCATTCGTGTTCTCCTGGTTCGGGCAATTTCTAATAATGTGGCCCGGTTTTCCACATTTATAACAAACTACATTGGCATAACTTGCTCCGACACTACTTGCTCCGCCATTACTCGTTCCGACACCATTTGTTCCTTTCGTTCTATTAACCCCTGGTCCGTAGACCTCACACTTCGCCGCGCTATGACCATTTCTTTTACACTTGTTGCAAAATTTGGTGCAGAACCCCGAGTGATTCTTTTCACACCTTTGGCATAGCTGCTTCTGATTGTTGTTGTTGTTGCGGTTATTATTGTTGTTGGGATGATTGTTGTAGTTGTTGTTGTTGGGCCGTTTGTTGTAGTTGCGATTGATGTTGCGATTGTTGGGATAATTGTTGTGATTATTGTTGTAATTGCTGTTGTTGTTGTATTGGTGATTCTTATCACCGTTTTCCTCCCACTTTCTTTTGACTTGCTTCACATTGGCCTCTTCAGCAGTCTGTTCTTTAATTCTTTCTTCAATTTGGTTCACGAGTTTGTGAGCCATTCTACATGCCTGTTGTATGGAGGCGGGCTCGTGTGAACTTATATCTTCTTGGATTCTTTCCGGTAATCCTTTCACAAACGCGTCGATCTTCTCTTCCTCATCTTTGAATGCTCCCGGACACAATAGGCACAATTCTGTGAATCATCTTTCGTACGTGGTAATATCAAATCCTTGGGTTCGTAGCCCTCTAAGTTCTGTCTTGAGCTTATTGACCTCGGTTCTGGGACGGTACTTCTCGTTCATCAAGTGCTTGAATGCTGACCACGGTAGTGCGTACGCATCGTCTTGTCCCACTTGCTCTATATAGGTATTCCACCATGTTAACGCAGAACCTGTGAAGGTATGCGTAGCGTACTTTACTTTGTCCTCTTCAGTACACTTACTTATGGCAAACACCGATTCGACCTTCTCGGTCCACCGTTTCAATCCGATCGGTCCTTCGGTTCCATCAAATTCCAAAGGTTTGCAGGCAGTGAATTCTTTGTAAGTGCATCCTACACGATTTCCTGTACTGCTAGATCCAAGGTTATTGTTGGTATGTAGCGCAGCCTGTACTGCGGCTATGTTTGAAGCTAGAAAAGTACGGAATTCCTCTTCATTCATATTCACGGTGTGTCGAGTAGTCGGTGCCATTTCCTTCAAAATAGTTAAATGGAACAAGTTAATCATACAGAATATTAAGAGTAGTTAATAGTATTTCGTAGCATAATATGAACTCATTTATAAAAGCTTTTTCTTCATATTAGCGTTTTATAAGTTTAAATTCGGGTAGTACCTACCCGTTAAGTTCATACTTAGTAGCTAATATACAATTCAACTACTACAATTCTATATGAAAAACTGATTATAATAATATTTCGCGTTCAAACTTTTATACAATATTTTACAAACTTACAATACCGCTTATTTTACATAAAGCATGAAATATAGCACACAATAACTTTGATACAAGATAGTTGTGAAGATAATTCTAGCTAGTACACAAGTCGTTCAGCAAAGGCAATAAAGACACGTAATTCATACGTCCAGAAACAAGTCATGCATTCTGGTTTTACTAGGACTACTTCCCATCCTTGGTCTTGTGCAACATAACCGTTATGGCCGTTGATAAGACAGCGTGTTGTAACGTCGTCAAAGGGACGAGGGTTACGTAATGTCCAACAGTCCCGTAATAATCTAAAAACCTCATTTCTTACCCCAATTACCGACTCCGTCACTTGTGGAAACGTTTTGTTTAATAGTTGTAGCCCGATGTTCTTGTTCTCACTTTGGTGAGAAGTGAACATTACTAATCCGTAAGCATAACATGCTTCTTTATGTTGCATGTTAGCCGCTTTTTCTAAATCACGAAGTCCAATATTCGGATATATTGAGTCAAAATAATTTCTTAACCCGTTGCGTAAAATAGCATTTGGGTTCCCCGCAATATATGCGTCAAAGTAAACACATCGTAACTTATGGGTTTCCCAATGTGATATCCCCCATCTTTCAAACGAAAGTCTCTTATAAACCAAGACATTCTTGGAACGTTCTTCGAATGTCTTACAAACTGATCTCGCCTTAAATAGTTGTGCCGAGGAATTCTGGCCGACTCTAGACAAGATTTCATCAATCATGTCTCCGGGTAGGTCTCTTAAAATATTGGGTTGTCTATCCATTTTGTGTTTTTAAACTGTAAAATAGACAAGAGTTAGATTCATAAAAAAATACTTATTAATACAAGCAATTTTTACATATATCATAAAGCATAAGAACACTATATTACATATATTACACCACACGAATACAACTATCTTATTCCGAATCGCTCGTTTCTTCTTCTTCGGTTTTGGTTCGTTTTGCCAAGTTTCTAGGGATATATGATGTTCCCCTAATACGAGCCGTCGTTGTCCACATTGGTTTAGAAAAACCTGGTGGTTTAGAGGTTCCCGGGTCATTGTTACAACTTAAGGACTTCGGGGGTTGACGATACATATAAAGTTCATCGGGGTTGGAATTAGATTTCTCTATTTTTATGCCCTTTCCCTTATTATTTTCTTTTGCCTTTTTAAATTCAGTTGGGGTAATTTCTATAACATCATCGGAATTCTCGTCGGAATCCGATTCATCGGAGAATTGGTAATCCTCCCAATATTTTGCTTCCTTGGCGGAAACACCATTGACCATAATTAACCTTGGTCGGTTGGTTGAGGATTTTCTTTTACTTAACCGTTTTATTATTTCCCCCACCGGTTCTATTTCTTCATCCGGTTCCGATTCTTCTTCCGGTTCCGATTCTTCTTCCGGTTCTGACTCTTCTTCCGGTTCCTCTTCGGGAACTTGTGAATCAGTCCACGAATCATTCCAATTTACATTTGACTCTTCATTATTATTAGGTGAGTCAATGGGACTTGTTCTAGAGGTAGACATCTATCACATAATATCAAACGCGTTAAGAGATTAATTGTGACGACCCCGTCAAAACACTTAACGGCTCCGTCACTTGGTCCCACAGCTTGATCGAAACTCTATATGAATTTAATAAAACAACCTTGCATTCTTTATTTAAAAATGAATTCCTATAAAGGAATCTACTAAAATGTATAAGTTTAGAAAAACTATACAATAATACTTTAACCAAAAGTTGACCAAAATAAAGTCAACAAACAACCACTATTTAATGTAACAAAATAGAATGCAAGTTAATGTTTAACAAAAGCTGCCATCATAAATATGCAGACTCTCTAAGCACAGCGGAAGCAATCAATCATGAACCTGAGAATAAAACATGCGAGTAACTGTCAACAAAAATGTTGAGTGAATTATAGGTTTAATATTGCAAACAATATTTAATTTAAACAATAAAATTTTATGTTTGAAAACATAAAACTCCTTTTTAAACCACCAAATTATATGCTAGAAAACATATAATAAAACATTATTCCATTTTCCGTGAGCCACCTGGTAACCACTTAACCCTTTATTTACCCTTGCCAAACACAATAAATAATATACACCGAACAAGTGTATCTTCAACTAAATACGAAGTACTAAACATTTCGATAACAAATTGCTAGCGCGACTAGCTCGAAATGGGGTTGTCAAACCCGATAGATCTATCCATAGGATTCGCGTTCACCAGTAGAAACCAGTGATTACAGTTACCAGACTAGGGAATATTTTTGTTCAACTCACAATGAATAATTTAAACCAACTTCCACATGTGTCCAAAATATAAAATAAATTGCATGTATTCTCATCCCAAAAGATTTAAAATAGGAAAAAAGGGACTATAACTCACCTTAATAGCAACCGAAGTAACCACACAATTATGCGAACAGCAAATGAAGTAAAGTGATCATGAATGATCACAACGCCGACCTATAAATAAAGCAGGTCGATATAAATAACTAACTTAGGTCAAGTCTTAGTATGATAGCTATTGTACATGTTGCAAGTAGACATAGAACAACACTCAACATGCATCGGTTTGATCGGAACAGCGTACGGACACACACTTTCTATTTTTAGAAAGTTTCTATTTTTAGCAGGTTTCCATTTTTGGAAAGTTTTCTATTTTTGGAAAGTTTCTATTTTTGGAAAGTTTCTATTTTTGGAAAGTTTCTATTTTTGGAAAGTTTCTATTTTTGGAAAGTTTCTATTTTTGAAAAGTTTCTATTTTTGAAAAGTTTCCAAATTTAGAAAGTTCTATTTTTAGAAAGTTTTGAAGTTAGGAAAGCTTCCTTATTTAGAAAGTCAACAGAAGTCAACTGAAAGTCAAAGTCAACCGAAAGTCAACTCAAAAGTCAACCTTGGTCAAACATAGTCAACATTAATTTTAAAAGTGTAAAGTATAATAATAACATAAGTTATAATGTTAGTTAAAGTTAAATATGTATAATTATGTCATAACATAAGTTTAATTAAATAAAAATGAATTATTAAAGTTAAGATAAGTTTAAATGATATAATTAATATAACATAAGTATTTAATTAATTAATTAAATATTAGTCATAATATAAGTATTATTAATTAAAAATAAATTTTAAATCATATCATAAGTATTATTAATTAATAATGAATTATTAATCATTTCATAAGTTTCTAATTAAAATTATTAAATCATAAGTATTTAATAATTAGATCATAATTAAATAATAATTAAGTCTTATAATAATTAAATAATTATTTAATCTTTATTATAAGTCTTAAAATAATATTCTCATAAAATAAATTTAATACTTATCATAAGTATTTTTCATTAATAATAAAAGTATTATTAATCATAAGTTTAATTAAAATGTTAATTAAATCATAAGTAATAATTAAATGATATAATAAATATATATCATAAGTCTTAAATGATAATAATTACTTCTTATATCATAAGTAATTAATCAATAATGAAAATCATTATTTTTATCATAAGTTTTAATATTTAACCATAAGTTTTAATTCAAAAGTTCATCGGGTCATAACTTGAGCCCCGGGAATCAGTTTTCGGCGAGCCTTATATATATCTTCGCCTAACCAACCCACCCGACACATTAGTGTGCTCAATAACATCCCAAGAACAGTCACCAAGTCGTGACTTACAGCTCTAAATCAGTTTGTACCTTTAATCCGCTCAAAAACGTATTTTAGTCATAACGGGTGATCCGTGGCTCGGATTTCGATGACCCGAACATGAAAGTTCATCCCATCATCAATCCTAACACACTAGTACACCCTAAAGACTCCAAAAATGGTCACAAAGTTGGACCATAACTGAACCAATTCGTTTTCACCATTTAATCTTTACAAAACACCATTTTAATCATATCTTAAGCTCCGGGAATCGAAACGACATGAATCCGGAGTCTAAAATTAATGTCTTGATGAGAGGAACTCATCTAAACACTTTAATTTCACTTTTATATCAGTTATATTTACATAAAACAACGAACAAGCTGCTGTCCCAATATTATCAAACCGAAAACATGAATTAATGAGCAATTCTACGCATATAATCAACAATACAATAACATGTAAGCATCATACTATTAATATAACATATAAAAACAGTAAAATATAATAAAAATCAAAAATTTAGGGTTAGGGTTTATACCCTAATCAACAATTAAAGAGTATAGGCGCGTAGAGAACGAATAGTAGAATCCGATTGTGTTGAAAGCCCTAAATTCCAAGCAAGAAATCAATTGATGGTGATGATGTTTTGGGTGGTGGTAGACGACGGCCTAGAGAGGAAGTAGAGGAGAAAACACAAAAAAAATTAGAAGGTGAAATGAGGGAAATGAAGAGTGAAATTAGGTTTTGTTCCATAAAACTCCAAGTTTAGAAAAATGGCACAATACCCCCCTCCATGAGGGTTTAGGCCGGCTCTAGCAAGAGGGTGGGCCCCTTTTATGGCCCAAAATTGATAAATGACTAATTGCTTGTGGCCCGAACGCCCGATCGAAGCCCGAAACGCGAAAACGCTACTACGCGATTGATTTTTCGGAGAGATAACAACTACGCGACGGATAAAATATATAAACACTATATATGGTCATATGACATTAAAATATCATATTTAAAATATTTAGGACTTAACCCAAAAGCTCGACCGTTGGTTGGAAAACTGAAAAGATTCGTCGGATAGAAACCCGCGACACGTAGAAACGTACAACTTGAAATATGAATACAAATATTCATATAACACATAATAATTAATATATTATTACAAGATTAATAATATAGGTCATAGAAATGACGTGGCACGAATAACAGTTAACGGTCGTTAAATACTTAACGGTAAAAGATAACGGAAAAAGTAGGGTCATTACAGTACCTTCCCGTTACGGAAATTTCGTCCCGAAATTTAAGCAGGTGCAGGGTTGACTCGGCATCTGGGAACAAATGCGGGTACTTCTGCCTCATATGACCTCCACGCTCCCAAGTGAACTTGGGACCGCGTCTGGCGTTCCATCTAACTCGAACAATAGGAATTCAACTCTGCT